>NC_140581.1:940077714-940679173 GCF_964204655.1 Triturus cristatus
CCGCTCCCAGGTTCTTACTAACCGAGGAAGGAACCTCGGTAGTGGTTTTATTCAAACCAGGAGCGGGATTGTTAGCCTTAGATAGTTTTGCCGGTTTTCTATTACCCTGTGGGTTGTCCTTCGCCTTCCTTTTCCCCGTGACAGTTTTACCCCCACCAACAGTCAGATTAGACCTGATTCTTAATTGTCTGGTACGAACTACAGGAGAGGTTTGAGCGGGACTCACTAAGGTAGAAGGAGGTGTCATAATTGTAGGACTAACATTAATGCAAGAGCCATTCCTATTCTCAAGTATATGCACATCATCCTCAAGAGTGTTATTTGATGAACAAACTACAGCGGGTGATAAAGGTACAGGTAATCTAATGGGGTCCAATGATAGTCTTCGTTCGACCGAAGCGATCTCTTTTACAATGGCAGATTCTGCCTGTTTTAAATAACTATCCAAGGTCCCCATACCCGCAACCCTTGAACATGCCTTAGATGACCCTTTCGACATTCTTCCACCGAGCAGCACAAAGCACGAACCAACCGACTAGTGATCACCTGTATTGTTCGCAGGAAAGAGGAACACTCCAACAGTCACTTTACAAGGGGCAGTCCCAACCCAGCCTCTATCGGCCTCTGAGGGCCTAAGAGGGCCCGCCCTTTGCCCGGGCTTAGCCCGGCGCCGCCCGCGCGCGTCCCGCGACGCGGGAGGAGCGCCGGAGCTTTATACGCGCTCGTGCGCGTGTGCGGCGCTAGGCAGTGTGGGTAATGAAGTCTCTAGCCGCAAGGGCAGCGATGGCGGCGGCAGGAGACACACAGCAGTACAAGAGCCCAGGGCGCGACGGAGCCGCCAGCAATGAGGGAGCAGTCCGCGACAAACCAAGCCAGCAGGTAGGCAGCGATTCTCCAATTCTCTGGTTTAAAGGTTCCCGCTCTGCAAGGTGAGCGCCGGAGCTTTATACGCGCTCGTGCGCGTGTGCGGCGCTAGGCAGTGTGGGTAATGAAGTCTCTAGCCGCAAGGGCAGCGATGGCGGCGGCAGGAGACACACAGCAGTACAAGAGCCCAGGGCGCGACAGAGCCGCCAGCAGGTAGGCAGCGATTCTCCAATTCTCTGGTTTAAAGGTTCAACTATTGTCTTTTGCCCTGAAAAGGCTGGTCGCCCACTTCCTGCGAAAAAGTAAACTTACTCAGCTAGGAAGGTGGCGACTTCCTCGGCCGTGTTTGCAGGAGCACACATTCCTGATATGTGCAAGGTGGGCAAATGCTCGCCCATTCACGAAGCATTACTGTTGCGATGGCTGGAAGAAGGCAGATGTTGCAGTTGGACAAGCTGCACTTCGATGCCTTTTTGCTTAAGGTAGGCGGCTTGTAGCCTTCTTTGTTCTTTACATACTGGTTGGTTATTTTATACTTCCATGTTGGTTGTAAAACTGCGTGCATGTACTAACTGTTGACATATTTTTCTTTTCTTTTTGGTTCTTCTGATGTTCCAATTTTACGTCATGGTGGGATAGTTTTCCTACTCGCCACCTTTTTTTTTCTCTTATTGTGGTTCTACTGCTTAGTAGTCTGATTCAAGCATGGGAATCTATGAAAAATACAATACTGGAGAAAAAACAAGTTACTTAACTGTACACTGTGGTTCTATAGTATTGATATTTTTTTATAGATTGACATGCAACCCTCCCTCCTCCCCGATTGGGCTTACCTCAGAGTTTTGTATACCTATACACTTGCGCTCGAAATCTGAGGTATGGTGGCTCTGTAGGGGAAGAGAACTCTCACGGCTCTGTGATTGGCTGAACTTTGGATGTTGTAAAATAAGGTTGAAGGGTTACTTAAGTGTATTTTTCTGTTCTATGGAGGTCTATGGTGATGTTTTAATACTGCTATTTCTAATGTTACCGTGGGACTCCCACCACGACGACGGGGAAGATTCAAGCATGTGAATCTATGAAAGATATAAATACTGGAGAACCACAGTGTACAGGTAGGTAACTTGTTTTTTTTTATTTCTCCCCATCTGACATTTCCTGAGAGCAAGAGAGGGAAAAATGTAGAAAATGAAAATAGGGATGATGAGAAAAACAGAAAAACAGTCACAAAGGGTGAAAGCAGAACCTGCAAGCGTGAGACATAGGGTATGGAGCGTCTGGGAGTGAATTAAAGAGGCATGAGGTGCACTTAGGATTGCGCACAGCTTTAGTATTCTTCACACCAACATTTAATTGCTTCACCCGCAGCTTCTGAGCAGAGCTTTGGGTACCACCACTCATTATTCTACAAATTCTGCACTGGGTCTTGACCAGAAAGAGGTTGACTGGGGATTGCTGACCAAACCTAATAAGCAAAAGTATTTATGACCTCCTTGACCATAAAGATCTGCACAGGATCCACACATTAGGCTTTTGCTTAAAACACAGCTGTTGGTAGGATGCCTTTTTATGTTTTACTGTAAAGTGAGGCGACATGACTTACAAACCTTTTTAATACGGATTCAGTTTAAAATTGATTTCTGGCCGTGCAGCTATATTTGAGGGAACTGAAAAGTGGCCCAGTTGATTTGTTTCGATATTGGATGCCCATCTCTGGAACCTTGCCAGCCCAGCAAGGATTCTCTTTTTGATTTCTTTAAAGTGCATTTTGTGGTTTTGCTTTATGCCTGGCCTAAGATCTGAAAGATGCAAAGATGAAACGAGCTTCAGACATTTAGATATCTTTCTCTATTAATCTTGAAGTCCAGGCCACGACACATACCATATAGTGAGAGGCTTTACTTTTTTACAGATTCCTATATAAGGTTGCACTCTGAGAAAGTGCCTATGTGTAAGAAGACTGAATGGAATAAAATTCAAGAATAAATAGGATACTGATAGGAGGATTGCAGGGTGTGATTTAAAGTAAATTATTAGCACCATGAAAATCACTTCAGGGAAGGAACTGGTGACACCACCATGTACAAAAGGTTGAGGGGATATGGTGTGAAACACATTTTTTGCAGTCACCAAGCACTGTTAAATTGTGTTGACATTTTTAAGTAACTCTACTTTCTTTTTCCAACAAAGGGAGTGAAAGAAGTTGAAAAGTGGCAAACTTGTAAGAGTCGACGCAATCCATTGAATAAACCCCCCTCCGATGTTTGCTTCAACATACACAACCTGCAGACAAAATGTAAAGAAGGTAAGGATTGCTGTCTTGTGGATTTTTTTCTGTAGCATGTCATGGATATACTGGTTTCCAGTACGCAACTAGATACAGGTGGCTGTTTAGATAAACTTATGTAAGAAGAAAGTCCTAAAGAGAGAAATCCATTTGCAGTGATATGAAGAAGGCACTCAAGTATAATTGAACTTATTTGCAACAGTACCTTTGCAGTCCTGGGTGTACATTAGTCTATTATATACATGCTGATCAAAGGTATCTCTAGGGCGTATGCTGTTTGGGCATTAAAACAGTTCAAATTAGTTCTGTTTTATTGCTTGCTCGCTGAATCTAATTAGAAATAGGAACACCCATGTTGCTCTGCAGGTGTGCTTTCAAATATATTGTTGAAGCAAACAACATTTTAAAAATGATTGTTCATTAGCATCCTTCTACTATAGCAATACTTAGTCAAGCTGGTAAAGTTCAGATCCATTTTTATTGTGTACATTTGCAGCAAAATTCCGCTACACATTAGTCGGCTGAACCTCTTTTTCCTTACCTTTTTCTAAAATTCGGGTTTTGGAGGTAACCTTTGAAAGAAAATTTGTCGCAGAATCACTTGTGTAAATATGTAGGGGACCTATGTATTCATGGGATTTTTAAGACACTGACCCAGCAGAGGGCGAGGGAACTAGTGGGAACTAGTGTCACGGTCACCACTGACCATGTTTTATTACCTTCACCTGCACAATTGTCAGATTATTTTCCTTCATTCCAGAGGTGCACCAAAGGAGTTTAAAGTGGTGTACTGCGTCTTGGCCTTTGAGTATCCGAGGCACTGTGTCTAAAATGTATGCTAATTTGTTGGTTGCTAGATCTGCTACAGTGAGAGGTTCCCAGAACTAGGATATGCTTTGATCAGGGCTGCATCATGTTTACTTACTAAGATGATGTCAATGAATTATAAGCTTAAATGATTGCATTTTAAAGTCCTCCGTGAAGTATATGTTCCAACACAACAGATCCAGCTCGTTTTGAAGCGTATTGTTGTGTTGTAAGTGGAGTTGGTTCTCTACCACCTGGTGTGGTAGTGTTTCCTGATAAATGAGAACTTAAAGATGTCTATCGAGCTGTCTGGCATGGCTGATATACCTCTAAATAGGTTCCCTGAGATTTGGCTGCTGCAAGTGTTCGAAGTGCAGCTCGTCCTTAAGTGGCAATTCACATAATAATGCTGTTGAGAAGGGGATAGCTAATGGGTTGGCTTAGAGCCCTTGAACCACCATTCTCTGAATGCTGAAGGGATCTGTTCTATCTGAATGGACTTGATGAGACTTACTGCTATCTGATTGTGCCGATTGCTAGGCCTAAAAAATTTGGGTAGCGTTGTCTGCATAATTCCTGAAGAGACCAGTCAAGATTTAATAAATACTAATGTAGGACAATACATGATTTACTGAGGAAGGTACAAGCACCCCTAACTGGAGAAAGTGGGATTTCAAACAGGAATTCCTTGTTAACTGTTCTACAACGACAAGTTCGCTATGAAGGTAGAGTATAAACACTGGGTCATCAAAAGCAGAGGTCATTCAATTTTAAGAGTCATGTGGATGGTGTGGTGTTAGCATTATGGTATACTCGTGTTACCTCTGCTGCATTAACTTTAAGATGACATTTTAGTGCTGTGGTCTGTCAGGAAAACTTCCATTATCATTTAGCCGTCTCAGATTTTAGACCTCGCATAGAAACAAACAGTAATTAAATACAAAGTTACAAAATAAACACATTAAATACTATATCAGATATGACATCAAGATGGTGAGACTGCCCATTATGCAGTGTAAATGGAATTACTCATATGAGTCAGTGGGCTGTGAAATTCCGTGCTCATTGCCGTTGTATGTCAATTTAATGCACATATGTTCACAGAGTAGACCACGGAGTAATCAGTAAGAAGAAAGACTGTTGTACTTGCATTGTATTAAATTATTTAATGTGGAGGGAACATCTCATATTCCAAATCTAGCCTTGGTGTAAACTGAGCAGGGCTGTTCCTTACTGTATTTCCTGAATAGGCACAATAATTATTAAATATGACGTTATAAATATAGCTTCAGTAGTGATGGCGGATTTCTGTCACCTGTTGATTTAAAAAGTATTATAAGTAGTTGACACATTCAAAATATTTTATGACAGTAACAGCGAGAATAAACACCCCGAGTTACTGCCAATGTGCATCCAAATTATCTGGTTGTCTACTTGAAGTCAGGCGCTTAGTTTCACCTTTGGTTACTGAGGCAGTCTACAGACAGTTCTGTAGCACACATTTGGACTTTTAGGTCAGTCAGCATTGATATAAACATTTTTAATTGATTTTCCTAAAACATTTTGAAAGGGTCTCTGTGCAGTAGCATAATAGTAGCCCCGGCGGATGCGGCAGGGATGTCCCCGACCACCCTGGGGTCCCATCCAGCACGGGCGGAGGGCCCCTGACCAGCAAACTCCTGACTGGGTCTGCAGCGCGGGGGCACCCTCCATCTACTTTGCAGGACGGCCTCCTCACGTTTTGTTACACCACTCCCTCTGTGCTGCCGTTTAGGCTATCCCTGCCTTCAGTAAGTGAATAATTACCAATTGTATTGGTATGAACCCAAAACAAGGTTCCTGTTCTCACCAGGGGCAATGTCCTAAAGCCTGAGTCCTATCTTTCAGAAACTCTAGGATGATTCTACTATTTGTTCATTCTTTTCTTACAAATGTTGCATAGTGGTGTTGAGTGCTTAAAGAACTGGATCAGATTTGTAATTGTGCATTTCAGTTCTTCCTTCTACGCTGACAAACTTTGGGTCACTCTCACTAACACGAAGAGCATGATTGATATTTCTAGGTCATATAATTGTGGCAAGTAAAGTAATCTTAGAATTAATTTCTTTGGTTATCTTGGTTTGGTGATAGTTCCTTTATTACCTGTTGGTGGGTAAGCAGCAAACAATCGTGTAAAAATTTTGTATTTAAAGCTTCCCACATAGCATCTATGTAACCTTATATTTTAGGTGCTATATCCACAATGCGCTCTGCAAAGAAAGTGATTCATTTGATTGTACTTTTTTTTTTTTTTAACGAAACAGTATGATGCTTATAGATAGACCCAGGTGACTGCAGCTCAGTGGTTCATTGTGGTGTCTTTTATGCTAGAGGTTTTTAGGTTGCTAGCCAGAGTTTAAACTTGATGCAAAAAAATAGAGTAGTTTCTCCCAAAGAGCTGTACAGCTTTGGAGGAAGGAAATTAGTATAGAGTACTCTTACTCTGTAGATTTTTGGGGCATTCGCAATTCATACAACTGACACCTCAAATGTGAAATATGCGTACATATGCATTTATCTTAAGGGATTTTGTTCATAATTTTTTAAGTCCGCTGTTGCAGAGACATAACCTAAAAAATACATACATTTCATGACCATTGTTTCATTCTAATTTGTTGTATTTGATATTGGTCGTTGTCAGTATAATCATGCTTTCCAAATTGGATCATGCTGTGACCACAGTAAGAAGTAGAGCTAACGTAAGTTTAAAGGAATGCCATTGTTAATCTTTGAGCTTTTGTTGTAAAAAATGAGGTGGTGTCTCATGCCGCAAAAAGTAGAGCATTTTTGATCAAGCTGATTTGCCCTATGCATTATTTGGTGATACATCAGGGCAACATTTTCTCGCAAGGCTATTACTTGAATATTAGCAAAGCCGCATTTCAGATAGTCCAAATCCCATTCTATTCAGCGGGACGTCGTCTCACTGAGGAGAGGGTCACCTTCTCTCTGGTATCAGACTACCTGCACTGTCTCCTCATGATGCTATACAGCACTTCATTGCTCTCGAGCAGGGTTCAGACTTTCTAAATTACAGTTCACACTTGGAGGACAATGCACGTTTCCTTGGTTCTGAGCTTCGAATGATGTGAAGAGAGGAGGGAGTGACAAACGACCGACAGAGTCTGAAATGGAGGACTTCACATGCACTGCCAGCTTTGAGGAATAGGAGCCCGACACCAGCTTCAGTGCTTTGTGCTGCATGTCATTCTCCAGATGTTAATAGTCTTTACATAATGATAGCTTGTACTTTAGAACGATTTTATTAGCTTGTGGTAATATAGTACTTTAAATGCAGTTAAATACTTTTACATGAAATGAGGTTAACTTGTGCTTATTTCAGCAGTAAAAAAGCAAATTCAGCAGTTAGTTGTAAATGGCTCCTGAATGTTTATTGATCAGTGTTAGACAACACATTCTGTGGAAATAAAACTTAGGGAATCTTTTCTTTCTTATTTACCTTAGCTCCAAGGGCCGTCTATTCTAGGTTTCAGCTGTAGAAACATAGCAGTACTTTGCCTAGATGTTTTTCATGAACTAAAATAGTGTTTTGTGTGTCAGAATATTCTGTCTGTGAAATCTCACTGTTTGTTGTCTGTGATCGCAAGTGGATATCAGAATAGGAATTTCACCTGTTATTTTAAAGACAGGCTGGAAAGAGAGCTTGCAATTGAATTCTTGAAACTCTCTTCCATTATTGTGTCTGCAACATGGCAATGCGATGGTCGTACATGCAAATTATAGCAAATTCATGCGAAACCATTTGAGCAGTTAGAGTTCGGTTGATGCCCTTGGGTGCCTTCCATATTTGGAAGTGTCTGGTCACTTATTGAGACCTCTAGGGTCTGGGTGAAGTCTTTCTATGTCAGTGGCCATGTAGGTTAACACTGATTTACAATGAAAATACTTATACTATGTCATTTAGTTTTGTGTATCTGTAGGAAAGTGGTCTTCCACTGCTTGAGGGCAAACCTTACCTGTGAGATACTGTGCTGAACAAGACCTTTTTCCCACTATGTAAGCCATTACCTCCTCTTTCCTCTTCCTTGTCATAGTCCTTTCCGATTGAGTATTAGATCCTCCCACCAGATAAGACAACAAGCTAAACAATATCGTATTCCATCCTCCCAACATGGCGCCCAGTCTCCATCCTGTCACCTGATATAAAAGGTTGGGGCACCCACATCACATCCTGTTATTTTTGGTTGAGTCACCAAGCGGCAGGTAAGTGCTGTGTGTTGTATTGTCTTTGTAGTGATATCACTGCGGAGGCCTTGCATGGCAGACTTGTGCAGTGGGCTTTCACTGCTTGTACTGCTTTTGTAGTACTGGGGTCGAAGCCTTAACTGTTAGCAACATCATTAAAAAGCTGAACACACAAGTGTATTTTGGTGATTGGGGCTTGGTAACTGGCGCCAGGGAAAACAAAGCCAAGTGAGATGGACCTGGATTGCTTAAGGGGTAAGGCATGATTGCTCTAGGGTAAGGCATGCTTTTTCTGCCCTAAATTTTGTGTTTGGAATTAGTGTGCGCGTGCTGCATATTTGAAAATGGAGCACAAGAAATGTGTGCAAAAGAATAATAATATTGAGGACCCTGCTTCAATGGAGCAGCCTGTGGGTTCAGTTCCTTCTATGACTGACCTGCAGGCTTTGATCCAGGAGGCTGTTACAGCAGTCTTTAAAGTCAGAGAGGGGTCTCTCTATCCTAAAAAGCCTCACATGGACCCTGATGATCAATAAAAACCCTGATGAGGAAGAAGTCAAAGGAAGGTTTATCATCCGGGTTCGTATCTCAACGAAGTCCTGGAAAATATAAGGCTGAACATGACATTCCCAGATCCACCATGACTCGGAGGATTTGTTTTGCTCATTATCTTAGAAGGGTGCCACAGTCTCTGCATCCAGCAATTAAAGACTGTATGACACAGATTGGAAAGAGGTGGACAAGACGTACATGTAAATGTGTATGTACTTGTATAGCGCACTGCCACCCCCAACGGGGGTATCCTGGCGCTTTTACTCAAACCGCTGTGGAACGCTTCCTGGCCTTTCCCTGTGAAATGTCCACTCCTGGTGAAGCCAGGCATCCCAGCGCTGCTGGGGCTGTTGTGGAGATTAAGCAAGCTATTGCCCAGAGTTGCAGCGTGGGACCCATGATTAGAATAGGCACCGAGGCGAGAATTATCAGGTCCGAGGAAATTGAATCCAAGACCCGCCGAGGCGGGGATTGAACTCTGGTCCCGGGCCAGAACTCTGTATCAGGGTCTGCCGCTCTAACCATTGAGCCACACTTCTCCACCACTTACTTTCCCTCGTTTTCTAAATAAAAGCTATCCCATTGAAGAGTTTTCTGAGGAGTGTCCTTCAACAGTAAAAGTTGATTACCTGATGGCAGAACTGCAACCCAGGATGCTGTTATTTCTAAGGATGCTACCCTTCTAGACTCAATGTATAGTAGGGCAGAACTCACATTAAAACTGTCTTATACAGTGTCTAACTTTGCAATGAGAGCAGCTGTGTATGGTAGCTACACGGTGCATTTTTTACTGAAAGACTTTCAACCAATGGCAGAGCTCTCAGACCAAGGAGCGGAGGTTGCTCCAACTGTGCCGTTGATGGAACAGCAGGTCAGGTTACTTTTAGATGTCTCCACTATTCATTGAGTGCAACATCTTCAGCCGCTGGTGTGGCAATTGCTACTTGTCACTAATTGTGGATGAGACGTTGGAATGTCAATGCTGTCCACAAGAGTCTACTCATGAAGGCTCCCTTTATTTGGGGATCAGCTAGAGGGGCCCCAGTGAATTAGGTTTCCACAGGGAAGTTTACAGGCACTAGAAGGGCTCAGCCCTTTCACGGTAGAGGGGTTGGCCGCGGTGCTCTTAATTCCAACAAAGCCCAGAACCAGCAACCTGGATCAGGATCAACATACCAAACTCAGGGAAATCAAAATGGCTGACTACATGGCACCTCAAGAGCTTCTGGTTTGGGGGAGACTAAAGCTTTTTTGAAAGAGTGGGAATCTTCAATTCAGGACAAATGAGCCCTCCAAGTGATCAGGGAGGGCATCAAGATAGAATTTAATGCAGTCCCTCCAGAGTTTTTTTGTACAAAGCAGCTTACAGCAGACAATATGAATAGGGAAGCATTTATTCCTGGGGTACAGACGTTTATAACAAAAAGAGCTATAACTTTGGTTCCTTTTCAAGAAAGAGGAAAAGGAAGATATTTCATTTACTAACGTCATGAAACCCTCAGGGGAGTACAGACCGGTGCTGGATTTATAGGCAGCGAATGCCTTCTTTCCACATATCAAATTCAGAAAGTTCTCCCTTCAAATGGTAATTGCATTTGTCTCCAGAGACGATTATTCAACTTGCATAGACCTTCAAGACGACTACCTGCAAGTGCCCATACAGCCCATCCAGCTTCACAGAGGTTCCTGAGGTACCGTGTGGGACAGAATCACTTCTAATTTCAGGTACTCCCTTTTACCTATCATCCTCGCCTAGGTTTTTACAAAGCTTATGGCCTCTTTGATGAGGGTTATTCATGAGGTGGGTATTCAGCTGTTCCTGTACCTAGATTTCGGGGTTATGTGTTCTCTTTCTCTTTTTAAAGCAAAACAAGATGCCAAAAGGGTTTGTGAACTGTGAAAGCAGCATGACGTTCTCCTCAGTCAGGAGATGTCGGAGTTGATTCCAAAACAGACTCTGAATTTCATTGGCGGGATTGTTTAACGGTAGAGTGGGTCAGGTATTTCTTCCCCAATTGAGGACACAAATACTGCAAGCAGAATTGACAAAACATTTGACTCAAGGGACCTCTCCCCTCAGAGAATGGTTGAGTGTGCAGGGGGTTAATGGCTTCAGTGGTAATGGGCCTTCCTTCCTTTGCATTAAAAATAGTGTGACCGCGCTGTGCGAGTCACCTAGAGTTGCACAGCCTTATGCACATTTGTGATCCAAGTTATCCATGTACTCGGAAGCATTCAAATCAGTTCAGTCTGTTTATTTAAATTCATTTTTCAACGTTTGTCCGTCACATCAAAGCTACAAGATTCCACAGTTTCATGCTTTTTAGTTGCACAGGAATTGCCCATCCGGGCCTAATCGCAGGCATGTTAGGAAACTCGAATACTCCATTTACATTTAAAATCACCCAATGCATTTCGGTCATTTCGACCTTCCTCAGGGGTATCTACAATAGTAAAATACATGTCTGTCAGACAAACAAAATTATTCTTATTGCAGCAACTATAAGGCACATGGTCAAGAATGATTTGCATATAGCTGTGTCTGAAATGGGGTGGCGAAGTGAACTAAAGAATGATGATGGATTCAACCCAGATCTGTGACTGGGAGTGAGTGTCTGAAAAGTTTCAGCACTCCGGCCATCATCTCCTTGTGTTTGCAACACACATCTGTGGTCAGACTTAAGAAACCAGACAGAGTGGAAAGTAAATTTGATTATAGTACTCTCCCCTGCGTACTCTGATTTCAATGCACTTGAATCTTCTGGTGGTTCCCAGATTCAAACGCAAATGCATCGGTGGGACTCTGTTCTCCTTTTTGGGTCCGAGGCTCTGGAACTCTTTGCCCATCTCATTGAGGCGGATTACATGCGGTTCAGAAATCAACTCAAAACATGGCTGTTTACTTTGGCCTATAACTAGTGGCTTCTTTGCCTGGCAGATCTCTGTTCGGAACCTCAGCGCCAAGAAACCTTCTGGTGTATGTGCGCTTCAATAAATACCCAAATAACATAACATAGTGTGCCTGCATGGTATTGATAATTTCATTCACAACGTACAGGCCTACAACACAAGTATTGAGCGGATTAAAATCTACTGTACATTATTCGACCAAGGAGAGTATAATTCTATCTCTTCTTTCCTGGTACTAGACCTACCAGTCTTTCCAATAGTTACAAAAATAGTATACAGATTGGGGCCTTGGGCAATTGTTGGTAGTTGTGTGCGCCCATAATGTCTATTAGGCATTTAATGTATCAAAGCACTAAAAAGCATACTGTTTTTAATGCAGACCAAGAGGATAACCACTTTCTTTGTAAGCACAGATTACCTTTTTAGGCCTGGAAGAAAACTAAGTTGGATGTTGCCATTTGACCTGGCTAACATTTGGAACATTCTAATACAACCTCAGATGGTCCAAGCACCAGTGATAGAAAAATATGTTTTTGTACGTCGTATTGTATTAAAAACTACTGATCCGTATTGCTGAAGGTGGCAGTTATATAACATGCATTGTATCTTGTTTATAATGCATATTCCCTTTAGGTCTTACCTATTTTTCTAAGGGAGAGCTGTGATCTCATTGGGGTCAATTATTGGGTCTCGCCTACGCAGCGCGCATGCGCTGCATAGGAGGACCTTTAGCCGTCGTTCTGCTCTTTTTCGAAGTACATACTTGTGCTTGTGGCAGCATCCACCTTGCGGGAGCGCGCAGGGGCGTGCCACAAGCACGAGTGTGTGCTTCCAAAAAGAGCAGACTGCACAAGCACGCACCGCTCCCGGGCTCACCTCCTGCTCCCCCCCCCCTCTCTCTCACGCGCGCACCACTCGCGGGTTTGGTATTTTCAGCGCGTGCTCTCGCGCCAGAATGGTTTAACCTGTATTTCAGCAGATACCGTTACAGATTTTCTATAATGTTTTTGTCAGGTTACTAATACATTTTTCCTTTGAATTAACTTTTCTTGGACCATGCACTATTTTAAAATGCATTACTTATTTTTGTTGCCTCTGTCGACCTCACACTCTAAGTTTTGAGCTCAGCACATGCCATCCACTGATGTGATAAAGATACTTAAATTAAGCTTTTGGTTTGCCCTTGTGAAGTTGAAGTAGAAACTTGATGGAAGCACCTGTGACAGGATTTCTTACAAATTTGCAGGTTATATGCTCAAAAGGGTGTTCAGTTACCGAGAATTGTATGTGATGTGATTCGCCTGATCAAACAATTTACACAGTCAAAGTTTTAAATAGTCCTAATTATTTTGCATCTGTACGGTTATTTTTAGGTCCGATTTTTTTTACATGTATGAATTTAAAGATCATCTTTGTAAGGCTCTTCTGTAATTAATATTTAGGTTTTGCCCTGATAGTGAGAATGTGGATATGTGCAGTTCTGCAGTGTGCAGTGTCAGTACAAAATAGCGCCTCCCCCCAGGTGCTGACCTTCAGTGAGCAGGTTTGAAAACATAAAATAAAATGGGCATATTGCAAGAAGTGTGTTGTACCCAGAACTCTGTACATCTCAAGCAAACTGTGTACATGAAATACATTATTTTTATCCTCAGTTCTCTACCGCCCTTCAACCTGTCCTGCTGCCAAGATGTATATACCTAACGTCAGGGTGTGGACCCAGGCTTCGTATGTTGCAGCGGAACTTGGGTTAACTTTTAAAGCATAGATACAACAGTTGTTTTTAAGTTGTGCCTACTAGACTGTGCATATGCTGTCTGATGCAAGACATGCTGTGTGTTTGCCAAGAACATACAGGGACTTGGAGACTTCACATTGTTTACCCGTTGGTTGGTTTGTCTGCCACTCTCAATTGCGTTCTTCTTATCTGTGTCCCAGCATGTCAGTCTTGTGTTTGACCCTCCCTTAGATTATAGCCTTTTTACCATTGCTTTTGATTTGCTGGCTTCTATAGATCCACTGCTTGCTTTTCAAGCACTATTTTATTGTTTTTAGGTCGAGCCTAGGCAGCGCATGCTCTGCTCTGTGAGGCAGGCTGTATTGGAGTATGGACTTGGAACCCCACCCACTCTCCACCCATATATGCCATTGGCTTGCATCATTGTCCTTCGTAAATGCTGACTTCTGATTTGTTAATAGGCGTTTTAGTACTTCCTCAGTCCCTCCTTTTCTAATTTGTGACCTCCCATGAGGACTGGCCCTTCTACTTTGGTTGTTACACGGTATGTCTTATTTAGTATGCAAGTACTATTTTCTTTAATGAGTTTCTCCTACTGCAGGCACGAGATGCTTTCCTGCAACATTCATTGGGTCATGCGCCCTTTCACTTTCCAAGCAGCTCTGGACAATAGTTGCCGCTTTTTTGAAATACATTAGGTCTCGCATTTACAAGAGTTTGAGCTATTGGCATTGTAAATGACAATGCCTTTCATTTGTGTGTTAATTATTAAAACAGATAAAAGGTATTGTCATTTACAATGCCAATAGCTTAAACTCTCTCAAATGCGAGACCTATTGCATTGCAAATGCTTGTTTTTTAATCTGTTGTAGAATCTTTTTGGCTTTAACTAAGATCACTGATGGAGATACTATCACATTTACCAAATATTTGTGACCGGTCTACTTAAACCTGTGAATAAAGTCACTAAGCTAATCATTGTTTTAACGTGCAGCTTATCTGCAATTTGCCAACGAGAGATATAGTTGCTGCTCAGATTTCAGGTGAAGAAGCACATTAGAAAGGGAGATAATAGAAAGTATTTCAATGCCCTTCCATTCTGATGCAATCTAAAATCAGACAGCCCAAGCAAAGTACAACAGAAATAGTTCAGCTCCTGGCTATGGTTAAAGAGGAAAAAAATGGTTCTGCCGTCTGCCAAAGCATTTATTATTGTATCAATGTTTTGATTTTAGTGACAGGAGATGAGCTGCATTCCTTTTTCACATAGCTGTTGCAGTGCAGGACACAGTATTCACACTGATGCAGCTGTAATTTGTTGTATTTGTGGCCCGTGGACTTGTAATAGTTTCAGTGCCTGCCATGTAAATCTGCTTTGAGTGCAGTCGAACACTGCTAATCAAGGAGCATACCACAGTGAAATGCGGTAAGTGGTGAAGCAGCCAGAAAAGGTCCAATTATTACACAAGGTCAAGTAAGCTCTGCTTTAATAAGTGTAATGCTGTGCAACATTGCCAAAAGCTGAATTGTTGGGCTTAGATCTCCGTCTATCTTTTGTGCCTGGCTTGGGTAAAATGTAAACCTCCAAGTCTTCACAATGGAGCCAGATGATGTTGCAGGGATCCTGCTTGGAAGCAGAACTGTGCCTTTGGAGAACAAGACGTCAGAATGTAGGGACTGAGTCTCTATAACAGGTCAGTACCTGTAGGCCCAAATCTGACTAGCTCACAGTGCTTCACCTGAACTCCTAACTTTCCCAGAGTAGCAGGTGATTTCAGCAAACCTAGACATGAGCCTCTAGTCCCCAAGGGAAACAGATCATCTCCTTTAGTTTCTCACTCATTCACGTCCAAATTAAACAAAAAAAAGACATATAGGAAGTTTACAATATATTAATTGAAACTCTTGTCTATTTTGAAGCAAGTGTGCTGCGATAAGTAAACAAATACAACTAAGCAACATTATCAACATCACTAGCAGGCTGTATTTAGTGAACTACCCAACCATGGAAACTGATATGTCTATCTAGGTCTACCCTCACTGTTTTTTTTTTTTTTTTTTTTTTTTTTTTTTTAGTCCTCAAATATGCCACCAAATAGTATTTGCTCTAGATGGGAACTCTCCGTACCCTTCACACAGGCCAGCTCGATTACCGCCCTCGGGGACTGTGCACAGCGACCGGGTTCCCCCAGAGGAAGGCTGTCTCCTTATCCAATTCCCGTTCCCCACCAAGAACATAATGGGTACTAGGGAGGATCGGACCACAGACCCCTGGCATAATCATTGGACAGATGTTATTTCTTCGCCCAGGCCAATAGTGGAGACCAGATCTTATTGGTGCTCGCTTCATCACAGGCAATGTCTGACTGACTGATCATCATAATATTTTTCAAACAGTTGACAAATCTAGGTGGGGACTCGGACTTCCATTGTCTACAGATTTCTCTCTTGGCTATGACAATCACATAAAACACAAATTGCGAGACAGCATTCGTATTATATCCCGGTAGAAGGCCAAAAAAGATCAATCTAGGGCAGCATATGATCGGTACATGTAAGACCTCCTCAAAAAAACTACATATAGACCCCCAGTAACTAGAGATCTTAGGACAGTTGAAAAACATATGTTGATCGTCCGCTGCCGGAAATTTGCACCTAGGGCAATAAAAGCTATCTGACGTTACCCTAGATAGTTTAGCCGGAGTCCAATAAACCCTGTAGGCTGTAAATAAATGATTTCTCCTCAAATTGGCAGGTTTGATTACTCTCTGAGACATAGAAAAAGAGTCCCTCCAAATTTTCTGTACCTCTTCCATGTTCCCTATTGAACCGTTACCCCAAAGTTTCCCTACTTCTGAGGCTAAATCGTCCTCACACCCAATAAGTGTCTGATACCAAAAGGAAACTTCACGTTTCCAGCCTCCCTCCCTACAGATGGAATCTAGGATCGGGATGTCCACTACCGACCCCCAAGATTGTCTTAGCCACCACGCGGACAGTTTGTAAAACTTGAACCTAGTTATGTTATGCTATGTTATGTTATGATGAATTTGTATAGCGCACGTACACCGGATTGGTTTCTTGGCGCTTCTAGGATCGGTGACAGAGAAATTTATGAGTCAGTGGGTCAGTCGAATGCTTGTTTGAAAAGCCATGTTTTTTGCAGTTTAAGGAAGACCATGATATTTGTACAGCTTTTGATCTCTAGGGGCAAGGGATTCCAGTACCTTGGACCCAAGAAGGCAAACCTAGATCCACCAAATCGTTTCTGTTTAAAAGAGGGTATTGTTAGAAGGTGCAAGTGAGTGGATCTCAGATTACGATTTGGGATATATCTGGTGATTAAGCTGTCAATGAACTTAGGGTTTTTACCATTCAGGGATTTGAATATGATGCAGCACATCTTGAAGGCGCACCTTTGTGATATGGGGTGCCAATGTAGTTTCCTAAGAAGGGGGGAGATGTGTTGGCGTTTGTTTTCCCGCAAGATCAGTCTAGCTGCTTGGTTCTGTATTAGTTGTAGGCGATAGTTAAGATAGGCTGGGATACCAAAATATAAGGAGTTGGCATAGTCAATATGCGAGATCACCAGGGAAAGAATAGCTTGTAGTTTTGCCTCCTGTGTTAAGAACCGGCTAATTTTCTTTATTTTTCTCAGTTGGAAAAAGCATGTAGATGATACTGATCCTATTTGGGTTTTCATGGAGAGATCATTACAGATAGTAACTCCTAGAGTTTTGGCATGCTTGGAGGGGCTCGGTGGTTGTCCCAGTTCGTTCGGCCAGAAATTGGGGGTCCCACTGTTTAGTGAGCCGCCCGTGAGGATCAGTTCAGTTTTGTCTGGATTTAGTTTCAATTGATTGCTGTTCATCCAGTCACGGATGAACAGCATGGTTGTTTGAAATTCAAGAATGGAGCCTGGAGAGTCATTGATAGGAAAAATCAGTTGAAAATCATCTGCGTAGTTAAAAGTCTGAATTTGTTTTTCTTTTAATGCATGGATCAGGGGGAGAAGATATAAATTAAAAAGATGAGGGGATAGAGAGGATCCCTGGGGGACTCTGCAGGTATTTTTAATCATGGGGGTTGAGAAACCACCAAGATATACAGCCTGTGAACGATCTGTTAAAAAGGATCTAATCCACTCAAGAGCGGTTCCTTTGATACCTGCATCTCTGACACGGTCGATCAAGATGTTATAGTCGACCGTGTCAAAGGCTGCAGAGAGATCCAGCAGTACCAATGCTTGATGGAGACCCTTATCAGCCTTTTCTCTCAGGGTGTCCAGCACAGATAATACTACTGACTCTGTGGAGTGGGCTGGGCGTAAAACAGCTTGATGGGCGTCCAGATATTCAGACTGCTCCAGAAATGCAGACAGATTTTTGGCTACATGTGCTTCCAACACTTTGGCCAGGTAGGGAAGCAGCGAGATCGGACGATAATTAGTTAATGTATTAGGATCTGCTCCTGCCTTTTTTAGGAGAGGGATGACAACCGCTTCCTTAAAGGTCTCTGGTACCTGGCCCTGAGCTATTGACTTGTTTAGAAGAGCCATGGCTGGTCCAGGGCAGATGGTAAATGCTTCCTTTAAGATCCAAGGGGGACAGTGGTCCCTTGGGGACCCAGATTTGACTTTAGCCAATAGGTCATTGAAATTTTCCTGATTTATAGTAGGAAATTGTTCCAACTTGTGTGGGTTCGTAGGTTTTTTGGGGTAAACAGGACTTGGACAGTGGGGGATATTAGATTTAATGGTTTTGATTTTTTCAATAAAGAAGTTATTTAAAGAATCACATAGGGACTGGGAGGGAGTGGGTTTAATTGTTACTCTGTCTGGATTGGATAGTTCATTAATGATTGAGAAAATTTCTTTGGATCGATTAATGGAGTTAATGATTTTGGAGGAGAAATATTCAGATTTGGAAGCCAGTATAGCTTTTTTATACGATCCCCGTGCGTTTAGGTACGTGCTTTTGTCGTCAGGTAGGTATTTGTTTCTCCATTTCCTTTCTGCTTGCCGCAGGGCAAGCTTTAAGTTCTTTAATTCAGCGGAAAACCATTTCTGGGCCTCATGGTGACGGGTGTGTGAGGTTTTATTAAAGGGAGCATATTTATTACTGGCTGTCAACAGCCAGTTTGTAAGGGCATTCTCACTAAGCTCAATGGAGGGTTGGTCCATGGGGGCGGTGTTGGCCAGTGACTCCAGAAAGGGATCTTTGTCAATGGTCCTCCAACTCCTGCGTGCTTCGAGATTGAGTGGCGTCATTTTGGTCACGATGGGAATATTTATAACAAATTTGACGAGATAGTGGTCAGACCAGATGCAGGGTATGGCTTCAACGTTTGTTAAGGACAAGTTGCTGGTCCATACCTGGTCGAGCGTATGCCCTTTGATATGAGTGGCAGACGAGATATGCTGACTTAGGTTCAGTCCAGCAAGTAGATCCGTAAGTTCCGCTGAGTGTGGTCCCTCTGCTGGGTCGTTGGCCCAGTAGTTGAAGTCCCCGGCCATCAATACTTTTGCATGGTTTGTTACCAATTGAGTCATTTGTTCACTCAATAGTTTAGGGAACTGGGGCATATTCTGAGGTGGTCTATAAAGTAGCACCACAGCTAAGGGGGTGAGTGGGGACTCTAATTTCAGAACTAGATTATCTGTTTGCGGTATATCTAGAGAGGTAAGTGTGGTGAATTTAAGGTCTTGGTGTATAATGGCTGCTACTCCTCCTCCCTTTTTTCCCTGAGGGCGATTGACTTGAATAATGTAAAAGTCATTTGGCAGTGCTGCTAGGATATCGGGAGCGGAGTCTTGTGTTAACCAAGTTTCGGTTAAGAGTAGAATATCTGGATGTTCCGAAAAAGATTGTAAATATCTAGTTGATGTTTTGGCAATGAGCGGGTATTTAGGTAGATGACAGAGAGGGATTTTTCCTTCTTTGTTACTTGGAGTTTAGCAGGTATCCCAGTGTCTGTGGGGTGTTTGAATTCCGCAACGGAAGATCTTGTATCCCTTAGTCCATTCCTACATAGTCGATCTAGCGTGCGATGGTTAATTTTGAACTCAGTGCAGTGGATCGATTTTAGCTCATCCGATGAGTAGGTTATACATTGGGCATAGTGGAGAGCCCCTTGCCCCTGCCGGCCGTGGACGTGCGCAGACGGGCTTGCCTTTAGCGCGCCTTCGGCGCGCTGTCGGTGCGCCCGCTGCGCTCGTCCACTGCGCCCCCTCGCTGCAACCGGCATTAGTAGCCGTAGTCAGCCTTGGCTCCTCCCCCCACTTCCCTGATTGGCGCTCAGCAGTGGCGTGTACACCAGGAGGTGAGTCGGGCCAGCGAATACGGTGCGGTTTCCTTTCAGCGCGGCGATCATGCTTAAACCAATGATTTTAAAAATTGAGCAAACAAAGGTAACAGTGCAATTCTCATTCAGTTTTAGTGATTTTTAAAAGTTCAGCAGCATGCGCAACAGTGTATCAAAGTAGCGTCACCTTTCCCAAGTAACTTTCCCCTCGCTGCAACCGGCATTAGTAGCCGTAGTCAGCCTTGGCTCCTCCCCCCACTTCCCTGATTGGCGCTCAGCAGTGGCGTGTACACCAGGAGGTGAGTCGGGCCAGCGAATACGGTGCGGTTTCCTTTCAGCGCGGCGATAATGCTTAAACCAATGATTTTAAAAATTGAGCAAACAAAGGTAACAGTGCAATTCTCATTCAGTTTTAGTGATTTTTAAAAGTTCAGCAGCATGCGCAACAGTGTATCAAAGTAGCGTCACCTTTCCCAAGTAACTTTCCCCTCGCTGCAACCGGCATTAGTAGCCGTAGTCAGCCTTGGCTCCTCCCCCCACTTCCCTGATTGGCGCTCAGCAGTGGCGTGTACACCAGGAGGTGAGTCGGGCCAGCGAATACGGTGCGGTTTCCTTTCAGCGCGGCGATAATGCTTAAACCAATGATTTTAAAAATTGAGCAAACAAAGGTAACAGTGCAATTCTCATTCAGTTTTAGTGATTTTTAAAAGTTCAGCAGCATGCGCAACAGTGTATCAAAGTAGCGTCACCTTTCCCAAGTAACTTTCCCCTCGCTACAACCGGCATTAGTACCCGTAGTCAGCCTTGGCTCCTCCCCCCACTTCCCTGATTGGCGCTCAGCAGTGGCGTGTACACCAGGAGGTGAGTCGGGCCAGCGAATACGGTGCGGTTTCCTTTCAGCGCGGCGATAATGCTTAAACCAATGATTTTAAAAATTGAGCAAACAAAGGTAACAGTGCAATAGGGATCTATTGGTTAGATTTGCAAGACACTCCCAGTCCATGAGCCTAGAATCAAGACACTGGTCTCCCCATGTTTTAATCCCTGCTACCTTAAGGGGCTGAGACAATTGGTCTAAGAGGCATTCAGGAGTGCCCGGGGAATCCCAGATTGGGGCATATAGGTTATAATAAGGTATCCCCAGTGTTTTCCGGATATATCCCCAATTTTTAAGCGCCGCCTGTAGAATCTTAAGGCGGACCTTTTTGAAGATTTTTTGATCTCCACATTTGAGAAGGAAAAACTCAAGGCCCTGTGGCTGGTCATATAACAATGCCTGGAAAAGGCGGCCCTGTGAAGAGAAGTCCAATTTATTAGCCAAAATTCTAAAATTTTTAAAGTGAAAGGCATGGCAATATATAAGCAAATCGGGCAGAGCCAAACCACCTACGTTTAGACCTCTCCTCAATTTCTTCCAAGCTATCCTGGGCGATTTTGTGGCCCATATGAACGATCCGATTTTCCCTTGGAGAATAGCAATATCTTTATGATTAAATAATAATGGGATAGAATTAAAAAGAAACGTTATCTTGGGAAGGATAATCATTTTAACAAGATTCACTCTCCCATATATATTGAGCGGAATATTTCCCCATCTCAACATTAGCTTACAAGCTTCCTTCGCAACTCTCAGCCAGCTAGTTTTTGAAATGTCAGCCAATTTTTGAGTTAGGTGTATTCCGAGATATCGATTTTTTTGTTTTGCCCCCTCTATTGGGATTAAATTATTCCAACCCATTATATCAGTTTTTTCCTTGTTGATTTTATACCCCGATACTCTTCCTAATTCCTCCGCTAGTTCAAAGCCGCGGGATTGCCTCAACATGATTGGAGGTGTACAAAAGCAGATCGTCGGCATACAGAGCGGTTTTCAGCTCCAGCTCTCCAATTTTAAAGGGTATGATTATATTATCCCTTCTAAGTGTACAAACAAAAGACTCTATATAGACATCAAATAATAAAGGGGACAGGGGGCATCCCTGCCTTGTACCTCTAGTGATATTAAACCATTCTGATAGGCCTCCATTCACTAAGACCTTTGCTCGGGGGCTCCGATATAGAGATTTAACAGCTTCAATAAAGATTAAGGGGAAGACGAACTTCATCATGGTAGCCCAGAGGTACCCCCAGTTAACCTGATCGATGGCTTTGGCTGCGTCAATTGCTATAATAGCAATAGGCAGCCCCCTCTCTTCTGCAAGTTCATTAAGCTGCCTCCCTGGTATAAACCCTCTCTGATCTGGATGTATGATTGTTTTAATGGATCTGGCTAATCTAGTGGCCAGTATCCCTGAAAAGATCTTTAGATCCGAATTTAACAGCGAAATGGGTCTATATGATTCGATTTTTTGTGGATCGTTATTTTGTTTGGCTATCAGGGTTATAGTGGCCTCAGCCCAGGATGGGGGTATACAATCTCTTTGTAGAAGAATTCTATTGAAAAGTATCCTAAGGACTGGAACAACTGTTTCAAAATTATCAGAATAGATTTCTACCGGTAGCCCATCTGGGCCAGCGGCTTTACCTCTACTCATTTTCTTGATTTGTTCCTGTATTTCACCATCCTTGATTTCACTGGCTAAATAGATCTTATCTGCTTCGGACAGTTGGGGCAGATTGCCCGAATTAAGCCAGTCATCCACCTCCTCCAATCCAATACTGGTGTCCTCTTGATACAAAGCCGACATAAACCCCTTGGCCTCTTCTTTGATCAGCTCATCCTCCGATATTAATAGTCCAGATTCTCTTTGTACCAGCGTCTTAATGTTGTTCCTAACCCTATCCACCCTTGATTTCCATGCTAGGAGAGCACCACATTTTTCTCCGTACTCAAAAGTTTTTAAGTCTGCTGGCTTCCCACTTTTCTTTAATGATCTTGTCGCTCCTGGCTTTAAATGCTGCTTGTAGTTCCAGCAACTCTTTCTCAAGTTTAGGAATACTCTCCCTATCTTCCAAGGCAGCCAATTGTAGATCTAATTCTTTCTTTTTTATGTCTTTAATGTCATCAATTTCTTTTTTCCTACTAATTCTCCTCCTATATGACATTTGCAAGCCTAACAGCCCCCGTAGATGGGCCTTAAAGGACTCCCAGACCATTTGCACTGTGGAGGAGCCGAGATTAAAATCGAAGAAATCCATTATTCTTACTTTTACCTCTGCCTTCACTTTATCGTCCAGGAGAAGTGTTCCCGTCGAGTGTCCATCTATTTTCCATGTTCCTGGGTCCTAAGCTAAGAGCAAGTTCGACCACTGAATGATCCGAAATACCCACCGTGAAATAACAGGCCGAAACGGTGCTTGTGAGCAGAGCTTGGTCAGCCAAAAAGAAGTCTATTCTGGAGAATTGCTTATACTTCTTACTATAAAAGGAGTACTCTCTTTGAACTGGATTTTTCACTCTCCATAGGTCCAGTAAATTAAAGTCCTTCATGATGTTCTTCAGTGATGCTAAGGTTTTGGCGGGAACGCAATATTTGGCCCTAGAGTTCCGGTCCACCTGCCCATCAAAAACCAGATTGAAGTCTCCCCCTAAAATAACCGGGGCTGGATTCTGTAAAAGGCACGCACTAAGTTTTAAGATGGGACCTGGATCATCCTCATTTGGACCATAGTAAACTGCACAAGTAAAGGCTAAGCCGCCTACGGAGAGAGCTGCCATGAGCCATCTGCCTGAATGGTCCGTTTCCCATTTCTGGACCTTAATCCATCGGTTTGATCTAACAATTATAGCTACGCCTCGAGTGCACCCTTTCTGACGTGAACATAGTATATTCTGGACCCACCCGAGTTTACTGAAAGCTTGTTCACATATTTTAGCCTCTAGATGGGTTTCTTGTAATAAGTAGAGGTGGGCTTCCATACTCTTTAGATACTCACGGACCCTCGATTGTTTCCTACCGCACCCTAAACCATTAACATTCCAGGAGAGGAATTTTATACTACCTGATCCACTCATGAACTACCCGTATTGCCATACGTCTAGAGCAATTAACACAGAAAAACAATCTTGCATAATATGAGGACAGTTTTCCAAATTTACTAACCCCCCTGTGACCCCTCCCAAACCCTCCCGTGAGGAACCCACCCTTCATTCCTGGCGTTGATATTGCCTTTCAGGAGCCCCACCCCAGCGGCATAGCCATGTAATCGTTACGCCAAGTCGAGATCTAGACATGATGGGAGTAGTTACACCATAAATCGCACTGTGAACGAAAAACGATTAATTATATGTTCCATTTATATTCCAAACTATATTTTATTTATATATATTTTCTTTTTTTTCTTTTTCTTCTCTTTCCTTCCCCATTAAAGCCTACCCCCTCTTGTTTTTTTTTTCTTCCCCTTCTCTCCCTCTTTTTCTTTTTGTTTTTCTTTCTTCTTTCCTTCCCTTCTCTCTTTTCCCCCCCTCTATTTTGTGGCAAAAAAAACCCATTTTTTTTTCTCTTTCTCTATCCCCTTTCTCCTTCCTCTTCTTCCCATCCCCTCTCCTCCTTCTCTCTTCCCTTTTTTATTTTTTTTAGCCTGGAGTAAGGTTAATTTCATTTTTTTTTTTCTCTCAAACCCTCATCTGGGATAAGAAGGCGTCAACGTCTTCTGGCTGACTAAATTTATACATTTTGTTCCTCCACATTATTTTCAAAAGAGCAGGAAATTTCATTTGAACTTGTGCTCCTAGAGACCTTAGTTCCGGCATTCTAGAGCCCAGCTCCCACTGTCTCTGCGCGGTTCTTCCCCCAATATCGGATCTAATTTGATACGGATGTGCCTTATGGTGGAGAGTAGAGTGGGATAGGCATCTACCTAGAATTAGTTCTTTAACGCCGTAGGTTTGAAAATTCACCAGGATCTTTCTTGGTGCTTTCCTATCTGGATGTAATCTAAAAGGGTCCCTGTGCACCCTTTGAATTTCAGCCTCCAGGTCGATGTCAGGCC
Source organism: Triturus cristatus (assembly GCF_964204655.1). Taxonomy (NCBI): domain Eukaryota; kingdom Metazoa; phylum Chordata; class Amphibia; order Caudata; family Salamandridae; genus Triturus; species Triturus cristatus. Next base: position 940,102,350 of record NC_140581.1, read on the forward strand.
GATCCTTCAAGACCCCGTCCCTCAGGAGTTTACAGACGAAACCCTTAATGTCCTCCAGCTCTTCACCTTCAGGGATCTTCAGAATTCTAAGGTTCTTCCTGCGGGCTTGCATTTCTAGCCTTTCCATGTCCATTGTGAGAGACCGATTCTGAGTTTTTAATGTGTCGATGACCTTAGAGTTTCCTTGAACAGACTCTGACAGTGCGGTAACTTTAAGCTCCAGTGATTCAATTCGTGCACAGATATCATCAAGCCTGGACTCAAGAATATCGAATCTATCGTGAATACTCTTTTGATTATTTTCGGAAATGTCAAATTTGGCCATAAGATCCCCCCTCAATGACTGCAACAGGGAACCCAACATGCTCCCCTCACCATCATGGTTATCTAGCAACCGAGGGTTCTTCTGAACCAGAACCTGTGAGTGTGGTGGGGGTAGACCTTGAACTTGAACTTCCGGACCCGCTATAGGCGGTGTAGGCAAAGTGACCAAGACCCCCGATATGGGCTGTGGAGTTTGAAACAGAGATGAACTGCTTACCGAGGGGGCCTGGTTCTCGCTCTCACTCTCACCTCCCAAGTCTAGCGTATTATCCAAAGGTGCTTACCGATTCTCCAACTCTAAGGGAGGATTACAACACCCCTGAGCAGATACAGCCCCCCCTTGAAGCCAGCAACCTGCTCCATAATTTTAAAGAAGGTCTTAAGTGACGGAGTATTCTTCTGGGGTTGTAGACCCTTGGGACCTTTTGCTCTTTTAATATCTCCTGGCTTTCTCTTCTTCTTATGGGGGGTAAGCGGAGTAGGACCCTCCTTTGCCCAGGGATCAAGCACCCCTTTTGACCTAAGCACTTGCTGTGACCTTAATTGGTATCTGTTTCTGTTTTTTGAGGGTGAGACTGACAGCGCTCTATGTACACCGAAGGGTCTCTAGAACTCTTACCCCCCAAGAGATTAGATGCCTGCACCGCTAAACCTCTTCCTCGCTGGGCAGCCACACCCTCCACACTACAGGGGATACCAGGATGAATCTTAACAAGAGTCTGATCCATAAAATCACACTGGTGAACCTCCCCTACTTGGAAACTCCTTACCGAGGTCGCTGATTGAGGAGAGGGATGAAGATAAAGAAGGTTACAGCACGCCGGTCCACGAAACTGGGTAGATACAAGAGCAGCTCGTGCCCGACACCAGAGATCCCTCCGACGTCCTCCGGGCTAATGTATTCCTCACTTCCTGGAAGGCTTCCTGGAGGACTCTATCTGTCCCAGCCGCCTCTGCTGCTACGCAGTGCATCCGTGTCCGTGCCCTCTGGGTCCTAGCGCCGCGGAGCGCTACAGGAACCGGCTCGTCTCATGGCGTTAAACAAAAGGGAAAGGAAAAGAAAGGCAAATTACCCGTAAATCGAAGAGGGAGGAAACGAAACCAACATCTGCTCACCAAAAAGGTAAAGACCCCCGCTCATGTCGTCTCAAATCATCTACGTGCTACGCCTGCCTCGGAACCCCTACGAAGGGTGTCAGCCTGCCGCCGCCATGTTCCTTTCAACAACAGCAGGAGCCAAAACCAGGGCCCGGGTACCCTCGCTTAGTGATCGCTGGGATTAGCATCAGACCCCATTTCTCGTGCGTGTGGTTAGGTGGTCTGCATCATAGGTCTAAACTCAGTTTATGCAAGGCTGCTACCTCAGTTCCAGAACTGGTCTCTCGGCTGGAATTCTTCTCTCTGTCCCCTGAGGGGGCAATACATGGTTTATATGATAAGAGCTACTGTGTTAAACTGCAGCTTTGCTACTGTTGTGGAAATGTGCTTTTCAATGAGCAAGGGGGCCACCCTTCTCTGTCCACGGGTCCTTAGACCAACAAAATAGATTGCCACTGAAGCTGGAATTCAAATAAGTTTATCAATCACTCATGAGTGGGACTACGTCCACACAGCACTCTCAAGTGCTGCCTGAGCTAGGACATTGAAGTCACAGAACACAGGCCATCTATACAGAGTTTGTTGCAGAGTAAGCTTTTAGTTACAAATAGAAGGTACAAGCATACACAGGAATACCTAACAACAAACATGGGCAGATGGGAGATCACCTAGTCAGCAAAGTGGGAGGGGGAGCAGGAGTGCTTATGGCAGCACTAAGAGATTGACAGTTGAGTCTGAGACCAGGTGTTCTGGCAGCTACAGACTCTTTAGTATGCATATTGCTTTTAGCTGAGTCAGGAAGTCAACTAAAATAGACAGCACAGGCAGGGAAAAAGACGAGCAGCAGAATATGGGAGAATTACAAAGCCAACAAAATGGATGCCATAACCAAGATGGCTTCAGCTCATGCTAACAGAAATTTTTTCAGATTTCCACACTTTATGTCTAAAAAAGTTATGAGATATTGCTGACCAAGCACAAGAAAACCGTACACCATATTGTTTGACCTTGTACGAAATGTTAGACTGAATCCCAAGAAGAGTCACAATATATATGTGCATGTATTTCTAAAATAATATCATGTCACAAAAACAAATGTATTATGTGTGGCTGTGCAAAGAAGAGGCAGCCTAAAACACTGAATATGTGCAACTAAGGGAGAACCAAAGTGGGCCCAAAAGGGAAATCACTACAATGACTGTGAGCGAGGCTTCCTTGGTGACCTGCTTGTGTGTGGTGTTGACATGTTATCCATGTTAAGTTCTGCTGTATGTTTTCCTGGAAGTATCTTTACACATTCTATTCAAGTACAATGGTGTGATCTTGAAATCCCAGTTTATTGTAGCAGGTTATTTTGGTTTTTCAGGAAGTCCACATCATTTTCTTGCAGCACATGCATTTATTTCAAGGAACTCCTTGCTAGTGCAAATGCACTGACTTTTTGTTAGTATTACGTTTGTTCAGGTTGTGGTCTTGTGGTGGGCTTAAAAGTACCTAAGTCTTTAACAAGTTAATTTTCGAATACATTTCCTTTGATGCTTCTTTGATATACTTTGTCAAGATTAACTCATCTGTGGTTTCGTAGCAATTTTGAGACCACTTCACATGTGGTGAGGTAAAGGGTTCAAAATAAATGTTTAGGATATACATATCTAAGCATTGTTTAGAAATGTTTCTCAGTATATTGATGATCTTTATAGATTGATTAAAATACCATTCTGTCCAGTGGTGGAAGATATTGCCCTAGGTATCAAGTCTCTGAGCGAGACCAGCTAGAAGGTATGAGTTGTCACTATCACTAAGAATTTGCTTACAGTATCCTCCCCATGAAACACATTTCTTGGGGGATAAATAATGCTATTCATTATAAGGCTTCTTCTAATTGTATTATTGTTCTATTCTGGTTTCACCTACCTGACTGGTTCTGCAACCCACTTCACAGATGTAACATCCTCACTTAATTTGGCATCTATTCGGGTGAATATTGAATTCACAGGGTGTGGATTGTTCAAGATCTAGCTGCACACCTTACAGTGTTTGGGTTGGAGCAACGTGTTGTGTGACCCTGTGATGTGTTTAGTGATTTTTTGGACCTTGTCTATGCTCCGTCAAGATTTCTTAACCGGTGATAACTAAGTGTCCAAGCTGCAATTTAGAGGTGCAATAAATACTGTTTGGCAGTGGCGGACTGCACTCTGGTCACAGTCTCAGAACCTGTCTGTGACGCCCTCTGATTATCAAGCAGTGTCCTTGCGGAAAGATGTTCCCTAGATGCCTGAGTGCCTCTTCGTCTCAGACGGCTGAAGACCGCTATTTGCACTGTTTTCCAGGGAAACCATGAGATGTTGCCCATGTGATTTTTAATGCAGCATGCTGACTCTCATTGGAAATATTAAACTTTTTACATATGACTATATGTACCACAATCCGAAGGCCTACGCTAGACACTGCATCACCCATAAATGTTGCATATAAAACATAAACAACATGTTGATTAGTTATATGAATAGTTGAATAAACACAATTAATAATAACAGAAACAGAGGCCTTAGGAGAATGGTTGACATCAATGCAAATAATGTGTAAGCCCAGAACATGGATACACAAGCGAAGTATGGATATTATCTCGAAACTTATATGACAGAGCTTCAATCATCTCTGTGTTTGTATTAATTGATGCATATTTTGGAGTTTAGTAATAAATGACAGTAAACATTAATTATCTCAGACATGTTGTGTTCTATACTCAACATAACATTTGTCGCTCCACATGCTCTTTAGCATTAGTAGTCCGCGTAAGTTGACAATAATGTTCCACATATTAAGGGTTCCATAAAGGTTCTGCTTTTCACAAGCTTTAATAAACTAAAGATGTAATCTGATAGAGACTTCTAAATGCAGATACCTTACCTTTGAATCTCCTCAGGCGTCAGACTGGATCCAGAAGATTTTCGAGCAGTACCCCTGTGCGCCGGTAGGTGGCAGTGTTTGACTCCGCATGGCATTGGTTCCGCGTTGTTGTCCGTGCTGGAAGTGGCGTTCGTTGTACCTATACAGGTGCCACCGCAGCGCGCTGATGTCAGTTCTTTCCTTTCTGCGCCTAATAACGCTGATCTGGTTTGAGCTATCCCAAAGTCATTTTTTTACTTGCCCTTTTGGACCTTTTGTCGCCCTTTTTTCTGAGATTTCATGTCACCCAAGAAACCGGCTGGTTTCAAATCACAGGCAAATGTCGCTGACAGACCCCCCCACTTGGTGTGTTTGTGGTGACTAGAGCTGATACATGACTCCAAGGCATCTGAGGACTGTCGCACCGTGCACCTTGAAGGTACTGAGGGAGCGATCCTTCAAGCGCCTCGCCACTCCACGTTGGTCATCTCAGCGACGATCGATGTCCTCTTCACATGGGAGATCCTGGGACTGTTTGTGGAGCCCTCCCCAGACGTTCCTCGTCACACTTGAAGTCATTAGGGAAGTCAGACTAAGTCCCACAAGCACTCCAAACATTCTTCGACTTCTGCGCGTCTAAGTCATCTAAAGAGACGAAGGAACCTCAGCACTCCAGGCCCTGCGAGTCTGCAGGGTATGAACCTGGGTCTGCTCCGCGCTTACCCAATTTTCCTGGCGCTGGAACAAGCCCCACAGGCGTAGGAGGGAACCCCACTGGAACCAAGCCAGCATGTTCAACCTCAGTGCCAGTCGGGCCCCAAGGATCCCTTGCTGGATCTGGAGCAGAGCTGCCATCAATACTGAGACTTTCCTTGGCACCTGCTCCAGGGCTGACACCCCTGGCGCCGCTGATGCCCCTAAGTAATGCCACTGTTGTACTCTATTCCAACACGGAGCTGGATGGGTGTCGTCTGTCGCCGTTTGAGGACATCCTCCCTGGAGCGGAGGCAGTGCCTTATTTTATGGATAGGTCTGGAGAGGGAGACGTTTGGGAGGGGTCTATGGACCTTTATGAAGAGGACCTAATTGAGGAGGACAACTGGTATGAGGGACTGGGTGGGGCCAGCGGTTTAATGCCACACCTGAAACTGGCCTGATTTTGCCACCCACTTTGGCCACGGAGGAAGAAGCCTTTTTTGCTGTCGTGGTGCGTAGGGTGGCTAAGGTCCTGGACCTTAACCTACAATCGGTGGCAGTCAAAACAAACGTTTTGACAGAGGCGCTTCCGCCAGGAGTTTCCCCTCAGAACCTTTATTCCCATTTAATGAAGCCCTTACGGTTGTCCTATTTGGGACTTGGTCCAAGCCCTACACCGGGTGTCCTGCCCCGTGTTCACCCTGGCGTTTTCCATCCCTATGCAAATCAGTCTTGACCCTGTGCCTCATGGGAACAGTCCAGTCCGAACTGCAAAGCCAGGTCTTCCATGGACTGGAAACAAGCATCCTGGGACCGGTTTTGGGGTAACACCGCTCATCAGTCAGGCTAGCTTGAATCCAGTGGAAAAGTGAGCATGGGACCCACGTCTGGGCATACCTTACCAACTTAGGGTGAACAAGGCAGATACAAGCAGATGATGGACAGAGCGCTGAATCTTTTCAGACACTCACCCCAGTGACAGATCTGCGTTGAATCCATCATCATTCTTTAGCTCACTTCGCCGCCCCAGTTCAGACCCAGCTATATGCAAATGAGTCTTGACCCTGTGTCTCATGGGAACAGTCCAGCCCGAACTGCCAAGCCATGTCTTCCCTGGACCAGAAACCAGCATCCTGGTACCGGTTTCTGGGTAACACCCCTCTTCAGCCAGGCTAGCTTGAATCCAGTGGCAAAGTGAGCAAGTGACCCACGTCTGAGCATACCCTGCCAACATAAGGCAAACAAAGCAAACGTTTTTAGGCCTAGATCTCTGTACTGGGGTGAATGTATGACATTGTTCAGCATTCTGTCCAACATTTGTTCTTTTTGCATTCAGCACCCCGAGTGGGACGGGAATGCCCAGACGTGGGTCTCGTGCTCTCCATGCCACTGGATTCAAGCTAGCCTGGCTGATGAGGGGTGAAACCCCAAGACCGGTCCTAGGATGCTTGTTTCCAGTCCAAGGAAGACCTGGCTTGGCAGTTTGGGCTGGACTGTTCCCATTGGGGAACATGGTCAAGACTGATTTGCATAGGGCTGGGTCTAAACTTGAATGGCATGGGGAGCAAAAAAACGATGGATTTAGGACCAGATCTCTGTACTGGGGTGAATGTTGACATTGTTCAGCATTCTGTCCATCAATTATTCTTTTTGCATGATACAACTCTTGTCTGCCAACCAACAAACGAAGTAGACTGGGTGGACATCTCATGATTCTTTTTTCCATTAATTTTCTTGGCACTAGTGTCATGACATCTAAGCACTGTGCTCACTAATAATCTCTTAATCCTACAGTAGTGATCTGAAAGGAGATTGATCCCAAAACCTCTCTTGATAGAGCCACACTGACAAAAAATAAACAGACCTCCTTTTTCTCTAATGATTTGTGTTCACTCTAGCACAATAAGAAATCTCCCAACTATTTATTAACCTTCAAAAAGGCAAGAAAAGATACTAAGACAATGTAATTAGTGTGAACACCAAATACAGTCATGGAAACATTAACAGCTCTTCAAACTGCCCCAATAAATCATTCAGTTAAGTGAAACTGAAGTTGACCTAGTAAGCAACAGAGTACATCAATAGAAATCCACTTGAGTGCAGTGAATTTCTTTAATTCTTCTCCAACAAAATCCTCATTAGAAATACAGTAGCTTTGTTAAACAAGTCTACTTTGGACCCGTCCTAACCATTACTCCAAGCCAAGCATTGGATGAGATTTTCCTTGATCACTGAAACAGACCTTGCAAACATTCAATACTAAAACAGCAGTATATCAGGATTGTTATTCCATCAAAAATAATTGAAGAAAATGTGCCACCATCTCTCATCCATGGTGCCACCTTTTCAACAGTTCTCTTTCTTAAGGTATTTTTTTCTGAAGCACTTAAGACTGCTCAGAGGACATCTTTATTAAAAGAAACCTACAATTTTCCGAACCTTAAACCAGCATCAAATCTGTCTTGCTTGGAAAGGTTTCAGACCAATGTCACCATTCAACTTTATAATCATATTTAAAGAAAAGTCTCCCAGCACTCTATCAATCCGACTAACGAAAAGCTTGCAGTAAAGAAAAATGTGAATGGTATCCACTGCATGCTAGATGATGGTCCTGCCTAACTTCTTCTCCTGCTGGACATTTTGGCTGCTTTTGGCACCACTGACTACTGGAAAAATCTGCAGATCTTCAAAATATGCATGGGCTTCAGAGAAAGAGTCCTACTATGGTTCAGGTCTTACTTATCAATAAAAGCACATTTGGTCAGGATAGGAAGACATTAACCGACAGTGCTGTCCCTCAAAGTTCGATTTTACCACTGTGTTATTCAACTTTTACATTGAGCCCCTGAGAATCGCGATGGATAAATTGGGTGTAGCTGTTCCTAAATGCACAGACAATAACCAGGTTTGCCTGAAGATCTTTTTTGAAGATATTCAAACCCTACAATCCTGAACTCTGAAAAAACAGAAAACACCCTCCTTCTGTGACCTAAAGATCTGAAAATCACAGTGAATGGTTGGGTGAATTAATCATCAAAGGGGGCTTTTACACACGTGTGGAAACCAAGTCAGTAGATTTTTGTTAGATTTTCATATTGTCAAGTCGCTGTCAGAACCAGAGCCGACATCTACACAGATGAAAAAAACAGTAATTTAAACCTTTAACCCATTGGCTTCAGACTAGTTGTACAATAACTAGTTTTCTCCAAAGTAGACTACAGAAATGCAGCCCTAGGAGGGGTAATTACTTCCGCTCTAGTTCTTATGAAAGCAGTGATTCGTTGCTCAGCTAGACTCCTCTCTGACAAAAACTATGATGATACCACTACAATCTTTGGAGACCCTCACTTACCCTGAACGCCAAAAATAGGTTCCGAATTGTGGGCATCACCTGTAAAACTAGTCATCTCAACCTGATTAACTGTTGTCTTCTACCAAAATATTGATCAGCCATAAAATCCTGGGAAGCTTAGTGTTTCTTACACTAGAAACCAAATGCGTCAACCCAAGAAGAGCAGTGGAAAAATATTTCTGCTGGGTAGCTACCTAGTTATGGAACATCAGACTCTATGAAACCCTCTTCATTTCTTTTTTTTTTTTTTTAGAAATTTCCAATTCTTCCCATTTGATCTATAACTCACCTTAAAACTGTTGAGTAACTGCATATAACTGGGCAACATCCTTCTTAACCTTATCTCCCAAATGTACATTAACTTTTCCCTCTTTTTTGCACCCTGCTTCCACTCATTTATCAATCTTTCTTTCGACCATTATCATGTCTTTCCCCTTTATAGATGTCTTACCTTGTCATTTTTTTTCCTTCTCCTGTTCAACTATATTCCTTTAGTCATGTCAGTCATGAGGAATCTTGTAGAAACTAAAGTATCCAACAGAAAGAGGATTGCCTAAGGTAAGGTACCTATTCATCTCAGGTAAGTGGGTAGAGCTCCGGACCAACCTTAATAATGTTAGGGGTGGGCGGAATTTGCGTAGTCGCGCTACGCAAAGCTCTGCGAAACGGTAAAAAATCTCTGTGAGCACGCAGAGTGCTGCGAACATGCGGAATTGCTTGTTCTGCCCTTTCGTGATGCTTTTTTCCTGTTTGCGTGCTCGGGGGAAATATCTCACGAATATGCATTTTGAAAACGTGAACAAGCAAAAAATTAGAATTTTTGGCAATTCCGCGGAACACGAAATTACCCAAATTCCGCAAATTTAGCGAGCGGAACAGAATTTACCGCCCAGGCCTACTTAATTTCTTGTATTGTTATAGAGACGGTGACCTATGACATGGCAGGGTGCTTTCCACATTCAACAGGGTGGGTGTTATAGTAATTCTGCATAAATTTCACGCTGGTCACGCAGTAGTTATTGCCAGTAGCAACTAGACACAGTACTTGCAACATGCACTGCTTTACTGAAGACAGTGGGACTTGTTACGTCACTGCATAGGGTCATGCTCGTACGTTTTCTGTTTAAAGCAGCAGTGGCTGACAGGTTCTGTAAGATGTGCTTGAAAGTCTATTGTAAAAAGCACAAGGCACTTTTAGCACCTGAGTGCCTGGAATTTCACATTTATTTCCTCCAGGAGACCAGAGACCATGTGGAATGTCTCCCAGTGCTGACATTATGCTCAAGTACCTGAAAAATAACAGATGCCGTTATGGTCCTTGTAGCACAGAGTGGTGCTGTACGCAGACAGGAAACATCAGTGGAACATAACCCTGAGCTGCAAAATCATTGTTGAGATTGGCAGAGGAAAATGATACTGTATTAGATTATATGGCTTTTCATGTCTGATAGGATAGCTCGGCAAGCAAGCAAGCATTGGCATGAGACCCTCTCGCAGACTGTCTTAAATGTTTGTTTTTGAGAGCCCCATTTCAGCTTAGTAAGCAAGATTGGTTTGTGTCTATAATGTAGCACACGTTTGCTATATATAGATGTAATTCAGTTTTCCGGTTTCTCTAGTTTATTTTAAGAAATGTTACGATAGTAAGGGAATGTTTTATTTCTTTTTTCATCTAATTTTAGTTGATGGACAGTGCAGTGAATTTTTTACGACTTGACATTATTTAATTCCAAATCCTTACATGGTAGCGATGGTGTGCTTGTTTTTCATCCGCATCCAATTCCAGTAGGTAAGTATATGCGGCGATAATCTTTCTTAAACTGAGAGGGCGCCTAGATTCTGTGATGTAAAGAAAGCAAATTCGCAACGAGAATGGAAAGTTCACTAATGCTCAGCCTGTTTTGTCAGTTTGAATTTGGTCATGGACTTGCTTTACTTGCCCGTCTGCCAAGCTTCCAGTGCCTTTCACATCTTGCACACATTTTGAGTTCAGCAGACTGCTCTTGTGCCACCTCCTTCCAGCTGCTGCTTTCCTTGCTTCCTGGTATGGTTTGACACCACCAGTTCATCTATGCGACCCAACAGCCTGATTTAGGTCTGCAGAAGGAGCTATTAATGACCACACTTGCTGGCCATCTTCTGTTGTGAGCGCCACAAGCTCCTCTGAAGACGTGCCTTTCAGTAATGGGGTCTGTTTTTTCTTTCCATTAATTGTATCCACTGCTATCGAACTGAAAAGCCAGCATTTCAGTCTGTTTCTTCTGACCCTTCTTTTCAGACTTGGATGTGGTTTTAGGATTTACGCTATCTGGAGTCTGCGAGGATTGTGTTTGAGCTCCTTGCCCATATTGTTTCCTCTCCTCTTATCCTTATCTTTACGAGTTCCATTCTTAGGCAAGTTTTTAACTTAATTCACCATTTCTGGTCTGGCTAAGGCTAAGATCTTTAGTTCATACTAAAATTATTGTTGTATCATTCACATTTTTGCTTCCCTTCAGGACCGTATACAGCATGGGTGAGTGTGTCAGCACACTGCAGACATTGGCAGACTTTACTACAAGTGACCGCATTCTCTTCTTTCACTATGGGTACATCCATCCCTTCAATGTCAGAGACTACTATGGTAATGTAGACTTTTTGAGACCCAAAAATATCTTTGCTTTTATCCAATAGTGTTTTTTTATTTTACTTACTAATGGCAAGAGCCTGCTGCTCCCACAAAAATCATGGCTAAACAGGCTGGCAGTCAACGACAGATCGACTGGCAGTTAACGCAGTTCGTTCCGTGCGCGCACGGTGCGCTTCGCGCACCGCGCGCCCACTTTACGCAGTTAGTGCCGTGCACGCACGGTGGTCACGCGCACCATGCGCACATGGGGGACATATTATGCGCATCGTTGTGAAAGGTATTCATTTGTACTTTTCATTAAGTGATATGCCATGCACAAATGGTGCGCTTCGGGCACCATTTGCACACGGGGTGGGGATAGTGTGGATAATTTTTTTTTTTTAATAATTTTAACCGTACGCGTACGGTAAGCGTAATCGGCGATTTTTCGAAAAAAAAAAATTGTTTTTTTGACCTTGGGGGTTGTTTGGGGACACCTATATCAATGCTGGGTGGTTAAGAACTGAATATACTGCCCCTTTAGATGTTTTTTGTCTTTGTTTTTGCTGCCCCCTCAGAGTGCGAGAGAGAAAATGGCGGCCGCCGCTTCCTGGTTTCGACCGATTCGAATGTTTACTTAGATCGAACAGCCAATCAGAATCGCGCTCGCGCACGTCACCGTACGCGTACGGTAAGCGCACCGTAAGCGCACCGTAAGCTGGCTCAGATATATATATTGATTTAAAGGCTATTTTCTCAGAATCTACTGAACAGATTTACACCAAACCTACAAAAGGCACTTCCTTGACCTGTAGACTACCTCTCTGCCTAATTTCAAGGAACTCTGTTCAGCCGTTCGGGCTGTAGCTGTGTCTAACGGTCCTATGGAAAAATGCATGGGAAAAACGCGTTTTGGGACCCCCCTTTTATCTCAGCCCCCGCTTGACGAATCCCCCCGAGACTTTCAGGGTAGGAGCGGAGCGTAGCGCCCCACCTATTTTGAAAATTTCGCGAGGATTCGTCGACCGGCGCCAAAGTTATTCAAAATAGAATGTTGCGGTTTTCCTATGGAAACAGGGTCCTAACTATAACTACCTACTGGCGACCGCCAGTAGGTAATATATATATATATATATATATATTCAGCCAAGCAAAACGTTTCTAATTTAGTGGGCTGAGCGGCACACAGGAGGGCTACCAGTAGCTCATGAGCTACTTATTGGAGATGCCTGAGCTAAACACTGAACCACTCTCTATGCTTCGGAATTGTAGTGATCTCCCATGCCTGCATGTGACTGGGACAAGCTAGCGTCTAGTCGGCTGGCTTTTCATTTCTCAACCCCCTCTTCTTAGCATCTTACTAAAGTCTGACAAGCTAACTTTTGTGCTGCATCCTAAAGTCTGAGGATAAACTCCATTGATCCGTTCTCAATGGCAAATTACATTAAACCATGTGTCATGCCTTCCTGAACTTTTGAGCACCAGTGCCTGCCATCTATTTTGCCTGCCAGCACTGCTCTGTGATCCCAGCAAACTCCCCTCTTGAGAGATTCAGTGCAATCCAAATTAAGTGTTGTTAATGATTTGAAGGAGATTTTCAAGGGTGGACAGTTCCTTGTAGCTAATATAAGTGGACAGATAAAAGAAGGGTGGCAGTAGTTTAGCAGAAACATGGAATGGCTTCAAATTTTGAATCTAGTAATATTCTGGTGCATGGCCACATAGATCTAAGGTGGGGGGATACATCATCCCTGCTCATGTTAAATATTCAGAAGTAGTACATAGACAAGCTTTCACAATGTTCCATAAATGTGTGAACTATATTCCTAATGCTATTTGGTGTCAAACCTGCCTTTAGTATTGCATTGAATCACTTTTTGATGTTGAGACTGTAAATTTTGGATATCATATATTTGCCTGAGTAAATCTGTTTACCTAAATTGGTAGCATGAAAGATCCTTAAAGGGTGTGTTGTTGTGTTTAATTTTATCAATGATTTTGTGTAAGTTCTAAGCTGCTTATGTACTGGACTTTGATTTTGGATCTCCTGCCGGCGATTCGCTGTCATCCTAACCTTTATTTTATACATTTCTTTTAAGTTAAAAGGTGTTGCAGTTTTCTGAGTTATGCCCAACAGGGGCGGCCCTATTGATCCAGAACCTGGGGCCGTTAAATAATTAAAATAAATGGCTTCAGAAAGAATTTCAATAAGAGAAACAATTCAAACAAAAATCAAAAAACAGGTACCCACAAGAGTAATTTGTTAAGATAATAGAAATATTTATTACGTTTTTCTAAAAAGCACAATACAGTACAAACACAAACATTTTGTGCTCATCATGTTACTCTAGACAAACCTATAAAAACCATACACAGTTTAATCAATCAAGATGGTCTTAATGGCAATGGGTTTCCATTTCAAATCAAATCAGCCCGCATTACAGCAAGAGCAAAATGCGATCAATGCTTTATCCCAATTTACCAGTGGTGCGTCAGCGGCGTTTCGACCCTTATGATGTATTGGGTCATCATCAGGACTGGGAGACGCTTTTAGAGCAACCATAGAACAAACAATCTGTAAATAAGAAATATATATATTTTCATCAGTGGGGACCATCAAGAGATTTTTGTGTGTTTTGTTTGTCAATTTACCAATTAATAGTGATGAAACAAAGGCCAAGTACTCACAAAAATGACCACTGGATCGATCACAATTGGCGTCTCAAGTTTTGAAAGGCTCAAAGATTCACCTATGTGAAATTAAAGAACAGGCCGTATTGTGTGTCCTTATTATTACATTACTTATGGTCCACTATCCAAGGAAGGAATTTAGACCACCAACAATACAGTGATCAAATCACCCACGTGATAAAAGGAGGATATAATTTCCTTATAAAACAAAACTACCATCCATCAAAGAAAAAGTATTCCAGTGACACCCAAGTAAATTAAGTTTAAAAAAATTATATGGGATACAAACCACATCTCGCATAGAAGTCTCCAGCCTTCTGTCTGGAGCAGCAAGACATTAGGGGCCCAAAGCTCATATAGTCCCCTTTGTAACATGAATGAGTGCACAGGATTAAGAAGAGAGTCACTGAGTGATAATCCAACTATTAGAAATCTCACCAAATGGCACTCAAATTTCGGCACTGTAACAGGAATTGGTCACCAATTGCCACTCAAAAGTCAGCACACATCAAATTAAAAATGTGCCTATAAAATACATTAGAAGCTTAGTTTATGATTAGCTCACAAGTGGAGCATTCCCACATTTGTGCTTAGCCTCATGTAGAACTTACCGGGGAATCAAAGTTCACCACTGTCATCCGCAACATCGTAATGTCAGGCAGCATGTAAAAAACAATGACTGCTGTTTTAAATTGCACTACTTCCCACCGAGGAAGAAGAAAGACTGTCAGAGGTTAACTTTCACTCAACCAATATAACAAACTGACACATCTGCCTTTGTTTCATTTTCCATAATTAACGTATTCCAAAGAATTCCAGAAATTGAAACACTAAGAAAAAAAATAAAATAGACTGGTGTCAGTCACAATTAAAAATCGGAAAGACGGGGGGGGGGGCGCTAGAGAGCGCACGGCAAAATGGCAGCACTTCTGTGAGGCTCTGCCATACCGAGTCATCATCCGCCAAATATCTGCTGCATGTACTGGCCTGTATGCCTGCCTGACGACGGAGGGGCTCCCTCCCTACTCTCTGCCTTTGCCCATGGTGATTGCGGGCCTGATAGGGCTTGATAGCGGGTAAAGATCTCCTGACCTTGCTCTGCTGTCGGCCGGAGGAAGATGGCTGCTGCTGGGTCGCGGTAGGCCACGCTGTTGCTGAGGGTCGGAGGGCGACGGCTGCTGTACGTCTCCCCATTGCCATCGGGGGACCGGTGCCTGAGGCGATTCCTGCTGGTGTGCGGCTCTATTGGTGGGTGTGGGGCTGGATGCCCCCGCGCGGCTGCCATCCAACTGCAGCGAGGAGAGGAGCGGCGGCGCCTGGAGGGCTGCCCGTCGGCGCCTGCTGTGGTGAGTGGGTTCGGAGCCTGGCGGAGGTCTGGGCTGCGGCGGTGGATCGGGCCTGCAGCCGGGCCGCGGCCCGCAAACTGCTGCTGGTGCGGAGGGGGCCCGCGCCGTTCTTGCTGGGCCTGAGCGAGTCTGGGGCACGATCTCCTGCTAGGCTCGCTGCCGGTGCGGCTGCCTGCTCTCCACTGCTGCGACCGGGAGGTGGGCCACCCACTCTGGTGCTTGGTGGCTGAAGGCACCTTTGATCCTGACATCTGCAGGGCGCCACATATTACTATTTCATGGACTGAGGTGCGTGTGGCCTCCCTTCTGTTCCCTCTACTGCCTCTCAGCGCTGCCTGGCTGCAACTTTGGTGTGCTCTTGCCGGGGCAGTGAGATCGGGCGGTTCTCCATTTTGAATCCCAGTACTGGCCTGCGGAGATGCCTGAAGCGAGCCATCTTTGAGGTCTGGGGCGCGCTATCTCCTCTATCACTTGCCACCCCCCGCGCTGGACTCTTCCGCTGCCGGAACCCCGGTGGACTACTGCTGGTGATGCGGGGGAGCCACTGGCCTCTGGGATACGTTATTGTGGAGGCTCATCGAGGAGAACGGTGCCAGCTGCCTATGGTTATGAGAGCACGTGGGGCTTTCTCTGAGTATTGCTGGTTGACTTGCTT
This sequence comes from Triturus cristatus, assembly GCF_964204655.1. Classification (NCBI taxonomy): domain Eukaryota; kingdom Metazoa; phylum Chordata; class Amphibia; order Caudata; family Salamandridae; genus Triturus; species Triturus cristatus. The sequence continues at coordinate 940,118,009 of NC_140581.1, forward strand.
TCCCCAACTACCGCACCTCTCTGCCTTGGAGGGTCCGGGCTGTCGGGGGCCGTGGGGTGCTTGGTCCTTGGTCTCTGAGTGGTGGGAGTCTAGCTGTGCCCTGCCATCCTGCGGTGTGTTGTCACGCTTATGGCCCGCCGCGCCAAATATCGGATCTACTGGGTCGCTCCCCGCGGGTGTTGTCTGTGTAATGGGGGGCCCCTCCCTGATCCCCTCTTCATGGTTTGTGTTTGTGTCTTGAGGCCTGATCAGCTGCTGGTTGCTGCCGGATTATCACTGGGGGGGGAGCGGTCAGATCGGACTTTTCACTCACGCTTGCCTCTACCTCATAGTTTCGTGCCTATTGCCTGCTGATCAGGGGGTGTTATTCAATCATTATGGGGAGGACGGATAAGTCTCAGCCGTGCCTCACCTTCGAGTCCCGCAGGGCTCCAAAGACTCCGCAACAAACCGCCTCTGACATGAAGGCTGACGCCCGCATGGAGGGCCCCCCCACTCTGGAGACCACATTGCTAGCTATGCAGCGCACCCTGCAGTCAATCGAGGGCACGATGGCTACTGTCAACCATCGCCTAGACCACATGTCATCTCGGCTTGAGAAACAAAATGCGCGCATGGGGGAGGTGGAACAAAGAGTGTCAATGACTGAAGATGGGCTGAGCTCAGTCACAGAAAAAACCCTGAATATGGTAAAGGTTTTGGCCCTTATCCAAGCAAAAAACGAGGACTTGGAGGCGCGCTCCTGGCGCAACAATCTCCGTATTACAGGGTTACCGGAGTCGACCAATGTGGGTAGAATGGAGGCCTATATTGAGCGTCTATCTTGGATATCTTCGGCACAGAGCACCTATCCAGCATGTTCATAGTGGAGCGCGCCCACCGCTCATTGGCTGCGAGACCGATCCTGGGGCTCCCCCCTCGCCCTATAATTGCCAGGGTACTGAACTACAGGGATCGGGACACCATATTGCGTCTGGCACGAGAGAAGGGCGCTATTGTCCATCAGGGCAACTCATTGGCCTTCTTCCCTGACTTTACAGTGGCCGTTCAGGCGGCTAGACGAGAATTTGGGACTGTGAAGCAGTTTTTGCGCAATGAGGGGGTGCCATACGCCATGCTGTATCCGGCTCGGCTCCGTATAGGTACTGCTGCGGATAAGATATTCTCCTCTCCGAAGGCCGCTATGGAGCATGCTAAGCACCTGAAGCGTCGGAAGCGGGATTCTACAGCTGTGCCTGAGGATGGGGAGCAGTGAACACTATGCTAACTACTTGGAGCTTCCGGACTCCTTTGGTTCATCAGAGCCAATATGGATTGTGATTTATTTATTTGGTTTTTTTTTTCTCTCTTTCCTATTGCCCGGCTGACTCTCTGTTCCTTGTATATTTTGGACAATGGTGCTTGTCCCCTGCCAGTTCGTGCCTGCTGCCTGCGCAGTCCTTGCTTGGCCCGACAGACTATTTGCTCTCATCTAGTGTTTATTGCCCTGCGGATGACGGCTGGCAGCGAGAGCCCTGTACACTGCTGTTGCTCTTTGCCACGATGCATATGTCTGTGTCCCAAAACAATACGATACACAACAGTTGACCAAGGTCAAGCACCTCAATTCAAAAATAGTTTTTTGTATGTATCAGAGACAAGTGCAACAACTCCCCGCATCCACTGTTGAAAGATGCCAGTCAATAAGTCGATCCAAGCAAAAATGGAAGGTGCACTCTGAAGAGAGTCAAACTGGAAGCGTGTTTAAAGTTCAGATCAATTCTTCTTTTATTCAAAAAAATGTTGTAAAAACAAGGCACACAGCCAACGCGTTTCGTTCCCTAGTGCCACGGGAACTTCATCAGGGCTTGCTAAGGATATTGAAACAAGTCTTAAGTGGACTTCAGAGGTTAATTTCAGTGTGTGTGATATATTCAACCACAGCTACGGATAATATGATTCGGTCAGTCCGTGTTTCACTCAATAAAAAGTGAATTGAATACCAGCACAATATATTGAGTGGTAGTAGTAGTAGAAATAACCCGCAGGTAGTCAGAAACGAAAGTCAATGGATTCCGTTATCGGATTTCAATTAAGAGCAGAACGAAGAAAAACAGCATGGTAACTGTTGGTAATGGCGCGAAATAGTCTGTGTCCCCTCTGCTGTTACCTCTGTGCTGGGATGTGTCGCTTGGGCTCTTGAGGGCGCTATCTCTCCGTGGGATTTACATTAGGCTGGATGCATGTATTTTAAACATTTTGTATTTGAGCTCGGTTGACTCCTACTGGTAGTCGGCACGCGCCTCTGAGCTTCCCACGAATGGTGTACCCCTCTTCTGTTTTTTGATCGTGGGTGTTTGGGGGGTTTGGGGGGAGGGTGATGTTGGTTTTATGGGATGGCTTTGGCACGTTGGGGTAGCTGAAGTGGGTGGGGGTGGGGTAGGGTCACGGTGGAACAGCTGGAACGAAAAAATGTACATTGTTGGGCAAACATTGAGACTGTTGGTATCACTGTAGGATGGCCATTAGGCTAGGTGGTAGCGTATGGACAATTCTTACAAGATGACTAGTGTGCTCAAGTTCCTTACTTGGAATGTTCGGGGCCTTGACATACCAAAAAAGATCAGGTCGGTGTTTGCGTGCCTGGACCGTCTGGGAGTGCACATAGCCCTTCTTCAGGAAACTCACCTTACTGCTGAGTCTGCTAGCAGACTGGGTGCTCGGTGGGCGGGACTATGGGTCTCCTCTTCTTTCTCTACTTACTCTAGGGGGGGGTCATGATCCTAGTGAAAAAAGGGGTGCCCCTCACTTAGATCGGGTCTGAAGTGGATGATAAAGGCCGGGTCGCGATGGTGCATGGTCGATTGGCTGGGGAAAGTGTGCTGATTGTGAATGTCTATGGTCCGAATTTAGATGACCCCTCGTTCTATGGGGAGGGGATTTTAATCTCTGCTTAGACACCACTATGGACTGCTTTGGCAGCAGTGAGGCCCGACCCAAGTGGAGGTTCTACTGGGGCTTTTAGACACTGGACACCTGTATAACGTTTGGCAAACTCGCCATCTAGCTTTTTGCTTCCTCGGTGCATGGCTCGTGGTCCCGTATAGATTTCTGGCTGGTCTCGGAGTCTGTTTGCGCTTGGACAGTGGCGGTGTCGCATGAGGCCCGTACTCTCTCGGATCACTCTCCGGTTCTATGGACGTTGCAGATGCCTATGTACCGGACTCTACCGGACTCCTCCGTTTGCCTGGCGGTTGCAGCCCTCAGAACTCACGGACTCTGTTTTTAAACCACAAATAGTAGAGGTCATAAAAAATTTCTTTCGGGAGAATGAGGGGATGGTAGACAGTGCGGGGATGCTCTGGGAAGCGTTCAAGGTGACTGTGCGGGGGGCTTGAATCTGTGCCCAGTCTGGGGTTTTGCGCGACATCCGTCGGCGAATTAAGAGACTGGCATCTGATATCTCAGCACTGGAGCGGGAATGCGACGCTGACCCCACCCCTGCTAAACTGACCACCATATGGGAACTGGTCACGGAGCATAACCAGACTGTTGACCAGGAGTTGCTGCATTGCTCTAGGCGTAGAGTAGCGCCATATTATGGGGAGGGAGGTCGCCCTGGCCGCTCACTGGTGCAGAAATTATCGGAGCCGAGGCACCAGGAGCACATAATGGAGCTTATTGATGAAATTGGGGATGTCCATCACTCGACTGCTGAGCTCTGCGATATTATACTTGCCTCTATCCTGCCAAAGAGACGCAACCGCCGGGTGCGATACACGAGTACCTTGATGATGTGGCACTTGGATGGCTCTCCGTGCGACAGCGTGAGTATTTGGTGCAGCCCTTCGATGAAGAGGATGTGCAGGATGCAATCCTGTCACTGCCGAACTGTAGGGCTGCGGGCCCGGACGGGCTGCCCAGTGAATTTTATAAGACTTATGTGGCAGACCTCGCCCGCGGCTCTTGGAGGTTTATGCGGAAGCCTATGAAACTGGGCAGCTGCCCCTGTCTCTCCGGGTGGCTCTGCTGGTCACACTCCTAAAGTCAGATAAGCCATCCAATCAGTGTGGGTCATACCGCCCGTTATCTATGATTAACATAGATGCGAAGGTCCTAGCAAAAATGATTGCCACCAGAATGCAACCTTTGATTCCCCTGTTGGTGCTGCCGGACCAATCTGGGTTCGTGACGGAGCGATCCACTTCTCATAATCTGCGTACACTCTTCTCCACCTTGCACTATTTTGAGCCCGACTTTCAGGTGGTGGCCGTACTTCTCGATGCGGCCAAGGCCTTCGATTCATTACAGTGGTCATTTATGTTTACTATGCTGGAGAGGATGGCCTTCCCCCCTTCTTTCTGAAGTGGCACCGGGTACTGTACAGTGAGCCCGTCGCCAGGGTTCGAGTAAATGGGTGGGTGTCTTCATTGTTTCCTATCGAAGGGGGCACGAGGCAGGGCTGCCCGCTGTCACCTATGCTTTTTGCCTTGGCACTGGAGCCCCTCGCATGCAAGCTGCGGCAGCGCCACGCTGCAGCTGCACTGCGGTTTCGACAACGGCCCTTGATAGTCTCTCTCTACGCCGATGACATGCTGTTATATGTCAGAGAGCCAGAGGTCCACCTATCTGCGCTACTCCGGGAATATGTTCAATTCGAGCGTTTCTCTGGCCTGGGGATCAATTGGTATAAGTCGGTGGTGTTACCCCTAACGGCGTTCACCAAAGAGGTGGAGTTGGATTTTCCACTGGCATGGACCACTGACTCAGTGAAGTATCTGCGTTTTTGGGTTCACAGGGATCCTGCCATCGTGATCTCTGAAAAATACGGCCGTACGGTGTCTCGCATCACTGAGCAGGTTGCAAGATGGACCCACCTGCCCCTCTCCCTGGCGGACAGGATTGCGGTGATAAAAATGGTCTTTCTGCCTAAACTGCTGTACTTCTTTATTAACATCCCTATCAAGCTGAAAGTTGTGTTTTTTCGCACCCTTCTGTCTGTGCTGCTTACGTTTGTGTGGGGAGGTAGGAAGCCAAGGTATCCATGGCATTTGTTGGTGCAGCCCTTCTAACGAGGAGGCTTTGAGGCACCTGATATTCGCCTTTACTATTTGTGCGCCCAGGCGCAGTTCGCACATTACTGGCATTTCCCTCCGCGGTATCAGCCACACTTGGCTATAGAGGCGGACACGGTGCTGCCTGTGCCGCTGCAGGCGGAGACACTTTCGGGGGGTCGGGCGGCCCGCGATCAACCCTACGCATGCTTGCGATAAGACCTCAAATCCCGTATCTATACGCACCCTCATTGCCGTTACTCTCCCACCCCGATATCTCGGTGACTCGGGAGGCGCCTGCCCGGCGAGAGTTGGCTGCGGCTGGCATACACCGGATGGGTGATTTATACATGAAGGGTAGATTTAAAACGTTAGGGGAGGCGCAGAATGGCCCTGAGCGGGGCTTTATGTTCAACTTTACATATGTTCGGGTTCGCCAGGCTATCCGCGCGGCGTACCCGGGTTACCCTGCTGAACCTACCACCTTGAGCGCTCTGCAGGTGCTGCTGACGGGAGCTAGCCGACAGAAATTAGTTACTCGACTCTATAATGCCTCTCAGCGCGAACGTGATATTGGGGTACACCCCTCCTGCTCGCGTTGGCAGGCGGCACTGGGTGCTCCTGTTGCGCCGGAGGTCTGGATCGCGTGTTGCCGGCTCACTAACCGACTTACGGCCAATTGTAATCTCCGAATTATACACTTTAAGTTCCTGCATCAGGTATATTATTCCCCTATGCAGCTATACATGTATGGTCTCAAGGAAACTTCCAATTGTGTGAGATGTGGTGCAGAGGGTGCGGACTTGCTTCATCTTGCCTGGCTGTGTGGGAGTGTATTTGCTTTCTGGACGGCAGTGGTTGCCATTCTGTCTGATGTCGTGATGGAGTCTGTGGACTGCTCTCCAGTGGTTTGTTTGTTGGGTTATGTCCAATATTTTAAGCCCTGCAACAGGAGACTTGTTGCCGTTGCCACTCTGTTTGCTAAAAGGGCGTTGTAGGAGTTATGTTTCCTCTGCCTTCAATGATTCTGAATTGTAGAATGTATGCTTTATTTGAAAATTCAATAAATACATTTAAAAAAAAAAAAAATCGGAAAGACATGGGGCATACATGCACAAAAGTCTGGACAATACTCCCTGAATCATCAAAACCACCGCACTCCAGTGATTCACAACAGTGGTATTCTCCGAATGCATATCCATATCTGTTGATATGAAACAAAAATTGCAGTGACCTTTTCAAGAAGGGGGAAAAACTGAATAGAGCAAAGGTAACATGGTACAAGTATGCATGTGCATATTTGGGACATAACTATCCCGTTCTAAAGACTCAACGTGCCCAACTAATTTACACCTTGCCGAATGGGGACTCACCCCCTATGTATTGTAAATACATCGAATGTGATCGATTGGAGCCCTTAGAAAATAACCATTGAAACCAATCATCTGCACAGTATACCCTACCAGATGGTACAAGTGACCCATTGAACAACATAGGGGGCATGTATAAGGAACTTGACGAGTGGTTCAATCACAAAGGAACCAAATTAGTGTTGAGAAAATTGGTTCCGCAGCTGAATCAATAAGGATTTAGGAAAATGGTACCCACCATAACAAAACAATGTAATGCAGTTACTACAATGTAGGAGCATATCAAGCATCACATCATATAAACAAAGCATTGTTCATGGCAACAACAGAATTTCAGGGAGATGGCAACCACCGTAGTAAAGCTATATAATTCAATTAATACAATTTTGGAGCATATCGTGCATCACATCATATAAACACAGCATTGTTCACTGTAACCAAAAAAGTACCCTATTAGATTTTTCATGTAAAAGGAAGCCTAATTCCCCAATATTACAAGCCCAAAAGTAGAGGTTGAGAATGAATAAACATATTGTAGCTAATGAAACAATGTCACTTGTCAGTCATAGACAGTACATTGGTATTCAATAATATGATAAACAAAACACAGTGTATTCCAGTCAATATACCTCATTTATAGAAAAGGCTGAAGAAATGATACAGTGTAATGTTACAGAATTGCGTTCCTCTATTGTGTTCAATCCTGTATTAATGCTATCACAGTTAAGAATCGGAATTTGCCTAGTGCTATGACGGTAAGTTCCAATTCTATTAAGGACACGGAGGCGAGGATTATGCTATCTCTCTTCGCTTTATTACTTATCAGAAACGACAGCAGCCAGAGAGATTCGTAAATATCAGAGTAAAAAACCATACAAAAAACTACAACTCCCTACAATCAGGGAGATAACATAGTGATTAGTCCATCAACTATTTCTGTGACACCATCCAAAGTCCTCTGTCAGCTCTCTCTCCTCCTCTTTCTTCGCGCAAGTCACGCCATTTCGTTATTGGTCTTGTTTGGATCCATCATTCCCTGAAAGAAACCAAACCGGGAGGTGAGAACTGTACGAACCATCCGGAACGTATGCAATGGTCACAGAACCAGATAACAGCAAGCAAAGCAAGCATTTCGTCAACCAGTATCAAAGAAAAAAACTTACTCACATACGGGGGGTTCGCACCAAGGGTGCCCCGGGCGGGATAATCCTCGCCTCCGTGTCCTTAATAGAATTGGAACTTACCGTCATAGCACTAGGCAAATTCCGATTCTATGTCAGGACCGGAGGCTTCGGATTATGCTAGTTCAAAGCTTACTTACCACTAACTGTGCCACATTAAGAACCGGTTTAAAATAAAACCTCTTAAGGGTGGAGTCGGACGACCAGTCCGCTGCACGCATTAAATCCTCTAAACGCGCTCCGAGCGCGAAAGCCTTCGAGGCCATAGCGCCCCTGGCAGAATGGGCACCAAACTGTTTAGTATTAATGCCAGCCTCTTGCATAACCCATCGCACCCACCTAGCAATGGTGGGAGAAGAGACTGCTTTGTGTGGCTTCTTGAGAGCTATCAAGAGTTGCCGTTCGCCTGGCGGGCGGAGTTCCTGCCTCAAATCTTCATATGTCTTCAAACAGTCTACCACACAAAGTTTGGGAGAGTCCCGGAAAGCCGGATACGTTATTGTTCGTGAGTTGGACTTAGTTCTGCGTCCAATCGTAAAAACTACCCCTTCTGGGGAAAAAACCCGCGCCGAGACATCAAGCGCGCGAACATCGGAAACTCTCCTACAGGAGATCAAGCAGAGAAGCATAGCAAGCTTGGAAGACAATTCCTTCAGAGAAAGGTACCTATTAGGCTGCCAGGAAAGAAACAGGTTCAGTACCCTGTTGACGTCCCAAAGGACGGAATAGCGAGGTTCCGGGGGTAACGATAACCGCACGCCCCGTAGAAGTCTGCAGACCATTGGGTGTTCTCCGACAGGTGCTCCGTTTAGAGGCTCGTGGCCGGCGGAAACCGCCGATCTGATAGCATTAATGGAGCGATAAGCCAAACCCTCCGACGCCAAATCGGCGAAAAAATTTAAGAGGGGAACGATTCCTGCGACCACGGGATCCAGACCCCGTCGAAGACACCAACGAACCCAACGTGACCACGAGGATCTATAACATTTCGTGGTACTGTCTGCCCATGCCTTTGACAGGAGGGCCTCAGCCTGTCCCGAAAGTCCCAGCAACGACCATCGTCACCTGAAAGACGCCACGCCATGAGCCGGAGTGTCCCCTGAGTGATCAGGTGATGAAGGTCCCCTTCCGGGTTCTGAAGAAGCTGAGGATACAGGGGGAGTAGGATTGGAGAATCCCAGGAAAGTTCCAGAAGAACTGGAAACCAGACTTGAGATCTCCAAAGGGGGGTTATCAGGATCACCTGCGCGCATTGATGCCGGATCTGGGTCGTCGTCCTCATGATCATTGAACGGTGGAAACACGTATCCGTTCTCCTGTCTCCAATCCTGGAGGAAGGCATCCGTGGCTAGAGCCAGTGGATCCGGCCTCCAACTGAAGAATCTGGGCACCTGATTGTCCAGACGGGAGGCAAAAAGATCCGCTGAGAACGGTCCCCAGAGGTTGTGCAACCATTGGAAGATCGGAACATCCAGCTTCCAGAGGCTGGAGTCGTAAAGATGACGGGAGTGCCAATCCGCTACCTGATTGTGCTGGCCCGGGAGATATTCTGCCGTCACCGAAATATGATACTCGAGGCAGTAGCTCCAAAAATCTTTTGCCAAGTTGGCCAGTGCCCGAGAACGGGGCCCTCCCAACCGATTGACATAATGGACCGCGGAGATGTTGTCCATCCTCAGAAGGACACAAGACTGCACCCTGTCCTTGGTCCAACAGCGCACTGCGAAAGAGCCAGCGAGCAGTTCCAAGCAATTGATGTGAAAATCCCGCTCGTCTGCTGACCAAACACCTCCGGTGGAAAAATCCCCGCATCGAGCACCCCATCCCAATTTGCTGGCGTCGGACTCGATGACCAAGTCTGGAACGGATCCGAAAATCGCCCGACCGTTCCACGCCTCCATATGAGTAAGCCACCAGAGAATTTCCTCTTTGGCTTCCGCCGATAGGGGCACCACGTAATCGTATGAGTGACCCCGTCGGAGGTGGTAGGCCTTTTGACGCTGCAGAGCCCGATAGTGCAAGGGGCCCGAAAAAATCGCCTGGATCGAGGACGACAGGAGGCCTACGATTCTGGCGAGCTGACGTAAGGAAATGGTGGGTTTGGACACCGTGCGGCGTAGTTCGTGCAGAATTTTTGCCATCTTGCGAGACGGAAGACTCGGGGTCGCTTGAACGAAGTCTACCACAAACCCCAGGAAGGTGACTGACTGAGAGGGATGAAGTATCGATTTTTTCGTGTTGATAACAAACCCTAGGCTCTGGAGCAGAGAAACGGTTTGTTGGAGTTGCATCACCAAGAGTTGGGGAGACTGAGCCATCAGAAGAATGTCGTCCAAATAGACGATCATGCGTATACCCCGCGCTCGGAGAAACTCTACCGCGGGGCGAAGCAGTTTGGTGAAACACCAAGGTGCCGAGGAAAGCCCGAATGGAAGGGCCGTGAATTCGTATACCAAGCCCCCCCCCAACGAAACTGAAGGAATCGTCGATGGGGCGGATGCACGGGAACCACGAGGTAGGCGTCTTTTAAATCTAGACTCGCCATCCAATCGGAAGGGCGCAGGAGATCTCGCAAGAGGTGAATTCCCTCCATTTTGAAATGGCGGTACACCAACCACGCGTTGAACTCCTTGAGGTTGATTACTGGACGACGACCTCCGTCCGCTTTGTCCACAAGGAATATATTGCTGAGGAAACCGTGAGGATGCAAAGTTGTGCGACAAATTGCGCCTTTGCAAAGCAATTCGGCGACCTCCTCGTCGATCAACCGTGCGTCCTGAAGGCTGAACTGTAGTGGACACGGCCGCGTGACCTGACGAGGACTGCCCATAAATTCCACATGAAAGCCTTGAATCGTTTGCAGGATCCATGCATCGGACGTTAGCTCCGCCCAAGCCTGACTGAAGCATGCCAATCGCCCCCCTATCCTCAACTGACATGCGGGGAGGACACTTACCGCTTGAAGTTCCGCCTCCAGAATTGGACTTGTATCCTCCACGGCCCTTGAAACGCTGTCCTCGCGTTGGGTAGAAATTGGTGTAGTTTGCGGTGGAATTATATTGACCACGGCCAGAGCCTTGTCCCCTTTGAGGGTTTTGCTGGAATCCGCGGCCGGACGAGCGGCCCCTGCCTCGACCGGCCCCGCGAAAAACCCGTTGGGTAAACACTCTCTTAATACCCGACTGGGCCTTGTCCAAGGAGGTAAAGGTAGAGACAAACTTCCCCAGTTCTTTAACAAATGGTTCTCCAAACAGGCCCCCTTGAGCAACAGCTCCTGCCTCAGAAGAAGCGAAATCCCCAAGTTTGGGGTCCAATTTTATCAACAAGGAGCGGCGACGCTCCGTTGAAAGAGCGCAATTTGCATTGCCCATAAAAATGATGGCCCGTTGGGCTCAATTAGATAAGACTTCAGGCGAAATAGTTGAGCCCGTTACCTTAGCCTCCTCCGCCATGTCCAGGATTTTTGCCATAGGGCCGACGGCGTCAAGGAGCTTGTCCTGACAGGACCGCCAAGATCTATCAATACCCTTGCGGGGATCCTTTACAAATTTCGCCAGGAACGTAGCCATTTTGGAATCTAATTCCGGCGTAAGCGCGATTTTGTCTGGCAAGGAGGGCCGCGGGCATTCCGCCCTCAAACAACTCCGTGCCTCTTTTTCCAGAGGTTTACGCAAACGGTTGGCAAGGAACCTGACAACTTTATCCCCTGGGACCCAGGCAGAAGACCGGGGATGCATTATCTCATCTGGGTTCAGCATATCCGCATCCTCCTCAGGCGCCGCCGCAGTGGTCGCCGGAGCCGGCCGCCAAGGACGGGAAGAACCCGCCTCGTCATCTGTATCCCCTTGAGTATCATTATCTGTCGCCGGGGATGGGGGATCTGGAATATCCTGAAGTGGGTCACTCGTTGGGAGAAGGGGAGCACTTGGGGCCGTCTTTGCCAAAAACGCCGTCTTAAGGCGCGCAAAGGCGTCCGCATCCACTCCATCAGGACGCTGCTTTTTAGGGGGGGAGGGGCCCCGTCGGGAAGCTGCCCAGGGGCCGGCGCCACACTGCCACGTGCCGCCGCCAATCTGTTGCATTCCTGCACTATCCTGTCCGAGAGACGCTGCTCCATCGGACCCACTACTTCATTAACCACCCGGTAGATTGAATCATCAACCGCGTCAAAGAAGTCATCGCTATAAGGTAAGTATTCCTGCACTTCCTCCTCATAGTATTCAGACTGACTGGCCATCTTCACAAGGTAAGTACCTACAGACACCCTTACACAACCAGCAGGATAATAGGATTATGAGCAGACCAAAGGCCGCAAAGATAGGGTAGCCCAGAGGGTTACAATAGGGCTGCACCAGACCCTCAACGAGGAAAAAACCCTCAGGAAAGAACCTGACCGGGTGGCTGCCTCCCTACCGCGTTGTAAACAGTATTTTAGCCCAAATTCAATTTGGAAAATATTTCAGAATGTAATGGGACACCATCCGCGAGATGCGTGGTGTTCGGCAGGTGCCTACAGCACGGGATACCAAAGCGCGTTCAACGCGGGTTATACCGCAATACAGACCCCCACCGGGGCGTAGGAGTTAATAATGCTGGGAGAGTATACAATCCGCGATGCGGACGTCAAAGGTAAGGAAGCAGGGGATGGCTATGACCGTTGGTCTCGCTTCGCGCTCCTCATCTGAGGAGACGCGAGAGCGACAAAGCGGTCAAGCGCCCGTAGTGGCGCATAACGAAGCCGCAGCAGCAGGGGAGCCGGCTGCGTAAGGGGCGAGAACGCTCGCGCGGCCGGAAGGGGCTCTGAAATGAAAACAAACAACCAACAAGGGAAAAAAATGTCACTGAGAGCCCACGAACGTGAATGCAACACGTAACTAGCACCAAAATACACAAACAATTATTCGGTTAAAGTAGAATGATCAAGAGCACTTAACTGGCTGCGCAGCAGCGAAGAAAGAGGAGGAGAGAGAGCTGACAGAGGACTTTGGATGGTGTCACAGAAATAGTTGATGGACTAATCACTATGTTATCTCCCTGGTTGTAGGGAGTTGTAGTTTTTTGTATGGTTTTTTACTCTGATATTTACGAATCTCTCTGGCTGCTGTCGTTTCTGATAAGTAATAAAGCGAAGAGAGATAGCATAATCCGAAGCCTCCGGTCCTGACATAGAATCTATCGACATTCAGCCCTATTTAAGATCATCTGAATATCACCACCTCGAGGTGGTATTTTGATTTGTTCAATGATCTGCCACCTAATGTCATTAGTTGAATGGTTGAATTTAAAAAAATGAGACACCAAAGATGCAGAAAGAGTCTCGCAACAAATGCGGATCTTGTGTTGGGACAATCGTGATTTGATCGTTTGAGTTGTCTGGCCCACATAGAATAAATTACAAGGACACCAAACCGCATAGATGACGTTCTGGGAATTACAGTTGGTGTGATCCCTTAAATTGTGAATGATGCTGCCGTGTACAAGCTGTTCCATGTTTGAAGTGGAATCACACTGTTGCCGCATTTGAAATGGCCAACAATTGTGTCCAAGCTCCACACAGCCATCAGGTCAGATGGATGTTTCTTTGGCATGGCAGCATGCACCAGGTGATCCTTCAGGTTAGGGCCCTTCTTAAAAGAGAACAGTGGCAAATCATTGGTGATGCCAGTCGATTGAATTAGAGGCCAGTTTTTCTTTGCAATCTTTGTAATGGCATTACCTTGTGTTCAAAATGTTGTCACACAAACAACCCGATCCATAGAAATTTGAAACACATTTGGTGAGATTTCTAATAGTACGATTACCACTTGGTGGCTCTCTCTTTACCACTGTGCAACCATTCGTGTTAGACAGGGGACTATATGAGCTTTGGGTCCCTACCACCTCGTTTCTACATGAAGAAGGCTGGTGACTTCTATGCTAGATGTGGGTGGTATCCCATATAACTTTTTAAAACTTAATTTACCTGGGTGTCCATAGAATGCTTTTTCTTTTATAGATGTTAGTTTTGTTTTTAAAATTAAATTATATCCTTCTTTTATTATATGGGTGATTTGATCACAGTATGGGTGGTCGTCTTAATTCCTTCCTATGGATAGTGGATTTATGTAATGTTATATCCAGAACACACAATAGTAACTGTCCTTCAATTTGACATAGGTGAATCTTTGAGCATTCGGAAACTTGAGGCATCAATTGTGATCGGTACAGTTGTCATTTGTACTGGCCTTTGTTTCATCACACTTCATTGGTAACCTGACAAAAATAATACAACTCTTGATTGTGCCCACTCATAAAAAGTATATATTTCTTGTTTTGAGATTATTAGTCCTATGGTTGCTCTAAAAGTGTCTCCTTTTCCTGATGATGACCCAATAAATCACAAGGGTCGAAATGCCATTGACGCACCACTGGCAAATTGGGTTAAGGCATTGATTACATTTTGTTCTTGCTGTTATGCGTGCAAATTTGATTTGAATTGGACATCCTTTGACATTGGGACCATTTTTGTTTACACTGTGAATTGTTTTCATATGTTTGTGTGGTGTAACATGGTGAGCACAAACTGTTCGTTTTTGTACTGCACTGCGTTTTTTAGAAATCCTTAATTTCTACTACCTTGATAAAGTCCTCTCGTGGCTACCTGTTTTTTGCTTTTTTTTATTGTTTTCCTTGTTGAATTCCTTTCTGGAACCATTGTGGTTTTTCATTAGTTTTGTGATGGTCATATCTTTATGGCCCTAATGAGGATTTTATTAGGGCATTGAAGTTACAATGTAGAGGTTAGCAACTTTTGCTTTTAAAGTGCTGCTTTTGTTAACTTCTTGCTGTTAGATTGATAGTCATTTGCTTTAGGGAAGACGTTAACATTTCTGGTATTATGATGGCCAGTTTCAAAAGGAGGTAGGATTCAGACTTGGCATATGTTGATAAGCACCATCTAATTACCAGCAGAGAAGAATGTTTCAGTGAATGTCGTTGGATAAACTACCAGAATGGAAGCTTAGTTTTCTGAGGTTTCCCATTAAGGCAAGTGGTTCATTGAAGCTGAATGAAAAATTTCCTAGCTATTGTAACGGAAAGTCTCAATTCTATTAAGGACTCGGAGGCGAGGATTATGCTATTCTTTCTCCACTTTATTGAATAGCAGCCATTTGATGTTAACAAAACTACTATTCCCATGAAACATAGGGATTAACACAAGAAAATGATAGTGTCCATGGGCAGAACGTCCCCTCTCCTCTGCACCAATCGCAGGGCTCCTGGGTGATGGTAGTCCTCTGTTACTGTCCATTCACTTTCTTTCGTCGCTGAAGGTCAGCCAGTCAGGAGGCTTCACAGATCTTGTTTTCCAGAATCGCTTGCAAAGCAAAATAAAGCATAAGCGACATCAATGGCTAAGGTTTAGCCTGTAGGGGAAACGGAACAGCGAAACATATAGCAACGTCAGCTGGTATTGTAGACGGGATAACAAAACATCTTACTTACCCTAATAGGAGGGTGGAAAGGTACCAAAAAGAACCTTGTACCCTGGGTGGGATAATCCTCGCCTCCGAGTCCTTAATAGAATTGAAACTTTCAGTTACGCTAGCTAGGACATTTTTCATTCTGTCAGGACCGGAGGTGAGGATTATTCTCGTTTAAAGCTTTCTCACTACCAAATGAGCCATATAAATATTCGGCTTAAAATAAAACCACTTAAAGGTGGAGTCTGAATACCAATCCGCTGCATTCAGAATGTCTTCCAGACGAGCTCCCAGGGTAAATGCTTTAGAGGCCATAGCTCCTCTGGCAGAGTGAGCGCCGAAGACTCCAAGGTCAATTCCAGCTTTCTGCATCACCCACCTTACCCACCAGGCAATGGTGGGGGAAGAAACTGCCTTATGGGGCTTCTTTAGCGCAATAAGCAATTGCCGCTCACCCGGAGGACGGAACCCCTCTGACATTTCCTCGTACGCCTTGAGGCAAGAGACCACACACAGCTTCGGAGTGTCTGGGAACGCAGGGTAAGAAATATACTTCGTCCCACATTTTGTTTGTCTCCGAATCGTAAAGGTGACTCCCGTGGGAGAAAAGATCCTGCTGGAAATGTCCAGGGCCCTAACGTCCGAAACTCTCCAGCAGGATACAAGACAGAGAAGCATCGCCAATTTTGCCTGACAGTTCTTTCCTAAAAAGGAACCTGTTCGGCTGCCAGGACAGAAACAAGTTTAAAACCTGATTAACATCCCGGAGTTGAGAATAACAAGGCTCAGGAGGTAGAGAGAGGTGGATGCCTCGGAGGAGACAACAGACCACGGGGTGTTCACCCACAGGAGAACCGTCCACCATGATATGACCCGCTGAGATGGCAGAACGGAAGGTGTTAATGGTCCTGTAAGCCAAGCCCTACTCCGTTAGGGCGGCCAAAAAATTCAGTATAGAGGTCACATCTGTTGCCACGGGATTGAGACTCCTTCACACACGCCAACGATACCACCTCCTCCAGGTAGAACAGTATCATTTGACAGTACTGTCGGACCAGGCCTTGGACATGAATTTCTCAGCCTCTCCCGAAAGGCCTGGGACCGCCCAGCGTCCCCTGTAATCCGCCACGCCATCAAGGCGAGAGAGCCCTGCGCTATTAGTGGATTCGGAACTCTGTCCAGATTAAGAAGATGAGTCGGAAAGCGGGGGAGTGGGATTGGAGAATCACAAGAATGTTCTAGAGGAACCGGAAACCAAACTTGAGACCTCGAATTTGGAGAAATTAGGACCACGTCCGCTCCCTGACGTCAAACCTTGGCTGAGATCCTCGTGAGCCTGGCGAATGGGGGAAAGGCATAGCCCCTTTCTTCCAGCCAATTCTGAAGGAATGAGTCTGTCCGCATTGCCTTGGGATCCGGTTTCCAACTGAAGAAGGTTGGTGGTCCAAACGGGAGGCAAACAGGTCGACTGAGAATGGATCCCAGATACTCTGGAGATCCGCGGAGACCCCAGGATGCAACTTCCAAAGACTCCCTTCGTGAAAATGGCGGGAGTGGAAATCCCTTATCTGGTTGTCTTGACTCATCAGGTATTCCGCAGTAACGTAAACATCATGATCCAGGCAGTACTGCCAAAAATGTGCTCCAATGTCCAAGAGAGCTCTCGAACGCGTGCCCCCAAGATGATTGATGTACCGGACTGCCGATATGTTGTCCATCTTGAGCAGGACGCAGGGTTGACCCGAATCTTTGGTCCAACATTGGATCACGAACGACCCTGCCAGGAGTTCCAAACAGTTGATATGCAACTGTTGCTCCTGTGTTGAGCACACATCTCCCGTCATGAAATCGCCACAACACGCGCCCCTGGCGTCTGAT
The DNA here is from genome assembly GCF_964204655.1 of Triturus cristatus. Classification (NCBI taxonomy): domain Eukaryota; kingdom Metazoa; phylum Chordata; class Amphibia; order Caudata; family Salamandridae; genus Triturus; species Triturus cristatus. The sequence continues at coordinate 940,134,934 of NC_140581.1, forward strand.
TCTATAACGATATCCAGCACGAAACCGAAAATCGCACGCCCATTCCAGGCATCCATGTTGGAGAGCCACCACTGTATTTCCTCTCTTGCTTCCGCAGAGAGTGACACCTTCTGTGAGTTGGAGAGTCCCTTGCGAAGGTGTTGGGCTTTGAGGCGCTGGAGGGCCCAGTAATGGAGTGGCCCCGGAAAGATAGCCTGAATCGATGCCGAGAGAAGACCTACGATGCGGGCCAGTTTCCTGAGGGAGAGGCGCTGTTGAGTGAGAGCTCTCCTGAGTTTGTGACGAATTTTCGTCATCTTTCGGGAGGGGAGACTGAGCGTAGCTGCCACGGAGTAGATGGAAATCCCAAGGAAAATGACCCTTTGGGATGGAGCGAGGGTGGACTTCGCCTCGTTGATCATGAAGCTCAGGCTTTGGAGCAAATTGATCGCTGTCTGGGGCTGATGAGGCATGGCGTTGGGGCATTGAGCCATCAACAAGATGTCATCCAAGTAAACTATGGGTCTCATACCGGACGCCCGAAAACGCTCGATCACCGGACAGAGAACCTTGGTGAAGCACCAAGGCGCGGAGGAAAGACCGAAAGGAAGAGTGGTGAACTCGTACGTCCTGTCCCGCCAGTGAAATTGCAGGAACCTCCGGTTAGGAGGGAAAATGGGTATTGTCAGATATGCGTCTTGAGATTGAGACTCACCATCCAGTCGTTCAGCCTGAGGAGATCGCGAAGAAGATGGATTCCCTCCATCTTGAAGTGGCGATAAGCCAGCCACTCGTTGAACTCGCGCAAGTTGATGTTGGGCCTCTGGCCCCGTCAGTCTTGTCCACCACTTACAGGTTGCTGATGAAGCCGCAGGGATGGGGCAGAGTTTCTACAACTGCCCCTTTGCCCAGAAGAGATTGGACCTCCTGATCGCCCAATACGGCGTCTACTGACGAAAAAGCAAGAGGATGTGGCGGAAACGGTTGGAAGGGTTCCCCGTGAAACTCTATATGAAACCCCTGAACAGTTTGGAGAACCCAGGCGTCCCCCGTGACAGAAGTCCAGGCCTGGAAAAAATGCGCCAGATGGCCCCCCACTTTTAGAAGGGAAGAAGGGAGAACACTCAACGGAAGAGCTGGAGGCGCCACTGCCTCTACCACCTCGGTTCTTGCCTCGCTGTCCTCTTTTCGGGTAGAAAATGCCGAATCTGGCTTGATCCTGGTAATTTCCCTGGTTGGAGCCTTGCCCTCTGTGATGATTGGGGCGGCCGGACGAGCAGCCCCTGCCTCGATGGGCCCCTCGGAAAACCCTAGTGAGAAACACTTTCCTTATAGAGGACTGCGTCCTGTCCAGAGACGTAAAGGTATTGACGAAGCGCCCCAGCTCTTTCATAAAGGGCTCTCCGAAGAGGCCTTCCTGAGCAATGGGGCCTGCCTCTGAGTCTGCCAAATCCCCAAGCTTGGGGTCAACCTTAATCAGGAGAGATCTGTGCTATTCTGTCGAGATAGCACAGTTGGCATTTCCCAGAAATACCATGACGCGTTGGGCCCAAGACAATAGATTCTCTGGGGAGATCAGGGACCCTGACGATCTGGCTTCTTCTGCCATATCAAGGATTTTCGTGATGGGCCTAGGGCATATAGGAGCTTGTATTGGCAAGCCCGCCAAGACCTGTCAATGCCCTTCTTAGGGTCCTTGATGAATTTCTGTAAAAATGTCGCCATGCGTGGGTCAATATCAGAAGTGGCAGCTACCTTTCCTTCTAAAGAGGGGTGAGGGCACTCTGCCCTGAGACAGTTACGAACTGAGGCCTCTAACTGCCGGTGGATGCGGCTGGCGACATATTGGGCAACTTTCTCACAGGGCGCCCAGTCGGAAGACCTAGGATGCAGAATGTCGTCAGGATTTAACATATCTGCGCAGAGATTCTGGTCACCAGAATCAGGCACAGGACGTGAAGGGCACCAGGGGCGTGAAGGGCCGTCAGCGGCATCATCGTCGCCTTGAGCAGGGTCCCCAGGGGTATCTGGTGTCGCTGATGGGGCAGTGCTCGCCAGGAAAGCCTGTTTAAGGCGATCAAAGGCGTCCGTGTCAACCCCGGCATCTCTGGGTCGTTTGGCCGGAGGGGATGAGAGTCAGCGGGTCTCTGCTGGGTGGAAGAGAAGTCGGAGTGGCCTGTGCCGCCCTAGCCAGCTTATCACAGGCCTGCTCAATCCTGTGGGAGAGGCAGTCCTCCAGAGGCCCCATAACCTGCTCCACCGCTTTATAGATAGATTAGTCTACAGCATTCTAAAAATCTGCGTCCCACTGAAGCGCTGGTTGTGGGTCCTCCTCCCACTGGTCATAATTGGTATGTGGCATCCTGGTAAGATTCCATGAGGACAGGAACGTGACACTACCCAGGTAAGTGGGATACATGACAGAGAGTGATCACCTCGCAATAAGGGGGGGGGAGGGGGGCATGGGTGTCAGCCTAGACTTCAAGCAAGCATTGCTCGCGTTAGGTAACAAAGCCCTGGGACCCAACAGCCCTGGTGCTAAGGATAAAAGGGCAGCCTGCCTGAAAATGGGGCCCCAGCAGGTTACAGCCTGCAATACAGACTCCCTCGGAGCGTTGTGGAAGCTAAAGATATTGACCCCCCAGGCAGGACACAGTCACCCACGCACTAATGACAGGTACAGACCTTGAAAAAAGGCGTTCAGGGGGGCGTTCACTCACTCAAAGCTGCCTAATGGCAGTAGACAGACCAGCATATGGTGAAAGGCAGGCAGAGGCTCACTCAGGGCAGTGCAATCTCGAGATTGAAAAATGTGCAAAATGCGTGGAATCTCGAGAGTGCACGCCATGAGGAAGACGCACAAACGCACCCTCAGGCGGCAGGAGGAGAACACTGCGAGCCGCACCAACTACGCAGCCGTTAGGGAGGAAACGCTCCCACGGCTGGATGCGAGTCAGCCGAGTAGCGGCTGACTCGCGGACAAGGAAAACCGAAAAATTGACAAGTAAAGGTGACACAACGCGAGGCGGTCGACGGCAAACAGCCGGCGCGCCTCACCGCTAACAAATACAAGAATGAAGGTAACAGAGCGCGAAGCGCGCGTCTGCAAACAGCCGGCGCGCATCGCTAGAAACTCCGGGGAAAAAGAAATAAAAAACCCACAGGAAACAATACCATACACAAATCAAGGCAAAGCACACGCCTACCACCCGAAGGCAGGGTTACAGTAAAGGAAAGCGCGCGTCAGCGCTGGATGTGCCTGAGGGGAAAAACAGTTGAGAAAACCCACGTAGAGACCGGCACAGCACGCATTAAGTATGCTATGAATGAGATCAATAACTTGACGGTTTAAATAGTCGCGAAAAAACACAATTCTGCAAAATACTGAGAATGAAGTAAAATAGCACTTATCTGTCTGTAAGCAGCGAAGAAAGAATGGGGAATGGGCAGTAACAGAGGACTATCATCACCCAGGAGCCCTGTGATTGGTGCAGAGGAGAGTGGGCGTTCTGCCCATGGACACTTGTTTTGTTAACTTCAAATGGCTGCAATTTAATACAGTGGAGAAAGAATATCATAATCCTCGCCTCCGGTCCTAACATAGAACTTCCTGCAACAGTTGAGGGTCGTCCACTCTTGCCAAGTCTGAATCAAACCTTGTGAGGCCGTAGATGTTACCTGATGAGATGGTGGCTAAGTAGAGTTATGGCTTTAACGCAGTCCTTCACAGCAGTTAACTCGTGATTGTGGACCAGAACATATGCCATGTAATGACATGGCATAATGTGTTTTTTTTAACCAACTTTATTGACAGGTACACTGAGAGCAAACATAGAGCAGATATCATGGTTCACAAAAAAGACTGTCAATGTTTTCAACCATAATAAATACCAGAATAAAGTAAGGTGCTGTACACATATTATTATTGTTTTCCTAAACAGGCAGCTTATCAACAGCATTTCCCTGATTCTATAAAACGACGTACTTGAATTTACCTTCCCACTCCAAAATGTAATTGACAAGGCAATATATTTTCTGATGTTTCCTCTGGCAATCCCTTGCCTTGTAGATGCACTTCATCTATATTGAAAACTTTTGAAAAGTCATTTGCAGCCTTTCTGGGAAGGTATGATGGTCCATGTATCAAATAGTAGTAAAACATAAGGTGCATTTCCTAAAAGCAGTATCAGCCATTAATACTGCCAGTTATAAACTGAAATACAGTACGTAAAGGTGCATTGACTAAGATGCATTTTCTGCAAGTAAGGGTGTGTTGGGGTTCCCGGATGGAGGACCAGAAGACGGCACTCTTTTTCAGCTGGAAGACAAGGTATTCAAGCGTAAACCACCAACGAGGAAATGCTAGTGTCAAACTTAAACTGCCTTTTCAGGCAGTCGTCACAGTCATGGGAGTTTAGCTTCTCAGATGCATTCGGAAACATTATCTGATCCTGCTGTCCCCCAAGGCATGACTAGGCTTCAGTTAGGTCATCAAAGCAGAGGGCTTGTTGGAGGGATGATATGTCTCTTTCTAAAAAGCTCGGAAGGGTTAGTGTCTAATCAGTAGTCTCTCAGCATTAACAGCAAACAGGTGCTTTAGCCCCATTCATTAGGCTTACATTGCTGACTGCTCCCAAAATATCTTGCGAACTGTCACACATTGCTGGACGTTCTTTATAAACTGGTGACAATGAGGGAAACAAATGGAATTCAGCTGAGATTTGGTTCTGAAAATAGTAGGAGACGACACACCAGTCATGATCTTCAAGTCTTCAGTGGTTCTGCCAGTGGGTGGGTGAATTTTATCACCGCTCAGAAAGATGCTCTCCTTCTTTAATTTAGTTGTGCATCTCCGTGTCTGATGGAGATCTGTGTAATTGTGATTCAAAAGAGTATTGTGGTGAATACGGGGCTAGTCTTCAGATACAGTCTCAAACCCTTTCCAAATGTAAATTATTGTTTGGCGGTCGGATTTGGGATCCAGTGCCTGAAACCTCTTTTGTACCTCACTCTCCAGCCCAAGACTATTGATGAATGTTGAAGAGGTTTTGGGAGCCTTCAAGGATGAATATGATGTTAATAAATAGGATGTTATTAATATCCTTAAACTGGGAGGGTTAATATCCAAAAGAGACTTTGGATGTTTATTTGGTATGTGACATTTGCGCGACACTCTCTCGTTTGTGGCTGGCAATAGCTGGGTCAAGTTGGAGATTATAATTATTATTGTTTATTCTACAGCAGAAGTTGCACGACTGCCTCTAGCACCATGACGTTCAAGTAGTCTGTGGAGTCTTCATGGGCGGAATGTAAAGACACATGTACTATGCAGTAACGCAGTTTACAACAATTATTTTCATTCTGCTTTATAAACTTGCTTTGTTGTCTGGGTCCTGTGAGGTTTTAAATTCTTCCACTGCCATTACTTTCTTGGTGAAGCAAGTGGCAGTAAATCAAATCACAGCTGTAGTACTGATTGGTGCTCTTTGACGAAAATGTGTATACACTTTGGTACACCTTCACATTTTTAAGTCTGGGAGTATTAAAGATGTGTTGAAGAGGTGATGGCATATTTTGTATTGTTACCACTATTTTACAGTGTGCTACTTTTTTCTTCTCACAGTGCTGTATTTCATCCTTAGTAACAAAGAACAAGAGATATCCATGCCACCCACTTTTATGGTGGTGTCATTACCTCACCAGTGCATCAGACTCTGCCTGGTTGCAGAGCAGAAGACTCGTGTAATGTATATTGCAGTTGCCCAATTCTTGACAGCAAGCTACACCTACACAATAATTTAAGCACTTTTTTGAGGGGGGTGGTCGAGGAGGTAGTCGAGCCTGTATACTTATTGATAAGCAGTTAGGATGTGGCTGGTAGAAATCTTCCAGGCCTCTCAGCATATTCTTCATAGAGAACCAATTATTTTGCATAATGCCACTGCTTGGTAGCCTCTTATCTCCACATAGACTCACAATTTTCACTGTTAAGTATGTGTGCTGTCTAACGGTAAAGGATGAAAAAGGGGAGTGGCCAGTGGTAAACAGAGGAAGGACAGTAGAAGTTAAAAAAATATAATAGAAATTTTGGCTATAGCAGTTTTCTGTCTTCATGGAAGCATTCACCCTTGCATGCTAGAGCTAACTGATAGAGACTCTAGCTGCTGAGTCCTTACCTTTGAATTTCCCAGGCGTCAGGCTGGATCCGGAAACTTTTGCTGAGCAATACCCCTTGCGCGACGTCGGTTGGGTCCATTCGGCCCCGCGTGACGTTGTTGGCAACGTTGGTTATGACATCGCAGTCCCTACATAGGCGCCACCCAGGCTCGCGGGCGCCAGTTCTTTACTTTCTGTGCCAGTTAAGCGCCGATCCGGGAAGAGCTAACCCTCTGCTGCTTTTTTTCTCGACTTTTGTAGATATTTGTGATTGCGAATTCGTGTGCGAGGGATGTCTGGTAAGAAGACAGGTTTTAAACAATGCGGGACTTGTTCCCGCATGATGTCGGTTACGATCCCCACCGCGTATGTCTGTGGTGTCTTGAATGCGACCACGATTCGAAATCATGTTCAGACTGTCGGACGATGGCTTGTTCCCGCATGATGCCGGTTACCGATCCCCACCGCGTATGTCTGTGGAGTCTTGAACACGACCATGATTTGAAGTCATGTTCAGACTGTCGGGCGATGGCTCCGAAGTCATTGAGGGAGCGTTTGATGAAGTTGCTCGCCGCCCGGCAGTCGACACGTCTAGTGAGGCTCCGAGTAGGTCACGATCCCGTACGAGGAAGAGGAGGTCGCGGGATCGATCATGGAGCCCTAAGTCCTCTTGCTCCCATTCGAGGTCATCTGGACACTCGGGGAAGAGGCACAAGAAGAAGTCCAAGCGGACTTCGACTTCACCTCAACTGGCGTCCGTCATTGAGAGAGGTAAGGAACACTGACGCTCTAGGTACAGTTCTGCGGAGCCTGAGCCAGAGTCGACTTTGCGCCTCCCTCCATTTCTGGGAGCATGGAGCGACTCCCGCTCAAATTAAAGATTTTTACGAGGCCATGCGCTGCGTATTTGAGCGGAACAACCCTGTTGGTGAGCCCTCAAGCCCCGCGGGGTCAGATGGGGCCCCATCGGGTTTGATGGCGTCAGCTTTGGCCACAGCGCCGGTGGGGCTTCAGGGATCAGATCCCAGGTTTGGTTCGACGCCGGGCGTACCAACGTGACCTTCCCTGGCGTCAAACCCTAAGTGTGTGCCCGCGACCTCGCCGGCACCCTTTGGTGGCGCAAGCCCCATCCTCATCCCTGACGACATGGAGCCAGAACGGCATTGAGCGATGCCGATTCAGATGTCGACAGAACGCAGGAGTTCTATGTTGTCGCCTGAGCACTTTGGGGATGTGCTAGGCTCAGGAGAGGAATGGGAGGAGTCTGGAGACCCATTAGAGAACCAGGATGTCTCTGAGGACACTATGGACTGGTATGGGGAACTTGGGGAAGCCAGTGGTCTGGATACTTCCCCAGACTCTGGCAAGCTCTCTTCACCTACAGTGGCTATGGAGGAGGGGGCGTCCTATGCCATGGTAGTTAAGAGGACAGCTGAGGTCCTTGGACTGGAGCTGCCCTCAGTGCAGGTCAGGTCTAATCTCCTGACCGAAGTGCTTCATCCTCTGAACCCCTTTTGCCCTTTAATGATGCACTTACGGATGTCCTTTCTAGGAAGGGGCACCTGTGAATAGGACGATTACACGCCGCCATCGCCCAGCACAGGGTGACCCAAAGTTCCTCAGCCAACACCCCACTCCAGAAATTTTGGTGGGGCAGGCCTCTCCTTCTCCAAGAGACTGGACTCATTTGGGAAGATGTTTTCTTCCTCCAGTCTGGCAGTGGATACCGCATGCCTATTGGGCCATTTCTCCCACTCTCTTTGAGAGACGCTTGCGCAGGTGCTGCCTCAAGTCCCGGAAGAGGCCCAGGCTGTGCTCTCCCAAGCTTTCAAGGACGGGAGAGATGCAGCAAAATTCGCCATACTGTGTGGTTTGGATATGACAGATTTGCTGGGCAGATCTATTTCAATGACAGTGTCCTTGAGGCGCCACACCTGGCTTCGTACAACTGGCTTCTCGGGGGATGTCCAGGCCAATTTGATGGACATGTCTTTTGATGGAACCCTCCTTTTTGCGGAAAAGGCAGACTCGGCCCTGGTCAGGTTCAAGGACTCTCGAGCTACGGCCTCTTCTCCACTCCTCATGGCCAGTCTTCCTTTTGCCGCTTTTGTGGCAGTGGAAGGGGTTTCCAGCCACGTCAGCCCTATCCTAGCCCCTGTTTGGGTCAGACTACCTAAGCCGTGCGTGGACGCGGTTCATTCCGTCCTCAGAATGCAGGCCAGAAGTCATCGCCCACACTGCCCCCGGCAGCCACAGCCTCCAAGCACTCCTAGGCTGATTCTGCAGGACCACACTACTCCAGTGGGTGGGAGAATAAGTCGTCATCTCCCCCGCTGGAGATCTATAACAGACAAGGGGGTCTTACAGGTGGTCCAGGAGGGCTATTCTCTTCCTTTCCTTTCTTTTCCTCCTTCTATTCCGCCAACTCAGGAACAGCTGGTGGAGGATCATTTGAAGTTGATCCAAGAGGAAATTACCGCCCTTTTGGCCAATGGAGCTATAGAAAGGGTCCGAGTTCCAGAAGTAGGTGGTGGCTGTTATTCACGCTACTTTCTGATTCCGAAGGGGCTTCGGCCCATTTTAAATCTAAGGACCGTCAATCTCTTCCTCAAAAAGGAAACTGGATGGTGGCGTTGGACCTGCAGGATGTATATTTTCACATTCCCATCCTGCCGGGACACATGCGTTACCTGCGGTTCAAGGTATGCCACGAGCAATTTCAGTTTACTGTGCTCCCCTTCGGCCTTACTAGTTCCTCTAGGGTGTTCACCAAGGTGATGGCGGTGGTTACAGCTCATCTGCACAGGTTAGGGGTGTCAGTCTTCCCCTACCTAGACGACTGGCTGTTGAAGGTGTCCTCACTCCAGGCAGTCATCTCCCACCTTCAGACTATGGCGGATCTCCTGCATTTGCTGGGGTGCTCTATAAATGTGCAGAGGTCACACCTGACTCCTTCTCAGAGGCTCCCTTTCATTGGAGCTGTTCTGGACACAGTGCAGTTTCGGGCTTATCCTCCTGAGCAGGGTCCAGGATATTCAGGTTATGATTACGATGTTTCAGCCTCTATCCTGGATTTCAGTGAGACTGACTCTGAGGCTGTTGGGCCTCATCGCCTCCTGCATCCTGTTGGTAAGACACGCCAGGTGGCATATGCGGGCTCTGCAGTGGGACTTGAAGTTCCAATGGGCACAGCATCGGGGAAATCTCACCGACGTGGTTCGGATCTCGGAAGGACTGCAAAGGATCTGCAGTGGTCGTTAACAAACCGTGATTGGGTCAACGGCAGACCCCTCTCCCTTCCCCAACCAGATTTCACAGTTGTGACGGATGCGTCTCTTCTGGGATGGGGCGGCCACATGGGAGGCGCGGAGATCAGGGGTCACTGGTCTCCGGTGGAGTCTGGGCTCCACATAAACTTGTTGGAGCTCAGAGCGATTCGTTTGGCATTGAAAGCATTCCTTCCCTCTGTCAAGGGGAAGTTAATGCAGGTGTTCACAGACAACACCACCGCCATGTGGTACTGCAACAAGCAAGGCGGGGTGGGGTCGTGGGCCCTCTGTCGAGTGGCCCTCTGTCTCTGGGCATGGCTGGAACATCAGGGCATAACCCTGGTGGTTCAACACCTGGCAGGTTCTCTGAATGCCAGGGTGGACGATCTCAGTCGTCGATGCCTTCAGGATCACGAATGGCGTCTCCAGTCGGAGGTGGCACAAGGTCTCTTTCAACAGTGGGGAGAGCCTTGGTTAGATTTGTTCGCCTCCAAAGAGAACGCTCAATGTCAGCAGTACTGCACGCTGGAGTTTCCAAGGCGGCTATCGCTCGGCGACGCGTTTCGTCACGAGTGGAGCTGAGGCCCGTTGTATGTCTTTCCGCCCATACCGCTCCTGCCCAGGGTTCTGAAGAAGGTCAGGAGCAACCTGGCCCAAGTCATCCTTGTGGCACCAGACTGGGCGGGGAGAGTCTGGTATCCAGAGCTTCTGAGCATGAGTGTCGATCCTCCGATCAGGCTGCCCCTTCGGGAGGATCTTCTGTTGCAGCACCAAGGGAGGGTTCTCCACCTGAACCGGTCAACTCTGCCCCTCCATGTGTGGAGATTGAGCGGCTGTAGTTGATGGCTTTGACCTTCCTCCCGAAGTCTGTAATGTTATTCTGGCGACCAGGCGGCCCTCCACTAAGTCGGTATACGCCTGCCGTTGGCAGAAATTTGTATTATACTGTACAGAAAGGTCTATTGACCCTCTTTCTGCGCCTCTTTCTACTGTTCTTTTGTTCGTTTTTACCCTTGCCCAGCAGGGCTCTGCTTTGGGAACTCTCAAGGGATACCTTTCTGCTCTGTCTGCTTTTTTGCAGCTGCCAGACCAGCCTTCTCTCTTTAGATCTCCTAGTGTAAATAGATTTTTGAAAGGGTTGGTTCATTTATTTACCCCTACACCCTTTGTTATGCCACAATGGGACCTTAATTTGGTCCTCACTTATCTGATGTGCGATCCTTTCGAGCCTTTGCACAATTGACCCATCAAAACAGCCTTCTTAGTGGTGATTACATCGGCCCGGAGGGTGAGTGAATTGCAGGCGTTATCCACCTCGCCACCTTGTCCTTTCCCAACAAGGTGGTGCTTCGCACCAGGGCATCATTCTTGCCAAAGGTTCTGACCCCATTCCATCTGGGTCAGTCCATCACTTTGCCTACCTTCTTTGCTCCCCACATCCCTCTAAGGAAGAGGAGCGTCTCCACCGACTGGACCGAAGAGTGTTGTCATTCTACCTTGACCGCTCAAGAGTTCCGGGTGAATGACCAACTCTTTGTGGGATATGTGGAAGCAAAGAAGAGAAAGACAGTGCAGAAAAGGATCACCTGTCGCTGGGTTGTTCTCTGCATTAAAATATGTTATGCCTTGGCGAAGAAGCAGCCCCCTGAGGGATTAAGGGCCCATTCCACCAGGGGAAGGGCTGCAACTACGGCCTTGGGACAGGGTGTCCCAGTTCAAGACATCTGTCAAACAGCGACATGGGCATCATTGCACACGTTCGCAAAACATTATTGCCTTGATGGTCAAGTGCGCAGGGACGGGCACTTTGCCTGCTCAGTCCTGCAAGACTTTTTAGTCTAGCTCATGAGTAAGCAAACCATCGCCGGGATGGTATGACTCGGGTATCTGTTTCAAAGGTAAGGAATCTGCAGCTAGAAGTCTCTAGCAGATGAACAAGTTACTTACCTTCGGTAACGCATTATCTGGTAGTAACTCTATCTAGCTGCAGATTCCTCACAATCCCAACCATACCTCCCCGCTTTGTGGACTGATGTTGTAGGTCTAGGGTTACTGCCCTTTCATGGCCCTAGTTTTGCAACCGTTTATGTGAGTCACTTCGTGGCTCTCCGCTTCTAGCGTGGAAAAATGAAAAGTACTGACTTCCGCGTGCTTGGGTGGTGCCTATGTAGGCACCGCCACATCATAACCGACGCCAACGACGTCACGCGGGGCCTTTTGGAGCCACCCGACATCGCGTGCACGGGGTATTGCTCAGCAAAAGTTTCTGGATCCAGCCTGATGCCTGGGAAATTAAAAGGTAAGAAATTTGCAGCTAGATAGTCTCTACCAGATAATGCGTTACCGAAGGTAAGTAACTTGTTCATTACGAAGATGGTTAGGACTGTATAATTAGTTATTGATAATTATTGTGCCATTACAGAAATTTAAAACTATTGTTTCATACTTTCAGTTGGTTTATGTTTTTAGTGCTCCAGTGGTTCAGTCGAAAAAGCGTTGGCTCGTGGTAATTCAACTAACTGTATTTTATTTTGTGTGGTCTTGCATATAGATTTATTTGATGCTTATTTTTATTTTTAGAGCCACTTGACATCCAAATAAAAGATGAAGAATTTTCAGAAACTGAAACTGAAGCTTGGGCCAAACCTCTTGTCTACCTTTGGCAGAAAAGGCCGTGCAACATAATTGCTGAAAGAGAATACAATTCATCTGTTGCCAAAATGGAACCCTATTGCGCTATTTGCACTCTACTTTTGCCCTATTACAGGGTAAGGATGATACATGCTAGTGATTTGCTTTACATTTACTGAAAGGTATTGGCTGGTATTTGAGGGGGGGGGCGCGCAGAAAGAGAGGCAGAGCATACAGGCATGAACTGCACTATTCTAATTGCATAGTTTTGTTGACCATATATTATAAGACACTCTTTAATGGCCTCGGGTCACCAGGGAGCAGTACAACTGGATTACACTTGAATGCATATTAAAACAAGTTATGTTGAAAAGAGCGGGTCTATGAGTGAAGTGGCAAAATTGCAGATAGTAATCTCCTGTCTAATAACAGAAATGTTTGTACTTATACCATCTGTTACCAAACATTCTTGCACACATGGGATTTCTTGACAAAGAAAGAGACTTGGTGCCCACTAGAAGTATGTGGTCACAAAGGTCCCTTCCTACATGCAAATGATTCTGATGGATACTTCTAAGATTCCTCACCATTTGGATACTCCCAGACTGAATCTGGAGATACTTTCATCAATTCTCTCCACATACTGGTAGGTGGCACCATATGGCTCTGCAGAAACTTCATATCAACCTGGTGCCATAGCCAGCCAAGATGGGTGGCAGGCGTGCCCTTAAACTCCATCACCCGCTATCATTATCCTGTGCTCCATACCCCATCAGAAGACACCCGGCAGGACCACAGCTCCCCTTCACTCCTTGGAGCTATTGGAGGAGCCCCTTTCGACAAACTCCTTTGCGGCTGGAGGACTGGAGCTGGCCACATGATGCTTCCAGGGGCATGCGCCCCCCGGGGCCTACTCTGGACCCATGCACTGGTCGTTGCACTCTTCCCTAGGTGCTGCAGGTAGGGCTGTCTCCAAAGCTAGGGAGACACCCTCCACTCCCCCCTCGGAGGTTTGTGCCCCTTTCGAGCTTTGCCCCCCTGGTGGCAGTACCTTCTGTGGCGGACATCTCCGTGCCCTCTGGCGCCCTTCCTCCTTGAGGGCCCAGAACGGTGAAGGGGTTGCAGCCCTTCGCAAACTGCTACTGGACATGTTTCAAACGTGGCTTTGGGTTGGGGACCACGCATAAGGCCCACCCGGGTAGGCTTACACACGACATGGAGGCCTCCTGGTCCTGGGGACGCCTCGGCAGTGTTACGGTGCGGCTGCATCAGCACCCTGAGGAATGGCGAATGCGAGGACTTTGTGGGGACTGGTGTGGGTGTTGTTGCTGCAGTGTTGAGGAGTGGAGCCTCGCGGTGGGGAGCCTTACACCGGCCGATGAGAAAATATCACAGCGCTGGCAAGTGGAGATACTCAACTGTAGATCCTCCTCCTGGGGTGACAGGAGCAGGGATGCCCCAGGGAGGCCCAGGCGGAGTTTGAGGGTCCCCAGCCAGCGGGTCATGCCAGGAAACCTTGCTAACCTGCCTATCCAGGAGTGCCTGGTGCCATGGGCCTAACCAGCCTTCACCCTCCTGTCCTAGTTTTTCAGCACACATTCATCAGCACAGTCCTATGAGGAGTTTTCCCCAAGTGATGACAGTGGAATGGAGAAAGGGCCTATAACTTTAGCCCAGTAACTGTTGCGGGCTGCCGGGGAATTGTTGCCTATGTTGGAATCTGCCAATTTTACTGACTTGGATCAGTCTTTGCTACCGTTCCTGTCTGGCGGGCGCGGTGACACTGCCGCTGCTTGGCATCTACTACTAGGCTGGGAGAATCCGGGCGCTGGGGGTCTCCTGAGCTGAGTGTGTCCCACTGGACATGCACCCCATGTTATAAATACACTATGGGAAAGTACAGGCCACCGCGACAGCAGCAGGGTAATACTGTTTTCCAATACACCACATCTTATCAGTCCACTCATAGACTCACTCATCAGGAATGCCCAAGCACCCCAGACACTTCTCTTGAGCGTCAGGAGGAACCCTCGCTGGCCGCCCGGCAAGAGGCAATACAGGGCTCAAGAGCAGCGCTGGAGGGCCACATTTCTGGGGTTTTCATTGAGGTGAATCTGCTGAGGGCGGACCTCTGCAAGTTGCCGGATAAAGTGGAAAACGCTGAAACCAACATTCATGCCCTGCACACAGAGGTGTGGCAGTTTGAGCAACAGGTCTCTCAGCTGCGGGACTTCGACACCCTGTAGCACCGAGTTGAGGATGCGGAAAGCCGCTTTCAAATGAATAGTGTGGTCTGCTGGCTTTCCCTGCGGCAAAACTTATGTTCCAAAGACTTGTCTTAGTTCTTCGTTATCGAAAGGGCCCGTAGGTCACTGACACCTCTACCTCCACCTGGGAGCTCCTCCAGGGGCTCTCATTACTAGTATACTAAATTACAGGGAGGGGGACTCAATCTTGTGAGCTGCCAGAGACGCACCCATACTGCAGTTCAAAAAGAGTAATAATGCAATTTACCCCGACTACACACAGAAGATACAGGAGCGGTGCAAGTCTTTCCTGGAGGTGAAAAGGAAATTACGCACAATGATTCTCAGGTACATGCTCCTATATCCGGCCAAGCTCTGTGATATCACATCAAGGTCCCACTTTTTTGAGCGGCCCGAAGACGTCTGTACCTGGCAAGTCATGTTTGGTGTACATCCTGACTGAATCAGACCCCTTCCCTCTCCGGGGTGGGCGGCGAGGCCTAGGTTGCCCCTACCCCAGAGGGGGTGACAGGTCACGGGGAAGTACCGTCCAAATTGTAGTTCTGGACGATGGCACCACTGATGCAGCTGAACTGGGGTCCCAGCGAGTGCCAGAGATGCTGATGAGTGCGGCCACACCGGACGGTGGAACAATGAACGCTCCCTCACACTCAGTGACATTGTCCATGACACTGTATTGCCCTGAGGTGCCCCCTGAGGTGCCTGGGTGCTCTCCAGGATTGCGGTGGGGCACCCCAGTCGCCTGCAATCTTCTATGTGAAGAGTGCGGTATTGGATAGTGGCTGTTCCTGGCCTGAAGTACCATTGAAGTATCTGATGAATCCTGTGTGTTAATGTCGACCCGTTTTTGCAACTGTTTCTTTTCCAGCGCATAGCTCAACCTTGGGTTGGGACAGGTGTGTTTGATGCCATTGGGCGGCTCTATTCTACATAAAAGGTTGTTTTATATTCGGTGTATCCCTAGTGTGTATCTATGGCGGTGACGTTGTTGCTACAGCAGGGACTGTTGGGAGGGGGGGGGGTGCTACTGGGTTGGGTTGGTTCTGGGAGGTTGCGGTCGCGATTCGGAACTTCCTGAGGCATCGATTTTTGTGGGCTTCTATGCACTTATGGCTTGCTATTACTTGTCCGAGCTGGGTAGGATATGTTAGTTATGGTTTTTGTTCTGCATTTCAATGGCTATACTGTCACCTTGTCACAGGGGGAGGGTGGGGCATGCCCTGCACATCACTCTATTATGAGTAATGTAGGATCTTTTAAGCCCCTTACATGGAATGCCAAGGGGTTGGGGTCATATCAAAAAGGGTGTAGAGTGCTCTCCTTCCTTAAGAGACGCAAGGTAGATATTGCCTGCCTACTGAAGACTCGCCTCTCAGACAGGTAAGCTACTAAATTAACCAAAAATTGGAGGGAACAATCTCATTTTGCCAGTTACTCGTTATTATCTCGAGGGGGGTGATTATCTGGATTGCTCTGGGGGTCCCCTTCGCACTTAGGCGAACGTGGATGATTGGTATTTATTGATCCAGGGCAGACTTGATGGGGAGAAGGTGGTCTTGGTCATCCATACATTGGGGCCGAACATAGACGACGAGACCTACCCGAAGGTGGGAAACGTTGTCTCACCAGCCTTAGGATCCCGGGTTCTGTGGGCAGGGGAATTCTATTGCGGAATAGATGGTACCCTCGATAGATGGTATTATGTCCGAATAAAAAACCTTGAATGACTCGCACTTCAGGAGGTCACTTCTCCTCTGGGACTTTTCGTTATTTGTAGAGCTCTCCATTCCTTGTCCAAAGAATATACCTGCTATTCACTGAAACACGGTATGCATAGCCCACTAGACCGTATTTTGGTACCCGCATCTCTGGTGTCCGGTGTTTTGCGTGGTGTCACATCTCCCACTACTTGTCTGATCATCCCAGTGCTTACTGTTAGATCGAGTGGGGGGGAGGACTTTGCGGTTGCCGATGACCTGGAGGCTAGCCCCAGAAATCCTGCAATATCCCGAGGGTGGGGTGTTTTGGCTGGGCCTAGGCGTAAAATTCCGCTCCTCTCATTGAGTTTTTCCCACTCCGGCACAGAGAGGAGTTTTTACTCTCTCGCGGCTCGCCATTGAGGAAGCTGCTGCTCTAGTAAAATATTTGCTCAAGCGTCAGAAAGAAGCTGGGCCCTGGTGCCGTTTGAGCTGATTTTACAGTGCGGGGCAAACTCTGGCACTAAAAATCAGCATGTGCAATGCAACATATCTCACTCCACTGCTTACAGAACTCCTATGAGCACAACGGAGTTTTTTTCACCACTTCGCAGAGCTCTGCATAGCGGAGCTCCACGATCTCCACCTGCACTGACAGATTCCTTTGAACTAAACTGGTCCATGACTCACTCGCAGTCACTTGAGTGGAAAACTATGAAGGTGGTGATTCAGGTACGTTGTATAGGCCTTTGCTGTGGGGTCTGGCACACCCTACAAGCACAGCTTCCATGGAGGGAGGATGAGTTGGTACGCGCCCAGTTGTTGGTAGCAGATAGGGAGGAGGAATTATTAGGGCAGCGATTGGTTTCCGAGGTGAGGGATAGGCTTGAGAAGAACACTATTAAATCATACTGCCAGCTTTTGCACAAGTAGGGAGACAGCTGTGGGTGGCTTCTGCCCTAGATTCTTTGGCAGGAGACGCCTCGCTCCCCCATTTTTCACCTTCGGTCCCCTCAGGGCCGGGAGGTCTACACACAGTGGGCGACAGTAGACCCCTTTAAACCCCATCTGGAGCAGGTGTATCGGAATCTAGACCCACCTGCATGGGCAAATTTTGATACCTTTCTGGCCTCCTTGCCGCTTTTCCAGCTGGGAGCAGTAGCTGGGAGTTAATTGGATGCTGACCCCACCCTGTAGGAAATCGGCAGCCTTGGGGCAGCTCCTTGGTGGCAAGATTCCGGGCAGCCATTGTTTTCCCCCCTAGTTTTGCCAGACTTTCGCTCCTGTTCTTACCCAACGTTTATTGAAGGTGTACTTGAAGGCCATCTGCGATCCTTTCTCTGACTATTGGGTGGGTTGCATCTCTGATCATGAAACCTGACTGATTCTTTGGTTCCATCGACTTATAGACCATGCACAATGATGAATATGGACACCAAAGTACTTTGCAAAGCACTTGCCCTTCATTTGCGACCAGTAGTTAGACAATTGATCCATGATGACCAGTGCAGTTTAATACCCGGTCATAGTTCCTCCATAAACCTGTGGCACTTAAGCCATGTCTTACATGAGGTGGAGGGTAGAGAGTAGGAATTAGTGGTACTCTCTACTGACATAGCCAAGGTACACTGATAAATTAAACTGCTTCATGCAGGTGTTTGGAGGCGATGGGGAACGGTACACAATTTCCATCCTGGGTATGCCTTTTGTATACAGAACCCACAGCCAGTGGGTGAGCAATGCTCCGTCACTTGGTAGATGAGGAGTGGCATATGCCAGGGCTGTCCACTGTCCCCTTTCCTCTTTGCGATCGCACTGGAGCCTCTCACAGTCTGGATCCGACAGAACATGACTGAGTGTGGGATTAAGGTGGGGAATGCTACACACTTGGTATCCTTCTATGCTGACGAGACACTATTCTATCTTTCAATTTCACCCTCCCCCCACCGGCGCTCTCTTCCCATCCTGTTGACATACTTGGCCGCATTCGGGAAGCTGCCAGGGCTTCTACTTAACCAGAGGAAATCACTGCTGTTTCCTCTGGGATTCCTGTCCGCCTATGACCTGGTCTTCCTACCGCCTATGCCCAGTCGTTGTAAGACTTATAAAGTCCATTATATAGACGTGATTGTGGCCTACACACAGCAGAAAAGTTTGCAATATTATATTAGAAGGGTCACAGATAACCTTGACTCATCTCTGCAGTTTTGGAATTCTCTTCCTCTCATGGGTTGGGTGGCCGTCTCCAAGATGGTTTTCTTGTCACAATGCTCGTACGTTCTTCAGCATTCCTTTGATACTGTACCACGCACGGTATTTTGAAGATTGCATTCCCTCCTAACCTCATTGGTATGGGCTGGGGGAAAGAGCAGGTTACCAATGAATCAACAGAAAACCTGCCAGGATAAATTCTCAAAGGTCCTCAAAAGGATCCCATAATAGAAAAAACAACAATCCGGTACAGACTATGGCAGATAGTCAATTATTTTAATAAAGAGTATTTTCTCATATTCAATAATCAGTCAATAAATAAAGCAATAAAGTAATAAGAACATATAACACTTATAACCACAATGCATATAGTCAAAGTGCAAGGTCCCACACAATCAATCAAACAGGCATTTTTCAATCATACTAACATCCATACAAAATCACGTATTCACAATTTAAAGCAATCCGTAACAACATCAGGGTGAATCACAGGCCACATGATGATAGGATGGAAAGAATTCGTAAAACATCCATAGAGTCAGGGTAGTGTCCGTCCAACTACCCGACACAATTGGACGCGCGTTTCGGTGTCTAGCCCCAGCCGGGGCCACACCTTCATCAGGGCAGAGATGGTCAAATCACACAGGGACCAACAAACAAAACTGGGTGGTGAAAACCAAACAATGTGTCCCCAGGGTAATGGACCAAGAATCACAGAATCGTTCCACTCCAGCATTGAATCAGCAAAGACAATTTGCCGAGATAGATGTGCCAATTTTCCTTCCTGTAATCAATAACCCGGCAGAATGCCCGCAAACAGCTACCGGATGGAGGGTATTATTCGTCCAGAACGGCAAATGAAAGATGAGCAAATTTCTGAGGTAGCCGTCGGGAGTTTCTCCGACGAACTGACCGGAGGATGTGCTTCTGGCGCGTGTAGCTCATTGGAAAGAGCAGGTTGGCCAGGACCCACATGCTGCTACCACTGGGGAGAGAGGTCTGGCAGTAGCTATTTTAAAACAATATTACTTAGCTTCTCAAACCCAACATGCTGCACACTGACTGGTAGAGGGCACCTTCGAGAAATCGCTCCTAGTGAATGCAGAGTGGTACTCTTCCCTTATCAGCTCCTGATGTCGGGGGGGGGGGGGAGGGGGATAGGGATGTGACATTGGTACTGTATCTTATCTGGCACACAGCCTCAATGTAGGAGCGGATTTCTTAGGTGGTCCTGGGTGCGGCTCCTTTCGCCAGGGAATTCATCTTTTGGGATCTTCCAACATTTAGCGCTCTGGGGGAATGCATGAATCTCTCAGCCTGGAGGGAGGTTGACTGCCAGATGCTGTTGGACTCGTTCCCCCTACAAAGAATTTCTCACCTTTTGAAGCACCACATGAAAGCTTCTTTGTAGGGCCAGGTCAGCTCTTTCAACATGCCTGTGTTGCAGCCATAGTCCGGAAAGTATGGTCAACATTCCCAGTGGTCCCCTGCTACAACGCTCACCTTCCCGGTCCTGTTGGAGCAGAGGTCACCATTTTGTCACCCTCTTATACAGGGCCATGACAGCAGATTGTAAACGGACCCCATTCCCTGGACAGGAGGCATGGGAGGGTGACCTAGGGGTGTAACTGTCGATCTGATGCTCTACTCCCATATATGTTGTTTTCCGACAACTCTAAAATAATAAAGATAGTTTGCCAGGGACGATGTCTCCCCCAAAAACAACAGTTTTCAAGCGTGGTCAGCAGATGCTGGCCACAGACCCAAATTACGTGTTCCTAGGTTAGGTTGCCGAGGCTACAGTCATGACTTTGTCATCTGATAAGTACACACTAAGGCAGTCAGGCAGTGGGAGAAGAAGCTCTACATTCCATAGCAAAAGTGGTTGTGTTAGAAGCAATAGGCCTTCTCCTTGTCAAGGGGACGTTCTCAGTTAGGAAGTCTGCCCTGTCTGAGGCAAGTCTCCTTCCTCCTCAAAGTCTTCTGGTAAGACAAAATCAAAAATGTGCTATAACTGCAAAAAAGCCATTCTGAATACGTCCCCATTCTGCTACTACAAAGTCTGGCAAAAAATCATAGGGTGACAGTTGAAGGGTCGAATAGCTTCTGTTCCAAGCTGATCCCACCTTTAGCCCTGGCGCTCAGCAAATTTCTTGGGCTGTCATCGACCACACACCAGATATCATCTGGGAAGGAGGACATGCAACAAATTTTCCAGATACTGTCATCTCCATTTGGTGTGCCTATAGGTTGCGATGTTCCACATGGGACTCCGCTGACGCAGACTATCCACTTGTGCCCTGTTCTTAGGACTGTACCTAAGCCAGTCAAGATTCACTCTGGACCCAGGTCCACCATAGTTCCTTCTGTGCCAGTACCAATACAGAGTCTGGCACAGCCAGTACTGGATGGATTCAGTTAGTCTCTAACCTCGAACAGATAGTGGCCTGCGCAAGATCAATGTCGCCCTCTGTATTAATGACGGCCCAACGGGTGGTTGTACAGCCAGACTTTCAGCCTGTGGCTCTCCCTCAATGCTATTATTAACCAAGACTAGAAGTGCTCTTTGACTCTGATTCCGATGCAGTCCGGGAGCATACCTAATGTCCTTCACAACACTGAAGATTACGAGGAGGCAGCCAGTCTGCTTTCCTCTGAGTACACAGACAAAGGGATTTATTTAGACTTGCAGTATGCCAGTAGGATAAACTCTTAACTCGAAACAGAGCTTGCCTCTCCACCTGGTCCACCAATGGAAGAAAGTTGCTCTATTGCTTTAGTTGTGCAGTGAGCAGCAGAAGTGATAGATGTTCAGTTCCTACAATGGAAACTAAAGCCAGTTTGATGCAAAATCTTCCGCCAGGTTCTGCTTCATCCGAGCCTCTAGTACCCTTTAACAAGTTCCTTACACACACGTTTTTTGGCCACTTAGTCTAAGCCTTGCTGAGATGCTCCGATCAGCCGACCTGTGACCAGGCGGTGCAGGCCAGCCTCTGGCAACCCTGGATCTCTGTTGCAGCACCCAATCGCTGAAAGCCTTGTGGTGCAGGTATCCACAACTAAAGTCAACCTAGATGCTTTTTCTGCAATCCTCCGTTGACCCCAACAAGTAGTTAAAATGTATCAATGCCTTTGGTTAAAAAAACAAAAATAGGAACGTTTTCTCAGCTTGTACAGCTTTATACAGTCTCTGAATGCAGTGTACCTCTGGGCTGGTACGTCCATTAATTATGGGACATGTCCAGCAAGATCTTGCCAGACATCCCAGAGGACCTCAGGACTGCACTGGCCCAAACGATCCAAGATAGACAGGATGCAGCAAGGTATGTATTGTGCACAGACCTGGACACCGCCAACTGCATACTTTGTGCTGTTGGGAATGGTTTGGTGCTTAGAAGGCACACCTTGATCTGATCAACTGGATTTTGAGGGGATGCCCTAGGGATGGATCTAGACTATTCAGAGAAAAGGCTGATTCAGTTCTGCCACAGCTCGATCCTTGGAGTTATTGTCTTGAGCCAGACAGTCCAATAGCAACATAGAAAGGTTAGGGGCTATTCCAGAGGCTATCTTCCAACTGTGTCAACCTTTCTAGCCTGTACAGCAGCAAACATTTAGAGCAGAGGGCATGGCGGTGGATGAGGCTGTTCACTCCAGGATGGAAAGCAATCCTCCAACTCTTACTTCCCTGCTACTGCAGTTCCCAAGCAGCCTTAATTTGCCCTTCTAGCCCCACAAACAGCTGGTGGGGGCAGAATATGTTATTTCCTCCCTGGTTGGCTAGCCATCATGTCCTCGTGAGGGGGGAGACCTGGGCGCTGACTTGCTGGAGGGCGCCTCTCCATTTTGTGCCCTTCTTCAGCCCCATCTCTATCCACCAGCTGCCCGCGTTGCAGCGATCAGGCAAATCGGTCAGTGCCCGCTCCAAGAAACCAGCCTACAATCAGCCGCTCCGCCTACTCGACCAACAGCATGACCAAAGGTAAGATCCTGGCGGGTTCGAGGGGTCTGAAGACTTGTTGAGGGTTGAGCATTCCTGTGCCTCCATCACCAGTAGTACAATTTTGAAAACGCCGCCACCACCGCTTGGAACCACCTAGGGCCGCCTCATGCAGCCACCTTCTTTCTTCGTCCCCTGTCTCAGGGTCATGTCATGACAAAAAATAATGGTTTCTTTAGCAATACCGTGGGCAAATTATATCAAACCCATGCTCGAGATATCTATGAGTATGGCGAGGCCACAGGTGAACACCTGGCATTACGTCTCAGACAAAGGGCAGCAGCAAATAGCATCGTGAGGCTCAAAGGGAAGAATGGGAGCGTGGCCACAGATCCCCAAGAAGTTCTGGAAATCTTTGCCGATTTTTAAAGAGAGCTATATCAATCAAGGCATAATATACCGGCCGTGACACCGCTGGAAGCGGAGGTAAACTCCCCTACGGTCATGCAGGAACTAGAGGAAGATATGTCAATAGGGGAAGTCAAAGTTGTGCTTCAAGGGATGGCCTCTGGAAAGGCAGCAGGTCCAGACGGGTATCCCTGTAGAAATTTATAAGGTTTTACAGATGGAACTTGCCCCCATCCTTTTGGAGCTTTTCATAGCGGTTCAGCTCAGGGGTATCCCGCCTAAGTCTTGTCAAGAGACTAACATCGTATTCTTTTTAAAGAAAGGGAAAATGGCAAATGACCCGTCTTCATATAGACCAATAACCCTAATAAATGCCGAAGAGAAACTATATTCTAAAATTATAGCATGCAGACTAGCTAGAATTATTACACCTTTGGTAAGTCCGTGGCAACACCGCTTTATACCAGGAAGAGGGACAACAGATCATATTCATCTAGCAATATCATTATTTGGCATAGCAGAGGCTGCAGGGCAGCAGATGTCCCTTATACTGCTCAACGCACAAAAAGCATTCGTCCAGGTCAATGGTCATACCTTTGGGAAAATCTGCGTAAAAAGGGATTTGGCCCACGCTATAAAAGCTGTGTATATCCAATTCTTTGCAAGGATTCAATTTATGGGTAGGGAAACAGAAAAGATCCCGATAGCCCAGGGAACAAAACGGGACTGCCCTATCCTTTTCACACTATATATCGACCCCCTTATAACTGCAATTATACAGGCTCAAGATATCAGTCCACTTGCGGTCAGGGAGTTTAAAACCTAGGTTTTAGCGTATGCTGATGATATAGCTGTCATTACCCAACTGGTGCATTAGTTAGAATTAAGGAGCTGGTCCTAGAATTTGGTAGGGATTCTGGGTATGGTTTAAACACAGATAAGACCAAAATAGTCTGTACTAAAAATACGTGTCTGCAGGACCCCCCACAAAACGGAGACTGCTACCTATCTTGGGATTGCTATCTCAGCGCAGGTTGACTCCATTTGGCATATTAACGCGGAACCTCTTATAGAGAAGATAGGCTGTGACCTTAGAAGAATAGATAATCTACATCTCTCTATTATAGGAAGAAACAACGTAATACAAATGACAATGTTTCCCAAGGTTCTCTACTTCGTTGTATTCCATTGGAACCAGCAAATACCTTTTTAAGAATATTAACGGGATGTTCTCACAATTTATATGGAACTATAGAAAGATTAGAAGATGCATTACATACATGACATTACCGCAAGATAGGGGGTCATGGCAGTCCCTAATCTTTTGTACTATTATTGGGCCATGATGTTGCAGCAAATGGGCATATTGTTTAAGTACAAGATAGAGCCAACCCCACCGTCCATTTTCGAACTGGCCATTGGTGGTGCAGCACCAGGGATTCTTCTGAGACAGCTGAAGGGAAGCTACTGCAAAAAAACCTGGTTTAAGCCTCTCAGGGCAGCCTGGAAAGTTTGGCACAAAGTCTGCAAACATTTGGAAATCCTGAAAATACAAAGATACATCTCCTTGTGGCGCTAATCGAGCTTTCCTGCCCCATTATATGATATAATGGGAAAAAGCTGGGAACAGGTAGGAATTAATAGCATAGGCGACATGCTGGATTGAATGGGGTTCTCATTTACAGAACTCCAGGAGAGGTACGGGGTGGAATCTAATTCTCTCTTTGAATATGTCCAAATAAGGGAGACAATCCGTCCTTTAGTACCACAGGTTTTAAACAAAGGTAGAATACTGCTGTTAGAGCGCCTGGTCTGTAAACATTCATCCATTAAGGATTTATATTCCATTATGCTCATGGCTAATGAAGATGACATTTCGAGAATCGAAACCATATGGGCAGACAAATTGGGGAACCCTGATGTAGATCTAAGTAGATCACTGTGGCTGTCTAAAACAGTGTTTTTATCAGCTAATTTAAAAGCGCAACATTTTAAAACAGTTTTCAACTTATATTTTACACCTGCGAAACTGTTTACCTGGGGGAAACGGAAAATGACCACTGCCCAAGGTGTACAAAAGGCCCCGCAGATATTGTACACATGTTCTCAGAATGTTCTAAACTCAATGATTTAAAACAGGCGGTTGAATCTTTTCTGTTTAAAACTATTTCAGGACCGGTCCCATTATCTCCAACTCTGATGCTACTAGCCTGTGATGTAAATTCCCATGTTTGTTTTTGTTTCATGGTAACCGCAATTTTGGGCATTTTAATTGCAACAAAATGGAAAGATGCGGATCCTAGTCATATCAAGCCTGTTATGTCAAGCTGCTTTATATTTTTAATTTTGAGATGGGTTTATATAAATGTAAAGGTCAAAGGGCGAAGAAAAGGGGTATACAAGTGTGGCACCC
The DNA here is from genome assembly GCF_964204655.1 of Triturus cristatus. Taxonomy (NCBI): domain Eukaryota; kingdom Metazoa; phylum Chordata; class Amphibia; order Caudata; family Salamandridae; genus Triturus; species Triturus cristatus. The sequence goes on from NC_140581.1 coordinate 940,159,905, forward strand.
ACTTATTGAATAATAGATTAGATGCACCTATTTGGTTATTGCTTGATATTGTATGACTTGCTGCTTTATATATATTGTTTATTGTAAGGTGACTGTATGTTATGCTTTCCTGAGTACAAGTAAATAAAAAAATTAAATAAAAAAAAGGAAATCCATCACGTCAGACTGATGGGTTTTACAAATTGTTCCGATGGGCTATGCTTTAGTTTTCATTTTTCCCTACCACTTAATGCCCCCCTCCCATTTTCAACACCAGAACGATTTTCAGAGGTCCTATCTGCTATCTTAATACAAGAAGTCAATCTCCTGTGGTGCAAAGGTGCCACAAAGCAGATGCCAACTTGGAGAGGGGCACAGGATGCTATTCGCACTACGTCCTTGTGCCGAAGAAGAACACAGACCTCTACGCTATGCTGGATCTCCTGCCATTAAATGCCTTTCAGAAGAAAGGCAAATTCAGAATGCTCAATCTGGCTCAGACCCCCTCTGCTCTGGATCCAAGTGACTGACTGTTGTTTCCCGACTCGCAAGGCGTATATTTTTATATACCCGTCCTGCAGTATCTGGAACTGCCTCAGGTTCACAGTGAGAGAGCAGAACACTTCCAATTTGCTGTATTGCTCTTCAGCCTTACCTCACCTGTTCACTAAACTGATGGCTTTGGTCACAGCTTATATGTGGAGGTTGGGAATAAATTTATTTTTGTACCTTGATGACTGGCTGTTCAAGGTGAACTCGCTGAAGTCAGTTACAGACAACCTCTGGGCAGGTTAAAATCTGCTTTAGGTTTTTCATCTCTGAATTTAAGTCCCACCTGATCCCTTTGCAGAGGATTCCCTTAATAGCATTTATACTGGACACAGTGTGTAAGCACTGAAGAAGCAAGTCCAGCACATGCAGGATATGATCCCTATGTTTGGGATCTGTCCAGAGTCTAGTCCTGAGTCTGAGAGGATGGCTGAGAAGCTTCTTGGCTTCTGTCCTCGTGCACCCTCCTCATCCCATACGCCAGCTAGCTCCAGACCCTGCAATGGAATGAAATATTTTAATGGTCCCAGCACCGGAGTTGCCTCTCCAACGGTGTCCAGATCTCCCAAGAAATGGCTTAGTATCTCATACCAGATAAGCACCAGCCTTACAATTGGCAGGCTACTCTCCCTTTATCACCTAGATGTCAGTTGTAACAGATGTGACTCTATTGGATTAGGGATGCCTTCTATTGGAAGTGTAGATCTGGGGCCTCTGGTCTCTAGTGGAGACACAATTCCACATGAACCTTTTGGAGTTTCTGATGAACTCTCTAGCCTTGATTGCCTCGCTACTGACCATCAGGTTTCCAAGTTAGATTTGGTTACGTTGTCACCTGCAATTTGTTCGAATTGCTACATGTCTGAGGACGCAGAAGGAGAAAGATCAAGAAACCGACACCAGCAGGCAGGGGTACGCTTATAAGCAGCTCTCTTCTATCACTTTCGACGCGGTAGAAATCACCACTGAGCCATATGGTGGCAACCTCTACATCCGGTCTGGTGTTTGGGAGTATTCTTAAGAGGAGGAATCTGTGGTTAGATAGAGTATCCACCAAAAAGAGGGTCACCGAAGGCAAGTAACTTGTTGATAACATGTTTGTCTGTTTGCTGTCTGGTAAGTTTGTATTTCATATGTTTTTTTTATTCTTAAGTGCAATTGCATATTGCAAAGTTTTGCCTTAGGCTTATGAAGTATTTTTGTACTGTGCACAGGCAGCAATATTGGTAAATACCAGATTAATATCACCTGTTTCCTCTTGCTGGCAGAGGAGTGTCCCTCCTGTTAATTTATCAAAGGTGGTACACAAAGCAGTGTATAATGAAGCAGGACAGTATTAACTGACTTGCCAGTGGAAAGTTGACCACTGTTGAAAGCTTCACTGATAATGTTAGGAATGGGATAAGGATAAACGTTTAAAAACTAATAAGAGTAGTTCCGGCTCAGGTGGTTGTAGGCCCGTGCTTGTACCCTTTTTCTCTGCACAATAAAATTTAAAAAAAAAAAAACTAATAAGAGTAGAGATATTGGACATTATGAAACCAATGATTCCATTGGCCTTGCTTGCATGGAACTGCACTTACTATCAATTTACTGATCAAACCATCATTGCTGACCTCATCCTTGCCCACAAGCTTGACCTCTTATTCCTAACAGAAACCTGGCTAAATGACTCCTCTGCACCAATCCTAGACATATTAGTCCCACCTAGCTATGACGTTATAAGATCAGACAGACCGAATAGACTGGGTGGAGGCATTGCCTGCAGACACCACAGTGACCTCGCGGTGAATCAGTTGCAAACCTTCGAGTTATCTGCTTGTGAATACCTTTGCATAAACATTGCGAGTAACAACAAACCACTATGTACACTACATGTGATCTACCACCCTCCACACGACAGCCTCTCGTTCATCGAACAAATCATGCTCACTTCAACCTTTATTGGAACGATCCTAATGACGCCTCAGTTAACTGCCTAAAATCCTTTCTAGTGGGCCTTAACCTGAACCAAATCTGTGATAGCCCTACGCACAACCTGGGTGCCACCCTGGACCTAATCATTGCTAAAGCAAACTCCATTCAACTCAAGTCTATCGTCCCATGTGACTGGACAGATCACCACTGCATCACCTTTCTCATCACCGAATCAGCGAGGGCACATAAACCCCAACTTAAGAAACCCAGACAATGGAAAAGGATCACTCACAACATAGACCTTAATGACTTGACATCCCTAAGCAATAGCGTTTTGCCTCCTCCAGCGGACATGTCTGATGTCAATGACCTTACAAACCACTACAACAACTCCATGACGACCATTCTTGATACAGTTGCGCCCTTACAGCTAAAAAGACTGTCCACTAGAGACTCCAAACCATGGTACAGTGGGAGCCTAAATGAAGAAAGACGCAATTTGAGAATAGCCGCACGAGTGTGGAGATCCTCGCCGTCCCTAGAACACCTCCAGCACCTGCGATCACTGAGGAACACCTACAATAATCACATCAGAAACTCCAAAGCAAATTTATTCAGAGTTCAACTAGACAGAGCCAAAAATCATCCATCCAAGAAAACTGTTCGAAATTATCAAACATCAATCTACTCAAAAACCCGACCCCAGCACAATGGGATCCCTTCCGCTGCCAAACTGCAAAATATTTGCCTCCTTTCTTCAAAAGACAAAAAAGATTGAAAGTGATCTCCAAACAGCAATTGAGCTCCTCCCAAGGATGCCCCCGAATAGCCCAGGCCAGCATATGATTGTTCAGCACCCAGACCTACATGGACTCTCCCTCAAAAACAACGCGTCGTGGGACAATTTAAAAACCTTTGATGAACATGCCATTCTTAATATCTTAGCAACACTTAAACCGCCAAACCACTTCTACGACCCTCTACCAGCTAACATCTTTAATGAGATTAAAACCTCTTTACTCCCTCTCTGGACTAAGATAGTGAATGCTTCACTACTTCAAGGGGCTTTACCAGACTGCCTAAAATCAGAGCAGGTAAACCCCATACTAAACAAGCATTGGCATAGCCAATAGGTCTCACTTTTGTGACCTTATAAGTGTTTAGCCATGCAACAGTTGTATAACTAAATACTTATAAGGTCCAAAAAGCGAGACCTATTGGCTATGCCAATGCTTGTTTCTGTTTATTACTGCTCTGTAGTAATGGCGGCACCCGTGCTTTAGCTTAAACATCTTAAGCTAAAGTCGGGTGCTGAGATTGCTTCAAAAGTAAAGAATTGTCTATTTCTTTACTTTTGAAGCAATCTCAGCACCCGACTTTAGCCTAAGATGTTTAAGCTAAAGCACGGGTGCCACCATTACTACATAGAAGTAATAAACAGCCAAAAAAAAAGAATTGGCTCACCGAGAACATCAAAGCAGCCATGCGGCCGCGAAAGTGATCGCGATTGCGATCAAACATCAAAGCGACCGTGAAAGTGAGTGATCGTGATCAAGTGCGGCACGCGCGCCCTCGCACATGCACTGTAGCTTTAGGCTGGCCATGGTAGTACTTTTTTGAGCCCTCACAAAAAGTCTGGCCAGACCAGCGCATGCGCTGGGTCGGGCGAGACCTAAAAAACCAACAGCAGATCATACGAACCCAGATAACATCCGTCCCATCTCCATCATTCCCTCTCTGGCAAAGCTTCTGAGAAATGCGTACATACCCAGCTATGCAATCACATTGATCAGTTCCACCTTATTGACCAATTCCAATCTGGTTTCCGTCCTGGTCATAGCACAGAAACAGTCCTTACCCACATAGTTGATGACACACTTAAAATGCTAGATCAGAACAAATCTTGCCTCCTAATCCTCTTAGACCTATTCTCAGCCTTCGACACGGTCAAACATAGCAGCCTTCTTGAATTACTTGAACACAGAATGGGATTATCAGTGATTGTCCTAATTTGGTTTGCCTCATTTCTGCACAGCAGAACTCAAAGAATTAAGGTTAACCAATCATTGTCCACTACCACTCCGGTCACTTTAGGGGCCCCCCAGCGGTCCACCTTATCACCTACTCTGTTTAACCTGTTCATAGAGCCTCTTACCGAAATTCTGAAATTTTCCAATGTACAATACCACATGTATGCAGACGACACCCAACTATACCTTAAAATCTCCTCCCCTGAGGATATCCATCTACTCAACACAACTCTCCAAAAAAAAAAAAAAAATGGCTAACCAGAAACCACCTTAAACTCAACTTGCTCAAAACCGAATTCCTCTTAATTTCCCCACCAAAAGTTCCCTCGACATTGAAGATTAGATGAAACACTTATCAGTTTTCAACTGCCTTCCAAACATTATAGATTCCACAAGATCACTAGGAATTACACTTGACCAGAATCTCAACATGCAAGAGCACATCGGCTCAGCCACCAGAGTAGCAAACTCTCAAATGAGTGTTCTAAGAAAAATAAAACCCTTCCTCCCCTGCGACGACCTTAAATCCGTGGTGCAAGCGCTAGTTATCCCCAGATTAGAATATGGGACTGCTACCCTATGTGGTCTGCCAAGATCCAAGTTGGCTTCACTAAGGGCATCCCTTAACTCTGCTGCAAGGATTATCACTGGATCGAAAAGGTACAGCCACATCACTCAAGATCTGAAGGCACTAACCTGGCTCCCTTATGAGGCAAGGATTCAGATGAAAATTGCTTGCATGACCCACAAAACCCTACACTTCAATACACCGAAGTACCTAGGTGACAAACTGGAACTGTCCGGCGGTGGCAGATCATCTAGAAGCACCAGCACCTTACTGTTGAAACCTCAATATTTCGAAAAAAGAAAACCTACAACCGAGCCGTCTCAGGATTGGCCCCTAGAATCTGGAACTCCATGCCCCCTGAAATCAGACTGATCCCTTCAATCATTTCATTAAAAAAAAGAAGTCAAACTGTTTTTAATGAACAAATCTCTACCCTGAACCCACAAACTCATTCTCTACATACTGATCTGATGCTGTTCTCCAAGCAGAGCTTGAACGCTGTCTAAGTACTGGTTTATAACTCACTGTCCCACCACTAATTTGCAACGGACATCGTCAACGTTTGTTTCTTGGTTATCTATTTTCTACTTATTTAACTAATCTGTAAAGCTCTCTGATACCCTCTAGGGTCAAGTTTGCGCTATATAAAACTTTATAACCAAGTAAATAAATCTTTCTCCAATTCCTGCGTATTGAAAATCCCACAACTTGAGATTTTAGGCATTTTTCCTATGTAAGCTAGGTAATGCATGCAAAACGTCATGGGATTAATGTACTAACTATGCTTCTTTGTCATGGGTTATTGGACCTTCAACTCTAATCATGAATTAGTTCAGGGAATTGTAAAATATTTTTGCCTGTAAAACATGAAACATCAAAAGCACTACTTAAGAGGATAACCTGGATATGCTACAGGATTCATGAGAAACAAACGTTTAGGGGCTCATGAATCCTGTAGCATATCCAGGTATAATGTTTAGAGGGCTGACATGCACTTGTATTAATGTACGTTTTAGTGAAAGCTGTTTGTTAGTGTACACATCAAGATGTAATTGAGATTACAGTTCTGTGTTAAAGCCAGAACCGTAAACAATGACTGCTCTTTGATATGAGTACTGAATGTAGGGTTGGCTTGGAGAACATGCCAAACCTAATACTATCACTCTGAAAAGTGGAGACCACATAGACCCAAAAATCGTTGTTTGCACGAACAGGGCTGTCACAACCCATAAATGGCAAACCTCAGACTGGAAAGGGTCCCATTGAAGGATGCCCCAAAGTATGGATATGCTTGGGAAATTAAATCAAATTGCAAACATAAAAAATCAAATGATACTTGATGTAATTTTACCTTTCCTCATCTGAGTCTTCCTCGCGCAGGTTCAGATATGGTTTTCTTTGTCTCTCTGTTCACGTTATGTCACTGGGCAGGTCTGCACGTGTTCTCTGGCTTCCTTTTCCTGCAAAGATGTTCCAGACATGTTAAGAAAGAGGGTGTACTAAAGGACTTCCAGTACTTGGTTTACTAAAGTGATGGATGGGTTCAGATTTGTCACGCCCAAGAACTTTAAATTAACAGTTCAGTTTCTGTAATACTTAGGACTTTTTATGATGCAATAAGTGGATGTAAAGCCAAGAGCGAAACAAACGGGTAGAGAGGAGGGATTGGAAAGTGGAGATATGTGAAATGCATAGACCTGAGTGGAAACATGGTGCGAGATGAAACAAGAAACACCTGGGCTAGTAAGACATGAAGGGATGTAAGAAAACGGTGTCTTATCAGTTGTTTTAAATATGGAGGGATGTGGTCGAGAAGAGTTTTGTGAGATATGAGAAGTGAAATAAAAGCAAGAAGAGATAAAAAGGTACGGAATTGAGAGTGGGAGAGGGTAAGGATGAGTGTAGGGAGATGGGGAGGAGCGGGACTAAGGGGCAAAAGATGAATGGGGTGCGATTTGACGGGGTGATTAATCGGCAGGTATGTTAGACTTGGCAGGTGGACAAGAGATGGGCAGGCAAACAAATGTGTGAGGGTAAAGAGAAATGGGGTATCATTCTGAGGGAGAGATCATGTGTAAAGAGGAGGGAGGTAGTAGGGAGCGGGTCCAGTTGAAGGGAGCAAGTGGTGAAGGGAGGAGGAGGAGGATAATGACGTCGAAGAGAAGGTGGTGTACAGAAAAAGAGATAAGGGGAGGCACGAGGCAAGAGATGGGGCAGAAGAATGCGTGATAAATAGAGAACGTTAGAGGACATAGGCATGAGAGAGAGAGAGAGCAATAGAAGAGGCATTGGTGTCTGGGCCCATGAATTTGTGTAGGGAAAAGCCCAAACTCTTTGGCCAAAGCATTAAGTAAGCTTATGGCCGAACACAACCCAGTCCAACAGTTTTGTGACTTTCTCTTTCATGCACATTTAACGTATGTGAACTGAGAGCTAGTTGATCTGTCACTATCCATTGACAGGCAGTGTGCATATAAGAGTAGATTAAATTGTTGGGGCAGCAATTCTCCAATTTTTGAGTGCATTACATGTCCTTGGCAGAGGTCAGCGTCCTGTATCCTCTCATCATTAGCTCTCCCTTACAGACAACCTGTCAGGCTCAGCCATTGAGGAGAAGAGGTAGTACCTGGGAAGGACGAGAACTGGCACTACTTACCTTCTCCCCAGCAGCACCTGTACTTCCCCGCTCTTTCTGCAGAACCTGGTGCTTTGTCATTCTGGCGGCTCAGGTGAAGACGACTACTGGCTGAGGTCAAAGCAGACTTATCGACATGTAGAACCTGGAAGGGGGGGGGGGAGCTGGGCTTTGAGGAGTGTGGGTTGGCTTGAGGAGGTAAATTGCGTTTGTTTGTGTATGTCTGTTTGATGGCGGGAGCGTTTTTGAGGGTGTGGTTCCCTGCCACATGGTAGCATTGACATGAATGTTTTGGCCAATTATTGTCCTTCGCTGGTACTTGTCGCTTGCCCGGGCCACATCAATAGTTACATTGGCACTTTTGATAGTGTATTATTTTTCTTTTAAACCAAAATTTAAAAAAAACTGATTTTAATTGAATCCAATTTTAGCTAGCTTCTTGTGGCACCATATTTAATTTTATGGCAACTTTGATTTTTGTTATCAAAGCATAAATAAAGGCTGTGAGTTACTGTTTTTCGATCTCAATCATGCTACTCTTGCATCAGCCCGAATGAACATCTTTAAGTGTTGTAAAGCGCACAGTAGAATAGGGAGTATGGCCACACTTACATCCCCCTCTCCGCGTGAGTCACGTGCCAGTCCTCCTTGCTCCATACAACATATGCACAAAAGAAATACACGTCAGTTGCGTAGAGTGAGCGATGGGTAGCATATTGTCAAATCTGGACATCGTGGTAGAAGTGTAATCTCCATATCCTGTCGGAAGCCCAAAGCAATGCGAAGCTGGTTTCCAGTTACTCCAGTCGTCCTCCTTGTAACAGGTGCGCAGCAACATAATGCTAATCAGTGGAAGAAGGGAGGTGGCGCAGTAGATTTTGCCCATTGCTGAATTTTTAATAGTTAGATACCTTCCCATGCAATAGAAAGTGCCACATGTGTATACTTGGCAAGGGCATGCACCTTGTTGAGTTTTTAGCCCTCAGTGTAAATGTGTTTTTGGGTAGGCGACGTACCTGCTGGTTTAATTAGCAATGCATGTTTATACGTGATACATTGGATGAACTGTTGACGTTTTAAAAATAATTTTGTCTGTGTTGTTGCCAAACGTCATCTGTTATTTAAAAATAAAGGAATCCTTGGATTGTGCTTTTCTACCTTTCTAAAATGTAAGCAGACACTTAATTCTTCGTTTTACTTGTTATATCACGTATAGAGAACTGTTTTTTGCTGAAATGTTATGTTCATTCTTCTTGGTGTATTTTTCAGTCAAACATCTATAATGAAGAAGTTAAATTGCACTGGGAGTCAGTATCCGATGGGATATTTCCAGAAAATAAGAAGACTAGGCCGCTAATTCCAGAGAGGTGTTTTGCTTACAGGGGAAAATGCCAACAAAAACCAACGCATCCGAACCAGGAGATGGGGAGAAGTCGATTCGTTTCTTGTGCAAAGTGTTGTGTTCAAGTTCATGCGAGTAAGTACACTAGCTATGTTCGAAGTTTGGGTATGGCCTCTTCTCTGCCTTAATGAATGCGTTATTTGATTCGAATGTTAAAAGGGTGAGGATGAGTGTTTGAATGTGTAAGCAGTGAGAGAGCGCATTTCAGCAGCTATAGAGGAAAGATTGCTTCGATGTTGCCAAGATGTAGACGGATGTTTGATAACAATAAGGTATGATTTATCTATGAAAGTGAATGACGAAACTAGATTTTGGTTACCGCATTAATGACTTGTGTTTTTCCCCAAGTTTGACTCAACTACAAAAACTATTCTGCTTTTTGCACGTTTTAAGAATATTTACAAACCTGATTTGCAGGCAGAAATTAATGTTAAACGAATGTTAAGTTTAAAATCAGTTGTTTGTCTAGAGTCTTATGTGTTTAATGCCTAGTTTAAATGATCTATGCTATTTGGGGGCTATGTGTTTTTTTTAATTTACATAATCCTTAATTTTGGTTGATACTTCTCACTTCCCACTGCCATGGTTCTTGTGCGGGTGGGGGGGGGGGGGGGCATTGAAGATATGTATCTGTTGGAAATGGTAGTTTGCTTCCTTGTCGTTTCTTGATTGAGTTTTATAACAAAATGAAGTCGTCCTAGCCTTTTAATAATCTCTTGCACATCGATCATCTTTTTGTGCTAGTGAATACTACACATCCATTTAAAATCTAAATGTGTGTAGTATTTGTACACTCACACGGCCCAGAGGAATTTATCTGTGTACCACTTCCTCTAAGACATGTTATCACAGAAACCTAGACGAGTCGCTCATCCATAAGTTTACAGTGATTTGCAAAATTTACCCACCCATGAAAATATTACAGCGGATAACACAATACCTACGAAAATAGTCCCATAATTGGTATTCACACAATATGGGCATTCACAGCAGTATTACTTTGGTGATAGTCCATTATTTGAATGCAAAATAAAAAAATAAAATATTGACCAATTTTGTCAAAAAAAAGTTACAACAAAAAAAACAAAAAAAAAACTGCACAGTCCTGCTTTCTTCAGTGTACCGGTGGGCTAGGTGTTTGTAGCACAGTTGCTTCTAGTAAGTCTGAACATATTGGAGTCAACCATTGCAGTGTTCTGATATTGAAACAAATAGTTAAAGTGCACCCCCACCCCACCAAATGGATATCTCTGACAAGCTTTGACATTGTAAATTGCCAACGCAGGTTTGAGACCACAGAACTCCAGTCTATTGTGAATTTTTTTTACCGAGCTAAAAACAAGACGTAAAGCTCAAAGCTGTATTGTTGTTTCTTACCATATGCTATGAATATTTTTGCACTTGTTCGTAGCAACTCAAAATATTTTACATTTTCCAGAACAGATATGCAAATTGTGTATTTGACTAGTGTTGTGTATTTGACTAGCAAAAACTAGCTTCCGTTAGGCGCCTATAAGAAGCTTTCCACATACTGTATTCCACATACTAAGTAAACGTGGCAAACAGAAGACTTGGACATAAGTAGCTTAGCAATGTTTTGGCTGCATTACCAGCACTGCAAGAGCTTGTGGATGATACAGATCTGACTGTCTCTGGAGCGTGGAGCAGTCGGTGCTGATATTTAGAAAGGTGACTGACAGAGAAGTAATGTTAATGTTTACCATGAAAAAGACTGATAACCAAGCCTCCTGCGTTCAGTATGTTTTCAATTAACAGATAACATGTGCAGAGCGATAGGAAGTTAATTAACACAGTTCACCTGTTGCAGGTTGTTATGGCGTTCCTTCTTGCGAAATGCTTGATGAATGGAAGTGTAATCGGTGCAGAACTGGAGAATGGACAGCAGTAAGTTACAGTTGTTTTGTTTTCGAAGCCTTTGTGGAAAGAGCTTATTATTGCTTGCATTTTGAAGCAGTTCATGTAGTTTGAGGGCCCAGCGCTGGGAAAAATATTTCATATGTTGTAATCTTGCACGGTTCATCCTACAAAACAAGCCCACATGGGAAACAAACAGGAGAATGAACTGTTTCTCGACCCTCCAACTTGTCTTGCTAGATGGCACACATACAGCCCTCTAGTGCATTCCCAAGTCCAAAGCAACTGAGCTGTCTCCATCCTTCTCCTCCCTTCTAGTGGACTTGGCTTCCATTCAGTGCAGACTCTAGTTGTAAGAAGAAATGAAGGAAGCTTGTCTTACCAAAAACTTTGGTGGAACTCTGTCTCCCTAAAGTACAGGAAACACAGAAAAAAGTGTAAGCACCACAAAGTACCATCGTTTTTCGCTCCCTATCCACGTCTTGGACAGGCAGGCCCCTACTCCTGAGTCCCTAGTGTAATTCCAGGTCAGGGCCCCTAGTCGGTGTACTTGTTGGTCGGCCTCCTTTGGACTCCATCACTCTCTTCTTTCTGACTGTTCCCTTCTAAGGTTTGTTGACTTCATTGTGGACAGTTCTGACACTCCAGATCCTTTGGATCAAAAGCAGCATGTCTTCACCTACTTCGGCCTTTCCAACGCCCCTTCGTTTCAAACAAAGCATTTATTTCTGTGATGTCATTCCTCATCCTGCCCAGCTCCCTCAGATCTAAATATTAGATGTGCCTCCACAACTCCATACTTTCTCAGTTTATACACTTAACTGGATGCATTTTGTGCAGAAGTGAAACCCAGGAGGATACCTACAGCTATTATTCCTCAGCTTATGGTGACCTACAGCTCAGTTTCCAATATCACTGAGGCAGCCCAAGGCCAAGCTTTCTCAAGCATCAAGAATCCCCCATGCCACCTGCTTGCTCTGAATATGCCCCAGCAGGGCCCAAAAGAATGAACAGGGCCCCCAGTGGCTTCATAACGTTGCTTGTTGTCTGGAAGAGGTACCACTTGGGAGTCCCGGAAACAGATGCAAAGACTGGTAATGCAACAGCAGGGACATTTGCTAGGCAAGACATTGAGACCCCCAGCTTCTCCTCAAAAGAATTAGGGCAGCTATGTTTTTGTGGTGCACACAGCTCACTACTAAAGACCCAAGTCCTAACATTCTCACAAGATAGTGAAGAAAATCCACACATGTCCATAAGGAATCGTCTACAGATTCTTAACTTTAGATTTATCACTGCAATCTTGGGGCACTGGGAAAAAACATATTTTTATTTTTTTAAATTTGTTTAGTCTGATATCATTTTTTGTCCTCAAACTTTACAGCTCATTGTTTATAAATGGAAAGCCAAGCACACATCGTTTTAATATTACATCATCCATAGAAATGCGTTGTTGGTAGGATGAGAAATGTGCTTCAGCTCTGGAAGCTCAGACTCTGAATAAATATTTTGTTCTGATGGATACTTCTAACCACAGATTTCTCACATTGTGTATATCCTCAGGTGCCAGACTAGATCCGGAAACTCAAAAAGTAGTGCTCGTGCATTCCGGTAGGTGGCACCGTGCCAGAAGTGATAGAACAGAGCCAAATACAAGTGCAACCATGCTCGCTGATGCAATTTCTAAAGCACAACATATGCCGAAGCGTCTTGACGCTGAGGGAGCAAATGCTTCATCTAGGCTTGGAAAATAATTACTTTGGCTTGGGGGAGAAAAAACAGGTTTTGAGCCACTTGCTGCAAGAGCATCTGTGAGATTGAGATGTAATAGGGGCGGGCACTGCATTCCAAAGTTTAGCTGCCTGGTAGGGTAGGCTTCTACCACCCCACTTTTCCTTTCTGATCCTACGGATGGGGACAAGACCCGCATTAATGGACCAGTTAAAGTGCTTTAAACTTAATCCTCTCTTGGACAGGCAGCCAGTGGGGATACTTAATGCTGTTGGATGTGGAGCTGAATTTGCGAATTTTCAACAACACCTGGGTAGCAGCATTCTGTAGAGACTGTAATTTTAACTGCAAACGTTTATCAATTCCCAAGTAAAGAGCATTACAGTAGTCTATTCTAGATAGAATCAGGGCAACTATCACAGGCTTCCGCATCTCTTGTGAGATAAATGGAAAAATCTTTCTCAGAATTATTAAAAGGAAAAAGCAGGAAGATGTAATGTGGTTGATCTGTTCAGAGAAACAAAGTTTATCGTCGAACAGTACTCCAAGATTCTTTGCTTGTGTTGCCGAGTTGGGATGTGGATCAAGGTCAGCAGGCCACCAGGAGTCATTCCAAAAAGGGAGCCGTTCCCAAACACTATCAGCTCCGTTTTATCTGTGTTTAACCTGAGATAGTTTTCATGCATCCACCTAATGATGTGTGCTAGGCAGTTATGAAACTGCTATGCTACCTTATCTACGTTAGATGTTGTAATTATAACTGTCTGCGTAAGATATCACAGAAAAGCCTTAGGCTCGAATGAGTTTTGCTAAAGGGGTGACATAGATGTTGAATAAGGTAGGAGACAGACAATGATGAACCCTGAGGAACTCCACAGGGGAGAGAAAACTTGTCAGAGGTGAGATCTCCCCAGGTCAACTTCTGCTCTCTATGGGAGAGAAAGGAGGTGACTAGGGTTAAATCAACCCTTTTTACTCCTGTCTCTATCCGCTTCGTTAGCACCTGATGGTTAATGGTGTCAAAAGCAGCAAAGAGCTCAAGTAGAATGAGAACAGCTTTCCCACCACTGTCCATCTGCATACGAATTTCCTCAGTGGCCATAACCAACGCCGATTCTGCGGAATGCTTAGGTCTGAAACCATGTTGCGACGAGTCAAGGAAATCATTAGATTCAAGATAACTCACCAAGGCTCCATTTATGGCCCTTTCCAAGATTTTAGTTGGAAGTGGTAAGCAGGATATATGTTGATAATTCCTAACCTCAGTAGAGTCTAAAGAAGGTTTTTTTTTAATACAGGACATAAACAGGCTTTTTTCCAAGCTGTTGGAAAGGTCTTTGAAGTGAGTATCTTATTTAAAAGGGGAACTAAGTATGTGGTGACTTTGTCTATCATATGTAAAACAAAAGGTGGGCATGTGTCTGTGGGAGAACCGGATTTAGTAGTTAGAAGTATTTCACTAACTCTCTCATAAGATAAAGGCGATAAGCTAGTCAATTCCTTCTTAGTTTGATTGTGATGAGCTACTCTCTGTGTCAGAGAGCCTGGAGCTGAGATGAATGTGTGCCCAAAAAGCTCCTTTTAAGCTGTGTGCACTTTAGAATAAAAAAAGTTAGCAACTTTATCACAAAGAGCATGGTCCTGTGAGAACTGTTTTCCATGCTGAAACTTCTAGAGAGTTGTAGCTGTTTTAAAAAGTTCTCTAGTCGAGCTTTTAGCTGCCCCAATTTTCATTGAAAAGTAGGTGGTTTTTGCGGCTTTGATCGCCTCTTTGTATTCTACTAGGGCTAGGTTGAATTTGTGTTTGCCCATTAGACTGTAATCCTGCCTCCGGGTAGGTTCTAGCCTTCTACATTTCTACTTAATAGTTCTAAGTTCGACTGAGTACCAGGGGCCTGAAGGGTTTTGCCTGCAATGTTTGAATTTCTCCGGGGCCAAAAGTGTCACCGCAGAACTGATCCAGTTATTGAAATGGTCTTTGGCGATATTATTATCCTGATCTAGTATGGGGCTATGTCTGTGTAGCACCGTCTCTAGCTCATTTTTATGAATTTTAACAGCAGGGCAGTTGTTGAGAAAGGAGGCTTCTTCAACTGGAAGGGCTAGTTTAAAAAAATGGCACTATGATCTGTCCATTCAAGTGGGAATACTTAAGCCAATGTAATAGTATTATTTGGAAAAATCCCATCTAGCGTGTGGCTGGCCTTATGAGTAGGTTCAGTTATAATCTTTTTTTAATCCAAAACAGCCCAGACAGTCTACCAGATGAATGTTTTCATTATTATTTTGGCAGTCAAGGTGAAAGTTAAAATCGCCTATCAAGGTAAATGTAGGGGAGTCAACATAGGACTCCATGAAAGTTTGAATGCATTGTATAAATGGATCCCTAGGGTCTGGCGGGCGATAAATTAGTGCCCTGGAAAAGGTACTGACATTGCTAAATTTAAAAGTAAACAGTAGGGCTTCTATTTCTAAGTGCAAGATAGGGAAGAGGGTGGCTTTGATGTAACTGCGATGTATAATCGCTATTCTGCCCCCGTTTCCCCACTCTGTCAACTGTGGATATCTCTTATCCAGCTGGAACGGCTACGATCCAGTCTGGATTGGATGCTTTGTTGGACCAGGTTTCTGTTAAGAATATCAGATCAGGATTAAATGTCTGCATAAAATCCACAAATTCATTTTTATGTTTAATCAGGGATCTGGTATTTAATAAAACACAAGTTACGACTTGCTAGTAACAACAGGTAAGGAAGAAAAAAAAGTAATTTTTAAAAAAATGGTTAAATCTTTCTATAAATCAAGTATCCTGGTGCAAAGCAGAGCTTCCCCCCGTTTAAATGAAGCATACGCTGCGTGGTTATGTCAGCGTGTGCATTTATGCGTTAGTCACCTAAAACAACTAGAGTGCTAACCAAAATGGCGGACCCACTCTTACATAAGGACACCGCCACCAGAGCAACGTGAACAAAGCGCACAAAGCAAAATATTCTTTGCTAGTAACAACATGTAAGGATTAAAAAAGTAAAAACTTTTAAAATGCTTAAATCTTTCTATAAATCAAGTATCCTGGTGTAAAGTAGAGCTTCCCCATGCTTAAATGAAGTCTTCAAGATGCCAGTGGGTTGGTACTTCACCTGATACAAGGGTGGTTTTTCCCGGACCAGTAACTGAGGAAACCTCATCCTTTGTGACAGTCATTAGGAGAGTTGCCAAAGTCCTTGACCTTTACCTCTTCACCATGAAGGTAAAAACTAACTTTCTTATTGAGATTCTTCAGCCTGTCTAGGCACAGACTGAATCACTTCTACCCTTAAATGATGCTCTCACTGATACAAGAGAGGATGTGGCGCCGTGGTCAAAGCTGTCAACTCGGGAGCCGGTGATCCGTTTTAGAGTCTCGCCGTCGGCGCATCATCTTGTGATTCTGGGCAAATCACTTAGTCTCCTTGAGCCCATGGCAGCGCCTGGATATTCTCACAGGCGATGAGCAGCGCTATATAAATCTACACATTTAATTATCTGTTGTTAGGCATGATGGCAAAGCCATTTTCTGGCCCTCCGGTCAATTACCAGGTCTCATGCCACCATAGACCAGCTTCAGGTGACAGTTAGTTTTTAACAGAGCATCCAACTCCTGAGAGTCTGGTAGTGCAGACATCCACCAGCAAAGGGAACCCTAACGCTTTTCAGACTACTCCGCCTGACAAGAGAGTTCAAATACATGAAACATTTAACACGAGAATTGTTTCATCTTGCCTTAAGGTCGGTCAGCGCCTGCTGCATCCTAGGTTTGTTACACCCATGCTCTTTGGTAGATAGTTGGTGAGATTTTACCGTCAGTCCTGAAGGACCTATTGGCTTCTTTTGCCCAATCTATCCAGGACAGCTAGGCTGCGGGTAATTTCTTATTCCGCTCTAGTCTGGACAACACTGATTGTTTAGGTAGGGCTATTGAGACTAGTGTGGTGCTCCCGTGCCACGCATGGGTGAGATCAACAGGACGTCTGAGGATGTCCAGCTGTTCCTGAAGGATATGCCTTTCGACTGTTCCAGCCTTTACTGTGAGAAGCGGGCATTTTAAAGAGATCCAAGCCTCTGCATACTCTTTGGGCCTTATTCCAAGCCCCTGTCATATCCCCAAAAAGAGTGAAACTGTTGGGAGGACTGCTGGCATATCAACGACATCAGTCCCCGCCACCCCCTCTACAGGCCTCCAAGCCGTTTTGAGGACAGGGCCGTTGACCCAACAGAATATGAACAGTTCCTCAGGGGCAGCATACATCCCAATACCCTGCCCCTCCAGCAACACCTTCAACACTTCTTTAGTGAGCTCTTAACAGCAGACAGTGATCCGGTAGAAGGCAGGGTCACCCATGTCCTCCAGGAGTGGCAGAGCATTGCAACACACTGGTAGGGTTCTTCAGATTATTCAATTAGGCATCGCCCTGTCTTTCCGTTTTAGCCCTCGGCACATGCCACCTACATCAGAACCCCTTTCGGAGGACCATGACTTCATTTCCTGCCAGGAAGTGCATGCTCTTGTGGCCAAAGGAGGCATAGAGAAATTTTGGTCTCAAAACTGGGAACTTGTAGTTATTCCTGCTACTTCCTTGTGACGAAGTAGGATGGAGGCCATCATCCTGTTTTGGATTTTTTCCCCTCTTAGCATCTTCTTGTGAAAGTACAAAATCAAGATGTGCACTCTGGCACAGGTTTATTCTGTCCTGGATCCTGAGATACTGGATGATGGCATGGGACCTACTGGAGGCCTATTTTTACATCCCTGTCCTTCAAACTCACAGCCACTACCTGCAGTTCAAATTGAACAGTGAGTACTTTCAGTTAGCCATGCTCTCTTTTGGCCTCACCAGTGCCTCTTGGGTGTCCACAAAGGTAATGGCAGGGGCCGCTGCCCGTCTTCTTAGGTTGGAGGTCCCAGTCTTCCTTACCATGCCGAGTGGCTGTTGAATGCGGGTTCACCTTTCAGTCCCAGATGGCGGCAAATCTTCTAAAATCCCTGGGATTCTCAATCAACCTGCCGGAGACGCACGTGACTCCTTTACAGAGACTCTTTCATCAGAGCCATGCTAGACACTGTGGGATATCAGGCCTTTCCAAAGAGTCCAGGACATTCAGCTATGAAATCGATGTTTCAGCCTCTGTCCTGGGTCTTAGTGAGGATGGCTTTGAGGCTTCTCTGCCTACAGGCCTCCTGCATCCTGCTCACAATCATGCCAGATGGCAAATGGGAGCCCTGCAGTGGGATCTGAAGTCTCAGTGGGTACAGCAGCAGGGAAACCAGTCAGATTTTTATACAGGTTTCGGAGGAGACTGCAAATGATCTGCTGGGGTGGCTGCTCGACCGCAATTGAACCTGTGGCAGAACCATCTACCTACCCCATCCAGAACTGACAGTTGGGATGGGGAGCCCATCCGGTAGAGGTGGAGATCAGACAACTCTGGTCTCCGTTGGAGGGCTGCCTCCATATTAACTTGCTGGCAGTTTGATTGGGCTTTCTGCCATCTATTAAAGGGAGGCTGGTGCAGGTTCTTGCGGACAACACCAAGGCCATGTGGTACTGCAACAAGCACCGCAAGATGGGGTCCTCTGCCTGAAGATCTGTGCCTCTAGAATTGGCTGAATCATCTGGGCATTTTCCTGATCGCCCACCACCTGGTGGAATCTTAAAACACAAGTGGGGCAAGTGCAGCTGATGAAACCTAGCAGATCACAAATTAGTTACACCCAGCAGTAGTGCATGGCGTCTTCCAGCACTGGGAAGAACCCTGGCTCAATATTCGCGCCACCACAGAGAACACACAACGTAAATTGTTTTGTACACTGAAGTCTGCAAGAAGGCTCTCCTTCGTAGATGAATTTTGCATAAAGTGGAGCACTGTACTCTTGTAGGTCTTCCAGGCATGACCTCTCATTCCCTTTGTCCTGAAGAGGATTTGGAGTGACTTGGCCCAAGTCATCTTATTAGCACCAGATTTGGATACGCAAAGCTATTTTTCTGCATTTGGTAAAGCTTCCTGGAGAATTATTTGCAGTTGTTCAAAACGAGGGATTGGGCTGGTTTGCCATTAAATATTATTTGTTAGCAATTTGCACAATGCTCCTAAATTCAGGTTGGGCTACTTGAGTGACACTCTACACAGTTCGCAATCATATCTTTCCTAGACTAGTTGGAGTTGCTGTTTGACATTCAGGTTTGGCCTAAGAGTTGTTTCCAAACATACCTATCTAGAATCAGAGGATAACATCAGAAACTGTTACCTAGAAGTGCTGTAAAGGTCACTTTTTTCCTTCCACTTTCTTTAATGTTCACTTTAAAGCATTTCTGGACCACATCTAAGAGAAAACGCACATTAACTACCACTGCTATGTTGATGATGCACATTTTGAGTATGTGGTACCTGCCTAAAAAACATTTCTCCACCGTGTGGCAGGTCCTCTAAACAATGGAAAAGTAGATGACAAAACCAATATTTTGGTGTTTGGGATCCCACACTTCCTTCAGAGGCCGACTGAGTTAGTAACTTGTTTAAGGTACCACTGTGGAAATAAAGAGTGTCTTCAAAGAGCTGATTTTCTGTCTTAAATTTCAGCTGACTCTCTTCATATACATCCCTGTTCCAGTGACCAATCTAAAGGAGAGTTGTGCTGCACAAAAGGCACAGGGATGGATGTGTCACCTGCTCCTCTAAATGACCGCCCTATACCTGTCTCCTGCCTATGTCATTCACTGTGCATCATGTACTGTATGTTAGCTAGTCTTAATGAAACGTGCTGTGAAATATATTAAAAAGGGTTGATGACCAGTCATGCATTATAAATTACAAAGCATGTTCCTTATAATGAAATGCATAAGCTCGGTAATGGAATTCATTTATTGCCTTCCGAAACACATTTATTGTGTTCTGTTTCAGTATGAAACAAGAATATATTATATTGTGATTCCCATGTTATATAGCCGTGGAGCACAAAATATGTTATGTGCTGTCATGCAGTTTTCATGAGATTGCATATTTTAGTCTTCATTGCTCACATTATGTGCTGTTCCCTTTCATCTTCCTTGTATGTCCTCACTAAAACAGCCACTATAATGATACATTGATAGTTAAGTGATGATGATTAGAAGCTTATTAAGTACAAGCCATCACAGAACCTTAAGTTAAATATGTTCTTATTTCTTTTTCTGATGGAAAATATGTAACCAATTTTAAACTTCCATAACTAGAAAACTCAGTGGTTAAAGTGTGTTTCATCCTCATCATCTCATCTATAATTACAATAAAAGCAGATGTTTCTTTTTTGTTGTAGATACAGTCATCTGTGGTGCTTTATTTAAATCAGACAGCCACATTTGTGTAGGATATAATATTTAGGTCTGGTCCAGAGACCGCTTTAATCATGTTTTCCTAAATATTCATACTACAAATACATATATACATACATAGAGGGGCTTTGGTTCCGCCTTTTTCATGCATTGGTGTGCAAGTATCATTCAAATTTTGCTCCCACACACCAGGAAACAGCAGGAGACAACAGGTCAGGCCACTTCACCCATTGGCTCTCTTGCACTGTGTATGGTGGCATTGTGCCTCATCACGTGCACAACCGCCTGAACTTGAGTGCATCTATGGGGGGAGAACTGATGTGCGTGTGCTACTTGACCACTCCTTTACTTTCATATTATTATTGTGTTCCCTTTCTTTTCTTTTTTATTTGTTGCAAATGTTTGGAAAACCAAGCAAATCTTGCATGCCTGCCACATCCAGATCTTGTTGGGTTTGTCATTTATGTTATGTGTTGTTATAGTTACTCAGCACCACAAAGCCCAAACTTTGGTGTGGGGGTTAGTGGTGCAGCCCTTGACAGAGAGCAGAGCAATCAATGCGTCCCATCTCTGGCACGGTTTCTGTTGAGGAGTGCACCTCTTTCCCTTATGTGTAAAGCTGGACGGATCCGTGCATTTTATTTTTCCTTTAGGGAGAAACCCTGTGGACTTTCTGGTTGGGTTGAGACTGGTGATGGCCTATGCAAAATTGATTTGTACTTTATCACTTGAGATTCCACACAGGTAACCACATCAGCATTCCCAATTATTGCAACCTTTTTGAATGCTTCTTAACTTCGCATCGTCGCTTAGAGTCACAAGCAGCAGAGTCTGCAGCGCTATGCTATACTGGAAGACTTCCAGGTGCCACACTTCTCTCACAAACCATTTTTTTTTCATAGCAAATGTTTTCATTCATGAGCTACTGGAAAAAAATTAACCTGCATTTTATACCTGCTTTTGAATGTGGCCCACCACCACCTTGGTAGGCTACGCTCTGGATCTCCGTAAGAAGGTAGTGTAAGCGGTCCGGAAGAAACATGGAGCGGATGGGACATTTAGGGAATGCATAGTAAGTAAAAAGGGGTTTTGATGAGGTACGCAATAGGGAAGAAAAGAGGAACTGTTACACAGGGGTTCGTGGATGCCACTCATGCAAAGCCTTTCACCATACTCTACAAACCTAACATTTATCTAGAACACTGCACAGGCAGAACGTGTGCATGCACATTAACCCTGAGCAGAACGTAACGCTTGCATATCAGTAATAGATGTCCTATGGTTTCTCTTTCCCCAGTAGTATTTCCCTAAGCTTCCTAATGTCCCCCACCATTCCCTAGACTACCTCTTCTAGCCTGAATTGCCATCATACTCCTCCTTCCCTGCTTTTCCCTGTGCACGCTCCTTGCTTACATTCTTTGGGCACCCACCTTTTAGTGCATTCCTTCGGGCTTCTTTATATCTCTGCATTACCCAGTGTCTCTATCACGTTCTTTGGTGTATTCCCTTTTTTCACAGGAATTTTCCCTGTGTTCTTCTGCTTTGGTTTGTTTAAAGTTTGTAATATTATAAGTTTAAAGCATTACATGTCATATATTGTTGTCCGAGTTTCTTGTAGTACCGAACTTTACTGGACTGACCAAGTCCTAGCACCAGTTGAGCTGATCAAAGATCGGGATGAAAATGGTGTTCAATCAAAGCTCTGATTGGAGACAATCATTGTTACAATACTTTCCGAATAACCTTCCTCAATGTGTTGGCACACTTTGCAAAGAAACCATGCTTGTCGGAGGTGTCAGCATGGGAAAGATTCCCAGCCCACTGATGTGGACTAAGCAGTTACCCCTCTCCTTCTGCATTGCCATTCATTATGTGGCAGACTCAAATGCCCCTCTCACCCTGCACCTATATCTCACTCTCCTGCACTTACTGTTTATTCACTTTGAATTCCCAATACTCTTCTTACTTGCTTTGTCTTTAGCTTTTTTGGACCCACGTCTACGCCTGTGCTTAGTTGGTAAAATAGTGAGTGCCAGTGCCCAAAGCTCTGCTCGGAAGCCCACTGCATTACTATTAAATGTCAGGTCGCTGAATACCAAGGCTGCATAGTCCTCAGTCCAAGGCTGAGAATCCTCGGGCTGGTTTAATCTATTGTCAAACACTCCCAGCCTTTTTATCTCACATTTGTCGATTCTTGCTTACTCCTTTTGTGACGTTTTTTCCATTTTTCTCCTCCTCATTGTTTCCTGTTTTTGTGCTCTTCCCTCTCTTGCTCTCGGGAAATGTCTAATGAGGAAAAATAAATGCCACTCCCGAGTAGCGAGTGACTGTGTCCCCCCACCGTCGACTGTGGGCTCAGATTAAGCACTCCGGCTACCCCTTTTCAGACCTGCCAAATAAAATAAAAATCACAGAGCGAGGAGGGGTCGGGTCCTTGGAGGGGAAGAGGCCTTGTGCCAAAAAGTAGCCAAGAGGCACTTTTGGCAAATGGTGAGTTGTGTCTACAAATGAGGTTGTGCTGCAGCCTGTATTTAATAGCTCTTAGGGTGGACAGGGCTTCTGTTAGCAGGAAGAAAGTGGTCTGGAAAACCTGGGCAGCTGCGGTGTTACTTGGTCAAAAGGTGACAACTGGATCAGGCTGGAACAAGCAGGAACTGAAGGCCAGTGGCAAGCTAGGTGCCTCCTAATGAGGTTGCACTGCGGCCTGCATTAAATAGGCCTTATGGTGGGCGGGGCTTCTTTTG
The DNA here is from genome assembly GCF_964204655.1 of Triturus cristatus. Lineage (NCBI taxonomy): Eukaryota > Metazoa > Chordata > Amphibia > Caudata > Salamandridae > Triturus > Triturus cristatus. The sequence goes on from NC_140581.1 coordinate 940,182,681, forward strand.
ACAAGAAGGACAGGGATTGGGAAAACCCGGGCAGCGGTGGTATCACTTGCTCAAAAGGCGGCAACTGGATCAGGCTGGAACAAGCAAGAGGAGAGGGCAACTAGCAAATAAGGTGCCAACTACTAATGAGGTTGTGCTGCTTCCTATATTAAATAGGTCTTGGGGTGGGTGGGGCTTCTGTTAGTGGGAAGAACAATGATCAGCAAAACCTGGACAGCTGCGGTGTCACTTGGTCAAAAGGCGATGACTGGATCAGGCTGGAGCAAACAGGACAATGAAGGCATTGGCAAGTGGCAACTTAGGTGCCCAGGTGCCTGCTGATACAGCCGTGGTGCAGCCTGTATTTAAGGAGGTCCAGGGGTGGTTGGGGCTTCTGCTGGCAGGAACAACAGTGATTGGGAAAACCCGGGCAGCGGCGGTGTCACCTGGTCAAAAGACGACTACTGGATCATGGCGTAACAAGCAGAAACTGGAGGCCACTGGCAAGTGTCAAGCTAGGTGCCCAGGTGCATACTAATGCAGTCACACTGTGGACTGTATTAAGTAGGTCGTGGGGTGGGCGGGGCTTCCGTTTGCGGGAAGAACAGTGATGGGGAAAACCCGGGCAGCGGCGGTGTCATTTCGTCAAAAGGTAGCAACTGGATCAGGCTGGAACAAGCAGGAACAGGAGGCCACTGGCAAGTGCCAAGCTAGGTCCCTAGTAATGTAGCCACACTGCGGCCTGCATTTAAGTAGGTCCTGGAGTGAGTGGGGCTTCTGTTGGGGGTTAGAACGGTGATTAGGAAAACCTAGGCACGTAAACCTGGGCAGCGGCGGTATCACTTGATCAAAAGGCGGCAACTGGATCAGGCTTGAACAAGCCGAAACTGGAGGCCACTGGCAAGTGGCAAGCTAGGTGCCTACTAATGCGGTTACTCTGCGGCTTGCATTTAAGTAAGTCTTAGGGTAGGCAGGGCTTCTGTTGGCGGGAAGAATGGTAATTGGGAAATCTTGAGCGGGAGAACCCGGGCGGCGATTGTGTCACTTGATCAAAATGCAGCAACTGGATCAGGCTGGAACAAGCAGGAACTGGAGGCCACTGGCAAGGGTCAAGCTAGGTGCCCAGGTGCATACTAATGCAGTCACACTGCGGACTGTATTAAGTAGGTTGTGGGGTGGGCGGGGCTTCCGTTTGCGGGAAGAACAGTGATGGGAAAAACCTGGGTAGTGGCGGTGTCACTTGGTCAAAAGGCGGCAACTGGATCAGGCAGGAGCAAGCAGGAACTGGAGGCCACTGGCAAGTTAGGTGCCAAGTTGACTATTAATGCGGTTATGCTGCGGCCTTCATTTAGGTAGGCCCTGGGGTGGGTGGAGCTTCTGTTGGCAAAAAGAATGGTGATCTGGAAAACCAGGGCAGGAAAACCCAGGCAGCTGCGGTGCCACTTGGTCAAAAGGTGGCAACCTGGCAAGCTAGGTGCCCAGGTGTCTCTGGGTTTCTGGTGCTAGTTATGCGTGTTCTCCCATTAAAATCAAAATGCTAGGGTATACACAGCAGTTGTATCTAATTGAGGCTGATGCTTGACTGCCAATCTCGAAACAGAGTCACCAACTTTTTCAGTCTTGAGAGCTACTTCTGTTAAATGTAAACTTTCTTAAGCTGCTACCTAATATATAGATAGAGGCATATAAAGGATGGGAGAAAAAAGAAGGAAGCAAAAAGGAAGGAGTGGAAACAAGAAGAGAGCAGAAAGATTGACAGGAGGAAAGGAAGGTAGGAGAGAAAGGAAGCAAAGAAGAGAAAGAAAGCAACAGTGGGATGAGTAAAAGAAAAGAACATATGAAGCAGACAAAAGGAACCAAATGATGGATAGAGATGATGGATAAAGAAAGAAGGAAATTATCACATTTGTAAATAGCATGTAAGATGGCCGCCAACAAGTATGTCCAGATATGAGCTCCCGGAAGGCTCTACTCGAGCCACTTGAGTTGCTACGTTTATGATGGGTTTCTTACAGCTCTAATCAGGTGCAACAGTACCCCCTATCAAACTGCTGATAGTGATCCACAATAACCCACACATTGTAACTCTTAAGATCTGCGTTATCCTGACACTTTGATAGATTATCTGCTTTTACTCTGTCTAGCGCAGTGTCTCTGAACTGAACAACACGCTTTACTCTCACTTCAGAACCCACCCAACTGTGATCAGGCCTCTGCACCCACAAAATCTCTTAGCACCCCCCCCCCCCCCCCCCCACAAATTTTTCGAAGACCGCAGTTATGTTTTTCAAATACAAAGTGAGGAGGAATATCCAGATATCTTATTGTGGGCCACTACCACTGTGGATGGAAAAGCACACGCAAGTTAGACCTCCTCTTCTTCACTCAGAATACTTCTCTAGGGACAGAAACCTTCAGAGGAGATCGTACAAAGCTATACCTCATGGAATCACACTATTAATTTCTCCATCTGCTTATTTCAAAGGTGCAAACGCTGTCCATCTAAGACACCGGTGATTTAATGATTCAATCAATGGACACCATCCTCACCTAAACTGTCACTTCCAACATCTTCTAGAGTTGCAGAAATTACTAGAGATGGGTGTAACTGGCGTAATTTTCTCTAGCATAATTACTTTTAACTACTTCAAAATTATTCATAATTATATAAGAAGTGTAATCCAGCATTGAGCTCTATTTTCTTTCAAAATGCACCCTTGTGTTCAAAAAGGGCCTGAAGATGCATTTTGCTCTAAGAAAGTAGCACTATATGCTACAGGACAAGACCAGCAGTAGCCAGCAGCCGCTCACTCAGGTAGTTTGTTGTTTCTTTGCTCCTGTGGTAGGAATTGTGCCACTAATTACTCTTTATTACTGAAGCTGGCATCATTTTGGTAATTTGCATCACAAGAGTAATGAGTAATTACAGAAAATACTCCGATTACTCTGGTATACTTAAAATTGCTCCCAGGCCTAGAAATTACAGAACGCCTACTCCAACGCCACATCACACCCTTACAAAATCCAGGCAACACACCATCCCGTGCCATTCCCTCAACCCTACCCCCTCTAGCACTGCTTCCTACTCCTCTGCACCTCCCCAGTATGATCGACCTCCTCCCCTTTGCCCTCCAGCCAAACTTCTGCCACCTCATACAAAAACAAAGTTAAGACGACCTGCACTCCACATCCAAACTCCCTTACAGATCACTGAACCAAATCACTCTTTGGAACCACTTTCCAAGAACAGTACAGAATGGGCATCTTCACTCCACAACCAAACAAAAAGTAATCACTCAACCACACCCCTCTTTAGTCACAATTTGCACACCCCTGTGCCCAAACAACTTCGAACAATACATGGAGAACCATCACCCCTCCACTTAATCGCTTTGTGATCGACACAGCAACAAGGTCAATTTCTCTACTTTTCCCTTACTTAACCATCATTCACGCTGCACATCTCACCTAAGCTTCCGTACTGATGGGAGAAACTCTAAACTGGATAGTGACGACAACACTAAAGTAACCATTTTGAACTAAATCTCTCTCTTCCCGCCAAGAGACTAGATTTGCTTACTTTTTAAATTAAATGTGCTCACTAGATCACATTTGCACCTAAAAACCCTCCTGATCTCACTGGAAAGTAGTATCACATACCTCATTCAACTCCACCGCTCCCAACCCAACAATTGCAGACCATCTTCTGCAGTTACAGGGATATATGCCCCAACAGAGTGTCTCTAGCACTAAACAATGAAGATATTGAGATTTGAATCCGTTCATACTCCTCCTCAGACTGCACAATACCACTTCTACCATATTGCAGACGGGAAAACTATCACATAGATCACACCAAAAATCAAACCCCTCAAACCTCATACAGGTGCCGATAACATTGGCCAAAGACTCGAAGACTGAAACATGCTCCTTCAGATGTCCACTCCATAACAGCAGTTGTGCTGCAAAACACAACCTTAAGATTGTAGACGTAACTAAAAACATAAATCTACGATTACTGACAGAAACGTGGTTAACTAGTTGCTCCCAACCTGATCTGCCCATTCCTCCTGGCGTTTAGTCAGGACAGATAAAAATGGAGGAGGTGTGTCAGTAGTTCACAGATCGTCTCTGAAATGCAAAATCTTACAAACCGACTAACGTTCAACTTTCCAGTGTTCCGGTTGGAGTAAGTGATTGAGTCCTATCCCGTATCCTCCACATCATATATCATCCACTAGGTGGCAGCCTCTTATTTATTAAACAACTGTTCAAACTCATACTAGAAAAACCCTATTCTTCCACAAACAACATTGTCTGGGCGACTCTAACCTCCACTGAGGAAGCCCCTGGAGACGAGCTGCTTCACAACTGGCATTGTTCTTGATTGACAACAATTTGCATCAACCCTGTACTTCCCCAACCCATGAAAAGGGCTCCATACTGGACCTCATAATAGCCAAAAAGGACATAGTAGTGACTGAACGACCTATTCTGGTGGACTGGTCGGATCACTTCCTAATCTCATTCGTCCTACCATACACCAAAACTACCTCTTGGATCAACCTGAAAAACAGACGTTCCGGACCAAAGTATTTAATGAGGCAAATAGATCCACTCTAGAAAACTCGATCTCCATGACTAAGGAATATCCCATCCCAACCATCTAAGGCACCATCTAATACTTACAGGCTTTTAGTACAGTCTTGGCAGAGGCAGTGCATAACTCCCCTCCCTCTCCCCCCCCCCCACACACACACACCCCTCCCCCCAAAAGACTTAATTGAAATAGAGTAAATGGTTCACCAAAGAATAACATTAAGAAAGGAGAACCCGCAGAAACGGAGCATCATTAATGTGATAATCCCTCCTCCCAGAACCTAGAAAATCTGTCTCAAATGCACATAGTACAAAAGACTTGCGCTACAAGCTAAAGCATCGTTTTTCCAGACCCGAACTAGACCAATTGAAAAATCGTCCCACAAAGCTCTTAGACATTGTCAAAAAACTATTGTAACCGCAGTTTCCTCCTGCCATACAAAGCAACAAAGAAAACTGAGCAACACTTTCCAGATTCATTGAAAAATTAAAATAAAATCAGTTAAACTTTCTCTATGCTCGTGAACTCAAAACAAGAACCTGTCACCTGCAAATCCACGGGGACTATATAGGCTATAACACAAGAAGACTTGTTTTCGGTAATCATCAACATAAAACCTTCCTGTCAACTTGCATGCCCTATCCCAGTGCATATTACAAAAGACCTAAAGCTTACTGTCGCACCTTGCATGAGTTAAATAATAAACTCCTATTTGTCACAAGTTTTAGTCCCTAAATGCCTCTTTCTGTACGGTCACCTTCACGTTTTTGGACGGATGCTGCTGGTTTTTCGACTCAAGAGTGCACTGAGGTCTGCTAATCAGACCACCGTGCCAGTTCCCTGACCCTAAAACATGTAGTTCGACTTGACTTGTATCAGATTGGCATCCGCTAACTTGCAAGCCCCTAGTATATGGTACCCAGGGCATGTAAATTATAGGGTCACTTCAGGGACGCCAGTACTGTTTGTGCCCCTCTGGATGTAACCCATGTAAAACCTACCCGCAGTTTGCCATTGTAGACTGGAGGTGCAGTTTTGAACTGCAAGCCCGACTTTCCCATTTAAAGCACTGACAATGCCAAGCCTCCCCCTGCAATGAGGGTAATTCACCCCTATGGCAGGCCTACTGGTGCAGCATATTGCACATGCAGAACATGTATTTTATTTGTTCTGCCATTAAAAACACTAAACTGTCGTTTTTAGTGTTGAACGACTTGGCTCCCATTGGCGAGCACAGGAGTACAAGCCGACACCTTCAGTTGGGGTAACTCATGAACAGTGCAACCAAAGTTCATACTTCAAGGTATCAAGCAATTTGTGACTTCAGCCCAATTGAGTTCTCCAGTCGAAATTAACATAACATGTTGTATTGTGCAACTATTGCAAAGTTGCCACTTTGTTGCCTTCAATCTACTGTGCCCTTAGCGGATACACAAGGAGCCTGGACCCGAGGCAGCTTTCTGCCTTCCTAAGAAGACCAGCTAATGACTCCCACGAAAGATAACAATAGAGGCTTGCACTGGAGCTAGAGTTCACCTCCTTCCTTCAGGAAGCCAAAAGATGAGCTTCAAAGCTGAAGCTGCCAATGAAAAGCAAATGGGAACCACTTGGGAGAGGGGCACCCCCATTGGTTAGGTAGACTAGCTGGTACCTGGGAAGGAGAGGGAAAACCTGTTGCTAATCCAGTTTATTGGGGGAGTGTAACCCCGTTGGTAGCCACACCTCTGGATTGGGCTAGGGAGTACCCACATGGCGAGAGGGTCCTGCTAGGTTGGAAGTGGGCAGAATGGTGCATCCTGGGATAGCTAGATGCCGCACTTCGCAGTAAGTGGTCATCAGGTGGGAGAGAACCTGGCACCCCTAATTCAGATCTCATCTGCACTGGAAGAAGAATTTAGGAAGAACTGCCCTGCTGCACCGTGGAATTGGTAAAAATAGCCTGCATCGGTGTAGACTGCAGGGGTGGGGGAATCATATCGCCCGACGCCCGAACCATGTAGATTTTTATAATGGGCAACAAGAATTAATGCCTATTTTGTCCGACGGACAAGAAGACATTAAATCACTAAACACTGGTCTCTGCCCTCCAGCTCCCTAGCTCTGTGATCTGGAAGCGCGATGCTGCTGCCCCAGAAGTGGAGCTGCGGGGCTGACACAGAGATAGACAGAGAACTACACTGTCTCTGCGGCTGCTGGCAGGTAGAGGCCAGTGTGCACAGGAGCAGATGGACGGGCACAAGGCCCCAAGACTGGATCGGGCTGGAGACATAGACCAGGCCTGGCAGAGAGGACTGGGAGGCAGCATGCACAAGCCCCCAGAGCACTGGAAGACAGTGGCCGGGTAGGGGGCTCAGAGACAGACCCCTGAGAGAGGAGGACCAGGCCTGAGGCTGCCTAGAGGACTGAAGCTGTCTGGTGTACTTAGGAAGGTGGGAGGGAGAAGAGGATATCTGCCTGTGGCTCGAGGGGAAAAGGCCGGTCAGCGGGAGCAGAGACAGGCTCACGGTAGCTATGATCGGAGCAGTGGGCAGGCTGCTCGGAGGAAAGGCCTGGAAGAAATTATCCAAGGGTCAGAACCGGGTGCAGAGAGAGAGGCAGCTCAGGGAACTACAAACCAGATGGGCTCGGCAGAGAGCAGCCTGTGAACGGGGATAGGTGTGCCTGTGCCTCCCTGTCAGGTCGGGCTCTAGGAGGGGTAGATGCCGGGAAGGGAGAAAGGGGCAGCCACAAGGGGAGGAGAGCCGTTAGCTTGGGACAGGAGAGAGACCGAGACACCGAGGCAGCAGCTCTGGCCCTGCCACTAAGCAGCGTGAAGAAGCTGCAGTTAAGGGACTTCTAGGGATGCATCTGTGGAGCAGATACATTACCAGTGCTAGGATCACTCTAAACCTCCAGTATGTCATGAGGCTGTAGCGGTGGGGGCATTGGCCGCACCTCCTTTTACAGACCATCTTCACTTGGCACCGATCCGCCTTCCATGACCCTCCACTCGCACCCCAGTCTTGCGATCTCCCCTTATCCTCGGGGGATTGGCCTCTCCCCCGTTTAACGACTCTTCCCTTTTACCAGCCCTAACCAAAGAACCAGCTCCAGCCCCTACCTGAAACCCGTCTCTGGTGCCAGCTACCTCCCTCAGTTTCAAAGACTGTGCTCTAAACCCAGCCATAACAGGGGCCTTCCCTAGCATTAACTTCTTCAAACGTCCCACGGCAGAATTCCTGGATTTTTGAAAGATGCTTCCCAGTCTGCCTCTCCTCTCCTGCAATTTGTGCAAGGGCTTGTTGGATCTGTTCTTCCCAGTACAGAATTTAATCATGCTTAAAATGATTAGACCCTCAGTGATGTACAGTCTTTGTGTGTCTTTCTCTAACCTGTGTATCCCGGATTCAGGCAGTATGGGCCCCTTAATGCGCCTGTCTTTTGGGTGGAGAGAGTAGGTCTTCCCCCTACTCTCTGTACGCACCTCATATACTACCCCCTCTCTGGGGCTCAGGGAAATGGTCCCCTCCCCCTTGCCTCTCCATACACATCACATTCACCTTAGTGCAGGGACGCAAGAGTCCCTCTTTCGACTCTGTCTGTCCCATTGACCCCTCTGATCCGGATGTGTGCAGGGAGAAGGGTTCCACCTGCTCTGTGCGCGCTGCATATACCCACCTCTGGGTGCAGGGAGGTGAGCTACCCCTTACCTCATTTCTGTCAAACTTTTCTCCTTTACGCAGGTTGTTGGTCGTCCACTTTTACCTGTCTCTAAAGTCCTTCTATGCATCCCTTTCTAGGTCTATGGAAGTTAGCTGTGTGCTCTTTTCCTCTGTTACTTTTCCTCTTTGTGAACGTACAACAGTGGCGCCTTGGTCCATTGGATGGGCTCTGTTCTCCAGTTCTCTATACTCATTCACTTTATTTACATCCCTTGCTTGTGGTATCCCATGTAGTTTCAGTTGGGAAATTTAAGTAAGTTGTTGGCCCCCCATAAAGGGTGAATTCTCCATTTGGGGAGTGCTGTTGGAGTCTTGTAAGTTTTCAGCTTTTTTTTAATATGGAATTACAGTGATGTCAAGAGGGACAACACACACAAATAAGGGGGAGTTGATGTGTGGTTTATGCTTTTAATCCTTCCAAAGTTGCTAGATTGAGAAATAATTCCCATCATGGTTGTAATGTGTATATTCTTCTGATTGTGTGCAAGTAGGCAGTTTATGCTCTTGGCTGCATTTCCATCCTGCAGAAGGTATCTTTTCGGCTCCAGCCACCTGTGCGTTGGAGTAGCGGACTTCAGCTCTTTTCTGTGATCAACTGTGAGTTCTCTGTCCAGTATGCTTGCCTGCTTCCTCATCTGTAGACCTGTGCACTGTGCAGACTGGCCAGCTGTAAATTATTTATGCACATCGCTCCCTCTGTGACAAGTTTAGAGGGGATTCTTGCTCCTGGGCCGTGTTTCGGGGAGGGGGAACGCTTGCTTCTTGACCTTATGTTTTAGAGGAGTAATAACAGTGGCAGATCAGTCTGTTTTAGAGAGCTGCCGAAACTGGCTCATTGGTCTTGTTTGACTGTAGGTATGGTGGCTTGTAGGCCTGAGTTATTTGGGTGTGAATGGGGTGCTGACTTGTGGCCTGGTTTGGAAGGGAGGTTGGGTGCTGATGCTGGCTTCTGCGTCTGGTTTAGGGAGCAAAAGCTCAACTTAGTTGCAGGGTTGGAGACTTCTGGGCCTTGTCGATAGACTGGAGACTCCTGTGCGTGCTTTAGAGGTGGCTGAATCCTCCTGGGTGTGCTCTAGAGGGCTCTGGCTCGTGGGACAAAATTAGGGAGGCACTGGTGCATATGCTCAGCTTAGGAGTTGAATGGCCTAGGGGTGCTGTTCTTTGAGCCCAGAGAGTGTTGATTCTTGAGCCCAGTTTAAAGGTGGGGGTGCCGGTTCCTGGTCTAAATATTATAGGAGAGGCTGCTGGTTCCTGAAGCAAATTTATCCACCATTAATTCTGCCCTAACATAAAGCGGACTGTGATATCATCCTGCTTATATGGTGAGCAGTGGGATAAGTACATATTTTGCCATAAACATTGACAGTTGTTTCTCTGTCAGTCCTTATAATTGATTTATGGAGTAGGTGGGACAAGTGAATTTTACAGGACATGTAGATCTCCGCAGCATTTTGTCCCTTGGCCAAGTAGATTATTCAAAAAAGTCCACACCCCTGAAACTGCACCTGGTGGCTAGCAAAAAAAAAAAGGAACTGTGGCTGCCATGTCTTGGTCATGGAGAAGTCATCAACAGAGCCCAACTGAAGCAAGAGACTCCAAAGGACATTTGGCTGAACTTTCATTTGCAGCACAGAGTCACAGCAGCTGAAGAAGCCTGCTGGGACGTGTGGGTAGCCGAATCTTCAAGCCACAATTTCTCGTCGCCATGCAGCACTAGCGACCAGGACCCAATGCTCGAAGTTGCACCTGAGTTCGCTGAACCTGGGAGAGTCATTGGAGTACAGCTTGGTCGCCCAGAAGGCGAGTTATCATCCAAAGAAAGATTTTGCTGTAACCGCAATACCAGGCGACTCAAATTTTGCTAGAACAGGGAGGACTCGGAGGGACATCGACCCTGTGGCCAGGATCGCCTCACCATGCCTGTGGCTGGAGGAGTAGCCACAGGATGACCCCTCTCGACCGCATAGCATCTACAGCATCCTTGAACTTCTGCAGCGTCCTGTCTCCCTTGCATCAAGGCCACCTCAATAGCAAAGGATAGCAGTACCTGGAACTCACTAAAGATTGTACCTACCTTTGAGGCAACTGTTACGGTGGACCTTATTGGCCCTCCTGACTGGATCCCTGCTGTAGCTGGTTGCTTAAAGTAACTTTAAGTAACCTGCATTGATACTGTTGCAGGGATTCTGCTCATGCTCAGAACTATGCGCAGGAAACCAGGACCTCAGTGAATTGCGGTGTACCAAAAACTCGCCTCAGAACCCCAATCCGACTAGCATCAGTGTCCCATTCGTCCTCCGTATTCTCTCGGAGTTCCCAATGTATAGACAACCCAGAACAAGCGACTTAGAGTACTCTCAGAAATTGTGGAAATCAGAAATACCTGTTCGTTATTATTCTCATATCAGTCCACAACAAGAGTAATCAGAGACACGGTAAAGTTTAAAATGTTTATTTTATAAACTACGTGTCCTAAGATGCAGTACTTTGACTAACATAAGCAGACAAATTATTAAAATTAAAACCATCAGCATTGTTACAATACCATAGAAAATGAAGGGAGAAATCATATTACAAATGACAGTGGAGTACAACCACCCTCCCTTCACTAGTGAGCTAGTATTATTATACTAATAGAAGGTCTCTAGGTTTGAATGGGGAAACCCATACCGTAAAGATCAGCTTAGGTGAATCACATCACAGGATCAGCTTTGCTCTGCTCCTGGAAAGGTTCTTCTCCAGAATGAATGTCTAATGCATGCAAACTGCAATATGAAAGGCTCTCAACTTTCAGATATTTGTAGCTGTGTGCGTGTTATGGCTAGAGCGTGGGCCGATCAACCTGAACTCAAAAACATATATTGTGTGGTGGCTCAGACTGTTTCTGCACACAATGTTCAGACCAAGGTCGCAGCGCACGTCTAGGGATGTGAACAGACAGTTCTCATGTGAAGAAAAGGCAAGCAAGCAGTTTTCAAATAATAACATATTCCTGCAGTGTTGTGTGCAAAAACAGCAAACGCGGCAAGATGGCGTTTCTAACATCTAAGGCGTCTATGCTAACATAGCAATGTATGTATCTAAAACGCTGCCTCCACTACAATACTTACCTGACATGTTTACTCAACATGTTTGTCAAATTCGTTGAAATTGCCAATGCTTGTCCGTGGTGCATATTTACTGTACATTGTAAATACTATGTCTCCGGAACCCTCTTGTGGATCTTTTTCCTTGTGGTTTCTAAAAAGACATTACATTTTTTATAAATTGGTGTCTGGTGTCCAGAGTGTCTCGTGAATTTCTTCAATTATTTAAGTGTTGTTTAAATGCTTTACACTTGTTCCTTTTTGTAAGCCTTACTGCTCACAGCCACAGCTACCCAGGGTTGAGCCTAAGAATTAACAAATGAAACCTCCTGGTCTTAAAGGGATAGGTAAGTGTTATACATGGTGAGGTTGCACAACCACACCATATAATACACCCCATTTCCTCACACCTCAAAATTGCCAGATAACTTTCCTACCCCAAAAAAAGGTGCAGATGCCTGAAGACCTTGGTAAATTCTGCCCCATCTCAAACCCCTCCCACCAATGCAAATGTTCTAGAAATATGTCTCTCAAAACATCTGAAGAACTTTATTGATTAAAACAACCTACTGGATGACCATCAGTCTGGTTTCAGACCACAGAGATGGTAATGCTTCCAATAAATGGCACTGTTTCATAGTGGTGAACAATGTCTTCTTCTCTTGTCAGTAGATTTTGGCACTGTCTACCACCGATCTCTACTTCAAACACTAAAAGAAAGGAAGAGAATAAGTGGCACCCTACTCAAATGGTTTGACTAATATCTAGGAAACAGTGCATAGCAAGTAAAACCGGCAGAATTCCTCTCCGACCATTCACCTTTACCAATGAGGTGGCCCTCAAGTGCCCATCTTATCATTGATGCTTTTTAACCTTTATTTGGAACTCTTCGTTGCTTTCCTGAAGGAATTAAGGATCTTCACAAATACACAGACAATACACAAGTTTACATGGAAATTTCATCTCCGGAAGACATAACTACACTAGATTACATTAATGAAGAGAAGTGAATGTAGACTAATCATAATAAGCTTGAAGATGGAATGCATTTGTGCCACACTACTTTTAAAAGTTCAAGAGCTGTCACTGTTTTCTGATGGGTCTAGGGTCCTAAACAATATTGGACCCTGGCTCCTTTTTCCGCCCCCAAACTAAGCATCGGTTGTGAGGATGTTTTTTTAAACCATAAATGATTACCAAAATATTGCATTATGCAGATGATTGAAGGGTATCTGAACATTGTCATTGAAAAATATAGAAATTATGCTCAGATTAGCAAATTAGGGTATATGGAGCAGGTTTTGTTACGTAGGCAAGCAATGGGGATGTAGTCTGTAGTTCTAAATGGGGGCATGATATTTACTACACATCTTACTCTTCCTCATGCAAAACATACTAGACTGAGACCTTTTCTGATTAGATAGTCCCATTAGGACGCTATTAGGTATGCAGATTGGTAATATCTCCTTGTCAGGCCAAACCCCAATGCAGCTAACTATAAGCACCATGGAGAAAGGCTACTGTCAAATACTCTAGTGGTTTAACGAGAAACTTCTACAGGATCTGTTGTAGATGAAACATTTCTGATGGATACTTCTACCTGCAGATTCCTCACCTCATTACTCTTCGCTCCGCAGGTGCCAGGCTAGATCGGGAAATTTTACAAAAGCTTTCTTGAATCAGTAGGTAGTGCCAGGGGTCACAAACTACTGTGACACCTCGCAGAATGTGACTTCACAGAACCATATATGGCATCACCTGGTGTCCTTTCCCTCTTTTCACTGCCATTGAACACTATTTTGATATACTCTTCTATGAAATTATTTTCAGAATCTCAAGTTTTGCCATGCTATTAATCTAGTTGCTTGCCCGCTTGTTGCTCTCTGTCTCTATATCCTTCTGTGGTGTTTTGCCCTACCCTGGATCATCGTGTTGGCTTTCACTTTTGTCTTCATTGTCTCCAGTGTCCGTTTGATGTACCTCAAAGGATAGAAGAGTTGAGTGTGCATGCCCAAAGTTCTGAACCTGATGTGGATCCCTGCCCCAAGATAATCTTTAGGACTCCTGCCCTTTGTTGAGGCTGCTTTTCCTCAGACTCTTCATCTCTGTTGAAAGTGTTCAATCTGTCCAGCATCACTCTTAACCTCGGATGAGTCTTTGGTTCAGGGTCGCCCCTCGACTCAAACCTTAATGGTGTTTTTGAACTTGGCTTCCTGCCTGGCTGGACTGGGCCAGCTACTGGTGCCTGGCTCTGTATAGGTGCTTTGTCTGTAATCCAAAGCCACTCCCTGCTTTTCTGGGACCTGGTGTTCAAGTGGTTGCTTTCACCTAGGCTCTGCTGACAGCACACAGGTATTGTTTTCCCTCCTGTGCTCTTCGGCTCGCTCCTCAAATACCCGATTCCAGTCGTCGACGTGGGCCGCTGTGCCTATCGACGCCATTCCGGCCTACGGCTAATGGAAAGGACTCCATTTAAAAAATCCCCCCAGAGTGGACCTAAATTCCCACACAGCGACCAACACAAGGTCTGTAACCTCTGTGTCTCGCCCGAGCACAATAATTGCCAGGCCTGTGCCTCCTTTCAATCCAAAAAGACTATCCGTGATCTCCAGGCCCGACGACACGTTATGGTGCAACGAGCAGCTCCGGTCCCGGAGGACATCTTCAACGAAGGGCTCGATGTCCCGGAGGAGGATTCGGAGTATCTGGAAATAGTTTCCGAGGCAGACTCCGACTCAGATGACCACACCACTCCAGGTCAACGAGTGAGAACAATTGCCCCTACCCCAACCCCACCTGAAAAAAAGAAGGCTCCGGTCAAGACTTCGCCTGCAGGCCCCAGTCGCAACCGAAAGAAAGCTTCAGAATCCTCGCCCCCGGCTCTGAAGACAAAGGAGAAGCCTTCCAGCAGCTCGGGACCGACCAAGATGCATATCAGTGCCCCGTAGACACCATTGGCACCGAAACCGGGAGCGCATACTACTCCCGCAGTCCCCAGAAAGCCACCGGCACCGAGTACCTCGGCGCCGAAGGAAAAGGCCTCGGATCCGAAACCAAAACATTCAGAACTGAAAAAGATTTCCCACTCGACATCGAAGCCGAAGGATCCATAAGTTCGAGGCATGTGGGCTGCTGAATTCATATCTGTGCATAGATCGCCGCCTAGTGTTGGGTCCGGATGATTGCACATTGTTGTCCTGGAAGAGTCTTCGAAGTATCCTGAGATGGGTGACTCCTCCCCTGGACCACAGTGCGCATGGGCATCCTCTCCATCCCCAGATTGTTTTTTTCCGCCATTGGGTTCGGATGCAACTATCTTAGCTCAACTTCGGAATACTTAGTTTTAGGCCAAAAGCCCTATAGTTTTCGTCGGTACAGTTACCGTTCGGTGTCGACTACTAGTTCTAGTGCTCCACACCCTCTTCCAACTTTCGGACAAACTTCGACGCTCGATTGACGATGGAATCGAGAACTCCGTTCAAGAGGTGTCCGTTGTGCCACGCCAAGTACCCTCACATCGACGTCCACCCAGTCTGTAACAAATGTCTCTCGCCGGATCACGACGAATCGAAATGCATGGCCTGCGCGCGGTTCCGATCCAAGAAAACTCTACGGAACCGACGGGCAGCGAGGCTCGAGGCGCAACAGGCAGCGCCCGCACCCACCAACATATTCAGCACCGAGGACGCCGAGAGCGTGGAAGAAATAGTATCTAGCTCCGCTTCAGAGCATGGTTCCCGATCGGATGACGATGACGAAGAGCTCTTTCGACGTGAAGAAGCCGTCGACGAGGTAGGGGACTTCGACGAAGCCTATGGGGCTGAAGAAGACAGCTCTCCCGAGGAGCTAGGCCAATCCGTCGAAACGGAGGACGAAATTGTACATCGTCGTCAGGCTCCGGTCGAGGGATCGCCTTCGGGCCTTACCCAAGACCTAATCCATGGTTCCTCGGCCCCGCCTTCCGGCCCGGCATCGAACACTATGCAAGAGCCACTATTACCAAAGACGACCGGGTTGTTAAACCCAAACACATCCATCGCTCCAGTCCCTTCAAAACCGAAAGCGAAACTGGTGGTGGTCGGATCAAAGGCGTCGAAACAGTCCACTGCCCCGGCGCCGAAAAAAGTCGTCGGCTCCGAACGCGTACAGAGAGACTTCGGCGCCGAGCTCACCGCAGCAGACGTGGTCGACGCACAAAAGAAGCGCGCCCTCGGGCACCACAAGGCACCGACACCTTCGGCGCCGACACCGAAGCCTGTAACCTCTGTAGTCAAAATGGCCGCCTCGGCTACGTCGATGCCTAAAGCACCGATGCCGAAGAAGTCCTCGACTACGTCGACTACCGATGCATCCCTTCAAACCAGTGACCCCCTTCCGACAAAAAAGTCGGGGTCGGCCTCCACGCCTACTACAAAAAAGCCCACCAAACCACCATCTCAGTTTGCTGTGCAGCAGGTCTCTGCATCTCTACAACGCATCCGGGACCGGGTAGCCCTCCACCCTACCTCGGGTCCCGACACTACCTCACCCTGTAGAGTGCACTCGGAGCCCACCAACATTACCTTTGGGCTGCCACCAACATCTGCACCGAAACTCTTTCAAATTCGGACACGTGTCCTCCACACACAGTCCACCACCTCTGGCCTAACAGAACAAGACTCTTCAGGGCCACAATTTATCGACGCCGACACTGGCAGGCTAATGCTCCACAAGCGCAAAATCACGCCAGCCAGGGAAGAGGTGCCATATAAAATTCCTCTTAAACGCAAGCTACCGGCGGAGCAGGAACCAGTGCTACAAGAACACTTCCATCCCCTCCAACTAGATCCGCAGTCCTTTTCTCCTACCCCTTCTGAATCGGACCCGATGCAGGAATATGGTGGGGACGATACCATCTACCCCGGGGACGCAGATCCCGATGAAACACAAGATCCTGATCAGGCATGGGATGACCCCACAGACCAAAGTGTCATGCCACATACTCAGGATGCGCAACTTTACAATATTAAAACGTCTCCTACAGAGGACACGGCCGCATTTAATGCCCTTATCGAACGGGCTGCTGCTCATCATGGGGTGGAGCTACATTCTGACGCCATTGAGGAGGACTTCCTGCTTGACACTTTCGCATCTTCAGAAAGGACTGTCAAGACTCTGCCCATGCTTAAAGGGGTTCTGAAGCCTGCCAAAGACATTTTCAAAGACACCACAAGAGCCCGGGTGTTAAACCCCAGGATTGAAAAGAAATATAAGCCTGTACCTGGTGACCCTAAATACATTAGGGGTCAGTTGCCATTAGACTCTATGGTGGTCGCCAACGCTCGCAAAAGAGCCCACTCACAGACAACTGGTGATGCTCCTCCCCCAGACAAAGAGTCAAAGGTCCTTGAAACATCGGGAAACGTGTTGCAGCGCAAGCGGCCAATATCCTGCGCATTGCCAATACACAGGCACTCCTGGCACGTTATGGCAGGTCACATTATGACACGCTGGAGTCACTGCTCCAACATCTACCAGAGGAGTATAAAGAGTCAGCCGAACTCCTCATTAGAGAAGGACAACTCCTCACTAATGCGTCCATAAAATGCGCCCTAGACGCAGCTGACACAGCGGCCAGGGCAATAAACACAAGTGTCATGCTGCGACGCCATGCCTGGTTACGCATCTCAGGCTTCAAACCCGAGATCCAAAACAATATCCTCAACTTACCGGTTAACACGGAATTTTTATTTGGCCCGACGTTGACACTACCCTAGAGAAAATAAAAAAAGACACAGACACTGCCAAATCTATGGGGGCGCTACAAACCCAACAATTCCGTAGTGGCTCCTTTCGTCGCACTGGAAATAGGGGAACGTCAAGAGGTCAGGGGTCACAACAACAGTATGCCAAAGGTGGCACACAAACCACCTACGACAAAAACAACAGAGGTGGATATCGTGGATCCAGCACCAAGGGCAGGGGACGTGGATATGGCAACACCAGGTCCTCCCCAAAGAACAAACAGTGACGCCCTCTCCCTACCCCCCGACCACTTAACACCTGTCGGGGGACGACTCCAGCTGTTCCTGTCCGCATGGAAGAACATCACCACGGACAGGTGGGTCAGGGACATCATTCAACATGGGTACTGTCTGGAACTAACTTCCACTCCACCCAACATACCACCAAAGCACCGTCCTATGTCAGCCGAACACTTAGATTTACTCCAGCAAGAAGTGCTTGCTATGCTCGCAAAAGGGGTCATAGAAGTAGTGCCCATCGCCCAGCAGGGCACAGGGGTGTACTCTCTGTACTTCTTGATCCCAAAAAAGGACGGCTCGCTCAGACCTATCCTAGACCTGCAACCCCTAAACCTTTATATACTGTCGGAGCACTTCCATATGCTCACCCTCCAACAGGTTCTCCCACTACTCACTCAGGGGGATTTCCTAGCTACGCTAGACCTGAAGGATGCATACTTCCACATACCAATACACCCTTCACACAGGAAATACCTCAGATTCACTATTCAAGGGAATCACTATCAGTTCAAAGTTCTCCCCTTCGGAGTAACAACGGCACCCAGGGTCTTTACCAAGTGCCTGGCGACAGTGGCCGCGCATCTGCGAAGACAAAATATTCACGTCTTCCCTTATTTAGACGACTGGCTAGTTCAGGCCAAGTCAGCACAACAATGTGCCACTCACATGTCCCACACCATTCACCTTCTTCACGATCTGGGATTCTCACTAAATTACCCAAAATCAAGTCTCCAACCTGCGCACGTACAACAGTACTTAGGCGCGACAATCAACACTCTGGCTGCCACAGCTCAGCCAACTTTAGTGAGAATCAACAGCATGCAACTGCTGATCTCAAAATTCAAACCTCAACACTCCCTTCCGGCGCGAGTGTTCATGCAGTTGATAGGCATGATGGCCTCCTGCATCTTCATAGTCCCACACGTGAGACTACATATGCGCCCGCTTCAGGAGTGCTTAGCACGTCAGTGGAATCAGGCTCAAGGACAGTTGAAAGACCTAGTGTTGGTGAGCGGTCGGGCATACAACTCTCTGCATTGGTGGAATCCACAAAACCTTTGCAAGGGCCGACCGTTCCAAGAGCCTCTTCCACAAATAATACTGACAGCGGACGCGTCTCTCCAGGGATGGGGAGCTCATGTACTCAATTACACAGTGCAGGGACTATGGACTACACAACAAAAGAAGATGCACATCAACCTTCTGGAACTGATGGCAATCTTCCTGGCAATGAAAGCATTCAAAGTACACCTGTGCAACAAGGTCGTGTTGATCCGGACGGACAACATGACTGTCATGTACTACATACAGAAACAGGGAGGAACACACTCTCCACAGTTGTCTCATCTAGCTCAGAGCATGTGGAAGTGGGCCATTCAGAGAAACATATTCCTCATGGTGGAACACCTCCCAGGCAAGGACAACCAGATGGCGGATCTGCTCAGCAGACACAGCCACCAGAAGCACGAGTGGGAGTTACACCCATCAGTACTCCAACCATACTTCCAGCAGTGGGGTCATCCAGAGATAGACCTATTCGCCACAAGGGAAAACGCAAAATGCCAAAGCTTTGCCGCCAGGTTCCCACATCCACAGTCGCAGGGCAATGCGATATGGATGAACTGGTCCGGCAGATTTGCGTACGCTTTTCCCCCAGCGCCGCTCATACCGCTGGTGGCACGCAAACTGCGACAGCACTCACTGACACTCATCCTGGTTGCTCCAACATGGGCACGCCAGCCATGGTACACCACCTTTCTGGAACTTTCCGTGGTGCCGCATCAAAGGCTGCGGATCAAACCCGCGCTCTTGACGCAGAACCATGGAGAAATTCAGCACCCAGACCCGCAACAGCTGAACCTGGCAATCTGGCTCCTGAAGTCCTAGAGTTTGGCTACCTAAACCTGCCACCTGACTGTATGGAGATCATTAAGGAAGCTAGGAGACCCACTACCAGAGCTTGCTATGCAGCCAAATGGAAGAAGTTTGTCATTTATTGCAACAACAATGACATTAACCCGCTAGACGCATCTATTCAGAACATAATCTGCTATCTATTACACCTATACCGCTGCAATCTGGCATACACCTCAATACGTGTCCATTTAACCGCAATAGCAGCCTATCTCCAAAACAGGCAGCACCTCTCTTTATTCAGAGTGCCTGCCATCAAAGCCTTCTTGGAAGGACTTAAACGGGTGATTCCCCCGAGGCACCCCCCAGCACCGGTGTGGAACCTCAACTTGGTCCTCACCAGACTAATGGGTCTACCCTTTGAACCTCTCCATTCATGTGAGATTCAATTCCTCACCTGGAAAGTGGCTTTCCTGGTTGCCATCACTTCCTTAAGGAGAGTTAGTGAACTCCAGGCACTAACCATTCAGGAGCCATTTATACAAGTTCATGCAAACCGGGTCGTACTACGTACCAACCCCAAATTCATGCCTAAAGTAATATCGCAGTTCCACATGAACCAAACCATTGAACTGCCTGTTTTCTTTCAAAACCCACAAAATGTCGCTTAGAGGATGCTCCACACACTAGATGTAAAGAGGGCCCTCATGTACTATATTGACAGAACTAAAAACTTTAGGAAGACTAAACAACTCTTCGTTGCCTTCTCTCCACAACACAAGGGCAACGCCATTTCAAAAGCAGGTATAGCCAGATGGATCGTTAAATGTATCCAAATTTGTTATCAAAAAGCTAAACGCACATTAACGATTCCACCACGAGCCCACTCAACACGAAAGTTAGGGGCCTCCATGGCTTTCCTGGGAAACATTCCTTTACAGGAAATATGTAGAGCAGCCACATGGTCCACTATACATACATTTACCAAACACTACTGTGTAGATGTACACTCAAAACAGCAGGCAGCTGTAGGACAGGCTGTTCTCAAAACTCTTTTTCAGACTGCTGCAGCTGGCACGGGTAGCTGCCGCTAATAGGAGGTACTGCTATGTATTCTATGCACAGATATGAATTCAGCAGCCCACATGCCTCGAACTGAATATGCTACTTACCAGTATGCATCTGTTCTTGGCATGTAGGGCTGCTGACATTCATATCGCCCACCCTCCTCCCCGGCGCCTGTAGCAGCTGCAGCTCTCAGAATTACTGTATAGCATGGTCATCACTTCCTGTATCTACTCCATCACTGCCACAATGGCGAAAAACAATCTGGGGATGGAGAGGATGCCCATGCGCACTGTGGTCCAGGGGAGGAGTCACCCATCTCAGGATACTTCGAAGACTCTTCCAGGACAACAATGTGCAATCATCCGGACCCAACACTAGGCGGCGATCTATGCACAGATATGAATGTCAGCAGCCCTACATGCCAAGAACAGATGCATACTGGTAAGTAGCATATTCAATCCCTTCGAGCAGCAATCTAAACCCCGCTCGGACCCGAAAAAATCGGCGCTGAAAGAGACTACCTAAGAGGAAGAACTTTTTCGACCGGATCCCTTCAATCCGAAAAAAAAACCTCTTCAAATGGACCCCAAAACAGGACATGTGATAAATGTTCCACACAAGAAGAGGAAATTGGACACCCCACACATCCCTGAGGTGCCTGTAAAGAAAAGAGACTGTGCCACTTCACCTTTACGGCCCTCTTCTCCTGTTCTTTCTCCTAAGCCTTTCTCTCCTCCAAATTCTCCCGCACTTCCACCATACTCACCACCACCACAGGATGATGATGATGATTTAGGGGGTGGGGGAGGGAACAATGACCCTTTCACTGACCCTGATGGCGACACAAACGTACCACAGGACGTTTGGGATGATTAGGATGACCCAGTAGATCCTCCAGACCTTCCTGATCCCGATGCATACCCAACAAAGCCATCTCCCCCAGATGACAATATTGGTCAGCTTATAGACAGAGCTGCCCAGTTCCATGGTGTTCAAATGCATTCGGACCACACAGAGGAGGACTTCCTAATAGACACCTTTGCACAGTAACAAAAGACTGTACAAACGTTACAAGTGTTAAAAAGCATCAATAAACACGCCACAGAAATATTCAAAGACCCTGTAATCCCAGAATTGACCAAAAATATAAATCCGCTCCCACCTATATCAAGGGTCAACTGCCTTTAGAGTCTCTAGTGGTGATCAACGCTAGAAAACGTGCAAACTCTCAAACCTCCGGTGATGCTCCACCTCCGTACAAAGAGTCCAAATTATTAAATG
Organism: Triturus cristatus; assembly: GCF_964204655.1. Lineage (NCBI taxonomy): Eukaryota > Metazoa > Chordata > Amphibia > Caudata > Salamandridae > Triturus > Triturus cristatus. The sequence goes on from NC_140581.1 coordinate 940,204,273, forward strand.
CTTCGGGCAAACAAGATGCTGTGCAAGCAAATAGTCACTGGAGGATAGCCAATGCGCAGGCATTACTTGCCAGGTATGATAGGGCTCATTACGACCAGCCGGAAACCCTATTGCAGCATTTGCCTGATCAATATAAGGCCAAGGCCAATGATTTGATTCAAGAGGGCAAATCAATAAGTAATGCATCAATCAAGTGTGCCGTCGATGCAGCAGGCACCGCATCTAGGTCCATTAACACTAGTGTGTTACTAAGGAGACATGCCTGGTTGCGCATTTCTGGCTTCAAACAGGAGATGCAAACAACTATCCTCAATCAGCCATTCAATCAGGAACAACATTTTGGTCCAGCTGTGGATACAGCTTTAGAAAAAATGAAAAAGGACACGGAGACTGCTAAATCCATGGGAGCATTACAGTCTCCATCCACACGACGTTCCTTTCGTAGCTCCTTCTATAGAGGCGCATCCAAAAACATCAGTGCAGACACTGCCTCTTCCTCCTACAAAAACAAAACACAAACATCCCCCAACAAGGGATATTTTAGAGGTGGGTATAGGGGAAATTACAAAGGATGAGGCCGAAGTAACAACAACACTCGCGCCTCTCCCACTAATAAGCAGTGACTTCCCTCCTCTCCCTCCAGACTATTCCAGACTATTCTACTCCGGTCAGAGGAAGACTCTCACAGTTCCTACCTGTCTGGAATTCCATCACTACAGACAAGTGGGTAAGACAGATTATCCAGTATGGTTACTGCCTGGAACTTACAGCAACTCCACCCAACATACCACCCAAGCAGCGTTCAATGTCCACGGAACATCTGCCACTCCTCAAACAGGAAGTTCTTTCACTGCTTCAAAAGCATGCAATATAACCAGTCCCCATACAACATCAAGGGACAGGAGTTTACTCTCTATATTTCCTAATCCCCCAAAAAGACGGTACCCTAAGGCCAATACTGGACCTCAGACCTCTCAATCTCTACATACGGTCAGATCATTTTCAAATGATCACTCTTCAGCAGGTTCTTCCACTGCTTCAACAAGGCGACTTCCTTGCCACACTAGATCTCAAGGGCGCCGCCTTCCATATTCCCATACACCCTGCTCACAGGAAATACCTAAGGTTCACAGTGGACGGCCAACACTATCAGTTCAGAGTCCTCCCATTTGGGGTGACCACAGCACCCAGGGTGTTCACAAAGTGCCTTGCAGTAGTAGCAGCACACTTGCGAAGACAACAAATCCATGTATTTCCATACCTTGATGACTGGCTGATAAAAGCCAAGTCATACAACCAGTGTGTTCATCACACATCAAACCATTCAACTGCTACACAATTTGGGATTCACAGTAAACTACACCAAGTCACACCTTCAACCCTCCTACATACACCAGTATCTAGGAGCCACAATACACTTCCAAAGCTCTAGCATACCTCAATCCAGCAAGGATAGCCAGTATGCAAACCCTCATCTCCAAGTTTCAGCCCAACACTCTCTCCCAGCACGAGTGTTTATGCAGCTCATAGGAATGATGGCCTCTTGCATTTTCATTGTACCTCACGCAAGACTTCAGATGCGCCCTTCACAGGAATGCTTAGCACGTCAGTGGAACCAGGCTCAAGGTCAACTTACAGATCTGGTGTTGGTGGACAGCCGCACACATCGCTCTCTGCAGTGGTGAAACACACAAAACCTTTCCAGAGGGCGGTCGTTCCTAGAGCCAGTTCCACAGATAGTGCTAACAGCAGACGCATCACTCACCGGCTGGGGAGCCCATCTCCTAAACCACACAATTCAGGGCAGGTGGACCACTCGAGAAAAACTGTTCCACATCAATTATTTAGAATTACTGGCAATATTTCTAGCGTTAAAGTCGTTCCAAACACATCTCCTCGACACAGCTGTCCTAGTCCGCACAGACAATATGACAGCAATGTATTACATACAGAAACCAGGAGGAACACATTCTTTGCAGCTGTCTCACCTAGCGCAAAGTATATGGAGATGGGCCATTCCACAAAACACATATTTTTTCTGGCAGAACATCTCCCAGGAGTGAACAATCCGATAGCTGATCTGTCAGACTCAACAGATACACAAATGGGAACTTCATCCGCAAGTTCTTCAACCCTTCTTCCAGATGTGGGGCCAACCAGACATAGATCTGTTCACCACACATGCAAACGCAAAACGCCCAACCTTTGCCGCCAGGTTCCCACACCCGTTGTCCAAGGGCAATGGTCAGGCAGATTTGGGAACGCTTTTCAGCCACTCCCGCTCATTCCATTAGTAGTACGCAAGCTCAAACAGTCTCTCAAGATGATCCTAGTTGCTCCAACATGGGCACGGCAACCATGGTTCACAACACTACTCGAACTCTCCGTAGTTCCACACCAAAAATTACGTCTCGCCCCAAAGATGCTAACGCAGAACCTGGAGAGATAAGGCACCCACATCCAGGGCAACTGTATCTAGCGATCTGGCTCCTGAAATCCTAGAGTTTGGTTACCTTAACCTCCCACCAGACTGTATGAACATTATTAAGGAAGCCAGACGCCCCACCTCAACAGCTTGCTATGCAGCTAAATGGAAAAGATTAGTCATTTACTGCAATAATAAAATTTACCCATTAGATGCTTCAATTCAGAACATTATCTGCTATTTGCTACATCTACAAAGATGCAATCTGGCATACTCTTCAATAAGATTACATCTGGCTGCCCTTGCCGCCTACCTACAAAACAGACATTTGTCATTGTTTAGGGTATGCGCTATCAAAGCCTTTATGGAAGGCCTTAAAAGGATAATTCCACCCAGACTGCCACCCTCTCCAGAGTGGAACCTAAACATTGTTCTTACTAGACTCATGGGTCCCCCATTTGAGCCTTTACACAAATGCGAATTACAATTCCTTACTTGGAAAGTAGCTTTCCTTGTCGCAATCACCTCTCTCAGAAGAGTAAGTGAGATCCAGGCTTTAACCATACAAGAACCATTCTTACAAATACATCGTAACAAGGTGGTTCTTAGTTCAAATCTAAAATTCCTTCCCAAAGTAATCTCTGCTTTCCACCTTAATCAAGCAGTAGAGTTACCAGTATTTTTTCAAAACCCTCATTCGGTAGCAGAAAGAGCTCTTCACACGCTCGACGTCAAAAGAGCTTTACTTTACTACATTGACGGGACTAAAGCCTTAAGGAAAACAAAGCAACTGTTTGTAGCTTTCTCTCTACCTCATAAAGGCAATCCTATTTCCAAAGCCGGAATTGCCAGATGGATAGTAAAATGTATTCAAATATGCTATCAGAAAGCAAGACGTACGTTAATGATTCCCCCTAGAGCGCATTCAACACGCAAACTAGGGGCTTCCATGGCATTTTTAGGGAACATTCCCCTAGAAGACATTTGTAAGGCAGCAACATGGTCTATGACTCACACCTTCACCAAACACTATTGTCTAGATGTGCAGGCAAAGCAACAAGCTTCTGTAGACCAAGCTGTTCTTAAGACACTTTTTCAAACCACTGCCACTGATTCAGGCAACCACCGCTAGGGGAGACACTGCTGTACAGTCTATACCCAGAGTGTGAATTCTACAGCTCATATGCCTCAAACGGAAAATGCTACTTACAAGTATGCATCTATTCTAGGCATGTAGAGCTGCAGAGATTCACACGCCCACCCACCTCCCTGGAACCTGTATCTGTTCCAGTGTTATCTTACTTAGATACATTTGCATGGACATTGTTCTGTTTCTTACAAACTCCATCATTTCCCTTCATGGCGAAAAACAATCTGAGGATAGAGTCGATGCTCATGCGCACTATCGTCCAAAGGAGGAGTCATCTATCTTGTGACTACAAAAGACCTCTTCCAAGACAACAACAATGTCCAAGCATTCGAGCCCAAAACCAGATGGCGATCTATGCACAAAGTGTGAATCTCAAGAACAGATGCATACTGGTAAGTATCAATTTCCTTTCATCGAGTGCTGTTGCTTTATTCTCCTGTAATGCTTCTTGTCTTTTGGTCTGCTACTTCCATGCACTTTGGGAGGTGGCGCAGATGGTGATTCTGCTGCTTCCAGATTGTATGACATTAGAGTATTAGTTAAGGGAAGTTAAGAACCCACCTCAAGAAATAATCTCAATCCTTGTCAGGGTGAACCCTCAAAGTCACTAAACTAACCTGAGCTTAACCCCCCCAGTAGCTATGGCACAAAGACGACGTGCTTAAATTAGGCAATCCGGAAAGCATTTATGCAGCACTAAAACATAAATAAGATTGAAATACAACACAATAAAAATCCCAAACCAAAATGAGAAAATAGATTAAAATTTAATAAACAAAATGACAAATATCCAAGAAAGGGAAACCGAAGGTATGAATTTTTAATTTGTTAAGTAGCAATAGCACCAAAAACCACAAGCACCAAAGATAGTCTATGATTGTGATAGAACAGGACAGGTGCAATTTGACGCTGTCCGCAATGAAGCGGGAACCAGTTACAGTAGCCAGCTTGGTCCTGGTCAAGGATTTTACCTTCTGACTTTAGTCCTTTAAGTGCCAATCTATCACAGGCGTACTTCTAAAGTCCCCCAGGACCTCAGGGGAGGCACTTGCAGGCTAGCAGGGCGGCAGGTAGAAGCACACAAGAAGCTCCAGTCCAGGCCCCATTGCCGCTAGTCAGTTGCAGCAAAATGACTCTACTAGCTTGTTGTGTCCCCGCAGTTTTAAAAAGCGGCCAACCTTATGACTCTTGGAGTCCATTTATTTGTCCTTGGTGAAAGAGGGAAAGTCGGCCCAGTAATCTAGGCTCTTCTCAGGTCTCAGACAGCGAGTTCAGTCCTCTTCTGATCGTCCACAGGTCCAGGAGTATTCTCAAGTGGGTGCCTGGATATGCCACATTATGACTGGCTCAAACTAGTTCCTTGGACTCTGTTTGGCATTATGGACTCGGTGGTCAGGTCCGTGCACTTCTCTGTGACCTTATGCCATTGTGCTTGCATGGGTTTGTCTAGTTTTCTGCAAACTGTTTAGACAGACTTGTTATAATTCCCTTTTGATGACTGTTATCATTTGGAGCAGAGCTGAGCAGGTACGAATGAGAGCATACTCTTTCCTGTCCCTGGAAGCTGGGTTCGTCTGTATAGGGATATTAGAGGTTGCACAGGGAAATTTACTGTTTGTGGCTTTGGCCATAGGGTTGTTGCTTTTATGCACCACCTTTCCGTGTTCTGTGATGCTGGAGTGTTTTGTTCTGCCTTTGGGGTTTCCCGACATGACTTGGTGAGCTTTATGCTGGACCTCCGCCTCAGATTTCCATCACTCCAGCATTTACGTGGCCTTGTGTATTGTTATGGAGAGTATTTCTTCTGGTATTTGCCGCAGCATTTCTGCCAATCTTGTGCCTTATGTTTGTGGATGGTGACAGTGTCCTAGTTTTAGTGTGGATCCCTGCCATAGATCCCACTCACTCGGGATGGCATAAGACCCCATGTCACAGCGTGTTCCTTTCGATAGGGCTCCTTTGTGGCGATGTGTTCTCGTATGATAGTCCTAGTGTCCTTTGTGATGTTTTTATTTGGGACATGCTTCAGATTTGAGGGACTTGCAGTATTCTGCCCTGGGCTGCTATTGTCTATGGCGGAGGTCCATGTCCAGCTGAGCAATTCTGTTTTGTTTACCCTTCTGCTGACTGTAGTAGTAGAGTTATATGTTCCACTACCGAGTGGTCCATAGTACGCTGCTTACTGTTTAAGACTGCCTTCCTGCTTTCCGATCCTCACTTGGTGATGACTTCTAGGGTGTTGTAGGCCTTTGTTTCTTCACCATTAGTGGGTTGAGTATGTCTATTAGAGTAAAGCAAATTCTGCTGTGCTTCTTTGTGACTAGCATTCCTGAGTTTTACTTCAGTTTTGTGATACTTTGCCCGTTATTTGTTGTTGCCTGTTGTTCCTGCTTGATGCTTCTTACTTGGGACAGGCAACATCTTGCTTTTTCATGCCCCATTTGGTGTACACTTTTCCTTATGGAGGGAGGCGTATTGGGCCTACAAGGTTGCTCTCTTTATTTTATGGGCTACACGAGTCGTACTTCTAAGACATGATAGAGTGCCCATGTTAGCTGGTTATTTTCTTTTTTCTTGTTCTGTGTCCTTGTGTACCATTAACACTTTGCTCTGGAACGAGCGCAGTAATTATAGGCACTGTCTGCATGTAGTGATACCCTTATTCCACTGGACTGGGTGGACGAGGTTCTTGTGCCTTGTATTGCCTAACTGTTGTGTTGGTTTCCTTTGTGTCCTTCTCTGCTTCCACTGTTTCATCTTTTCTTGGCCTTTGCTGGGTTGCTGGTTCTATTTCCTCTGGTTATTGACTTGCTCGGATGCTGTGATGGAAGGTTGCTGTCTTCTGCTGTTATGACAAGGCACCATCCCAGCGCTGTTAGCGTATTGGTACTTTTCTCTGTCTTTTCTTTTTCCTGATTTGGTGAGGTGGGGGCCTGAAACCTTTTCCTTTCTTTATTGGGATGGCTTATGCTTTAGTTGCTAATGTGGGAGCTGCCCACCTATCCGAGTGGTTGGTTCTATGGGATTAGATACTTTAACCTGGGCATGTACCTATTGTCCACTATGACTTCTCTGTGCTGGGTGTCAGCTACGGTCTTGGGAGCTCGGTCCTGTGTCCCCTGAGTCTGGTTCTGCCGAGCTGCTGCTGGTTGGATGCTGCCAGTTTTCGAGGAACCTTCATGCGCTCTTCCTGTCCACTACTGACTAGGTCTGTAGGACCTCATAATTTCTGTGTTGACTATTCTTTTGCTCTTTTTATCCTCAGACCCTCCTCCATGGAGTACTGCTTTTGTATTCTTCATGGGGTGAGGTATCTGTCCTTGAAAAGTATCCACCAGAAGAAAGTTACTTCTCTTCAGTAGTAACTTTTTTAGTTTATACTCAACTTGCAAATTTCTTACCGACCTATCCACCTTCCTATTCTCAGGAGGCTATAGTGCTGACAACCTCAAATAGAGTTTGACTTCATCTGGGCTGAACTCTGACTTTAGAGACAGGGCGAAAAGGGAGCAGAAATGACACCAGAGTGCTGGGTGAGACTGTGATGTCGCATTCATGATTTCATTGGAGTCCTGTGGGAGCCATTGTGCCACCTACCAGTATTGGAGAGCTATTGCAAAATATCCAGATCGAGTCTGGCGCTCGAGGAGATTCATGATTGGAGGAATTTACAGGTAAAAAATCCACCTAAAAGATTGTTACTAGAAGTAAGTAATGTTTCCATCAAGAGATAAACGAGTACTTCCTAAAAAATACAAGGATGTTTTGGGATGCTTTTAAAGTGGTCCTCATGGGACACATTTTTATAACCGCTCTTTATGATAAACAAGAAACTTTAAACACATATAGAACTATTTGAAAAGCTTCATAAGGGCACAACAGGCCAAAAGTTTGGTGGGAAGGATTTGTGACGCATGTCTAATTGATAAGGTAGAACAGTCCCTGTTGACAATAAAACTGAAATTCTGTGAAGGCAACCAAGTGGTTAAGTTGTTAGCAGGCAAAATGCCACTGATGCTTCTGGATCTATTGGTACTTGTATGACATAGGCAAGATAGTGATATAATGAAGAAGATTCTCCATATCGTTGACAATGTCAAATGCAGAAAGAAGGTGGTTCTCATAACATTAGACTCTGAAAAATAGTTGACTGTGTACATTGGAATTTTATGAACGATGTGTTTATGGGAGCTGCGACTTTTCACGTGATAGAAAATGGCACCTGGCGAGCTTTCAGTCACCTACAACACAATTGCAGGTGATTGGTATTACTTCTTGATCCTGTGATATACACCGTATAGCACAGCAGGCATGTCCGCTGTTGTTGCTTTTTGCTTCAGTAATGGAACTACTGCCGAACTAGGTGGAATGATAGGATGAAGGGGGTGACAGTTGGGTAAGACCAGTAATGTCTGGGAATTCAGTTTACTCTATCACTACGACAAAGGATATATTAGAATTACCCATGGCTAAAAGATATGCTAAAGGACCTCCGGTCGTGGAATGCCAACCCTGCTTGTATTATGGCTTAAATTGATGCTGTTAAAATTTCTATTCCATTAATAATTTTTTTGGCCAGGAAGTACTTTTAAGTATCATATGTCTGTTGTTACACAATGATAAGAGGGGTTACAGATCCCCAGTGTTAATAGATATTTTCAAGCTGTCCCAATAGCATCTGGCAGACTGGTGGTGGTTTATGGACGTTACTGTGGCTAACAGTCCCAAATGTATCTCAAAATATATCGGGGTTCACCCAAATTACCCTCCTCTACCTGGGCGAGGTACTACACAAAGGTAAAGAGAAAACAGCTAGCAAGGAGGAACAGATGTATATAAATCTATAGGGAACTTCATATTGCCCTATTAACAGTAAAAAAAACCTGTTGTTAGTTCATTGGTCTTAGTTCAAAAGAATCACATGCCACAGACCCATTTCTATGAATTTTAGTTATTGTTTTTTGTTTTCGTTAGAATGATTATTAGGTCATCAATATTTCAATATTCTTTTTTCCTTTTGAATATCAACCTTTTGGACAAACAAACGTATATACAAGTAAGTACAAAAAAGTACAGAACAAAATACACATCACAAACCCAATTAGTAAATTCCTTCTACCCCTTAGATAGAAAAAGCAGTGTTCGGCTATTAGGTAAAGGAGATCCACTTTGAGGTCATCAGATCTGCACACAAGGAGATTACCCCTCTACATGTCGAAATTCAGAAATGTGCATTCACTCATCAGAGAAATATATCAATTGTACTCCGAGCCTCATATCAAAGACTGTCGACGCGTGCGCGTTCGGCCTTGTAATCCTTCTTGGCCTCCTCAGGACAAGAGTAAGGAAACCTACACAAAAATAAAATAACATATAGTGCCTACAAAACTAAGTAAACATAACACAACTACTACTGTCCAATCACTCTGTGCGTACCACCACAGGCCAATGCCCCACTCAGAAGAATACCACCAAAAGAATAACAATGTGCGAAACAATAATTAACCACCTTAGCCATTGTGGAAGCTACCAGTAAACACTAAAGAGACCAATAAGAGACCACGTGCACTAGAAAAATCTATAGAGTAATCCCATGCATCTAAAATCAAGTGTCCACTACAACGAACACATTCCAATCGGGGCAAATAGTAAACCCACGAACACTTACTTGTAGGGCAAATCTAGGTGCCCTTCAGTCGGGGCCCAGTTCACACCGGACACAACCGTTCAGGGAATCTCACTGCAACGTGAAGAAAACTAAGCCAACCTACATCCTAAGTGGTGAACAACTTTATCCTAGATGGTAATGCGGAAAAACCCCACTCTCAAGTCCGCTTACCTCCATTGCTTCTTTTTAGTTCCCAGATACTTCATGTAACGCCCCTTAGTATCTCAAATGGCCTCGCCGGGCTAATGGCGGTGTTCCCCGCTGTAAATACAAGTGAGGGTAAGAATGAAAATCTAGCATAGGCAGTGCGTCCCCATCTTTCTAACTGCTTCCTACATATCGGGCCCAGCATAAATACCTGTCTGAACTTGACAACGCACGTGTGGTCACCGTTCTCCGTTAGGTCCACTGGCGCTGGAAGTAACTCCCTGCATCGTAATAAAGTTACTTGACGGTACCAGGCGTCCCACGTGATCGGAGCGGCGGCACTGGAGGACTGATGTGCTGGGTCCTTTGTTCAATGGACATCAAAGAAAGACTAAACTAAGATTAACACTTCCAGGGGAGGTCCCTACATTAGAAAACAACTACAATAACGAGACTGAGGACCGACCGGTACCAAATATTAGGAAAATTAGAAGAATTGTAAAACAAACGTCACCCTAAAAAATTATACCACAAAGAAATTAACCTCCGAGTGACACATTCATCCTACAGCGGACAGCACAGGGACAGGCTCACAATCTAGTGCACTTAGATTAAACCATGTAACAATGAAAAAAAACATTTAAATATACACTTTCTATATACAGATGTGTATCAACTAGTACAAAAATAGTGTAACACAAAAAGGAAAGAATTCAGTGTGTCATAAAAACAAATATACAATATATATTACCTACTGGCGGTCGCCAGTAGGTAGTTATAGTTAGGACCCCTTTTCCATAGGAAATCCGCAACATTCTATTTTGAATAACTTTGGCGCCGGTCGACGAATCCTCGCGAATTTCTCAAAATAGGTGGGGCGCTACGCTCCGCTCCTACCCTGAAAGTCTCGGGGGGATTCGTCAAGCGGGGGCTGAGATAAAAGGGGGGTCCCAAAACACGTTTTTCCCATGCATTTTTCCATAGGACCTTTAGACAGGGCTACAGCCCGAACGGCTGAACAGAATTACTAGAAATTTGGCAGAGAGGTAGTCCTCAGGTCAAGGAAGTGCCTTTTGTAGGTTTGGTGTAAATCTGTTCAGTAGATTCTGAGAAAATAGCCTTTAAATCAATATATATATCTGAGCCAGCTTACGGTACGCTTACCGTAAGCTTACCGTACGCGTACGGTGGCGTGCGCGAGCGCGATTCTGATTGGCTCTTAGATCTTAGTAAACATTCGAAACAGCCGAAACCAGGAAGCGGCGGCCGCCATTTTCTCTCTCGCACTGAGAGCTAGGTTGTTAAATAAAACCAATAAACATATAAAGGGGCTGTTTAGACAGCTCCCACACACATAGCCATGTTGAGTGAGTCCCCAAAGACCCCCCAAGGCCAAAAATGCAATTTTTATTTTTTCGCTAATTTCGCCGATTACGCTTACCGTACGCGTACGGTAAAAAATCTATAAAAAAAAAAAACACTATCCACACCCTCCCCACCCCCTGTGCTTTTGGTGGCCGCAGGACACCAATTGTGCAGGGCATATTTGAATTTTTGAAAAACCACAATATTTTAAACAAAAATAATAAAAGAAAAAATTAACAACACTCTCTCCACCCCGTGTGCAAATGATGTCCGAAGGGCACCATTTGTGCATGGCTTATAAAAATTACGAAAAATTAAAATATTACCTTTCAAAACTAAGTGCATCATATGTCCTCCATGTGCGCACGGTGCGCGAAGCGCATCTTGCGTACATGGCCCATCTAGCGTAACGTGGGCACGCGGTGCGCATAGCGCACCGCGTGCCCACCGTGCATGCACGGCACTAACTGCGTAAATTGGGCGCGCGGTGCACTGGTTTTTTTATCAGTAAAATTTCCGCTAACTATAACATGTGTGAAACCTATGGTTTTTTCAGTGAATTTGTACGGTTTTTTAAATGCTAAGTTACTTTACGCCATTCGTGGCGTGCGCGCCCACTTAACGCAGTTCGTTCCGTGCGCGCACGGTGCGCTTCGCGCACCGTGCGCGCACGGAACGAACTGCGTTAAGTGGGCGCGCACGCCACGAATGGCGTAAAGTAACTTAGCATTTAAAAAACCGTACAAATTCACTGAAAAAACCATAGGTTTCACACACGTTATAGTTAAGACTTAGCATTTAAAAAACCTTGCAAATTCACTGAAAAAACCATAGGTTTCACACATGTTATAGTTAGCGGAAATTTTACTGATAAAAAAACCAGTGAAATTCCCCCGTTATAGTTGGTGTAGGCAACTATAACTCACGCGACCGCAATCTTCTGCTGATGACATATGTGTCTTTATGAAAAAAAAAATATTTGAAATATATGTATAGCTAAAAATGTATGGAAGAAGACATGGGCAAATAAGTGTCTAAATACAGTATTAGCATCAGCAGAGGATTGCGGTCGCGTGAGTTATAGTTGCCTACACTAACTATAACGGGGGAATTTCACTGGTTTTTTTATCAGTAAAATTTCCGCTAACTATAACATGTGTGAAACCTATGGTTTTTTCAGTGAATATATATATATATGTACACAAGTCATCCTGTTTCACATTGGTACTCGGAGAAATTCTATAAATCAATGTTTGACAAATATCAAGAGAAATATACAGAAATGATTTAAATCAACACCCAAATTTCGTCACGGTCCTGCAAACCGACCTTCGCAGTATGGCATTTTTCGATCATACGGGCTTCCAACCTGTTTAAGCTTGTCTGTAGACTCATCTTATTTTTTGATTTCACCACCAATAATACCGACCACTTAATCTCGTTCTCATCATGATTGCACTCAATGAAATGTTGTACCAATGGTGCTCCCTGCATTCTGCAGCGTATTCTGGACTGATGTTGTAACACCCTCATTTTAACTGCTTGGGTAGTCTGTCCAATATAAACATGTCAAGGCATACACAACATTTTTCGTGTTGCAATTAGAAAAAGTATTTTGAATATGTTTTTGTTGTTCAACATCACAAATTTCGAGTTGTCCGTGTATGGACATGCAGCACAATTGTTGCACTTAAAATGGCCAACAATTGGAGGAAGACCCAGCATATTTCTCAGGTCACCCTTCGGAGGTTGTGTATGTGTTGCTCTCACTAAATGTTGGCCCAGATTTTTTCCTTTACGGAAGGCAAACAAGAGCTTGGGGATATTCAAATGGTTTATTAATCTCCGATTCCGCAAAATAATTTGTTTCAGTTTCTTAGCCTTCTGATTATAAGTTAGCACACATGTCATTTGGTTAGACTCTTGTTTAATTCTTGGTGACAATAGATTTTCACGGGGGTGAACCATGCTAGTTTTAAAGCTGTCCTTACCAATTTCCTCGGGTACCCTCTGTCACATAACTTGTGTTGTAGAATCTCAGCATTTTCAAAATAATCTGTTTTACTTGTACAATTACGGCGGATTCTTAAACTGCCCATAGGGCAGGTTTCCTTAAGGTTTCTCGGGTGTCCACTAGAAAACTGCAACAGGGTATTGCGATCGGTGGGCTTAGTGTAGAGGCTTACTTCAAGGGTCCCATTGTTGTTAAAAATCCATACATCTAAAATTTATTTTGAAGTTACTATAGCTGATGGTAAATTTAAGATCTTGTGAAAGTGAATTCAGCCAATTATTAAATTGTTGGAGCGATTCATGGTTCCCTGTCCATATCATAAAAATATCATCAATGAATCAGACCCACCGTGTGACTTGTGATTTGAATGGGGTGGCATCCTGAAATATATATTGTCTCAAAGGAGTCCATCACTAAACTTGCGATTTCCGGGACAAAACAGCCCATGGCCACGCCTTTAACCTATAAAAAGAGGTCTTCTTTAACCCCTTGTGTGCCACGCCCTTTCCACGCCCTGTGCCGGCCGTTGCATTAGCGGGCGGGGTTCATGACGAGCTGGACTCGTCATGGGCACAGCGCAACCGCGGCCCATGACGAGTCCAGCTCGTCATGGGCACAGAAGGGGTTAAAGGCAAAAAAAATATTTTTCAGACAAATCCTAGCTAAGGCTGTAATGAAGTCTGTTGGTACTGCATGTGCTCTTGGTCTTTTATCTAAAACCATACTCAAAACTACCAACGCTTCTTCTTGGGGGATATTCGTATTGAGACTTCCAATATTGAAAGTCACCAACAATTGTTTGTCACCATCGAATATTGAGTTCTCAATTTTCGAAATCAGGTCCATCGTATCCCTGATGTAGGCTTTAGTCTGAGGTATAAAAGGCTTCAGAAAAACATCAATATATTTAGCCAAAGGTTCTAACAACGAACCACATGCCAAAATAATAGGCCGACCCGGCGGTGGTTGTGTGTTTTTATGTACTTTTGGCAAAACATAGATGTTAGGAATTTTTTGTGTTGCCCATATGGGCATCCCTTTGGCTACTCTGAATCCTAGGCTGAGGAATATTTAAATTAAGCTGGTTACTAGATTTATCATTGTGGTCTGAGACAAGGTTAGACAGAATGGGATGAAGGGTCTAACATTATTCACTCTCCTCATACAAATTTTCAGAAATCCTGGCTTTACACCTGCTGTAGCAGTTTAGGGCTTACCTCGTTGGAAAGAATAATAATACCAAAACAGGGAACTTGCATAAAGGGTATGTGATCAAAAAATTTGAATATATGAAACAGGAGTTTTCCCTAAGAGAAAATGAAAGGTTGAAAGATTCATAACATGAACAACATTGCTCTTTTGCGAACCTCTGAAGTTACAATCTTGGGTACTCTGGAACCCAGACAGCTTGCCTTCTATGCAAAGAGATGGAACAAGCTTTACTGGCGGCTAGGCAGACCATAGTTGCAAGTATAGGGAACGTGACATCCCTGCCTCTGGAACTGTGGAAAAAATATGGTATTTATTGGTATGTAAAAAAATATGAACACAGCTCATAAAAACACTGCCAGGCTCTGGAGCTATTGGTATCCTATATTGTGTTCTCTTTTCAGTCAACTATTTCTCAGGATTGCTGTTTTGTCTGCAGCAGTAGGATGAGGGGGAGGCAAGACTCTTTAAATGGAATGGTTTGGAGCAGGGTCGGACTGGGACAGAAAAAGACCCCAGTACCAAACTGAAATTGGCCCCTATTAGCAAATAGACAGCAAAAAAAGTGACCCACATTTGAACATAAGGGCATTTGTAAACTTGTAAAGACAAGCTGTATAGGTGTTTTGCAAGGTATGGGAGACTGCGTACATTTGTGCTTGTTTGTGGAAATATTAGAGAAATCAACAATAGAAATTGTCCCACAAGACGATAAAACATACAGACAAGCAGCCAAATTATCAGCCCATTCCCTGTCCTTTTCATACCAGCCCTTCTGGCACTGCCTGATTGCCGTATAGGCCAACTTGATCCTGACTGAAGCAAAAATCGTAAAGGCAGTTAATTAATCTCGTTTCTCTGGATAGATTTTTGGGGAGTTGAGTGGGCGAATGGATATTGTCATCTCTCAGCTTTTCTTTGCATTTTGACTTGAAATGAGATGATGTAATGTTTTGTCTGTCTTGTTGAAAACTCTGTACAGTTTGATACGATTTTATGTAGTGCGGATGCTGCCTGAGGGTGTTAAACTGTACATAAAAAGTGTCCCATTCCATATGGATCATAAGTCAACACAAGCAGTACATATGGAGCAGCAAGTTATAAATGAGTACAAAGTTACACAAGCTATACCTCATGCAAAAGGTGAAAGATGAGCAAAATCAGCATAGCACAGAGCATCCCATTAGTCAGCAATAATGCCCTGGTAGTCTCTTGAAAGGATTGAGTTGGAGTGTATTTTCCCACGATGAAAGCTACAGTTTCCAAGCAATGAAGGTCCGACAGATTGGAGAGGTGGAGTAGTTTGGCAAGTGGTGAAAGGCATGAAGAGGACAGATGATAGAAGAGGGGATAAATGTCTGAAGCAGCACTGGCAAGATGTTCAAAGTGTCTAGGCGAAGCAGTCCAGAAAAAACCTGGCTGAGGGGGGGGGAATCAGGAGAAGATGGCCCAATTAAAAATATCTGTAGAAGTTAAGTGCTGTCAGTTCAGCCTTAAATACAGGCAATGCAGTAGTGATCTGCTTATACGTAAGGGAAAAGGTGGTGGAGTGAGGTATTCACGTTATAGTTGGAAAATAAGTGCATTGGGGAGCAGCTGGAAAGAAACTCAGATGGAAGGAACTAAACAAGACAGGTCTATCTTTTGGATACAGTGATATTGGTTTAACCAAAATTAAGTCTGACAGTTACGTAGGCACAAGATTAAGAGCAGTAAAGTGATCCTGAGAATTGAGTGTATTGTGATGGTGTCTGTCAGCGGGGTCTGGGAGGGCCAGGGCATAGGAGGTTGTTAGTGTAAGTAGATAGAGGTGAGTGTGATTAAGTCCTCTGCCCTCATATTACTTGCATGCTCAAAACTTTGCCCTGATGGGGACCCATAGATAATAGGGTTGAATTGTCAACACCACCACTATTTAGACCAGGCAACCTTTGTTCAGTTAAGGGTTATTGGGTACACACTGTGAGTCACTGCCCTAGTTATTTTCATCGGTCTTGTGCTGTCTTCTATGTACATGCATCCCCGATTCTGCTGTACACTTGGCAATTTTTGAATAATCTCGTGAATCAGATGTACCATAATTTGATCTATACCTAAATACTGTCTTATTTTTTATTTTATTTTTTTAAAGGTTTTATATAGCGCTGGCTTCAACCTGTGGTATCAGAGCGCTTTACATTGGAATGACGATAGGACATGGATTACAAAACAAATAGCGAAATGAAACATTAAGATATGGTAGACTAAGAACAAAATGAGTAACATATCTTGATTAGGATACAAAGTGAAAGGATGAAGCTATTTACATTACAACATAAGAATGGGAAAATTCCAAATTAATGAACCGTAAAAAGGAGCTAGACTCATTTTTGTCAAAAAGGAAGGGTTAGGCAAGTGTTGAGGTAGGTTGATCAAAATGTAAGGAGGGAGGTGAAAAGGAGGGGGACACAAGTGTTGAGGGGTACGGTGTAGGTGTGGGGCAGGTGCTGGTAGAGTACAGGAGAGGTGAGAGAGAGGGGGGAAGGTAGGAGATTCAGAAAGGAAGAGATTGAACGACAGGTATGGAAATAGAATGATTATTGACCTCAATATTTGTGGAGCAGGTGCATTTTAAGGTCTTTTTTTAAACTGATGTATGAAGGGTTAAGTCGTAGGTCTTTGGGGAGGGCATTCCAGATGCTGGGGGCCTTACCAGAGAAGGAGCGAGATTGTGCAGCTTTCTTTTTTAGCAGAGAGAGTACGAGGAGGAGAGAGTTAGTGCTTCTCATCGGTCGTGCACTGCCAGCTTTTTTGAGTTTGTTTAAAAGGTAGAGCGGCGACTTTTGATGGAGGGCTTTGTGCGAAATGCAGGCTAATTTATAGGAGGATCTGCGTTCAATAGGAAGCCATTTAAGGGACTTTAGAGCCGTCGAGATGTGGTCATAACGTTTGCAGTCAGTAGTAAGCCTAGCCGCCAGGTTTAGAACAGATTTGAGGGGGGCCAGGTGAGCTTTGGGAGAACCGGAGAGAAGGGCATTACCATAGTCAATTTTCGAAAGGACTAGGGTTTGCACAACTGATTTGAAATCTTTCGCTGGAATAAAGGGTTTTTATTTTTTTTTTAGATATTGGAGCGTAAAAAGTGCTCCTTTTGCTGAGTTTTTTTACATGGGAGATGAGTGTAAACTTACTTTCGAAGGTGATGCAGAGGTATTTTACTGATTCGGAGAGGGAGAGCTGACAGTGTAGGGCATTGAGGTCAGTGATCCATGTTAAGATGGGGAGACAGTTGTTTTTAGGAGAGAAAATAATTATTTCAGTTTTATTAGGATCAAGTTTGAGATGGTTGGAATAGAACCAGGATTGGATATTGGACAGGGCAGTGTTAAGGTGTAGTACATCAGCGTGGTATTTAATTTTATAGTACAGTTGGGTGTCATCTGCATAAAGGTGATAGTTAATACCGGGTTGTTTGAGAATGAGGGTAAGGGGTTCCTTGAGTAGGTTGAAGAGAGCAGGAGAGAGGATAGATCCTTGGGGGACACCGAGGGATACCGGGTGGGGCTAGATAGTCACTTTTGGATTTTTACTTGTTGGGTTCTGTGTTGGAAGTAGGAGTTGAACCAGGTGAGGACGGTGCCATTAAGGCCGAACTGAGATTGAAGTGTGTTGAGTAAGGTTGAATGGTTAATTGTGTCAAATGCCGCAGAGAGGTCAAGGAGAATGAGTAAGCAGGTCTTGCCATTGTCTAGGGCCAGGTGGATGTCATCAACTATATTTAGCAAAGCAGTTTCTGTGCTGCAGCCTTTACGGAAGCCGGATTGTAGGGGGTCGAGTAGGTTGTAAGTGTCAATGTGCTTATCCAATTGCTGGAGGGCATATTTTTCAAGGCTTTAGAGAGAATGGGGAGGTTTGAGATAGGACGGAGGTTGTTGGGGTCGTTCGGGTCGGCCTTAGGGTTTTTTGGAATGGGAGTGATTTGTCCGAGTTGGAGGGAGACCGGGACGCACCCCGAGGAAAGGGAGGAGTTGATGATATTGGTCCAATACGGGAAATGACGTGTTTTAGGTCTTGGACGAGGGAGGATGGTAGGGGGGTCTTTAGTGTGGGAGGATGGTTTTAATTTGGACAGGATGTTAAAGACTTCTAGTTCGGAAACGGACTGAAACTTCAGCCAGGAGGCGTTGTTTTTGAGCTGAGTGTTGACCGGGGGAAATTCAGGAGGGGTTGAGGAAAGTGGGGATGGGGAGGACACTGGGAGTGTGAGCAGAACGGGGATGTCGAACAGGTATCGGGGGAACAGAGGGGGTTGGGGGAGATTTGAGTCAGTGTGAAGGATTGGTCAATTTTGGCAGTTTTTTCAGAGAAAAAGTTGGCAATTTCTTCGCATTCGCTCGTGGTGGCCGACATGATAGGGGGGCAGGGGAGGTTTGATTTCTTATAATTTTGAACAGTTCTCTGGGTCTGTTTTTGGCCCGGGAGAGCTGTGATTGGAAGAAGGAAGCCTTTTCTGAGAAAATTTGCTTCTTGTACACGGATCTAGCGGTCCGAAGGAGAACAAGATTGGAGGGGGAAAGTTCTATCTGCCAGTCTGAGTACTCGTCTTTCATTATTGAGGTCCGAGTTAAACCTAGATTTGGAAGGAACATTTTTAAGAGTTTTTGGTCTGGGTGGAGCAAGTTGATCAAGAACCTCGGAGACCGATTTAGAGTAATGTTCAGTGAGGTCGTTTGCATTGAGAGAGGGAGGTGTGCGACTGAGTTGTGCTTGGAGTTTGGTCTCCAGAACACCTGGGGGAATACGATTAAGGTTTTAGGATAATTTTGTGGTTTTGTTGCTTTTGGAAGGTGCCGGCTGGGCTAAGGGTGAGATCAGGAACAATATGAGGTGGTGATCAGACCAGTCGATAGGCATGATGTTGGATAGGGATGCCAGATTACTGTTAGTAATGATGGCGTCAAGAGTAGCCCCTTTAGAATGTGTTTGGGAAAGGCAGAGTTGTTTGAGGTCACTTAACTCAAGGAGGTTATTGAGAAGTTTGATAGTAGGGTCGTCAGGCATGTTCCAGTGAAGGTTCAAGTCTCCTAGGAAGAGATTTTTAGAGTTCGAAAATGACGATTGGGAAAGAAGGTCAGATAGTTCCTCAGCAAAGGGAAGAGGTTCACCTGTAGGGTGGTAGATGTTATGTAGTCGTATTGTGGGGTGGGGGGGGGGCCCTTGAATTTTAAGTTCTGCTCCAAGGTATTCAAATGTTTCAAAGTCTAAGTTTTTGGCTAGGGAGAGCTGGAGTTCGTTTTTAAAGAATATTGCTAGACCACCTCCTATTCTCTCAGGTCTGTCTTTTCTGAGGATAGAGTTAACTGGGAGGGTAGAGTGAGTCGAGGATGGGTGTTGAATGATCATTGAGCCAAGTTTCGGTTAGGAAGGCGATGTCTATATCTTCACTAAGGATGGTTTCGGATATTTCAGTCGCATGTTGAACCGCCGAGCGGCAATTCACAAGCATGCAAGTCAGGGGCTTGGGGTTAGTTATGGGGGGGAGGCACGAGTGGATGGCGGTAAGTTGCGGCGGCGGTCTGGGCGAGCAGGGAGAGGGGAGAGTTCTGCTGGTCCCAATAATAACAGGGATGTTAGACTGAGGAAAGGCCGGATCCTTGTGTGAGGCCTTAGGTGGGTAGGAATTGCAGATGTTGGAGATGGAGTAGTCATTCGAGGTGCAAAGAGATCTCTCTGAGCGATTGTGGTGTGGTATTAAAGAGTTTGGGATTAATGAATTTTGGGGGGGCCAGAGCGTGGTGAATTGGGCCAAGAGGGGCGGGTTATCGGTTTGGAGGATTTGAAGTTAGTAAAATCCTCTCTAAGTCGGACTAATTCAGATAGGAGGGAGGAGATATTGCAATCAATGCTGCACAGTGTCTGGGTTAAAAGAGTGAGGTGGGCCGTATTAGTCAGCGGGGGGGGGGGGTGAGGCATGCTCAAAGGAGGAGGTTTAGCATTCGAGGAGGGAGACAAGTCTGAAGGGGGCGAGAGAGGTGCTGTAGTTGAGAGGGAGGTCTGTGGGGGGAGGGAGGGGAATACCGGCCGTCAGAGTGGGGAGGGGAGTGGTGGAGGACTGGGAGGTTCCAGAGGTAGTTGGGGTCGGGGTGGTGGGTGAGTTCTGAGTTGATCGGGGGTGGAGGTCTGTTGTTCGGAGAGGGTGGGAGACCTATGGGGTGGCAGGATCCGGCAGACGGTGGAGGGAGGGGAGTGGGGGATGACTGGTTATTTATAGAGGTAGTTGAGGCGGGGGAGAGTGTGCGAGTTTGGAGTTGATCGGGGTGAAGGACAGTTGTTCAGAGAGGGTGAGAGGTGTAGGTGGTGGCAAGTGGAGTGCTGTGGCGGTGGTAGTGTGGTAGGCCTGGGGGGTGGAGTGAGGGGATATCTGGCAGTGGGCATGGAGAGAGTTGGGACAGTTAACGGGGAGGGGGAGGTGATAAGGGGGGCAGAGTGGGTGTAAGGGGTTAGCAGAGAGGCAACATTAGCATTAAGGTCAGGGGGTAAATTCCGGAAGGGGGGTAGGATAAGAAGGGGGTTTAATGGGATGGGCTAGGTGGTGAGCTTGGGGGGGGGAGGAGAAGGGTTAGGAGTGGGTTGGGGGGGAGAGGGGAGAGGGGTAGGCGAGGACAATTGGTGGGACAGTGTGCTGAAATTATGTTCAAAGATATTGAGGTGGTGTTCAGAGGCTTGAATGAGGATATTTCCAGTTTTGAAGATGGAGATGTCAATTTCACAGGGAAAGGTGAGGGAAGGAATAGTCGAGAGTTTGAAACCGTAGGGGATATTGTTAGATTTAGTGATTGTGAGATGGCGTAGGAATGTGCTCTTCCATTTGGAGGGGCATTTAGAGTAGAAAATATAGTTGGTTTTTATGGGGGACGTGAGGCTATGGTAGTTATCCACTATTAGGGTTTCGGGATGCCGTATTAGTATTTTATGTTTAAAAATGTTCTTGGCGTTTTTTGAGAGATTGGGTGGGTAGAGAATGGACCAAGAGTTTGGGCCATGCCTGGTGAGGAGGGTGCTAAGGGGTGAGAGAGTGAGGTTGGTGCGGAGCACCGGGGTGGGGATAAGGTGTGACATGATGGACAAACTGGTTGGAGGAGTGGGGGGAAGGGGAGAGGGAGGGGGGAAAGTAGATATTAAGGAGGATAACAAGGAGTGAGGTGATGGAGGTTGAAGTAGGATGGGGAGATTATGTAGAAGGAGAGGGGTGGAGAGAGATATGGTGATGAGGGCAAAACGACGGGAGAGAAAGAGGGGGTGATAGAGGTCAGAGGAATATAGGGGGGGGGTGAGGGTTTATTAGGACGTGTTTTCCTACTTACGGTGCGGTGGGGTTGGAGAGCGGGACAAACAGAAATCGTATTAAGTGTTTGGGAGATTAAGACGGTCTAGAGAGGTATGCAATAGGGGGAGATCATAAGGGAGAATGACGTAGAGAGGCAACGGGAAGGATGCAGAGGCAAGACACAGTAAGGGTGAGGTTCTGGACAAAGGAGTAAATCAAACATGTGGAGAGATCACTACCGGTAATGGGAGAAAGGAAACGTCAGATTCTAAAATGGCCAATGTAAGACCATGGGTAAGGTCAGAGAGGTCAGAGGTCTTCTTTTTGTCTCAAAAATAAATTGTTGAGTACCTCATTTTTCTCTATGCAATTGTGACATTTAGTGTATTTTCTTACAGATATGTGTAACCTAGTTGCTATTAAGTTTTTTTGGACATACGTAATGTACCACTATCAACCATTGTTGCATTTATGTGTTTTCAAGTAAAGAATAATTCTGTTCAAAACCTGTTACAGTAGTTTGTGGCTGGAGAAGACGGGACAAGTTACTGAGAATGTAACATATCCATGTTTTATCATTGTTATGAGTTAATTGCTCTTTGATAACAAGGCAAAAAATCCAGTACTATTATTTTTACCCTATATCAATATGATGTAAGGCACTTAAAATATGCATACAGTGTAGCATTTGTAATTTGGAGCTACAGTTTCTGAGGTAATTTCCCAGTTCTTTATAGGGCACCTGATTTTGAAGGGAACAAAAGAAGAGACGGTTTGTAGGACACATTTGTTATCTGATAAAATGATCAGATTAAGTACTTTAATTTTTGTCATGGACACAGTAGCTGGAAAATGGTCACACATTCACTCTATTGTTTCAGTAACAATCTATTAATGCAAACAATGTTGTTTCATCCACTTTCTAAAGGCTCTGAAAACATTCTTCCATATAGTGTATACAACAGCATCATGTAAAACTTTGGGTCATTAAGTGTTGATTTCCTGTCAATGTGTTTGATAGCTGTTCAGGTTTCTGATTGACATCTCTGTTAACGTACTGGTCTCAAAAGCTTGTACTTTTTTCCATCTTTAGTAGCTAAGGCATTTATTTCTGAGATTCCTTCTGCTCACAAAATGGATTTTTTGTTTTAAAATATCAACCGAAATATTATAAACCTTTTTCGATTGAGGGCATTGTCCTACTCAATATGTTTTAACTGTCTCATCCTCCTTACACTCCAGGCTGTAAGACACTATGATCCTTCATATTGACACATCAAACTACTGTGCTGTGAAATTAGAATTCTTGTTCTCAGCATGTCAGCAGATAGCCAAAGACCTAAAATTTACTTTTAACAGAGATTGTTTTTTGAAGCCACACCACTATACGCTGATCAATAGATGCATTCTACTCAGCATTTCGAAACATTTGAAAATATGTATATCAATGCAATAACATTAAAAAAAGATGCTGGTGGGGTTAAATGTGCATGTTCTTAAGGATTGACTATAAGACAGAGACCTTAAAGAGTATTTTTCAGCCCTTAATGATACTCGTGAAGGCTGCATTAGTGACACCTTTCTAAGGGGATGCACTTTACTTGAAAGGAGTAGGGGCCAGGAGGCACATAAAGCACACATCTCCACCGTGGCGCATGGAATGATGTTCTTGTCTGTTGGTGGAGTCCCGGCGGGACTACTACTAAAGCACTTTACATGAGAGGAGAGGAGACACATAAAGGGTGCCTCCCCACCGCAGCACATGAGACTCACCCAGGATCGTGCCCAGACAAAGGCCGAGCCAGGACCAGGCCTGTCTTTGCCCAGAAGAGACTGGGCTGGGCCTCCCCTCTAACACCTGAGACCAGATGGCATCATCTGCTAGAACTTTGTGGGTTAATTTGTTTTTCCCCTCTTCCTTGCACTTTTACTGTTATCTTTACGTTGTCATTGAACTACCCTACTAATCTCGCTCCAGAAGGCATATATATGTGCACCTGGTACTCACAGTTGCTGTGTAACAGGTCTAACAATGGGGAAACGGAAAGCAACCGAAACAAGCAAGGCTGTAATTAATCCTAAAAAACCATGTTAACAATGCTGTTGGAAACTGCACTTTGGATGATATTGACCACTTAATGAGGTCGAGACTATTTTTAAAAGAAAAACAGCTAATTCTAGAGATAAAAACTGCTTTGCAAAAGTGCCTGAAATGTTCAGGAGAGAGAAAAGCGTAGAGATAAAAAAAAAAATTGTCTATAACAGCTCACCCGAAACTGCTCTGGACTTTTCAGTTGCCTCTTAAGTTCTTGATGTTGAAGTCAAAGCTTAAGCTAGGGCAGCCTTCACTTGTGATTCATTTTTAATGTCTGCCGCTGTCTCAAAACATTGACATTCCCTGATATTCCTTGCCGAAATAAACCGAGCGATTGACTGAATACAGCCGTCTAAATTCATGTGTGATACAAAAGTAATTTTTGCTATGATATCTTGGAATCATTCAGGGATCAATCCAAATTAACTGATATTGAATGGATCTCTCATAATGATGAATGTATGTTCCAAGAAACCTGGGCAGTGAAAAAGGTATTTATTAATGGTGTTGCTTCTTATAGTGTGAATGCCCAGCTTCCTAGGAAATTTGGTCGGGCTGCTGGTGGATTGTTAATGCTCCCATTCATCGTTGATGGTTGATTCTCCTGACAATGAGGATCATCCTTAAATTTCCCTCTGATTTGAATGTAGTATTATTTAATGCTTATGTGCGATCAGTGCCTGTTAATATTGACTCCCCTGTTTTGGTTTTTCTTGATGAGCTTATAGAATTACATCAACAACATGCAAAAGTTATAGTGACCATAGATTTTAATGTATCTTTTGAGCCCTCACCTTATCAATGCGCTAGTAGAACAAGAGGATGAGCAATGGAATATACCATACTTAACTGGCAAACCCAAGCATTATTTCTCCAACATAGCCCTCCAGCTAGCATCAGTGACTGGTGGGCGGGGCCTAAGAGCCTGCAATGGATGCACTCATTCCCATTTAACTCACCTTAAAAAGAGGCTCCCACACAAGAGTTATTGATTATGTCCTCATACATGTAAGGCTTTGGCCATTGCTCGACATGAAAAGCGAAAGCCGTATGGACAGTGGCCACAACTTTTTGATCACACCCTTCTCTGGGGGACCCTCAGCTACCTGTCGTGGTACCAGCATCTATTTTAGGGAATATCCACAGGAGGGTTACTAGGCCACAAGTATTGTCTGGCAGTAACCTATATTGTGAGCTATATTATTGGTATGTGGTCTACCAATCTGACAGTGAAGGGCTCCCTGATGTAGAAATTCCTATAATAGATATTTATGAAAGGCTTTTTATTGAATACAAGGTCTTTTTTCTTATAAAAAGGTCGACTGTAGGCAAATACCTTGTGAGAAGGAAAAATCGAGGCTCAATTCCGAGTGTAAACTAGTCAAATGCCTGATAATGATGGTTGTTAATAGATGCCTACTCCCAGAAATTGTACAGGCCAGACAAAATTATAAAATGGCACTTGCAAGAGCCAGGAGTGACTGGCCCAAAAAGAATTGGCAAGAATGTGCTGTTGAACTGAAAGACGGAGCCTTTTGGCATATACTATCCCATTGAAGTATTGACAGAGGGAGCACTTCATCACCATATACAGCCTGAAAGGTGGGTTACTAATTTTTTCATGCCGTATATTCAGGTTGAGGCTAAGGATCTGTCCTCGTGTTTAAGGCCTGGAACTCCCCATATGGTTATCCAAATAGATTGCCTTTGAGGTCAGTGTAAGATGTTTTAGTTTAACGGACACTTCACTTGCTATAAGCCGAATTAAACCAGCCAAAGCTCCCAGCCCTGACAAAATACCTGGTGATTTCTTCAAGTCATAGCCGCAAGCGTTGGATTAGCTGCATCACTTTCCTGTTGAATGCCATCGCGGGCGGTGGAACAATACCTGTGTCTTGGAAAGGAGCTGAGATTATCTCCATATATAAGAAGGGTGATGCTGGCAGTCCATCTAATTGTAGGCCCATGAGCCTAATTGACATCTTACAGACGTTTTTTGCAAGGCAGATCTTTGATAAGTTGTTAAATTCGATGGATGAACAGTGCTAACTGGCCCCACTTCAAGCTGTCTTCTGCGCAAAAAAAACAGTACCTCCGATCAGGTGTTTAGATTTTCCCTTTTGTATTGGAAGTATGGATTGTTAAAAAAACAAAGACTTTCATAGATTTTGCAAGCTGCATTTCATCTTGTTCCACAGGGGAATCTGTGGGAAGTTTTAGGTGAGATGGGATTTCCTGGGAACCTTATTAATCTTATTGCCTGACTGCAAGAAGGGAAAAATTGGGACAACAAGGGTAAACTGACTGACCACATTCCTATATCACATGGTATACACCAGGGCTGCGTCTTAGCCTCCATTTTGTTTGCATTGTACATCTGGGACACAGTAAACAAACTTATGGCCGACAGGAATGAATTGCCCGTTTTAAATGGCAAAAAGATTCCAATACGTCTTTTTGTGGACAATTCAATTATTTCCAAGACCCCTGTGGGCCTCCAATAACCTAAACTTATGGCCGACACGAATGAATTGCCCATTTTAAATGGCAAAAAGAATCCAATACGTCTTTTTGTGGACAATTCAATTATTTCCAAGACCCCTGTGGGCCTCCAAAACCTAATTGATAAGTTTGTGGGTTTTGTAAAGATAGAGGCCTTGAGCTGAACGTATTAAAAACGAAGTACATGTGATTGGGGCTGGAACTCCTGGTAAGGGTTCAATGCTTTGAGTATCTGGGGGTTAAACTATCTGATAAGTTTAGTTGGAAACCCCAACTCAACAACAGCTCTTTGTTAGTACAACATAGATCTAAAGCAATCCTACAAATCACAATAGATCCTTCTCCCACTCAATTTCTCCCGAACTTGCAGTCTACTGTGCCAGGGCACATGCGCTGCTTTTTTTTAAGCTGAAATATGGGGCTAGGGTGACCTCCTTAAGTTATCTATGTCAGAGAACGACTTTGCCAGATTCCTTATTTCAGTTCTGGTTAGCACCCCCCTTATTGCCCTTTTTTATATAGGAATCAATAGAATGTCTGATGTGACGCAATTGAAACCCCTAATTTACTGGATACGCCTGTGATTCACGCCAGAGCTAATCTATTACGGGGATTCTCTAAGGGATTAGTTGAACATGACCAATGCTTTGAAAGCTCTTTGGTTCAAGTTTGTATCGAGTTGGTTCTCAAAGTTAGGTCTAACAAAACTATGGGATAATCCAGTAAGCATCTGTAAGGCTGAGGCTGTTGTCTGAAAAATCAGATACTGGGCATGTTTGTGGACAATATGTTAAGAATTGGGAAAAACAAGCATCTAACCAATGAGTTTTTTTAGTTCACTACCAATCCATATTTTTGACTGTTTTTAGATATTAATTCATCTCTATTAGCCAAGAGCCTGTATGTTCGCTTCAGACTGCGTGATCTACCTGTGAGAGTACTCACAAACAGACGGTGCACCGGTCAGACCCCTGATTCATGTACAGCTTGCGGATCGGCCTCTGAGTCAGAGGGACACATTCTGTTATTCTGCCCAACATTTCATGGTATGTGCCGCAAGTGGATTCATTCAGTTTGTTTGAACCTCAGGGTTACGTGATATTTAGTTGCTCAGAAAATCTTGAAACGGACACTTCAGGCCCAATTGTATTTGCTGTGAGACTTTTTTTGTTAAATGTCTGGTACAAGCAGAACAAGCTCCTGTTAAAGTTATTGTATCAACAGTGGGTACTGATGTAAATAGAACTACCTTAATACTTGTCCAGTGGCTAGTTTTCTCTGGTACAAATGTCTTTTTGTACTTTTTAAGCTCATACACTTTATGAATTTGTATTGCCGTATTCAGTCATCTAGGCAAAGAACGCACTATTTGTACTTTCAAGATTCTGCACTTAATCTAGTTTTAAGTTAGTACTTTTCTTGGTTTGTCTGACTAACTGGACATATTTGTACTGTTTTAATAATATGATGATACATTTTATAGTGTTTTAGTTCCTGCAGGAGAACTGCACATATGGTGAGGCAATGTCTGTTGTCAAGCAGATATTGGAGAGCATCATATGGCTATTTGTATGAGTAGTCCTTTATGTATCTTTCGATCTTTGCTTTTTTTGTGATCTTTTAACACGTATTCCTATACAAAGCGATTGGGGCGGTATGAATTACTGGCCCATTTTTAATGTGTGTGTGTGTGTGTATATATATATATATATATATATATATATATATATATATATATTCAAACAAAATGTTATTGATTTTCATTTTTCTTCGCAGCATATATGTGCATAAAATAGCATATCTGTGCATTGTACACTATATGACAGTCCAAACAACATATTCTAACAGTGCACATGCTACACATTACAAAAGTCCACCGTCTTTCGTTACAGGCAGCGTTATTAACTTCTACTTGCTCCATGATTTAACCTTTACTAAGCCAATCTGGGGATATTGTGGTAGCATACCAATTCGCCCATAACAGTACAGAACTTTGCACACTCTTATATTGCTGTCTCACCTGGACATAGCGTACTTAAAACCCCACAACTGTAGTTCACCCACCCCCCACCCTCTGATCCTGAATATGTACATAAAAACAAATTCTCTCCAGAGTCGCTCGTCGGCACTGGCTGAAACATTTTCCGCATTTCCATCACACTGATACAGATACCCAGGGTCAGGCTATTCTAATCTATAGGTGCAGTCGCCACCTTAGGTATTACTGAGATTAGTGTGTAAGGGTATGTCCAAAGATCTACATGCCTCCAACATGATGTCCCAGGACATCGCAATCGGGGTCTTGCGCAATCCCCTGGCCTCTTCCCGCCTCAGTGCAGCGCTCTCTGCAACACCCCACCGCGTCAGTTTGCTGTGCCATGCATGAATAGAAGGTGGCGTCTTCGACTTCCACCGCATGGTGATCGCTCGCACCGCCAAGAGGCGTGCCAGGTTTTCAAATCTATATTGCACTTTATACTTATAAGTACCTTTCTGTAATCCAAGGAGACAGCTCCCCACTGTAGCACCTATTTCCCTCTTTGAGATTTCCACTGTGTCCCCGAATCAAGGCCCAATATCTACCGATCCGCAGGCAGAACCATATCATATGTTCTAGGTCTGCTCCCTCTGACTGGCATCTAGGGCAGTGGTGACGTGCCGTCGGGTACATACTGTCGACCTACGTGGTGTAAGGTACGCCCTGTGCAGTATCATAGTTTGAATATATTTAAAGCGCACGTTCCGTGATACCCTTTTAGGGTGTTCCAACACTTTCTCCCATTCCTTATCTTCAAGCGCCCTGTCCATGTCCCCCTCCCAGGCGGTGCGAAGCGGTGTCAGATCAACTTGTGCATGTGAGCGTAGAGCTACGTATAACCACCTAATGAAATGACGTCCCCTACCCATGCAGTACAATGTTTTGACTAGGTCATTAGTGGGGGGGCTCTTGTCTCTGCGGGGCCCAGTACTTTCGGTCATATTGCAGCAGTGCGACATGTAAGAGGTATAGATGATCTGGTGCTTCCGTTTCACGAACAAAACTATTGTGGTCTAGTAACATCTCCTCACCGAAGAGGTCTGCAACTGTAGTGACCGCTACGTCCACCCAGGGTGTAAACCTGCGCATGGACAGTCGTCCGCCCTGTAAGGGAATAAATACCAAGCAAAGGGATGTTCCAGGCATAGGCCGGGAAAACCCCTGTATACTGCAGCACCACCCTCCAACATCGCAACACTGTGTGCAGAAGTGGGGGGAGGTCCCGCGGTATCTTGCTATGCAGCAATAAAAGGGTGTGTAGCGTCCCCTTACCTATATCTCGCTCAGTCATCCCTATCTCCTGCAAGTTACGCCCTGCTATCCAAATGGATAACCACTGTAGTTGACAGGCATAAAAATACACCCTAAAATCAGGTACCCCTAGACCCCCTCCAGCCATGCTGCAACTTCTTTAGGCTAATCCTCCGCCTGCCCG
The DNA here is from genome assembly GCF_964204655.1 of Triturus cristatus. Lineage (NCBI taxonomy): Eukaryota > Metazoa > Chordata > Amphibia > Caudata > Salamandridae > Triturus > Triturus cristatus. Next base: position 940,233,627 of record NC_140581.1, read on the forward strand.
ACCCCCAAATAAGGTCAACCAGCAAGGTGTTCATCAATTTAAAAGTACTGTTCGGGAGCATAAGTGGTATGTTCGTAAAATAGAGTAGTCGCGAAAGGACCAACATTTTGTCGATCGCTGCCCTGCCTGCCACTGACAAGGGAAGGGATGTCCAGAAGTTAATGCTGGATCGTATGACTGTCAGAGCTCTGTTCAGGTTGCCTTCTAGCATATCCGTTTGGGTCCTATATACATGGATGCCTAAGTACTTAAACGTGTGGGGAGCAACCTTAAACCTCAGCAAGCCAAATCGAAAGTCCGGTAGAGGCGCCTGCTCTTTAAAGAGGAAAACCATAAATTTCGCCGGGTTAATAGCTAGACCTGACAGTCTTTCAAAGGAGGCAAATAGCGCAGCCATAGCATCCATAGGGGAGCGGAGGTCGCGCAGGTATAGTACGATATCATCGGCATATGCCGATAGCAGATGCGTGGTGTCACCTACAGTGATCCCCAAGTCGGTCAGTTCCCCCCTGATCCTTAATGCCAAGGGTTCAAGTGCCAGTATAAAAATAAGCGGTGAGAGCGGGCTCCCCTTTCTCGTACCCCTATATATTTTGTATTCTGCCGAGATATGCCCTCCTGTCCGTGCCCTGGCTGTGGTAGCATTGGATAGGAGTCGGATCCAAGCAATGTACTCCTCCGGCAGCCCAAAGCTTGCTAGAGCCCTAAATATGTATTCCCATTTGAACGTGTCGAACGCCTGATGCATATCTAGATACAGCCCGCGTAGTCTGCTCGGGGCCTCTGCAAGAAGGTGGTGCAGTTTTCTAGTGTTCAGGGATGTACTGCGCGCTGGTAAAAAGCCCGTCTGGTCTATATGAATCAGTTTGTGTAGTGTTGGCAGGAGTCTGTTGGCCAGGATTTTACTAAGTATTTTGTACTCCGTCGACAATAATGATAGGGGCCGGTAACTAGCCATATCTGTGGGGTCCCTGCCCGGTTTCGGGAGTGATATCACTAGCGCCTGCGCTGTAGTGAGGGGCAAAGCTCTCTACTTCAATGCTTCTTTATATAGGATTTCAAATTGGGGTACAAGGAGATCCGCATAAGAGGTATAAAAGTCAGCTGGTAGGCCGTCCAACTCAGGGGTTTTGTTGCGGGGGAAGCCCTTAATGGCAGCCCTGATTTCGGACTGAGTTATTGGGCCCAGCAATTCTTTCCGAGCTTCCGCCGTCAGTTGGGGGCATTGAATTGCGGATAAAAACTAGTCTATGGCCTTACCTACTTCCTCTTCAGGCGCACTGTAAATTCTAGCATTGTATTGCCTGAAGGCTTCATTAATTTGTAATTGGGTAGCCGCTATACCTCCCGTGATGTTAGTAACCTCGTTAATCACAACATTAGGGGGGTCATCCCGCAGTAGTTTCGCCAACAACGTCCCCGCCTTGTCTGCTTCTGTGTGGGTCAATTGAGTTTATCTTTGATGGTCAATGACTCGGAGGGACTCCAATACATCGGCATGTCTGATTCTAGCTTCATGCAAGGGGGCACGTTGGTCCTCGTCCTGCACAGCTTCCTGCTCCAATCTACTGAGCTTCTCCTTGATGTCTATCAAAGACTTATATATTTCGTGTCTTGCCCCTACTGTTGCCCCTATGGCCTTCCCATGAACCACTGTTTTAAAGGCGTCCCACTCGATCAGTCTGGTGGACGCTGTGTTACTGTTGTCAGCAAAATACTGCCGGATGGTGTCCGACATGGTAGTGTGGAACACTGAATCATCTAGCATTTGAGGCCACAACCGCCATGTTGGCACTGGGGTGGGCACCCGGCCCCATCCAAGCACCACCTCTAACAGACTGTGGCCGGAGAAGGGCTTCGCTAGATATGTAGTATTCAGAACCTGCATTGCAATAGTAGAGGAGCAGTACATCCTATCAATTTGTGTGTGTAACATGTGTACTGGGGAGTAGAAGGAATATTCCCTGTGTGATGGGTGCCTCATCCTCCACACATCGCATAACCCCCAGCCCTCCGCCCATTCACACAATGCCTTTGCTTGTTTACAGACCCCCATCCGATGCAGAGGAGGGTGCGACCTATCCAATATTACATTCATCACAGCATTACAATCCCCCCGATGATCCATGGATAGCTTTCCCACCCCACTAGGGCAGTTGACAACTTACATAGGAACTTGTCCTGATCCGAGTTTGGCACATATATTGAGCCCAGTACTACCGGCTAGCCACCCAGGGTGCCCCTGGCCAGGACGTACCATCCTTGCTGATCTGTTCTCTGCTCTGCTAGCACGAATGGCACTCCATGCCTGACCCAGATCGTAGCTCCCCGCGCATACCCCGAACATGTGGTTGAGAACACCTGCCCTCTCCATTTCTTACGCAACTTCCCTACTTCCAACTCAATCAAATGGGACTCTTACAGGTACACTATCTGCACCTTAATAACTTTGCATGCACTCTATGCTGCTTCTGAACTGTCCCCAGACCCCTAACATTCCACGTTATTATGGTAAACTTATTCTGTATCTGCATCACGTGTCTGGACGTGGCCACTGTATAGGCGGCGAATCAGAAGTTACATGCTCCTTGAGCCACCCCTCCATATAGCGGGCCGCGTCAGCTCCCTCGCTTCTCTCCGGCAGACCTATGACACAGATGTTGTTCCTCCGCGCTCTTCCTTCCGCATCCTCCATGCGGTCCATGAGGGTGGTTACCTGGGACTGGAGTTGTTTGATATCAGTAGTGTTTTGGATTTGCTGGGGGGGACAAGGCCTTTTAGTTCCACTGCGTTGTCTTTTACCTTATCTGCAAGCTTGGCGTGATCCGCCCGGAGCAACGACAGACCAGACGTTAAAATGCCGATTTGTACCTCTATGGCTTTCCTAGAGTGTCGCCCTTCCTGAAAAATCAAGTCCAGCTTGTCCGCCATCTCTGCTGTGTTGGTATGTGGTATGCAGCTGGCTTGCTGGGAGCCGCCCGACGATAACGCGGTCTCCGGGACATGGTCGGTTCCAGCCTCACCCTCAAATTGTTTGCGCTTCACTCGCCCCATCTCAGCGTGTGCAGACGCCCTGCCCCCTGTGGTCGAGGCGGAGCGACAGTGTGGCACTCCCCAACTCTGTGGGGAAAGCTCCTGTACTGTTTGGCAGCCCCCGCTGTACCATGATCCCGACTGTCTGCACGCAGCACAGTCCGTCGCGCACTCCACCAAGCACCGATCTGCAGGCCACCGATCCGCACCTCCGTATGCAGTGCCCCAAATGACAGCCTTCTGCCATAGCTACAATGCGCCGTCCAGACATGCATTTCTGATTCTTCTGCAGGGGATCAGGGGGGTGGGGGCACTCCAGGTGTCATACACTGTAGCAGCACTCCAGGACCTGCACCAGGGAGCCTGCAGCACTCCGTAGGATTCTCCCCTTTCATGTGTTCTGGTGGTGTCACTCACCTACGGCCTCCTGTTGTTTTTTGGGCTCGCCCCCTCGGGTGCGCAGTCCCGTGTGGGCATCGCTAAATCCCCTGCGCTACCGTAATCGCGCCCCTGGACTCGAGCTCCAGGCCAGCCCACCCGAGCTGCGCCGTTTGTGCCCCTCCGGTGTCAGTTCAGGACGCTGTCTGCTCACCGCGACGCCGCCCAGGGCCTCCAGTCGCTGAGTCTCGTTGGACCTCTCGATGAAGGCTGTCCTCCATCAAATCTCTCCGTGCAGCGAGCAGGTCCGTCCCAGGCCGCACGGCGCCCCACAGGCCCCAACAGCGATGATCCGCTCGCTCCACGACCCAGACCTCTCCGGGAGCCAAAAAGTGCTACGAGGGTCGGCACCAGCTAGCTGCTGCTGTGCCCGAGTTTGGCAGGCGACAGAGACCTCAGGATACGGCAAGTCTGCAGGATGATTACTGCCCGGGTCTGGAGCTCCTTAATGTACATATATGTGTTTTACTAATGTGGCTTTAAAATAATATTGCTGTTGTATGCTTCGATGGTTACAATAACCAAATAAAGCGCAATTGACTGACTGACTGAATGTTTACATAACTACATTGTTTAAAGTCACAGAATAATTTTTATCTTGATGCTTAATCTTTTGCTTGTATGTATTTGCCTACCTTGAGGTTTACTTTTGAATATCTGTTCTGCGGCATGCTAGTTTATCATAGGCTACATATTTTCATGTAGGCCTTCTATTTTCTCAAAGGGTGAGAGCAGGTTAACGTCCAGTTACTGAATTAATGCTGAATTGGAGGAGAAAATGTAAAGAAGCATATCTGCCACACTGGCTAGAGGATGATTTCAGTTGCTCCCTTGTAGGATAATTGTCAAGGGGTCTCGGACCTGTTGCAGGTGTTAGTGGTGCTACTTAGAAAGATGCCACGTAGACTGAATCCTTGGTGATTGAAAATGATCTTGCACTCATCAATGCCCTCTATGAATTGCCTGGATTAACTTGTAAGTCTCAACACATACCCTCATTTATCAATGTATTCACTATATATTCTTTTGGGGCCTAGCCACTCTTTTGGCTATCCTCTGACAGCAGTGTGATTCAGGTAGGGAGGATCTGAAAGGGGTTGGTTTTCTCTCCTGTCATAAGTATTCAGGTAGTTCCTCTGTGTTGCTTCTTGCTCAGTCTGGGCTCTTCTGTTACTCTGTTCATGTTCACCTTTTGTGTTTTACTGCCATTGTTTCATGTGTGTAGTGATGGCTGTTGATTTTTCTGGCAGGTTTGTAATGTAATTTCCTCCAGTTACTTTTCACATTACAAAATTGAGATGTCCTTGCTTACTAGTAAGAAAGTGGATTATTAGTTATAGTGAGCAGTCGCACATCCTAAGGATAATAATACTGACTTGTCAGTGTGAGCTCCAAAAGTCACTAAATTAACATGAGCTCAGCCCCCTTGTAGCTGTGGCTCAGGGCAGACCGGCATAAAGGATTTATGCAGTACCAAAACATTGATCAATAAAAATCCCTCACCAATTTTGAAACATAGAGTACATTTTAATAAATAAAATATTTCCAATACAACAAAAATCTAATGACGGGAACTTGAGATAGGAGTTTTAAAAAAAGTTTACGTGAAAATAGCACCTATAATAGTCTATTGCTGTGATAGGCTGGGACCTGTGTGCTCTTTGAGGCAATCCATCCTGAGGTTGGATGCACAAAGCAGGACATCCTGGTCAAAGATTTTACCTACAGATGTGGTCTGCAAAATGGAGGAGAAAATCTTCCTGCTGGGCAAGACGGGAGGCTAAATCCAGTGAAGTCGGTGAGGAGTCGGATAGCCATTGGGCGAGGTCCTACTGAAGCCATTGGATTGGGTGGGACAAAGCTCAGAATAGGAGAAGTTTGAATTTCCTGTCTGCCGAGGTGTATTGCTTCGCACTCCCAGATAATAGAAAATACCGCCTTCCCACACAGTGGCTCAAACACGACGAAGCAATAAAAACAACACACCACCAGGAAAAGGATTTCAATTTAAAAAATGAAACCCTTCAAAGATTGTTCCCAAAATGAGGCAAGTGGTTTTATTTATGCAACACTTTATAACAAAAAGGCTTTCCCAGATGTCAAATGAACAACATTCAAATGTATATAGAGATATATATGCATATATGTGCAAGCAATAATATCACACTTATAAGTAGGCAAATGCAACTGTTGAATGCATGGAATAATAATATGAAATACAAGCTGATAATAATATGATATGAAACTCAAGCAGATAATACTGGATGTCCGCTGCAAGAAATCAGAAAGATATACACTAAAGACATCAGATGAGTACAACCACTAAAGACTTGGATGTGCACACAAACTCACTCACATCACAAAGTCAATACTCAAAAACAAAACACCTCACAGATCGTTCACTCGACATCCTTGCCAACTCAAGCTGGAGGAGCCCTTTGACAGCCCAGGTCGGATCTCGGTCGGGACCCAAATTCCCTTGTGACGACATGTTTGCCCCACAAGCTAGCTCCCGTCTGTGCGCCAAGATGCCCTGCCTTTAATACCTTTTACTCAACCTGGGGAGAAGGTTCTAGAAACCTCACCCCCTTTCTTCTGTTATGAAAAACCGAGCTGACCGTACTGGTCTGTGTCAAGACAGAAGCTGTCCAGGTCCCTGTATTTTGACTCCGAGACAGAGCTGTACATTACACACATTTCTCTGGCAAAACAATCTCTCATCTGAAAGATACCAAGCACTCTTCCCACACATTATCCCAGTGAAGCTTACGAAAGCCTAAAACAACCTTGAACGTGAATAGCCTAAACAACTTGAGTAATCTGGGGGCCTGCGTGTGCATGCAAAAAGCTCAAACAAGACAGAGTTCGAATTCAAGATGACATGAGGGCATGTCAAAGCCAATAGTGAGAACTTCATAAGAATTTCCAATGTACAACACAGTGCACATTTGTGCACCACTGCCTAAGGCACTGCACACTTCATCTCCCAATGTAGAACATAATGCACATTTGAGCAACACTGCTTATAGCACTGCCCTGCTAAAACTACAAAGTTTCCACTAAAGAAATCTTCAAGGAAACGTGCACATGCAGAGAAAAATGATGTCGTACATTCAGGCTAGGGTAAAGTAAAACTCCTAAAGTCAATTAAAACAATGGTAGTCAAAGGTCATCACGAGGTCCCAATACATGGGAGTGTTCCAGCACTACAGAAGGTCCAATTATCACCTGGAGACTTTTGTCACATTCCATTGCAATATTTTCTCATTGGGGCTCTCTAAAATGGAAGTCCTTTTCTTCCAGCAGGGTGATGCAGCAGGCTGTGTCTGACAAGGGCTCCACAAGGTTGGACACCTTCTTGCCAAAGGCCTTCTAAAACTGATTTGCAGCACGAAGAAGGTCCAAGGACAATTATTTTGTTACTTCAGCCCTGCGAAGTCGGACCATTGCTGGATTGGCTCTGGTGTTTGGTTTCAGTCCTCTTGTGGCTGGCAGTCAGAAGTTTTCGAAGTCCCAACACATTTTGCTGGGATGAGTCCCTCATTCCTCCTCTCTCCACTCCAGACTCGTTTTGGGGGCAGTTTCCCTCCCACCGGGTTTGGAGCCAGCCTAGCTAGCGTGGGCCTGTGGAACACAGACTTAACTTCCTCCAGGACTCACGTAACATCTGCTACCTGTGAAAGGTCAGGCCACACCTTGGTCCTTTACAAGTAAATATGTTTTTGGGTCTACCCCCCCTACGCTTTATGTAAGAAGAAGAAAAACACTACCTGACACCCAGGTTATTGTCTCGTTTAAGGGAGCAGTTTTCACAATTAATTTTAGGGCGGCAGTGGCAGGCCAGCCATCCCAGGCTAATGCTAATTAGCCTAACTGGGGCTCGCAGGAAAAATATAGCTTTCCAGAAGTTATTTTTCCCTATATTTAACAAAAGATTCACTTTACCAATGTATTGGATGTTTAATAAATATGGAAATTAACATGTAATTACTATTCTAGTAGTTTCCTGTCAAAAGTTACTGATTACATTTTATTTTTTAAAGACTCTATTAATGTTTTAAAACTTAAGAATACCAGGCATATTGTACAGCAGTTAGATAACACAGACTTCGTCAAAATGTTATCAACAAAAAGTACTCAAGACAGTTAACAATAGATAGTGGCAGCTGTAGAAGTGAAGATAAGAGCCCCGAGTCAGAGAAGGGGCATCTGGAGCAGTCATATCCACTAGTGTGGGCTTGGTGGCTCCCTCTTTCTCCTCCTATTCTGGGTGGGTCTAGGGACCCCAGCCCAGTTCTAGGTGAATGTGTGATCACTCCCGCATGGTTCCCCCAGCTCATTATCCTTCTGATACTCCTCCCACTTGCATACATGCACTCCTTCCTTTCAATTGTGGCCAGCCAAGCAGTTGGTCTACAGGCATTCGCCCCAGGGGAGCTATCTCGGCTCATCATAGGAGGGCCAATATCAGATGCAGCCTCAGTCAGTTGGTTAAATATCTCCCACCGCTCCAAGCCCTGCTCAGCATTCTCATCAGTCCTAACCGTGCTTAATCTCTTTTCTTCCGCTAGGGCTCACTCCTGCAAATCTCCCTGCCACCTGGCAAACAGTAGAAATGTAGGTGCCAAACAGTATATCGCTATTCGTCACTATGCTAAGAGTCATCCCAGAGATGCAAAGCAAGTGCAAATCTTTGCACCTGTCCATGAGGCCAGGAGTAGACCAAGTAGTCAATGACTGGGTAAGGCCTACAAGTGAACGGCATTAATCCCCCCGAGCTCTTCCAGGACTCCATTCCAATAATCCTCTAGCAGTGGGCAGGTCCAGCTCATATGCAGGAATGCCGCCAGGCTAGTGTTGCATCTTGGAAATCCCTGTGGCATGCAGGTAAGTTTTTATGTAGTCTCCAGGGAGTGAGGTAGGAGTGGCGCAGATAACGAAACTGCATCAATTTAAATCTTGTATTGCTTGCTGCCTCCTTTACCTGTGTGCCTTCCCTAATCTCGATCTGTCAAACGGTCACCGATGGTCATCATCCTACAACTGATGTGACCGTACAGTATCAACGTGCCAGTGTAGATTGAGTGCGTGTAGAGGTGCAAGATCATGCTCCTGCTGTTACCTATATCCAGGATGAGCCACCGCGTCTGCAACTCCTGCCGCTCCGTTAGGAAGTCAGGCCACAGTTCGTGGATCGTGTGCGAGATTTTTGTGTATTGCTGGAGTTCACCCGGGGCAATAATAAAGTGGTCCCAGATTTCCTCAAAGGAGACAAAGGCGTGGCCCTGATACAGATCCCCCAGGGACTGGCATCCCCCTCCATCCACTGGCTGATGTCCATTACCATGTGTAGCCTCTGGAGTGGGCCCAGCAATCAAATGGACAGCTGTCTGGCATAGGGTTGCCGCTGTAGAACACTGTGTGTCGCCACATCCCATATTGGCACCACCTATTGCACCATGTGCGGTCAATTTCCAGAATCTCCAGCTCAGTCATAAGTCGCGGGGGCGGTTGACCCCTCAATCACTACCCCCTCAGTAGTTGTTTTTCCCAGTTTGGGCCCTCCTCACCCAAAGCACTGCATATTGCAGTCGATCTGCTAGGTAGTAGAGATGCAAGTCAGGCAGCCCCAGCCTGCCTCTGTTGAGATCCCGCTTTAGAACCGCAGGTTTTACTCAACACCTTTTCCCCACCCACACTATTGAGGCCTGGAGGCAATCTGATTGCTGCAAAAGTAGTGCAGGGAATAAGGCAGAATGTATTCTGGAGGGCATACAGGCACCGTAGGAGCAGTGCCATTTTGCTCAGTGCCACTCTGCCCATTATCGAGAGTGGCAGGGTGTTTCAAAGGGCAATTGAGGACTCCAGTCTGTGCATCACCTTCTCCATCTTGAGCTCATATTGCCACTGTGGTGTGAGCTTCTTAAGTTCCCAAGTATTGGAAGACATTCACCTCCTAGGGAGCCCCCACTTCCGTATGGGCTTCTCTGGCTACGCTCTCCAAGCTGCCAGCAGGAACACAATGGTCTTCTGTGTGTTCACCCGGAGGCCAAATACAGTCCGAAGATGTCCATCTGTAGGAGGAGGGGGAACAGCTGTTCCAGGCTGACACAGATGCACAAACATGTTATATGCATACATGAACACAACATGCATGTTGTGGCCAACCAGAATGCCTCTGTCAGCCAGGTGTGCCTGGAGATATATTGCTAACTGCTCCATCGCCAGGGCAAAAAGCAATGGGGACACCAGGCAGCCCTTCTTAGTGCCTCTTTCTGTTCTAAGGGGGTCCGATACGATGCTGCTGGTACGCACTTTAGCCGATGGTGCTTCATATAAAAGTCGCACCCACCACATTAACCTTGGACCGAAGTCCATCAGGTACAGTACCTCACAGAGATCTTCCCAACGCATGGAGTCAGAGGCCTTTTCCATTTTGAGAGCCATGAGGGCTCCCTCCATCACCTCCCCCCAACCTAGTGCAGAACATGGGATATATGATATAAACTCATATGCGCACCGCTATGCGGTATTAAGCCCCATTGGTCTTCGTGTACCAGGTGTAGAGGTACACCCTACATGTAACCTAGTAGCCAGTGGTTTCAAGAGGCTCTTACAGTCAACGTTGATCTCCAGTGACCAGGGTCGGTAGGAACCCTGGCCCTTTAGGGTCCTTGTCTGGCTTAGGGATCATCACTATCTGCGCTTCCTGCATAGAAGGTTGGAGTACCCCTGTGTGATTAGCCGCTTGGATGGACTTCTAAAGTTTGGGGAGTAATTGTGCTTTATATTGCTGATACCACTCTGTAGATTAGAGTTTATAATCTGTGTTTCAACATGTTCCAATATCCAGCTACATACCTGCCTGTGAAAAAGCTTTTGGGAGCTAGTCACTTGAAGAACTTGACAATGGTAATTTTGCGCTTTCCACCTTTAAATATCAAGCACCCTACCTTGTGGGCACAAAGCTGTACCTAGGAGTGACTTACTAGTAGGTAAAAGCAGGGTTGCATGCCTGTTTGAAAGGAACCCTATTTAAATAGTTTTCTAAGTTAGTTGGTAAACCACTCGCTCCAATTCTGTAAATGCATAAAGTGCAGTGCACACGTACTGCAACTTATGGTGCTGGGGTGTTGAACTCATTGACCATACAACTCGAAAAAAATCAATTCTGTTGATGTCTTCTTTCAGTTCCCTTATTTCCTTCTATTACCTCTGTCATGAGGAACTTGATCTTAGTTATGTTGAGGACTGTTAAGGTGGGAGTAATATGAATATTTGTGTGACCAAATCTCCACGCGATCTGAAATCATTTGATTATAAGTGATTGTTGAAAAGTGATAAGTGGCTGTTGATTCCCTTCGTATCTTAGATTAGAACAGATTTGTCAAAGTTGGGATATCCATCTTTGTTTGAGGATCGTGGTTCAGTTGTGAAAAAGATAATTTGTGGATTAAAAGATAATTTTTCAAGCATTTAACTTTAAACAAAGAAATATTTGTACTTCATAAACCCTTCAGTCTGGGGCGGGTATCAAGCCCTACCTCACAGGCAATGGGAAGGAGCATTGATTAGATTAAGGACCAGCTCAATCCAGAATTTACTATGCTTCCCTCTGGGACAGTATTGTTTAGAGGATATTTGATTCTGCCCATCTGACTTGTATATCTAGCCAAATCCCTTTTTAATTTATTTTCTTGTGTAAATTGTATACAGTTTTTTGCAGGCAATTTTAATACGTGTATTAGGAACCAAGTATTTTAAACAATGTTGTGTTGCTTTATACTTTATACAAATGCTCAGTGATTAATTGACTTGTTATGCTGTTGAGGCATTTTTTAAATCTGCTGCATGCTGTCATAATTCTATGTTGGTTTAAATAGTTTGATAGCATGCACTGCACTTTATATGTGAAGATGTTCATTTGTTTTTATTTGTTTACTTTTTATGTGTGTCGCTAACATAAAAAATAAAGTTTACTTTGTCTAGTCTCGCAGTTTTCTGTCAAAAGTTAAATATCAAAGTTTATGATCTGTACTTCAACAACTTCCAGGATCAAGCTGCAGTCCTGCCAGTAACATAGCTTTTGGGAGATAGTCTCTCGAGGAGCTTACCGACTTTAATTACGCACATGTTCCACCTTTAAGTATAAGCCGCCGTACCTTTTGGGCAAAAAAGTGTACACAGGTGTGACTTAATAATAGTTAAAAGCAGAGTGTCATATCTGTTCAAAAGCATTATTTTGACAGGTTTGACAGCAGGTTTGTTTTTAAGCTGTTGCAATCAGACTGCACATGGCAGACCTGAATCTGTAAATGGCACAGTAGGTGCTACAGTCCACTGGTTACATTTAACTTCCAAGCCCTGGGTGGATTTTCTACACCACATACTTGTATGCAAATTAAATATGTCTGTCACAAATAATCCAATATACCCATGTTTAAAGGGGGAGCAAAGGCACTTTACTCCTGTTTAGCAGGGTTTTAAGTGCACAGAGTTCTAGGTCCAGCAAAACAGGCAAACATTGGGGGAAAATTACACCAAAGATGGCCATTTCCTACACCTGCCCTCCATTATCATGTTAGGTTTCTTAGGAACAAGGATTCAGATAGTCAGACATCTGACCATAGAATACTAGTCGCAAACTATAACATGTTTGTGACCAGTACAGATTTTTAACAGAGCAATGTACCAATACTTTGGTTCTTACAATCAGAATTGTAGTAGGTCGGAATATTAAGAAGATTAGCTACAAATTGTTACTCACTAGGATTGGATGCCATTTCCGGGATAGTGGCCTGCTGAGGTCAGCAGACCATTATGTTTGTGATTTACATTTCAATAAAGAAAGCTTTTTAGTTAAAAATAGCTTGTTTTCTCTTAAGGAAACTGACTAGTGTTTAAAACGATTGATGGACCACTGCCAACTCCCAAACAAACGTTTTAACTTACCGAAAGACCATTTTATGAATGGGTTACCAACCCAACTTGGGACCCGATTACTTTTCAGTGGTTCATGACTGCTATTTTGTTCCTAAACCATTAAAAAAAAAATTAAAAAAATTATTAAGCTTTTTTAGATACCAGCACAAAGTTATACATATACTTTAAACATGAGGGATGCTCAGTTCATGCTAATGATAAAAAATGTCGTACATATTTACAGAAAAATTGAGCTATGCAAAATAAACAATAAAGGAGGGCACAGGTGACACACTTTACAAATTAATCCAAATCAATTCTAAGCATCATCAATCTTAACCTTTGCGGGCAGTAACCTCAGATCATAAAGAGAAACTTGCACCTTCCCAAACAGTAGACCTTGGAGGATAGTTAGTTACAGCCAGAAACAACGATAAATCATTTCCTGAGCCTCCTTCCACTTTAAAACTGGAGCCCAAATACGCCTGCCAGCCAGTCTCCCTCTGCTACCCCATCTCTCATAAATACCTCTCTCCATATTAAACATAGAGAGCAGCTGTGCAAGCCATTGCTGAAAAGTTGGGGCTTCTGGATTTAGCCATCCGAAGCTATGCATATCCGGTCAATGAGAAATCGATAATATGGATCTTGCTCGTCGCTACTATCGACCCCCAGGAATATTAAAGCGGGGGTAATTACAGCTTTCACACCCAATGTCTGGTCCATGAATTTCTCTATTGAGTTTAATAACATCTCCAGACACCGACAGGACGCAAACGTGGATTAAATCGGCCTCCCGAAGAGTCACACCGAGGGCATCTGACTCCCACCTGCGCCCCCCATTGTGCGATCCTAGCCGGGGCGTAATAGAGTGAAAAAATAGTCTTGTAGTGCTGAACTTGAAGCCCCGCAGAACACACCACTGTCTATCCCATTTCTAGTGAATCAAACAATCTATCCGTTTCTATGCCCAGTCGGTCAGCCCATTTCTTCCCATGCTTTTCCATATCGTCCTGTTTAAGCGCTATAAGTTTGGCATACATACTCCTTATGGTGCAGTTCATCCCTTCTCTAACAGCATCAATGAATTTTACTTTGCTGAAACCAGACACCCAAACCACCTTCCCGCTGAGAAAACTTTGCACCTGCAGATATTAAAAAATGTTTGACTTGAGGAGGAGCCTAGCGCTTGACCGAGATGGCCGCGTGAGCTTAGAGCTCCCGAGACCCTCGCGCCCTCCGTCGACTATCCTGTCTCTAATCCTGATGGTATGCATGGCACCGTGTTGCTGAGTTGTCAGGGAGGCGATTGATGCTACCCGCGGTCGGATCGCCCATCGGGAACCGGACTTACGACTGGCGGAAGATTGCGGCCTAACTCCCGGGGATGCCAGGGGCTAGAGTTGGCAGGATGCCCGACTCCTAGTTGATCAACAACGGCCTGGCGAGGTGTGACCTGTCGGACGGAGGTCCTCGCTCTTTCACTTTCGATTTCGTTCCCTTTGTCTGCCCGGACACTGTAGAGCTCTGGGGGGCTTTATTACCCCAAGGACGCTCGGCGGGCTACTCTGGCAGCACAAGGCAGACCTGCTCACTCCTTATTCCTCTCTCTGAGAGGGAACAGTCTTAACTGCACTGGACTGCCTGGAGTCCATTATGTCGGGCAAAGCAGAAGGGGATCGGATGAAGACTAAGTCCACCAGGCGGGGAACGTATTCCCAAGTCAACAGTATGGACCGCTACGCCCTCCTGAAAGCATCGCCGAGTGGATCGAGCCAGGCGCCGGATGCCCAGAAGGAGGACTCGCCTGGGACACCGGAGCTCTCCCTACAAGATGTCATGGGCGCGCTCGACGGGATGCAGACCTCGATGGGGAGACAGTTCGAGGCCCTGGCGCATAAGGTGGATGCCATCCTGGTGGATGTTAATCTGATCCGCTCGGACCTGGGCAAGACGAACAAACGCGTTAAGAACCTGGATCACAAGACCACGGGCCTCACTGATGATGTTGCGGATCTGCAGACCGAGGTTCGGAAGCTGAGGGCCGAGAGTGACCTCGCCGCCCGCCGGCTGGAGGACTTCGAGAGCCGGGCCAGGCGCAACAACGTGCGAGTCATCGGGGTCCCGGAGTCCTCGGATGAGGCTTCGGCGGACCTGCTTGTGGAGGATTTGGTCCTCAATCATCTGAAGCCTAAGGGCCTTGGAAAGTTTTTGCGGTGGAAAGGGCCCATAGGGTGCCGGGCGGGCGGCCCAAGGCGGGTGCCCCGCCGCGGCCGATTGTCGCCCGGCTCTTTCATTTTCGAGATCGGGACGCTATCCTGCAAGCTTCGAGGGTGACGGGCCCAGTCCCCTTCCAGAATGCATCGGTGAATTTTTATCCGGACTTCACCCAGCAGGTGCAGAGACAGAGACAGAGCTTCCTGGGGGTGAAGCGGAGACTTCGGGAACTGGATCTGAAGTATGCCATGCTTTTCCCTGCCAGACTACGGGTGGTGCATGAAGATCGGACATTCTTTTTTGACTCTCCTGTTATGGCCGACGAATGGCTGGACGCTTTGCCCCGGCGACGGACGGGGGACGACACAGCCGAGCATGGAGACAGTGGCCGGGATGGACAGGGCTGATATCTCAGACCCGGCCTGACTTGATTTGACCATACTTGAAGATTTGAACAGAGTGCAGTAACTGTGGAGGGTTGCGGGAGGACGAGGGGTGTTCTTTTCCTCCCTTAGGGTACTTTTTGTAGATTTTTTGTTTTTGTAGGGCGACAGGCACACTGCAAGTTGGGGGGGCTTTGTAAGCTGCAGCAGGGGTGCAGGGTGGGGGGAGTTTTGGGGATTTTGAGTTTGTTGTTGGGGGGTTTATTTCTGCAAGGCATGATGATTATCCTCAGGGCTGTTCCATGGTGGCTCCTCGGGTGTGGGGTGGGCCTCTTTCCGTTTGAGGATGGGGGTAGAGGCTTAAGTGTTATAAGCTGGAATGTTAATGGTTTGGGGGATCGCATCAAGAGGGGGATTGTTTTGCAATTTTTGAAGCGCTTGTAGGAGAGTGGAATCTGACTAATGGTTGCCCCCAACTTTTTGCCTGGTATTTAAGTGGTTTTTGACTAGTCTGGCTGGGATCCTGCTATCCAGGACCCCAGCCTATCTGCTTTCTCCCTAAAACTGTTGTGAGTACTCTAGGTACAAACATAATTGGATGCTGGACATGCCCTACCAGTCCCTTGTAGATGGTACCCTAGGTACCCAGGGCATGGGTCCCCCAGTAGGCCTACCAGGGCTGCAGCACTTATTGTGCCACCCTGGGACAGCCACCCAAACTGACACCACCAGGCCACTACTGTAGCCTGGGTAAGGTAGTGCTAGCACCCCTTACAGGGACGTAGGTACCCTATGTCCCATACCATACAACACATATACTCTCATAGGTCACCCCTATGGCAGGCCCTGGTAATCCTACAGGGCTGGGTGCTGAGGTATGTGTGAGGGGGGACCCCTACGTGAGTAGGACCTCTCTGCAACCTTCGTAAAATCGTTACTGGGTTGTTTGTAGTGTAGCCATACCATATACTCTTAACCGCATTATAAGTTATTGCGTCATCGCTGTAACTTTGGAATGGCTACACCGAACCATATCGTGTTTGGTGTCAAACATGAAGGAATCATACCCCCAGTCCAGCCATGGGCATGGGGGCACGATTCCCCCTTGCTAGGAGGGTGATATGGGAAAAGCGGTAGAATTTGGAAACCAATTTAAAAGTGCACATGTACCACAAAATGGCTACTGTTCGCCACCTACACGACTCTGGCTGGCTGTTGCTGGGGAAAACCCCAGCCTCGCCATCTGGACAATAGGGCTCCTGTGGCAGGGAGGTGCCAGCACCTCCCCAGACAGGATATGTGGATTGGAACAGGGTGGGTGCACCAAAAGTCCATTCAGAGTTGCACGTAGGCAGCTGCAGAGCCCCAATTCTGCATACACCGCCTGGAACCAGTTCAGGGGCATCCTGCCCCTCGCCCAGGCGGGAAACACACAAAGGGGAGTGGGTGTAGCCACCCTTTCCCGCCGCTACTCTGATTGGTAGGCTCTATTTTGGACCATCCCCTAATCTTGGGGATATATGGGAATAACTTTGCCCTAGAGCCTTAGATTCGTACAGGACTTCAGAGAACTGACCTTCGACGAGCTGCTGCCCAGCTGACTGAAGAAATCTCCCTTGGGATAAAGGAGTTATCCCCCTGCTTGGCAGGCACCTAAAAGACTACAAGATACCCGGTTGGAACTTCGTTGCTCTCACGACCTTCGACGCCTTCCAGCAACCTCGAGGTGGGTCTCCAGTGCATCCCAGCGTCCTGTGAGCGTGCCCAGCAAGTCTGAGCACCCTGGACCACGTGGGTGTCGAGATCCCCGCATACCCCGAGACACCGGCCACCTCTTGTCCAGCACACGACCCCGACCAGTGGGGAAGTTGTGCTTTGGCCCATTCTTGAGCCAACCTTCAAGCAGCATTTGTGCCGACCCTCAGCTCCCTGGCCCGCTCCGGTGGCCCGTGGGAGCCCTTTTACGCACTCCATTTTGCTGCCTTCCGCGGTCCCTTGTCTCTCGACTTGTGGGCCCTGACGGAGGACAATCTTCTTTTCTAAGAGTTCCCCTGGTTGCTCCAGGCCTGCTCTACGCTCCCTGCAAAGGAGAGCACCCTCAGACCACGTGGGTCTGCACCAGCAGCTGCTTTGTTCATCTTGCGTGGGTTGCGGTTGCCAATGCTTAGTGGATCCAATCGGGACACTAACACCGCAGCGACCCTCAGCCGACGTGGGACAGTCTCCCTCCAGAAGCTGGCCTTCCTTGAAGCCTCCCGGAGCCCGTGACTGCAGAGCCCAGCTGTACCTTCCACACCTGAAGCACCCGACATCCACGAGCTCCTTCCTGTGAGCTCCCTGGTCACTGTGCTGTGACCCAGACTCTGTCCCCTCTGCTTTCAGGTTCATCTTTGTCTTTTCTTCAACTTCAATCTTCACGACTTCAGCGACACTTCCAGCTAGCAGCAGTTTGGACTCCTTTTCCATAGAAAATCAGCCCGCGACCCGACACCAGAATCGACCTATGCACCCGGCTTCCCTGGGGCAGGTAACAGTGGTACTTCGGTACTTCCGTGGTGGTGGGCTCTCCAAAGCCTTAAGTCTCAAGCCTTAACTTTGTACTGTTGTTAGAAGTGTCCTTAAACCTTAATTATTCAACCGCGACATTCTCCATAGGCTAACATTGCGATCCCGACAGCAGCTTCTCGCACTGCACACGCCTCCCGTGGGTCCCCTTCCTCTTAACTGTGGGTGGATTCTTAAGGGGCCAGCGATCCTGAATGCCCTAGGCATTGCCTGTAGAATTGTCGTGGTTCTTATACCACTATTTTAGTATATGGTTTGGTCCCCCCCTGGGGCCCATTGATTTCTGTGCTATTTATTGTGTTTAGAAATGCTTGTTTGAATTGTAACTTTGCCACTAGCCACATAAAGTGACTGTGGGATTCTGTCTAGAATAAATACATATATTTTATATATATACCTGTGTGGGCTACTCTTTCATTTGGTTATTCAAGAGGTTATTATGGTAAAACAATAAGCTTAACACTCCTTCAAGACTTAGCCTGAAGGCTGCTCTCCACAGCTACCACTAGGATAGCTTTCTTTAAAGGTTGTCTTAAACCTACCATCAATAGGAGTCGAATTGGACTGGTGCAAGGTGTCCCTATAACTAGGAACAGCATATGCCAGGCCAACTTCTCACAGCGCTCAATGCCAGATGTTGTCCTGCTGCAGGAGACGCATCTCATAGGTAATACGTGCTATGCCCTGAATAGGAAGGGGTATAAATTCATTGCACACTCGGGATTCTCTTCTGGGTCCAGGGGTGTGGGCATCCTCGTTAGAGCATCGTTGCCTTTTGAGGTGGACTCCACCATTGTTGACGATAGGGGGAGGTTTGTGGCGGTGGCGGGGCGGTGGGAAGGAAGGACTTTGGTTTTGGTTTTGGTTTCGGTTTATGTCCCGCCGGCCCTGCAGGCCTCCACATTTGCTGAACTGGGCAGGGCTTTGCTGACTCTCCCGGGGGGAATACTGGTAGTGGGAGGGGATTTCAACGCTGTGGGCTCCGGACTGTTGGATAGATACCCGCCCAGGGACACAGGGGGGGCTCAGAAATGGCTTCCAGACTTCCTGGATACGTTTGGTCTGATAGACTGCTGGAGGCTCCGGCACCCCACACAGAGTCAATATACGTTTCACTCCGGGGCGCATGGTAGCCTCTCCAGGATTGATTACCTGCTCACTCTGGCCGCACATGCCTCGTTGATATCCGAGGCGAGGCACATGGCACGCGGTATCTCTGACCACTCTCCAGTGTGGATCCGGCTGGATCTAGGTCGGGAGGGAGGAGGGAGGGTGGCCCCCATCAATCCATGGTATTTCCGAGACCCCAAGATGCGCAGCGCCCTGGTAAAGAAGGTAGATAATTACTTTAAGGACAATCTGGGAACCGTGGACTCGGCGGTGTCGCTGTGGGAAGCCTTTAAGACCGTGCTTCGGGGGGAAGCCCTCTCCCTGGTGGTGGCTGCCAAGAATCGGAGGGATGGCGAGGTGCGGCAAGTGGAGGAGGAGATCGCGGCCCTTGAGGGGGCTATGGAGGAGGAGGTTACAGAGTCCTCACTGCATGAGCTTTGCTTGAAGCAGGCGGAGTATAGGGACCTGGTGACGAACGCCGCTAAGGCCCTCAGTAGGGAACAACAGGGCCGCCTGTATGACGTTGGTGATAAGGCAGGGAAACTCCTGGCGTGGTTGGACAGGAAAGAACGGGTCAATAGAGTGGTGCCAGAGTTGACGGGAGAGTGGGGAGAGGCGATTGTGGAACCTGAGGGGATTGTGAAGTGTTTCGCGGAGTATTTTTGTAGGGTTTATTCCTCTGTGTCGGACAGGCCGCCTGAGGACTCGTCTGATCTCCTCTGTGATATCGAGTTGCCCTGCCTCTCTGACATAGATAGGGACGATTTGGATGGTGACATAACGGTTGACGAGGTGGCGGGGGCGATTCGCGCGTTAAACTCGGGTAAGGCCTCTGGACCGGATGGACTGCCGATCGACCTGTACAAACTGTTCCCGGATAGGGTCGCCCCTCACCTGCGCGCCATGTTTTTGGAGGCGCGGGGGGATGGGATCCTTCCGTTGGATCAGCGGCTGGCGTCGATCGTGGTCATACATAAAGAGGGTAAACCCCGAGATAGGTGCGCATCCTATCGGCCCATTTCACTCCTCAACGCTGAGCCGAAAATTCTGGCCAAACTCCTGGCTACTCGTTTGATTAGGGTACTTGGCGATTTGGTCCACCCGGATCAATCTGGCTTCATCCCGCACCGAAACACAGCATTGAACCTTAGGCGTCTTCATGGCGTCATCGCCAGGGCGGGCACGCTGCGTGAACCGGCTATTGTGGCATCTCTTGATGCCACGATGGCCTTTGACACGGTGGAGTGGGCATACTTATGGGCCGTGCTGGCCAAGTTTGGTTTCGGTCGCGGTTTTGTGAGTTGGGTTCGGTTGCTGTACGAAGGGCCACTAGCGAATGTTGTGGTGAATGGTCGGGCATCTACTCCGTTTCAGCTTGGTAGGGGTACTCGGCAGGGTTGCCCCCTGTCGCCTCTGTTGTTCGCCCTCGCCCTTGAACCGTTGGCTGCGTGGATACGTTGGCACCCGGATATACGGGGCCTTCGGTGGTCGCCTGATCACGAGGACCGTATTTCGCTTTATGCCGATGATATCCTGCTGTATCTTGCCTCACCTAAGAAGTCACTTATAGTGGTCTGTTACGTACTCGCATCGTTCGGTAGGAACTCGGGGCTTGTGATTAATTGGGGCAAATCGTACTTGTACGTTCTTAGTGGCGAGGTCCCACCGATCCCTAGAACATGTTCAATACAGGTTGCCCAGCAGGGTTTCGTGTATTTGGGGATTTTTATATCCATGGATCCTGCTGTGCGCTATGAGAGGAATCTGCTCCCCCCCCTTGGCACGCTTGAGGCGAGATGTTGAAGGTTGGCGGAGGCTGCCGCTCTCCCTTGTTGGGCGTGCGGCCCTGTTCAAAATGATGTCTCTTCCCCGCTTCCTCTACGCCCTCCAGAACACCTTGGACTGGGTACCGGCCAAATACTTTCGGGAGGTCGAAGGCCTCCAACGGACGTTGCTGTGGGATGGGCGGCCGCGAATAGCTATTTCAAAGTTGACGCTCCCATGGTACGATGGGGGCATTGCGCTCCCAGACATCCGACGGTACTATTGGGCCACGCAGCTGAGCGCGATTAACCATGGGTTTTATGGCCCTGCCCTCAGCCCTGGGTATGCCATGGATAGGTGGCTGCTGCGTGGCGGCAACTACTACAGGGCGTTGTATTCGCGGTCCTTAGACTCGTCCCTCACGGGGCCCACAGGTGTGGCGGTGCGTGTATGGAAGATGGCGACTGACTCGTTGGGCTGGAAGGATAGGCTCACCCTCGCTACCCCATTGTTTGAATCGGAAAGATTGGGAAGACTCTGGCATACGAAGGGCTTTGATAAGTGGGACCTGATAGGTATATCCAAGGTGGGAGATGTGCTGCATAAGGGGAGGGTGAAGTCCTTCGAGGAGTTGCAGACTGAGTATGAGCTAGGGCCCTCAGAGTATTTCAGGTATATCCAGCTGCGTCACGCCCTCCGATCAGTCCTCGTGGAGGGTGAGAAGGTGCCGGAGTCCTCTCCCCTTGAGGACCGAGTCCTTGATGGTCATATGCCCGAGAGCACGATCTCGCTCATATATAAGAAGTTGATTAACGTCCGGGCAGACATGCTTTTGGGGCTGAGAGAACAGTGGACTAGGGATGGCCTTGAGTTGGATAATGAGGACTGGCAGTCAGCGGTTTCTTCGCCTAAGGAGGTTGCGATCCCGTCGCGTCTGAGGCTGGTGCAGCTTAAAATACTGCACCGGGTGTATGTGACGGGGCCAAGGCTGGTCCACATGGGATTCTCGGAGGACGGCCTGTGCAGAAGGGGATGTGGTATGGTGGGTACTTTCCTGCACATCATTTGGGAATGTGGTGTCATTGTGGAGTTCTGGAGGAGAGTCCATGCAGTTATGGGGGAGGTGACGGGCACTGCGGTATAGCCGGAGGCGCGGTGTTGCCTCCTAAACGTCTGGGGGCCCACTGACCTCGACGAGGCGCAGACCCAATGGGTGACTCTGGGTAACATGGTAGCTAAAAGGGATATCGCGCGATTGTGGGGCTCCTCGGGACCCCCTACACTGACCGCGTTGAAGGAGAACATGGACTGGAGCATGTTTAGGGAGAAGACGGTCTACTGCTCTAGAGGTCGCCCCCGGAAGTGGCATGCCATCTGGGGGCGGTGGAACCAATACAGGGGGGGAATATGTCTTGCCCCGGATCTGGAACCTCCCGAGGAACAGCTTTCCCCCTGACCCACTTTCCAGCACAGTTTGGTTTTAGGAACCGTTTTGGGCCTCTGCTGTCCCCCTTCTTCCTCCGTACACAGTCTTGTAACTAGTAGATGAGTGGGGTCCGGCCTCCCCTGGGGGCTTTCGCCATGGGCTTTCAATGTCCTTGCCTTGCTGGGGTTTGTTGTGAGTTTTTTCTGTGTTTACTTAAAATTGGACCTTTGCATTACTCTTTGAACTGTAATGGGGACACATCACTGTATCTAACTCTCAATGCTGCCGAACCTTCGGGCTGTCGGCTGAATAGCTGTGTCCTGAATTTTGAAATAAAGGTTTTCAAAAAAAAAAAAAATGTTTGACTTCTCAATTCCAAACTCGCCCTGTAAATCACTAAACTGGCGAATTCCATCTGGCCGTATTAAATCCCCGACTGTCCTGACACCCCGCCTCGTCCACTCAGCCATAATCGTATCTGAGAAAATTGCGGCCAGCGCAGGATTTTTATAGAGCTGCGTGTAACAGTTTATTCTCCCAAGGTCCGTCTTCTTTTTAAGTGCTGCCCAGATCTTAAAGGCTGCCATCAAGGTCTTGAATCTTGTTTTCTTGTAATAGCTGGGCTCACTAAACTTCATAAAACAGTTAGGCGCATCAACACCTAGCAGTAGTCTATACACATCTGGTAGCCCAACCTCGGCCCGGGGGTCCGTTGTACACCCACCAATTAAGTAACTCATATATTGGATAGCCGCAGCCCAGTTGTAGGTTTTAAAGTCCGGAACAGCAACGCCTCCTCTTTCTCTCGGCAGTGACATGAACCTGAAGGCCCTCCCAATTTTGCCATGTGCCCATATAAACCTTTTTACTATACTCTCAAGTGCCACAAACCAGTGTTTTCCAAATTCTAAGGGTATTGCCTGAAATAGAGTATTTTGGGCAAAAACATCATTTTGACCACATTACAGCGGCTCACCAGAGACATATGTAAATTAATAAATCTGTTGAAGTCTGATTTAGCCTTGCTGATTACGGGTTCGATGTTTATTGCAACTAACTTCCCCAGCTCAGACGTTATATCAATACCCATATAAACTGCTGACTCTGTCACCCGGGCATCGTCAAGACAGACCTTACCATTCTTAACTATCTGAGTATTTTGCCTATTTAGGGCATACCCAGCAAACTTCCCAAAGTCGTGAGCTTCCTTCTCCACTGCAACTAACGCAGTTGAGGGATTGGAAGTAACGATGGCTACATCATCGGCATAAGCCAGGATTTTTGTTTCCAACCTGTGGCTGATAATGGGCTCAATTCCATTATCAGCCTCCAGCAATCGAATTAGGAGATCAACATATATGGCAAAAGGGAGAGGGGAGCAGGGGCAACCCTGCCTTGTGCCACGTTTAATTATAAATGGTATCGTATATCCCCCGTTTAATCTTAACCGGGCCGTAGGTGCTTTATACAATATCCGGATAGCTTTGATGAATCCCCTCCCTATACCAAACCATCTCAAAGCCTCCCAGAGGTAGTCCTAGGAGACCCTATCAAATGCTTTCTCAGCATCCAAAAGCATCACCGCCATAGGGTCCCGTGAGACCTCCGTTGCATCAAACATAGTTATTACCCAACGGATATTTTGCGTTGTTCCCCTCCCCGCTATGAACCCATGCTGACATGGGTGGATTGTTTTCCCGATTAGATGGTTTAGTCGGGTCGCCATAGCTTTAGAGAGAATTCTTACGTCGCTGTTCATCAGTGTTATTGGCCTGTAACACCCTGGTTCCCCTGGTGGCTTGCCCTTTTTCAAGAAAATTATAATATCTACTCCGGCCCATGACTCTGGTACCTCCTCGCCCTCCTGAGCCCGGCGGATGATATCCACCAGATCTGATCCAATCACTTCCATAAAGATTTTATACAATTCTAGCGGTATCTGGTCTGGACCGGAAGCTTTACCAGCGGGGAGGTTTCTCAGTGCACCATAAATCTCATCCTGAGTTAATACAGTCTCTAGGGATTCACTATCTACCACAGCCATACCTTGTACGGGGATTCTGCTTAAGTATTCCTGGATTAAGTTTTACTCAACCTGGGATTCATCGCTTTATAAGCGCTGATTTAAATTGTCGAAAAACTTCCCGTATACCGGGTGAGTCAGCGATTAGTTTCCCACTGTCATCTACTATTTCGGGTATTTCCCCTGCCGTGCTCTTTTGTCTCAATCTGACAGCAAGTGTGTGCCTCACACTTTCACTAAACTCATAACAGTGCGCTTTATTAAACCATTGTACACTGGGATAGGAAGCCTTTTTATGGAAGGGAAACCTACAAAATGCCCCTTCCAAACAGCAATTCCTTGTCCATTTTTAAACATATTTTAGGAGTCAGTAAAAAGTTACTGGTTCTTAAAATGTGTTTAGTACATTACTCAAAGCAGTTTTCCAGTCGCAAACTCCGAATTGAAGTGTTTGTGATGGAAGAAAAAGCTTTGTCCATCTGGCCCATTGTTCTTTAATTTGCATAGTCATTTATTGAAATTACTTCTTCTTTTGCATAGTAATTTTAATGCTTCTCATTCGATCAGATGTATTTTATTTAACTTTATTTAGAACAAACCCCATAAATCTTTATATAAAATTCGAAACATTATATAAAACATTAAATTACTATGTCACTAAAAATACCCATCAATGATTTAAACAGAAAAAGGCAAAATGGTGAAGATATGTTTTAAAGTATGTTAAACATTGCATTTATAAATATGCCTAAAGTTCCAAATATTTAAGCTGTCTTGATGTAAACATTTATCATTGAGATAAAGATTGACTTCTTAATTGCCAAGTGGTCCTTAACACCTATGATGCACTGAATGTAGCAAGTTTGGAAGATGCACCCTTGTACAAATCTTGCTCTTATTCCAGAGTTCTCCTTCCGTTGTTGATTAATATCAGATTGAACCAGATTGAACCATTTTCCCCTGGGGTACAAAAAAATGTTTCTTACATC
Organism: Triturus cristatus; assembly: GCF_964204655.1. Taxonomy (NCBI): domain Eukaryota; kingdom Metazoa; phylum Chordata; class Amphibia; order Caudata; family Salamandridae; genus Triturus; species Triturus cristatus. The sequence goes on from NC_140581.1 coordinate 940,258,497, forward strand.
AGTGAATGCCCCCTGTTTAATCACTCTCTTATCCCTATATAGTGAACACAACTTTGAATGGTAAGAGTACCTAGATTTCAAATAGGATGGTTCAGCTATAGATGTGCATATTTCTCTAACAAGCTGGTGCTTCCATTCAAGATTATTGATATATATGCGGCTGCTCCAGGTAAATCCCAGTAAGCCTTCTGTCACCCCTTCCTATTGTTTCAGTAGGATTTCTCTTTTGCATCTATCCCATTAACTTTATTTTTCCAGTAGTTTTCCAAGCCAGTAAGGTTAAGATGGTAGCTTACATAGAGAAACGTAGTATATAATGGGCTCCTAGTGTACTCATGATGAAGGCCGGAATCAAGCAATGGCATAAAACTCTAATTAGTCACTTTGCTTGTCCAGTATAAAATTGTTTTTCGTTTTGCATCGTACAGTATCCTGTAGCTGCCCTGGTCTAAATAAAGTAGTGTTGTTCTTGGGACAAGATAGTAGGTAATCATGTATGTTTAATGGAAAGAGGGTGAAAGTTTTTGTAGTCTTGATTTCAGCCCTATGTAGTTCAGAAGCTAATGCTTGAGCATAGTGAATTTCAAATATGGCATCCACTGCTTGCCTTTTTACTTTTATGGCCAAACATAGGGCTCATTTTATTTTAGCCATCTATAGCGCTCCTTTGTCCAATGGGTGATGAAATTCATTTTTGATTTAAAAGAAGAACTAAAATAATACGTTTACTCACTGAAAATTGTTAACCTCAAAATGATACATCTTGTTATTTTGCTTCAAGGTTTTAAGAGACATATTTTCCCTTTCATCGATTTTCCACAAATAACTCCTACCTGTAATATCAAATTCTGTTCTGCAGTCTATGAAAGAGGCATAAAATGCACCTTCATACAGTCGCATGTATATTATGTCTAGAAGAAACAGTAAAACAAGTGGTCAGTAGTAGCACTTTAACTTTTTCGAAGACCATTTGAAACATTCCAACCAATCCTACTTTTCGATCAAGCTGGAGTTTGCCCTTAGTTTTTACTAAAAACAAATCTATAACTGTTGAATTCATATTCATGAGAATATCAATGATGTCTGAGATGTGACTTTTTAACCCCCAATTTCCAGGTTTGTCGTTAAACTATTGTCTTACATTTTAAGTTTTCCAAACTGACTGGTAGGAGAACAAATTGTTGTCTCCAGAGCAGTTTGTGATGTGTGTTGGGCTGCCCAATCATCGAGCAGATCACTAACAAGTTAAGACATTCATTTTGGTAGTAGAAGCATCTGACTGGTTGGTTTAATGGCTATTTTTACACTTCGTAAAAACAAGATGTGCTATTGCTTTTCGTTTTTTTTGTTGTTTTTTTTTATGCCACGTGTCACAAAAGTCATTGTGAATCCATAGTTTCTACATGCAATTTTTGTCAAACATAACTTGCAGTATAGAAATTAAGGGGTGACCTAACCTGGCGTAGTTTCACCTGGTGGCTGACTCAGTCATGATAAGCCAGCTTCTGTTTCTTTTATTGATTCTGCCTGATGGCTAGTGGAGACAGTTTGTGCAAATTCCCAATTGCTGCTTGGTAATCTTATCCATAGCAGAGATAGGCCAAGTGTAGGATTGCCTAGCCCCACGCTGTACTGTTGGCTCCACACAGTTACAGCAGTGGTAGACTGGGCACAATTCCTCGGCTGTGGTCTGAGGACTGTAATCACAGACTGCTTGATGAGGCAGGACCCGACACTTTGTTGATTTCACTTCACAGGTAAATGTATGGTCTGCAACTTTAACAGGTGTGGGCTAATGGCAGGTGGAGACAGCTGCTGCAATTTTGTATTTGCTGATGGGGAATGTAGTTCATTTTGGGGATAGAACAGGTCTCAACATCTCTAGCTAACAGCATTCTTCTAAAGTATCTATTTAGTGACTAGGATTATGTATGATAACTTTGGATTTTAGAAAAGGTGGCAAATTGATATTTTTTCTTATAGACGAAACATCACACTTTGTGATTGACCAGCTCTTGAACAGGGAGCTAATGCAGAGATGCCAGTGCAGAAGTGACATGATCATGCCAGGTGCATTGTGGGTTCATTGCATTTTACCAGTTCAGTAGTGTTTGAAAGCCAAGGTAGGCACCATTTCTCTAGTCCTTCTTGTTGGAAATGCAGGCTTTAACAATAGGTAGGATATGAGAAAAAGAAAAGAATCACAAAGGCCATGGAATACAGAGTTAAAACAGGTGTGATAAATTATCTTAATTTGTGGTCTTAACAACTGTGAATCAGATTTGAAAGCCTATATTTTATCACTGGGGCACTAAAGTAAGTTATTCAGTTTCCAGGCCAAACATTGTTAGCATAAAGAGTTGGAATAATATTGTAGATTAATTTAAGTCTTACTTTGAGTTTGCTTTAAATAATTTTAGTACATTTAGATATAATTGCGTGGCTCTTAGTTTTCTCTGAATTAATCTGTAGATAGGGTGCTTGTGCTGTGTATCACATCATGTTAGCTTTACCAGTCATCAGCTCTTAGGTAATTTCTGAACTTACCCTGCTAAAGGTTGGGCTGCTAGTGTAGCACTCTTTGGTAAGTTGCCCTCTTGGATGTGCTACTTTGTGGATCACATATTTATTGGGACAACCACATTCTCTTTTTTTCTGCTACCCAGTCCGGTGACGTGAAAAATCAGTAAGCCGCTATTTTTGAGCTTCTTTTCTAGTTCCATTGAGGATCCTGTTATGAAAAAAAGAAATATTATTTGCTAATAAAACAAGCTTCTTAACAGAAGGAACGTTCCCAGATTTACTTGCATCCTGTCCTCAGACACTGCAACAGTGCTGTGTGCTAACTAGGTCTATCAGCTGCGTACTTGGTTTGTATAATATGATGATTAAGTATAGTACTTTATAGTAGTGCTCTTTCTGATATTAGATCTAATATAGCAGTGCTGCTAATAACATACGTAATTGTCCTTCCTAAATTTAAAGTTTCATTAGAGCTAGGCATTTCGTGTTTTGATCAAGTGTAACTTGCACATATAGCACAGTATCTTCATTTAGGTAGATTAGACCTGCACATCAGCATTTCTGAATCCACGCCGCTTTCATTGTGGGCAAGTCATTGAAGGAAACATTGGGTTTTAGAAGTTATTTGGAATAACCTGAACAAAGTGGTTTTAGCTAGGCAAACAGACGTAGTGCTACACTGTACCTAGCAAAGGTAATAGAGGATGTGGCTGGGGAGAGGATGTAGCCTTATGGCTAGAGCAGTCGACCTCAAAGCTAGGAAACCAGGTTTGAGTCTCTGCAAGGACGCTCAACATCCTGTGATTCTGAGCAAATCACTTAATCTCCCCGTGCCTAACATAAATGAATGTGTCCATCTGTAACGAAGATGGTGCTCATGTAAAGCACTCTGATACCCGATGTCTCGGATCTAGTTCGCGCTATATAAAACTAAAAAAAAGAAAAGTAGCAACTTTTATAAAAAAAAGCTGCCAACTTTTATATTGGGATTTAGTAGCTTCACAAATCAGCTAACTTTGTTATTTTCCTGTGCACTTCGCAGGACATAAATTTATGATTCACTTGCCTCAGTCGGAGGTATACGTAGTAGTTCTACGGAAAGGATTCCATATTTATTTTAGCAGTGTGAACATCTACAACCCCCTCTCAACCTTCAAGTACTTCGGATCTGAGAAGGTGAAGATAGGAGGTTTCCATAAGAATTCAGAGACTTTGATTTTTTATTTACAGTGCAAATTCTAGTTATGTAAAACATTCCCCAGTCATACATGTTTCTGTTAAAAGGCAACAGTTAATACGGGAAATATCTATGCCCAATGTTCTAACCAGTGGGAAAATGTATAAGTGGTGCATGACCATCATCAATATCATTCTTTCTTTATTCTCAAACCAGAGGAATGCATAAAAGCATGGTTAAAAAAAAATACAAATAAACAATACGTTAAATATATAAAACCCTATAGAAGTAAACATAACACAAGTTTATAGTACTTGCAGGTGGACAATACATCATCTTCAAAGTATAGCGCCGGTATAAATAGTGTAGGGTATCACTTACAAAATAGTCCATAAAACACACTGTTCATTAGCTGGACAACATTTATTTATTTATTGAAAAGAAAGAAAACCCAGATTAAAATTCAATACCATTTAACAGTTAATCAGTCAAGAGGCGTTAAACTTCAATTTAAGAATAAATAGATATTGCAACTCAAAACTATGATTTTTGTAGATCAACCACTTCATCACCCCAAGAAAATAAAACCATGTAAAAAGTACAAAACTGTGTATAAGAGGTTTCAATAAAGCATAAAATTCCTCGAGTGGACAGCCATTTTTAAGAAGGAGCCAACCCAATAGCAAACATGCTCATCTCTCAACAATTGTAACAAGCATTGGCATAGCCAATAGGTCTCGCCTTCGGGACCATATAAGTATTTAATTATGCAGCACAAGATCCTTGGTGCAACATCAACTGTTGCATGGCTAAACATTTATAATGTCCCAAAGGCGAGACCTATTGGCTATTCCAATACATCTTGTGTGTGGATCTAGAAATGACTTCATTCAAGGCAATAGATATGATATGACAAGACAGTGCTGCAGCATTATTGTAAACAGTACAATAGCTAATATATAAACCATATGGTTACAACAAAAATAAGCTTTGAAAACAAACAGAAATTGGCCACATTGGAAAAAAAACTTGAAATCCCTCTTTTTAATTGTCAGCCATAAAATACTACCATCTTTAGATTTCACCTGGAACTTATTTAAAAATGGAAATCATTTCAAGTTAATATTATGTAAAACCCAATTCACCTATTTAATTTTGCTCATCATTTTTTTTATTATTTTGACAATTCACTCTCAAAATAGCAGTCTAATTAGACTAGTCTGACAGAAACCTCAAGACCAGGGTATGAATATACCAAAACCTCACTGCACTGTGACGCCAGTATGGCAGTACACATCTCTGTCATCATAGCATGACATACATACGGAAAAATAGGCTCAGGCTCCAGAAGTGCATCGGGGATGACAGTTGTAGCATATCTAGCCCTTTTCTTGAGTTGTTAGCACTACTTCCTTCATTCGACCTTGGAGCAGACTTGTCAAAGCAGTCTGAAGGACGTTTTTTTATGTAAGTATGTGGAAACTCGACAAAGTACAGCATGCCACTAGAATTGTTTCAAGGTTAAAAGGTACAGTAAATGATGGTATTTTAAAAGTAACTTTAACAAAAATAGAATTGAGCCGATGGCGAATGAGGATATCACCTTCTAATTCAAAGATATCTGTTTTGTTGAACTTCACTGCACCCCCAATGCCCGCACACACACACTTTTCGAATCCTCGTCAGGGGACCCAGAAGGCCCTCAAAGGAGGAGCAACACTACCAAAAGTCCTACCCCAATATTTCCGAGGTATTTCAAACTTCCATTCAAAAAACAGCTTAAGACATGACTTTGGTCAATCCACTCTGTGTTTATTATCCCTCATTGAATGCTAACTGTAATCTGTTATTTATTTTGCACAGGAGCCTTGCAGCATACCTATTAATTTATGCTGCCCCTCTTGGACTCAATTTTAGTCTCTGAACAAACAAAATTACTCTCACTGACGTTGGTGGGAATCATATGCCCGAAAACCGCCCATAGCCTCCAAAACCATCACCCTAAACCAAACCACTCATTCTCATCCTCCATAGAAACGACTAAGGTTGAGGTACAGTTGAGACTATACTTGCATCGAAAACATCGGGAAATAATAATAAAAACCTGAACACGCAATGGTAACGTTAAGGCGACAATAGGAGCCGCAGACCACATAAATAATAAAAATAGATTATTGGGGGTTAAACTTTCCCCGCAGAAGGAGGAAAGGGTTCCGATGGCTGTACTCACATCGGGAGGGGAATACTTTGATCCTGTCTTTGCCCGACATCTTCTAGCCTTGGAGAGGGGCAAACTGTGAGGTGTGTCTGTGTCTGAAGAAATGAGGATCCTGAACCGTGCATACACTGCGGAGGAGCTGTCAGCTTCTGCCACTGAAGCCAGGCTCAGCTGAGCTCTGTCACATGACTGTCTGGAGCAGTAGAGCTCAAGGAAGGGCTAGCAAGGTTAAAGAAATACTAAAATGGTAGCCATCTTGAAATGACGAAAATATTCTATTTAATGTGTTAACTGTGTAAAAGTTCTAGAATGAGCAAGGTTACTAGTTTTAAACAATTTGCACAGTAAAGTATATTAAATATAATAGTTATAACGACCTTGCTTTGAAATACACTGTAATGTAAGTATATTTTCTATAGTTACCGTTCCATTAATCATTTTGGGATATGATTTCGATTCTTTTTAATAATCGATGCCTTTTAAAAATTCATATATTCTTAGCTGCTGAATTTTGTTTGAAAAATGTAAAAGATTTTCGGTCACTGCAAGATGGTCGCGAAAATGACTATTTGGATCATATTCCTTGCTAGTCTTTTTTTTTCCGCCTGTATTTTACATTGATCGTCCTTCTGGTATGGGCTATGTTCACAAAGTTGAAACAAACAAGCGCAGAAATACCAGCACGGCCCTGCGGCCGTGAAAGTTAGCCGAGAGCAGGTTTGACAGGAGAGGAGGAGGCAGCATGGGGAGGGGGGAGGGGAGCAAGTAGGGGGCCTGCGCCTGTTTGCCTTGCGGGAGCAAACAGGAACCATATGTTAATTAAAAACACATGGTTTCAAAGCTCGCTCCCGCAAGGGAATCGCCAGACGTGCACGCGTTGCATTCAAAGCAATGCAATGCGTGCACGTTTTTGCCTGAAAAACGGAATCGATGGCTAAAGGTATTTTTCCAATGCAGCGCATGCGTGCTGCGTAGGCGAGACCTAAAAACTTCTAGGCAACCCTACTTTGACTCAGCCTGTGCTGCCTGAATAATGGTATTAAAAACTGTTTAGTGAAGGTAACGTAAAACCTACAAAAAGAAGAAGCGGAGATTGCTCAGAAGTACCATCACAAGGGCAGGCGCCAGTGAAGAGATATTACCAAACCCCAAATGAAAACCTAACATGGACAATTCCTTCCCTGAAACAGAAGCGTAATGACCTTTCCCACCTCCCCATGGCCCATTAATGATGGGGTTCCAGTCTAACTGTTTCTTCTTTGTTAAGAAAAAGCTTCACTGTAGTTATAGAGTATACATAAAACTCCCTTTTGGCATGTCTGTTTGCTACGAAAAAGGCTTTTATTGCCCTTTTATCCTCTTTGCAAATAAGAGGTGACGGATGGGAAATCTCCAGATGGCCTAAATCTTTCAAAGTAGCAGCGACACAGGCAATCCATGGGATAAGACCATTATCTTGCAAAAGATAGTTTAGTAGCAGGGCCTATTCAAAGCAGCCTCATGGTTGGTCCAGATAGGTAATCCTAGTAAAACTGATGCTAGTTTGATAACATCCTATAAAAAGCAGAGATCTAGCCCTTCATGGCAGATGAGAGATGAACTGGACAGAAGGAGCTGCAATAATCGCCTACATAGGTGATTTTCTTTCACTTGCAGAGAATGGTTGATCGAGGAACCACAAACACCCACACCGTAGCTTGCTATAGGAATGCATTGAGACTTGTATATTGTCAAAAGAGGGTTCAATGTCTTTTGACCCTAGGGCTCAGGGCAGGTTAGGAAGCTCGCCAATAGCCTTACACATTTTAAGAGAGATGGTAGAAATATGTGTGCCGTATGAACCTGAGGAGTCAAACGTGACTCCCAGGTATGAAAAGTTGGGTATACCCAATAAACGTATGCTCCCACAGGCTAGAGAATTACCCTCACTCCTTCTTGGAACTGCAAACTATTATCTACAATTTGTCTTTAAACCAGCCGAGGCATAAATTTGACAAAGGAATCAACTAGATTGCACAAAGCATTGGGCATGCGAGCTATTAAAACAGCAGCATCAGCATATAACATTGCAGGAATGGCCATGCCACCAATGTGTGGAACATCCTTGGTAGCTGTAGTTACAAATGGGCTCAGATTATTAATATAAAGGGTCAAAAGAAAGGGGACCAGCATGCAACCTTGTCGGACTCGTCTAAGAAAGGCAAAAGGTTCAGTAAACCCTCCCTTCAAACCAAAACGACCCTTGCCTCCAGGTTTTCATGCAGGATATGCAAAAAATAAACCAGATCCCGAAACAGTCTCCAGAGTTTACCTTGGTTCACACAATCTAATGCAGTAGAGAGGTCCATAAAGTCCAGGTACAATAGGCAGCACCTGCTGATGGCGTATTTTCCCACAAAGATGCAGGTTCAGGCACTGCTGCACCGTAGTCCGCCGCTTCCTCAACCCATACTGACTCGTTTGTACATTGCAATAGTCACTGGCCCATTCATGTATCCTTTTAAAAATGATTATTTCAATGATCTTTACTGCAGTTCGGATCAGAGGATAGGAAGGTAACATTTAGACTCCGACCTGTTGTCTTTCTTAAAGATCAGCACAATTATCGACCTTGACCATGAACTTGGGAGATTTATATGAGAAAGATTTTTTAAAACATTTGTGAGAAGTGGAACCCAAAGCTTGACGTTACATTTTACCAAATCAATGGGTATCCCATCTGTGCCGTGGCTTTAGAACTGGGGCTCTGGTGTATAGCCTGGATCACCTCATGGACAGAAAATCTTAGCTTCGTCATCTCCCCCATAGGCAAATGTAAACCGGCTCGTAGAGAGGGGTTATCTGGTGGATTCCGGTAAAATTCTGCAAAGTGCTTAACCCAATCTCATGGATTTATGTTACTACAAATTAAATTCTCCTAGTTACCCCTTGACCTACATTGCTTAAGCATCAACCTGGAGGCCTTTTGATTTTTTAACTCCGGGGCACCAGTAGGGCGCTAACAATCTTCATCATTAAGCTCTTCCTTCCTTCTACGAAGTTGCTGCTTATATTGAGAGCAGGCTCAAGCAACCTTGTACGGAATCCTAGGGGCAGCTAATAGTGGTTTCCTGAGTTTCTTATTTGCAAGGGAGCAATGAGAATCAAACATCAGGGTTCTTCCCTATTATTCCTAACCCACCACCTGAAGAGATAGCCTGAAATAGGTACATCATTCCTCAAAATCACGTTGAATGTAGGAGCTGGGCCAGACATTACTGAACGCAAAAATATAATCTTAGCGTTGTTGCACAACCCCTACCTCAAAAAGATAGTGGGTTCAATTCACCATTTCCACTACAGATCATATTATCTTCTAAATCAAACATTGCAAGATACCGCTCCAGTTCCTCTCCCCTTCGGTCACACAATAGAGAATAATTTGTAATAAGACGTAATCCACCTCAGGCATGTTAAAAACACACTTTACATTGAATCACCACAGATCACTATGTTAGTCTGATTGGATTTCTGCTATGCTTGTAGACATGTAAGACCATTCCAATGGTTAGTGCACAGCGTCTAGAAGCTCTGGCATTTTTCATTCTGGCCCGCAGACTTTGGTTTCTGTCCCCAGTGAGCTAAGTCAGTAAAATGTTGGGTGGTAAGGATGACACAACGCTTCAAATAGATACTTGAGTTTCATCTTGTCATCTCCTCATGCGTATTCTATATGAGTCTGCATCCTTTACTACCTATTCTTTGTCTTCAAAGCCGACTGCTTACTGTCATGGCTTTAATTTATTCAATTTTACACAAATAGTCTGTAACTGGGCATTACAGTCTCTTCAATAGCCCAGTTTGTTCAAAATCGGCAGCCAACCTGGTGGTGGGAGCCCCTTGATTTATCCACTCTACAGCCATTTTGAACTCTTGACTGGCTTCCAGTACAACAAGTTACATTCAACATTCTCTGTATAATGCCCCATTCTCTTTGTGGTATTGCCTCCATATTTCTTACTAGGGACAAATTAAATTGTCATTTTCTAGAGCACTCTGCTCCTCGTGTTGTGGTCCACTATGCATACCACAATTTCAGAGATCTCTTCTACGTGTCAGAGCATTTTTTGCACAGACCTGCTTACTCCAGAACAGTTTGCCCAGCAATCTTCAAACAATGCCTAACCACCTAAAGTTTAGAGAATCCATCAAAACTTGTTTTTTTTCATAATTGCAGATTTCCTGCCTTTCCTCCTTGTCAAATAATGGCACCTCCATGCCAAATTTTATGGTAACCACTGACCTAGTAATAGTTTCAGGTTAGATTTGTTGTAAATATATGCATTTCATCTGAATATCCTGGTACTCTAGCACCATCATTTGTTGAATACTGAAACATGAGTCTTTGGGGTGCCATAAGTGAGCTGAACAAAACGAGTGATTATTTTCATTTTTACTTCCAAAATGCAGCTCTACAAGTTAATTGTGGTCATGCTGTTTTGTGTTTCAATTTACTTTACACATCTATTAAATAATTAGTAGAAAAATGTGTGCTTCTAGGAATGATAAAATTAAGAAATTCAACAATTTAGTTTCTGTAATAAAAGTGTAAAATATAAGACCTATTCCAATACGTTTGCATCCATTTGCTTATTTCCTTTCGTTATTCTGTTTTTTTGTTTTTTTATAGCAATGTTGCCTCTGCAACTTGAGGGGTGGAGCACTTAAGCAGACAACGGACAAAAAGTAAGTTCGAAAATGTTTAAAACTAAGTGTGATTTGAGTACTAGTTTCAGGATATTTTGTCTTTCTAGTTGCAATTCACCAGATTTAGAATACTTCCATACATTTACAGCATTCATCTAAGTTCTGGGAGTTTATATGACCTCAATTCACATGCCAGTACAGCAGTGTCACAACACTGTGTTGTAATCTATAGAGAAATATTTTTATGCGAGAGGTGAGTATACTGGATGGAGACCCTGATCAGTGCACAGGAATAGTGTGATTGAGACCTAGTGAGCAGGCCCGCAGAAGCGGGTGAGCGTGCTCATGCCCGCGCCTCTGTGGTGGTGCACAGTGTGGCTTTTGGTAGATGAACCACATGCTGACCAAAGGGGATTCCTTCTAATCAACGTACCTAAAAACAACTTCACCTTATGCGCTCTTGGAGGAGGCTGTCCTGCAAGCAGTGTGTGGGCACTTAACAGGTGCAGAATCTTGCGGTATGGGATGCTTACAGTTTCCGGGGAGAGGATTCCATTGCCCACAGCACCCTTGAAGCTTAAGGGAGAGGGGCTGCCCTGCAAGTGCAGTGTGGGTGCACTTAAATTTGGAGCAAGTTGGGCTATGTTAATTTTTTTAAACCCTGTTGTTTGAGTCCCTCTCTAAGTTTATTCCGGGGTAATTTGTTGCTGCTATGGGGAAAAGGGGAGCACCATTTGTGGCATAACTACAACCACACCTTGACTAGTCCCTTACAGTTAGAGGAAAACCGTATCTGCAGGCGTTTATTGAACCAACCTCCATTTAAGTTGCATTTTATTTGTCACTGCGAGCTGTCCCTGCCAAATTTTAAGGATCGTATTGCTTTTTTTTTTTTGTCCTCATCAGCCCAGGTCCACAAAAGGTATAAGTGCCGACCTCCGGGGTATCCCTGAAATAGTACCATCCGGAGCCCTTTTGTTGTTTGACCTAAGTTGGGACACTCTATACCTCACTTCTCATACTCGGACCATAGGTAGCATTGTCATCGACCAAACCTTTTCAACAGCCACCACCGGGGTGAATAAGCAAAATGGTATAAAGGCCTAATCATAGGACTATTATTATGCATTTCCACAGGAATTTACCAAATTCTCAAAGGGGAGCCAGAACTCATTTCGCTTAAGCGTTAGAGCTCTGTCTAACATAACTGTGTATTTTATTGAGGCCAGCCATTCTGCTTTGTTCAGGGGCGTATCTTTAATACAGTGTTTACATATCTCCCTGCGAGCCAACAATATTAAGTAGAGGATTTTTAAATTTCATGTTAGAGATTCGTGATTAACCGGTAACCCAAAGAATACAAGAGGTATGCTTACCTGGAGCTGCACTCAGAGTATTAAACTTAATATGTTACTCACATCTCTCCAAAAAAACTTGGAGTGACGGGCACTCCAAAAACATGTGTTCATCATTACTTTCCACATTTGGGACACTTCGGTGTAGCACCTTTCGCTTTCGTCCAGTAGACCCATTGGAGACAAAAAGGTGGTTCCTCCTTAAATTTGCAGCGCGTACTGTGGAGTATAGCGCGTCACAAGATACTTGCCATAAATTTGCAGACTGCTCTCCTGGCAAGTTCTTTTCCCACAGTATCGCTGGCAAATTAAAGTCTCTATCCGAGCATTCCACTAGACTCCAATACCATCTTGCCATCTCTTTTCCACGGGGTGCTTCAGATTTTATTAGGGTTTCTAACACATTTGAATGTCCCGCATATCTCCTATCCGTGAGGCTCCAACTTTTCATTTGAAGGTATTTAAATTTTGACAGTTTCCCATCAACTATCTTCTGAACGTCCTCCCAGGAAATCAATACACCTTCATCCATCAGTTGCCCCCAGGTTTTGATTCCTGCCTCTTTCAAAGGATGTGCCAGGCAGTTTTTTGACCACTCCGGAGATCCCGGGGAGTCCCAAACAGAAGTGAGTTCACTATAATAATTTATGTTGGATTCTCTCCTGATATTATATCAAATTATTGCGAAGCTTTGCAGTCTTTTTAATCGCACCTTTTTAAAATATCGTGGGTCTCCATATTTTTGTATGTACTCCTGCTCGCCCCCTTGTACCTCAGATAACATAGCTTTAAACATTCTCCCGGTATCTGAACTGTCTGGTTTGCTCAATAAACATCTTCCTCCTTTTAATAAGAATGCCCAGGTATAATAAGACAGGTCTGGTAGCCATAGGCCCCCTTTATCATATTGCCGTCTAAGCTTTTTCCAGGCAGTTCTGGTCCCTTTCGACACCCAGATAAAGCTGTTAATCTTTGATTGAGAATTTTTAAACCAGACTTCTTTAAAGGCCATTGGAATGTTTTGGAACAAAAAGGTAAATTTAGGCAGAATTGCCATTTTCACCAGATTGACTCTGCCATAGATTGTTAACGGAAGATGGGACCAGCTGAGTAAAAGTTTCCCTATTGGCTTATTGACCTTTTGGTAGTTAACTTCTGGGATTTGTTCTACTTTCTGCACGATTTGAATTCCTAAATTCCTAATTTCTTCCTTAACTCAGCGTAGTTGTGAGTTAATATTCCATTTCATTACAACCGTTTTGTTTTCATTGATCTCATACCCAGAGAGCTGCCCGAACCGTGCTGCCAGATCGTATACTGCAGGTAATGCTGTTTTAAGGTCTGAGGTATACACTACTAAATCGTCTGCGTAAAGTCCTACTTTTTTCACCCAATCCCTATAACTAAAAGGATGTATGCTTTTGTGACATCTCATCTTTTCAGCTAGCGGCTCAATATATAAGTTAAAAAGTAGAGGGGATAATGGACACCCCTGCCTAGTCCCCCTATAGATATTAAAACTATTAGAAATATTTCCATTCACCAATACTCTGGCAGTAGGTTTCTTGTATATGCTATTACCCTACAAAAGTTATCCCCCAGATTAGAGAGCTGTAAAATTTCCTGCAGAAACGACCAGTTGACCTGGTCAAATGCCTTTGTCGCATCCACGGTAATAACTGCTAAGGGAATTTTAAAACTGGTTGCTATATCAGCAGCAACAATTAGGTTGTAGGTTAGATCTTTGATTCCTCTGCCACTCATAAAACCCTTCTGGTCCTCATGCAGCAGCACATCCAATACTCCACTAAGTCTATCTGCTAACACCTTCGTAAAGATCTTATAGTCTGAGTTCAGTAATGAGATAGGTCTGTAGGAGTCACAACAGTTAGGTGGTTTGTCTGCCTTGAGGATCAGAGTAATAATGGCGTAATTCCAAGATTGTGGGATCTCCTTACCACCCTCAAAGATCTCGGCAAACAATCTAACCATTACCGGGACTAAGAAGCTCTCCAATCTTTTATATATCTTAGCCGGGATACCATCTGGCCCTGCAGCTTTGTTAGCTTTCCTGCTTTAATAGCGCTGTTTATTTCAGAATCTAGAATTAAACCTTTCAATTCTTCCCTTTGGGGCTCAGAGAGCTTATGGGGAGCTTCTTGACCCAACCATTCTTTCACTTCCTCTCCCTGTGTAACTAGGTTTTCAGAGTACACTTCCCCAAAGTGACTAATTAGGGCCTCTTCAATACCTTCCTTAGACCTAATTAGGGACTCTGATCCATTCGGTTTTAGTTCCTTTATAAAGTTCCTTACTTGGTCGTTTTTTATCTTCCAGGCAAGTAACTTGCCGCATCCTTCTCCGTAATTAAAGTGGGCCAGTCTGCTCGCTTTCCATCTCTCCTGTACTCTTTTTTTTCCAGGATACCCATTAACTCCACTTTCAGACCTTCAATAGTAGCCACCCCAGCTTCTTGTGGCATATCTTGATTCAGTATCTGTAGTTCTAGCACTTTAATCTTATCTTCGATAGTAGATATCTCTGCCCTACGTTGTTTGTTTATAGGACTGAATAGATGTTATCCTTCCTCTTAACAAAGCTTTATAGGCGTCCCATACTATGCCTGTCGGGGCACTATCTAGATTTTGGTCACAAAAACGCTGAAATTCTTCCCCCAGTTCTTTCATTCTCTCTTCATCAGTCAATATAGTACGATCAATGGTCCATCTCCTTTGGCACACCGTGTTTAGTGGGGCCAAAAGTAGCGATATGGCCAAATGATCCCGATAGCTGAGATCTCATATGGCTGGCATCTCTAACCTGGGCTTTTATAACTAGATCAATCAAGAAGAAATCTATTGTCGATTGGTGTCTTTTGACGTAGGAGTTTTCTCTCCTTCGGGTAAAATGAATCCACAGATCTCCCAAACAGAAACAATGAGTAGTAAGATCCTACTAGAAGCACCGATCTGTGCAGGAGCGGAGTCTCCGGGAATTGAAACTCATGTCCAGCTGCAACACAACCCTCAAGAACAGACACAAACGCAGTCAGTCTCAGATCTCATCCAAATATTAACTATGGAGGTGAGAAATAGATTTGAGACTTCGGAGATGAATCAAAAAGGCATCAGAGCATCCTGCGATAGTTTGGAGAAAAAGCTGGATGATATCACAGCTAGAACATCGCAGCTGGAAAGCGCAGTAAGAGAATTAGCAGAGCAGTCTGAGGCAAATTCAAAGGAGATCACAATTTTAGAGGGGAATGAGGTTCTGCTAAAGGAAAAGTTAGAATCTATGGAGAACAATCAGAGGGGAAACATTTTTAAAATCCCGGAAGGATCTGAAGGAGAAGATATTAAGGCTTTTGTGGCATGATTAATTAAACTAGGAGTACACATAGAATGCTCAGAAGAAGATCTGATCAAAGACATGCAGAGGGTCCATAGAGACCCCTTCAGATTAAACACAAAGAAACCAAATCCTAGGAGAATACTAGTCAATTTTCTTACTTATAAAATAAAGGAAGAAATACTTTCAAGAGCCTTAAAACAGAAATGTGTATCAGTAGATGGGATTAGTTTTGATATCAGATCTGATGTCTCCCAAATAACAGCCACTAAGCAATGGGAGTTTGGTAACCTGATTGAGCTTTCAGAAAATGGGGGGCTACGGCACAGTTAAGATTCCCTGCTAGTTTGAGGGTTATGCATAATATTAAAATGCAGACTTTTCGAAATGTAGAGGAAGCCGAAACATTTCTCAAATCAATATCAGACACTAATGCGAAATAGGAAATAGAGAAGGGTTTCTGTCTCTGGTTGTAGATACTTTCTGACTACTTTTCTGCAGTCTCTATCTCCTAATTGACATCCTTCACTTCTTACTGACTCTGTTGTTTGCTTCTGTTCTTTTTTCTGTTTCTGGCCACATTTAGCGCCATCTATTTTTGAGTAAATTCACTTCTTGTCATGGATTACTTTTTTTATATAGATCTTGAACCGCGGGAAGTCTCCTCAGGCTTAGGCTATGAAGAAGGAAGAAGAGGAGGGTTTTCCAAGGGAGGGTAAGGGGGGGGGGGGGCGCACAGTCACGGGTGGGGGAGCAAAGGGAAAAAAAACAAAAAAATAAAATTGTCCTCTTTTAATGCCCTGGAACTTTGGCCATAGGGGGTTGGCGAGTGTGAGGAATGGAAAATGAGTACCAATAGGGAGGTTCAGATAGAGATACTATCTTGGAACATCAATGGCCTTAGATTGATGCAAAGAAGGGAAAATATCCTACAATATATATAGGATGCCTTTGCCCAGATCATAATCCTCCAAGAAACTCATTTAACAAACAAGGAAACTACTGAGATTTTTAAGTCCAGAAGATGGATTCAGAGAGTAATATGCACGGACCATCAACTAACCATAAGAGGTGTGGCGGTTCTTGTTAAAACTAACCCTCAAATAGTTATTGAAGATAGAGTCGATAAGCTTGGTAGATGGGTAATAGTCAAAATGAGATGCTATAATCAGATCTACACCATGGTTGGCTATTATGGCCCAAACTTGGATAATCCTACCCCATTTAGTAATCTACTCTTAGAACTTTTAAACTTCCCGGATCCTATTATTACGGCAGGGGACTTTAGTGTGGTGCTAGACGATAGGCTAGACCGCTCCACCACAAGTAGAGCTACAACTCACAATAAATCACGTTCTCTAATTATAAATTCAATCAAAAATGTAGGTGGGTGTGATATCTGGCGGGAAAGGCAGGGATCTTTAAGGAGCTTTATGTTTTGAAGGATCATATTGCGTTAGCTCTTATTTTATTGTAAATTTCAGTATGGATGAACCCAAAGGCAGCCTTGAACAGGAATCGCATTAGAGACTGCTTGCAGGTGGATAAGGGTTCAGTTAACGGAGTAAGGTTCTGAGGTCCTAGGATCCCAAGGGTTCAGTTAACCCCTGGATAGCTCATGTTGAATCATCTCTGAAATAGCTTTGCCACCCAACTCTGTTCTATTCGCCATCTTTAATTACTAAGAAAGATGAAGGGGTAGCGATAAAGGAGAGTTCTGAATGCCATAAATTCTCAGTATGTAATTCCGATTCAGGGCAGGCACAGTTCATCTGGTGTGGGTCACTATTGGGTTTACTACTGACAAACCTCGGGCATCTATCCTTGCGGCCATACCTCAAAGCAAATTTTGCTTCATTTTATTTGACAGTCCGCCACTAGATTCTTTCCCTGAGAGGTGTTCCGCTGTCACCAAGATGTGGCTCTCAAGGCATTAGTCCCAAAAGCTCTGAGTCGGGTCTGAGAGTGCTCTGGATCTTGTGCCTCCTTGGTGGTTGATATATCGGACCGCTGCTAAGTTGTCCATTTTCAGAAGTATGCAGCATTGAATCTTGTTCGTGGTCCACCACTTCACCGCAAACGAGTCTGCCATCAGTTCTAGGCAATTGATATGAAGGGAATTTTCTGCAGAGGATAATTTTCCTCTGGTGGAATATTCCCCACATTGTGCCCTCAAGCCTGTGCCGCTGACATCTGATTAGATAATCATATCTGGTTTGGAGCCAAAGATGGCCCGCCCGTTCCGAGCGTCCATGTGGGCGATCCACCACCTTATCTCTCTCTCTCTGGCCTCGTCCGATAAGAGGACTGCATGAGAGTAGGTGAGTCCTTGTTGACGATGAAAGGCTTTCAGATGCTATTGGGCCCAAATGTGCAGGAGTCCTGGGAAGATGGCCTGCATGGAGGACGATAAAAGACCTGGTATTCATGGGATGTGCCCAAGGGAGGTGGCTGGTTTGTCCACTGTTTTGGGCAATTCGTGCTTGATCTTGACCGAGTCCACCACGAACCCCAGGAAGACAATGGAGTGAGTCAGTGACAGTATGGACTTGTTCTCGTTAAAGAAACCCAGTGATTCCCAGAGGTCTACAGTTGTCTGCAGCTGTTCCGACAGCTTCTTTGGGCATTGATCCATGAGTAGGATGTCGTCCAAGTATACTATGAGGCGTATGCCCCTGGCTCTGAAGTGTTTCACCACCAGCTAATTGACCTTGGTAAAGCACCACAAAGGACAACCTGAAGGGAAGAATTGTAAACCCAAAGGTCTGGAGTTCCCACTAAAAACTGCAGAAAGCGATGGTGTAGTGGATAGACCAGGATCTTAAGGTATGCCTCCTTTAGGTCTAGGTGCGCCATGCAGTCCTTGGGTCTTAAAAGGTTCTGTAGGGGGTCGAAACCCTACATTTTCAAGTGGCGGAAGATTAACCACTCGAACTCTGAGGTTGATGATGAGACATTGTCTCCCGTCTCTCTTCTCCACTAAAAAGAGGTTGCTAACAAATTGTAGGGGGAGGGAGTTGGTGGAATGTCCGGATAAAGCCCCTTTCGATAGCAGATCTGTGAGTTCTGCATCCAGTAGATGGTGTTTGATTCTGAGAAGGAAAGAGGTTGGGGAGGGGAAAGGTTGGTCCGGGGATCCGTGGAATTCTATGCATAAGCCCCGAATTGCTTGAACAATCCAGGCGTCCGATGGAATTGTTCCCCTATTGTGAGCAAAACCCACCAGCCTTACTTGCAAGAAAACGTTTACACTCATCTTGAAAGAAGTTGTGGTTGCCACAACCCCTTGTGATCCCTCTGGAGCCTTGTTGGCAGTGGTAGCCTCTGGTGAGGTAGAAGCTTCCAAAAATGGCAGGGTCCTGCCACTGGGACCTCTGGAGGGGGGCTTGATACTGGGGGGGGGGGGGGTTGGGGCGGTCAGCCGAGTGCCCCCTGCCCCGACCAGCCCTGGTGAAAACCCGGTGTTTAAAAATTAGCTTTATGGAGGCTTGAATGTTCTCGAGGGTGTTGAATGTGGCTACAAATTTTCCTAAATCTCTTATAAAGGGATCACTGAACAGTCCACCCTGGGTGATGGGGCTCGCCTCTGAGGTCACCAAGTCTCCCAGTTTCAGGTCTGTCTTAATCAGCCTCTCGTTGAAGATGGCACTGTTGGCGTTTACTAGTAATATAATGGTTAGTTGGGCCTAACCTGATTGGGCTTCTGGGGAGATTAGGGATCCAGACGCCTTGGCCTCTTCGGCCATATCCTGAATCGTGGAAAGGGAGCCACAAAGGTCAAGATGCTTATGCTGACAGCAGTTCCAGGAGGGGTCTATCCCTTTCTTGGGACTCCCATATGTATTTGGCCAGGAAGCTGGCCATCCGGGCATCAATCTCGGGAGTTAACGCTACTTTGCCATGCAGGGACAGATAGAGGTATTCCACCCGAAGGTGGTTGTGTATCTCCTTATCTAGGGGTTTCTTGAGTCTCCCTGCTACGTATACGGCACTTAAACTTTCATGGGCCCACTCCGCCGAGCGGAAGTGCATGAATTCTCAGGGTCTAGTATGTCCGACCCTGTGTCTGTAATACCCTTCCCCAGGGTGGAATTGCAGTAGGGTGTGAGAGTGGTATCAGAAGGGCACCAGGGCCTACTTGGCTCATTGTCCTCATTGGAGGCTGTAGGGGATTCCGCCGCATCCAGGGAATCTGGGGAGGGGGTATATTTGGGGAGGGGGTATATTTGCCAGATGCCCTTCTGAGGTCCCGTGTTTGAGAATAGCGGGGAGTTAAAAACAAAGGTGAGCCTGGCTGATGAAACTCGATTCCCAGTCCTGAGGCGGAAGCCGGGAGCTGGTGGTACGATTGACTGTTTTGGAAACTGTGTGTGTTTTAAGGGCTATATCTACTGTATTTTAAAAACGTATTAAGCCTACCTGCTCTCTTAGGGTGTAATGCCTCTGGCCACATACCGCTCAGCTGATTGCTAGTTGGAACGGTAGCTGTTTGTTTAGCGGACGCCATCACCGGCGTGCTCGCTGACCACGCCCCCTCGAGGCCACGCCCCCCGCCCTGTCATAAACGCCGAATCCACTGGCAGCTTCAGAAACTCGATTCCCAGTCCTGAGGCGGAAGCCGGGAGCTGGTGGTACGATTGACTGTTTTTGAAACTGTGTGTGTTTTAAGGGCTAGATCTACTGTATTTTAAAAACGTATTAAGCCTACCTGCTCTCTTAGGGTGTAATGCCTCTGGCCACATACCGCTCAGCTGATTGCTAGTTGGAACGGTAGCTGTTTGTTTAGCGGACGCCATCACCGGCGTGCTCGCTGACCACGCCCCCTCGAGGCCACACCCCCCTTTCTCTCCTCTTATCATGTGCATGGACAGGAAGCGCAGCGGACGAGCGCAGCGGGAGCGCCGTTTGCGCGCCGAAGGCGCGCCTAAGGCAAGCCCGTCTGCGCCTCGACAGCGCCCAGGGCCAGGACCCCTGCCAATTCCATACTGCACGGGATATTCCCCACTATCACATATAACTCAGACGAACTTGGAGATCTTAATCGCAACCTATTATGCAATGGCGCCCACTGGAATGTTTTAGACTCCCTTTCACGAACATGTCCAAATTGCCGCTTCAAATTTAGCCTACCTAATTCCTCCTTTCCCCAGCCTATTACAGCGGATGACCCTCCTATTCAGGCTGCCCTTATCAATGCTCGCTCCCTATCAAAGCACTTTGAAGAAGTTCACGAATTTATCATCGATAAGAACCTCGACATCCTATTCATCACGGAGACGTGGCTGAACGAGAGTTGTGCCCCAGTGGTGGAGCTGGCTGTCCCTAGAGGGTTTAAGATCACAAGACAGGACCGTAACAAAGGCAGGGGAGGAGGTGTAGCCGTGATCTACAAAGAGAAATGGACTCTGAGGATGGAATGCACAGGAAGGATTGAGGATGGAGAAGCTATGGAATTCTCCCTAGCACTATCCCCCAAATTCACCCTGGGGGGACTATTGATCTATCGCCCACCCGGTCCTCTAGGTAATTTTATTAAATCCCTGGAGGAGATCACTATCCAACGTGCACTCCGATTCCCCCACTTCCTAATGTTGGGAGATTTTAATTTACACATGGACACAAGCTCTTCCCCTGGAGTCAAAGAGCTGAAAGAAATTTGCAATTTGGCTCAGATGGTTCAACAGGTGCAATCTGCCACTCATGAAGGGGGTCATTGTTTAGATCTAGTATATTCTAATTTTAACATCTCGGTAGATCCACCCTACCCCATTACATGGTCAGATCACTTTCCTGTTCTCTTCTCCTGGTCTATAAACACCAGCCGTGTGTCATCCACACCCAAGCTTGGGGAACGTCCAAGGAGAATTAATATTCCACACCTAGTGGAGGTCCTTACCCACTCCACCCCAATGAAAGCACAAAATTTGGATGAAGCTGTAGACAACTTCTCTTCCTGGATAGACACCTCCATTAGATCCTTACCTCAAAGCAAAGGAAAAAACAACCATAGGATCACTCCCACTTCCCCCTGGTATACTGAACAATTAAAAATTTTTAAAATTGGGTGTAAGGCGCTAGAGCGAATATGGAGAGAGAACTATTGTCCTACTGCTAAATCGGAACTCCGTGCAGCCCAAAAAAGCTACTATGCAGCAATTAAAACAGCTAAAGGGGAATTCTATGCATCTAGAATTCTAAAGGCGAAAAACAACAGTCGAGAAATTTTCTCTATAGTTAAAAGCTTCACTACCCCGGTAGCAGAGAAGACCTCATTTCCACCCTCCACAGATTGGTGTGAGCAACTATCCACTTTCTTCATTGAGAAAATTCAAAACATTCAAAACAGTCTGAATAACCCTGACCAGCCACCCGACCCACAATCTGCTCCAACCTTAATTCACCAACTTCTTCCTCTTTCCCCTTCCCAAGTAATTAAGGCTAAGGCAGAGATGACCGAGTTTACTCAGGTCAAAAATATAGATATCCTGACCATTTTAAAATCTCTGAGATCAGGGTCACCTATAGATCCTTGCCCTGCGAGGGTCCTTAATGGAATAGCTGAAGTTATTGCCCCTATGGTCACCGCTTTGGTCAACAAATCCCTTACTTCTGGAATTTTACCCTCCAAGTGGAAGCAAGCCAAACTTCTCCCCCTATTAAAAAAACCTTCGGCCGATCCTTCGATCACTTCCAACTACAGGCCTATATCCCTCCTACCAGCTCTTGCTAAAGTTTGCGAGAAAGCTGCCTTCCGGCAACTTGAGAGATTTGTGGAATCCTCTGAGGCTCTTCATCCGGCCCAATCAGGCTTCCGCACCTCTTTCAGCACGGAAACGGCATTGGTAGAGGTGGCGGAGGCCATTAGGGATTGCCTTGACGGAGGCGGCAGAGCGGCCCTTATTCTTCTGGACCTCTCGGCCGCCTTCGACACGGTGCCCCATCTCCAGCTCCTATCTAGACTGGAGAACATCGGCATCTCGGGTACGGCACTGAGGTGGATCAGGTCTTTCCTCTCTGACCGGACTCAACAGATTTGGCTCCCTCCCTATTGCTCCGCTAATCGAAGGGTAGAAACTGGAGTCCCACAAGGGTCAACCTTAAGTCCCCTCTTATTTAATATTTACTTAACTCCCTTGATCCGGCTGGCTGAGAGCTGGGGTGCTAAGATTATGGCCTATGCCGATGACACCCAGCTTCTCTTCACCTGGAAAAAGGAGAATTTGTGCACCTCTGGAGTACGCCAATGCCTATCCTCTGTATTTGCTTGGCTGGCCAGAGCCTGCCTCAAATGCAACGAGGAAAAAACAGAAATTCTGCTCTACGGCCAATTTCCCACTAACTTTAAGAATTCTATCTGGCCCACTGAATCAACATGTCCAACGGGAGAGAGTGGGTTGGCCAAGAACCTGGGTATTTGGTTTGGAGCAGATTTATGTTTTCGAGATCAGATTGCACGACTGGCGGGGACGTGTTTTGGAACCCTGACTACTCTTCGCAGATTCTTTCCTCTTCTCCCTCAAATGGCCAAGGAGGCGGTTGCCAGAGCTTTGGTGCTCTCCCGTCTGGATTACTCTAACGCCCTTTATGTAGGGGCTCCAGACTACTTGATCAGAAAGCTACAGGTAGTCCAGAACGCAACGGTGAGACTCATTTTTAACATCTCTAGGAGACTTAGCGTTCGCAAACAGTTGAAGGATCTACACTGGCTCCCTGTAGCCCAAAGAGTGCACTTCAAAACTCTGGTCCTCGTTTATAAGGCCATTAATGGACCATGCCCTGCCTACCTAGCCAAAAGATTCACCCTTTACCTCCCGACCCGTCAGCTGCGATCTACCTCCAGAAAGCAGGTGGTCGTTCCCAGATTTAAAAGAGCTCGTCTGGGCGGACAATCCTTGACGGTAAAGGGTGCTCAATGGTGGAACGCCCTGCCTGACGCTCTCAGACACTCTCCCAATCTGTCTAACTTTAAAAAACTGCTTAAAACGCACCTCTTTCAAATCCATGATTAACCGATCCCTCTACCACCTGGATTAGTTTCACTCCCGCGCCAGGACAGTCTCGACTATTGGAGCGCGCTATAAATCCGCATATAACATAACATATAACATAACAAGGCTATCTTGAGTCTATCAAAAGCGTTGAGGTCGACCCCAGGTTTGTGTGCGCGTTTTCTCTTGCGGTCTACAGGTGTTGTGTCACGCAGCCCCAGAGGTTTAGGTACCAGGGGTCTAGAAAGGTCTTCCCTCAGTGGGAGGGCTTTGAAATATTTCTCTGCAATCTGCAGGACTTTATGCACTAAGGGCTCCACTGCATCATAGACATCCTTATGGAGGGACACATCCATTACTTTTACATTTTCATCAATAGGGAAGTCGATGACCGTTTCCTACCTCAGCAATATATCTGCAGAGTTCTTCACTGTTAGGGGCGAAGTAGTGCTTGGGTGGCCCAGGGAATTAATCACGGTTAGCCCACATGGCCTCTTTAGGGTCTATATCCCGGGACACCCAACGCCCACTGGTTTTTAAGGGGCAGCAGTAGTATTAGACAAAATCAAACACACCAGCCTGGCTCGGTGTCCCAAAGGAAATATGTAGCACTGGCTTCATTGTGAAGCTGATCGTACGGACCCCTGCTGGGGGCTGCAGAGGCCTGCAGACTCCAGGCGGCTGGAGCTGTAAGCACAATCCCGTAATTGACCATGCAGCCGGTCACGCTACTCTGTCAATTTCGGAGAGGCAATCATGATTAGCTTTGATCATTCAACCTTAATAAAGCTGTTCTTTATCGTTACTGCTCCATGTGCTATATGTTTATTCTAGATTTCTACATATGTGCTTAAAGTTTTGGTACCTCTATTAAGTGCTATTACCTGCACCTTTAGACAATAACAGCTGTTATTGCCCTTAAGGTAGGAGTATTGAAGCTACTCGCCCCCCCAAAAAAAGGAGTTTAGGGAATCTGGAGATGTAACTCTGATAGAGCTCTTGAAATGCAGTTGCTTTGCCCTGTGACACTCCTATTCCTTCATCTCCATATGGATCCCTGCTGCACTCCCTTCACAGAAGCGGTTGTTACAGCATCCAACGCCTGTTCTCCTGTTGCACTGAGGGGAAGGCCTACATAGCTACAGACAAGTGCGGAAAAATAAACAAACTGCCATCTTTATTTCTTTTTTCTCTTTTATTCGTTTTGACTGGTCTATGAAGATCAGGCTCACATTCTCCTTCAGGGAGGCACGGTTAAGATGAGATAAATGCCGAAGAAGAGCTTCAGAGAAGAAAGGCAGAGTTCCGCTGCGGCAACTCATTGGGGGGAAAAGGCAGAACAGCGCTGCAGGGATGAGCACTGCTGTTCAAGAGCTTGTGGTGAATTAAAGCCTCAGCTTGCTGTCTGGATGGAAGGAGCCAAGCGGAGGGGTGTGTTGGGAGGCGGCCTGTTGAGGGAGGATCCATCCAGATCAACCCACAGAGATTGACTGGTAGCCTGTGTAACATTGGGGCTGGGAACGCTCCATGTGTAGTTCTATAACAATAGTTATAGCCTGCGAATGAAGAATTGCTATTGGTTAGCTCCCACCCATCCAATCCAAGTGCTTATTAGTGTTCTGCAGTTCAGGATTTTCTCTCTGTTCATCCCGTATTATGTTTTTCTTCGCTGATTGAAGTAGTTTAACTTAACTTTGTTTTAGGAGTAATTTTCCACAGCTCTTTACTTTTTAGCTATACCTGTATTTTGAGGAATTGGACTGTACTGCTTTTAATTGTTTTTGTTAGCCCCTAAGCTTTGCAGTTTGTGTACTCTTACTGTTCTGGTTACCTGTAACTATTGCGCTTAAATTTATATTTTTGGTTGTTAATTTATGTTTTGTAACATTTTATAAAAAATAGGATGCTTTTTAACTACAAACCCTGCATAAGCAACATATATGGAAAGCACATATTGAATAAATCTGAATCCGTGTACCTGCAAATAATGTACTGGAAACCGTTAGATATGAATATATACCCACAGTTACATAAACAAGCATTTGCAATGCAATAGGTCTCGCATTTACGCAAGTTTGAGCTATTGACATTGCAAGTGACAATGTCTTTTATTTTTGTTTTCATTTTTAACACAGAAATAAAAGGCATTGCCATTTACAATGCCAATAGCTTAAACTCGCGTAAATGCGAGACCTGTTGCATTGCAAATGCTTGTTTTGGTAGGCACGAGGAGATTAAGTGATTTGCCTAGCATCACAGGATGTGGAGATGACCCCAGAAACTTGAACCTTTGTTTCCTAGCTCCAAAGTCGGCAGTCTAGCCGTGAGCCCACATCCCCTCCCTGTGAGATGTGAGTGGATACTCACTTGAGGTGACTTGTGCTGGAATGGGAACAGCGCCAGGCTGCCCAGGGGCCAGTTGACAGAAGCCCTTGGCCGGGGGTGGGAGGGGCAGGCCCAGTGTGGAACTGACTGTTCCGTCCATCTGGGATATGACCCTGCCCCCGCCCTGGTGGGATGTGTACTGCTGTTCCTGGACAGCAGTGAGGTGTGAGTGGACACTCGCCTGAGGTGACGTGGTGGAGTGGGCGCAGTTGATGTTGTTAAGGGGCCAGTTTACAGCAGCCCATGTCGGGGAGGGGGTTATCCAGGTCCAGTGCCACACACAGTGACACCCCATCCCTTGGCACACAGGCACCTTCCCAGGCAGTGGAACAAGTTGTTGACAGGCTGGCTTCCTTGGAGCAGGGCAGACTTTCAGAGCCACATGTACTCACAGGGCCCCCGCTGCCTCTGGCACGTCTGGCCGCCGCCCACTGGCCCCCTGCCATGTGGGACCGTGGGCAGCTGCAGGGGGTGGGAGGGTGAACTCTCACTTGTGCGCCAGTGAGAGCAGGGCACACTGAGAGGGCCGTACTGGGGGTAGACCTGTGCATGCACCAGTGGTGGAAACTCGGTACTGTGGAGAAGTGTGAGGGAGACGTGTACAGACACCGGGGGAGAAACTCTGCACTATGGAGAGAGAGAGGGGAGGTGTGAGAGTGACGTGTACAGACACCGGGGGAGAAGCTTGGCACTGTGGAGAAGGGAGAGAGGAGAGGTGTGAGAGAGACGTGTACAGACACCGGAAGAGAAACTGGGTACTGGTAGAAGGGACAGGGGGAGATGTGAGGCAGACTTGTACAGACGCCGGGGGAGAAACTCTGCACTGTGGAGAGAGAGAGGGGAGGTGTGAGGGAGACGTGTAGATTCAGCAGGGGCTACAGTCACTACTCTGCAGGATGTGAGTTAGACATCTAATCAGAAACCCTGCACTGTGTAGAGGGAGGGGAGGTGTGAGAGAGATGTGCACAGATCACGCTTTCACTTTAACAATAGCTGCCGCCCCACACCGCGCGAGTGCTGTGTGGAGCGGCAGCTATTGGTAAAGTGAAAGCGCGAAACAAAAATAAACAGGCAGCTGCCTTTGCAAAAGCGGAATGAAAATAAAAAGCAGGAAATCAGAGGCCGAGCTGGTGCTAGCGCCAGTGAGGAAACAGAGGGCCCATCGCAGCATAATGGCGGCGCAGTTCGCGAAACAGACAGACTTCATCCAGCTGAGGCCCCAAACAACCACCAAATAACCAAGTCCCTGCCCGTAGTGTACGGCGCAGTCAGTACCGGTAGATGATCATGGTTGAAACATGATTAATGGCCCGGGCCCGAGGTGCCGCGCCAGAGGTCGCAAAGAGGTGGTTGTGGCACAGCTCCAGGGAGGGCACCGCCGACATTGTGTTTATGTAGGAGCCCGACTTGCAGGCGTTTGTGTAGGGGGCGGGGTGGGTGGGTTGAAACAAAGCCTGACAAGCAGCGAGGGACGGAAACTGGTGGTCAGGAGACAACACGGGACTGAGTGGTAAAACATAGTGCGGACGAAGTTATAAAGGAGACCGTGTAACGCCGCCAGTACACGATCGAGTCCGATGCGCGGGGCCTAAGGGAGACAGGGCGGTCACCAAAAAGCCTCACTTTCAATCAGAGGCCAGCGTTTACCATAAAGGATGACGCCAGTCAATAGAAAGGATGGGCGGAGCTTCCATTCCACTTCCAAAATCTCCTCGATTACAAGAGGTCTCGCAGAGCGAGCAGCGCATGCGCTGCAACACTAGGCGAGACCTAAAAAGCTGTCCCATGTCATACTCCCATAAGAGGTACTGGACATGAGCAAACAGTTATAGCTGTCCATTGAAAAGGTATTTAAATGTAAAGAATCCACACATGCAACTACTAAAATATGTTAGAACAATCCACTGGATGGATGTAAAAACAGAACGCAATTATCCGGCAGTAGCTGGCTGTCAAGACTAGAAAATGGAATTAAAGGCAAGAATCCAACTGAGGATCAATCTGTAGATGGAGTGTTGACGTAAATCAGACATCTGTAGAGTCCCTATTTAAAAGACTGTTTTAGAGTCCGTCTCCTGTGTCTGGTGGGTGTAGATCCTTGTTCGCTCTGTACTGTTGAAAGTGTACCACAACTGTCAGCCTCTGGAGAAATTATACAGCTTTAGCTTTCTCTCTAGCGGTTACCATTAAATTTGCCACTATAATAAGCATTTCCCTCTTGTACCAGGAACTGTAAAAGAGATTACAGCAGCGTTTGAGAGGAAGAGTAGATGGTGCTTTGCCCAGGTGCAGCCTCCAGAGGACCTACTCAAATTTGACTCATCATTTTTGAGGTCTATATTGGAGGGAGAAGCAGAGATAGCTCAATCGTTG
This sequence comes from Triturus cristatus, assembly GCF_964204655.1. Classification (NCBI taxonomy): domain Eukaryota; kingdom Metazoa; phylum Chordata; class Amphibia; order Caudata; family Salamandridae; genus Triturus; species Triturus cristatus. The sequence goes on from NC_140581.1 coordinate 940,286,550, forward strand.
GGGGATATGCATTGCTTTGACCCACTCCTAAAATGTTGAGTGGGCTTGTCATTGTATTCACATAAAGCTTTTCTAACAGTAGAGTAGTTCTCACACTGACTTTGCCCTCGGATTGCATGTAAATGAGAAATGTGATCATTTGTGCAGTCTATTAATGATGGAGGTGTTTGGAAGTTCTGGGGATGTGCTCCAATTGTGTTTTTGGGGAATGTAGAATCTTAATATGTGGTGAAAGAAGTGTGGAGGGCCTGAGCACAAAAACATGCAAATACTTGTATCCAAACAGTCTTTGCTTTCACAGAGAAGATTTATAGGTATAATCAGGCCTTTTGGACTGCGCTGTCCGGTTGAGATGAGGAGTGGATGAGACAGGCATGTTTTTGGAGGTTGGGATTTAAAGCAGGTTATTAGGTTTATAGTTCTCCAGGTGCTTAGGGTTTCCTTTGTGGGAGGGGTTGTACAGTATCAGAGTTTGAAGTAAAAATGTTGCCAGTATTGACTTCAGGAGCAGAATCGTTCCAAAGTAATTTGGAGAAACAAAGGCTGGGCTAAGGAGCGAGTAAATCTGCAGAGGTGCAGGGTGCCTTCCTTTTCGTGGGAAGTTATTAAGAAACTTGCCCTTAGCCCCCTTGCCTGGAATACCTTTGAACATTGATATAGTTGCGATTCCAAGGTGTTCATAAAATCTGTCCAATCACGAGAGCCGACACCACACTAAGGTGGCTGGGAAGGAGAGAGCAACAATCCCTAATCTCTGAAGGGTGGGTAACGAATAGGATCACAAGTCCTGTAGCAGGGCTCAGGGCTGGGATTATTCTCCAAGTACATGGGTATGACAATGAGAAGAAAAAGACCCACCGAAAGCAGGAAGTACTACATTAAAAGTTGCCATTACTGCTAAATAAAATCATTTTTGCAGTGGTTACAATATAAGAGCAAACATTTATTTATGAAATGCTAGGAAACCTGCTCAATACATTCCCCTCTGTCTATCTCCATGCAGTCTAAGAAGCAGTTTCCCTTTCCATGTCCACTCCACACCAAGCTGGCTGGTGCAGACTATTCCAGTCCTACAACTTAGATGTATCAACTTTCTCGCATTGAATAAATGTTTCTGGTGGTTGGGCCCTGAATATTGAAAATTTGATTATTTTTTTTAAAATTAAACTTAAAGGAGCCAAAATTTCAAGTACCGATCCATCGAGTTGCATGTTTTTGTTAATGCCACCAGTAGCCAGCTACAAAAATTCATCATTGTATGTTTTTAGGCTCGAGTTTTTGCTTTCTTAGTCTTCCTCGCGAGACAACGTGTGAAATACTGTTCACCTTATCTTAGTCATTGGTTTCCTGTCACAAACCTCTTTAAACACACTGCTGCGATAAAAACTGAGCATTGCATGTGAGGAGAGGAGAAGAATGCAAGAAAGTAAATAATTTACCATTCAAAAATTGTCAAATCAGAGTTAATTGGCCACAACAGTAATCCTGTTACGTTTAACATATTATCAGGAACTGGATTTGTTAGATCGGTTTTTCGAAAACGACCGTTCAAAAATTATGCATCCCTGAATTCTCGTTGTTTGATGCAGGACCCTTTGGGATTCGAGAGAAAGCCTTTTGTCACCGTCGGAAGTGCTATTTTTTCCCCCACAGCAGAGTATTTGGCTCATTAGTCTTTGAAAGTCCGCGTGATTGTCAAATGTCAAAAACAAGCACTTTTGTTAAAGAACGAATTAGCCGGAACTGTTTCAAATCAGAATGCAACCGCAGCTGATGATTAATTATTTCTTGATACTAAGTATTTTCATCTTGCGGCATTTTTAGCAGTAATGAAGTTTGTCAGATATGATCAGAATATCAAGGCCACATAGTATGATGTAACAAATGTACATTTATTGCGGATTTAGGCTTGAATATCTTGTATGCAACTTATACCTCCCATGTTCTTGGAGCTTGATTCCTGAGAAAATTAAATGAGCTAGAGTGCAGTTTTTATCGTAATAATAATTGAGCTTGCGGGCTTCGCTTGTATATTAGAAAATTAAAGCCAGAAAAAGAAAGCATTTATTTTGATTTAGCAGTGCATTATTTTTCTCTTCTGCCTTTAAGATAGTGAACCCTTTCTAAATGCTTCAAATACATTTTTATGATTTGATTAAAAACAATTGTAAATATAAGTGACCTTAAGTAATTTTATTCTGTTATTTGTGCATAATAAAGTTAGTAGGTTAGAATAATTCCAGTGAATCACTACTAGAAGCCGGGGACCCAAGCATAAGCAATTTCTATGATTTGGACGTCAAAACTTCACACACACGTATGCATCAAACAGATACACAAATTATGGAAATTTACAAACAAAAATTGAATTTTTTTTATAGTAATGAAAAAATTGATTTTAAAAATATAGTTTAATTTCTAATATTCAAAGTCATTTCCTAAACCTTAGCATATAACTTGTCTTTTTAGCTCTTAATGCTTGCATTAGGGTCAACCGTTGCTCCTTCATTTTAGGCCTCCAATAGTCCTTATTAGTTTCGGTTTGCTGTGCTGCTCACAAATCAAGATGAAACCAACTTCATTTTTGCCTTTCAATTTAAAATGTCTTCACATATACAGAACATTTTAAAACGTTGAATTTTGCTTTTGTTATGTCTATATGTTTCGCTCTAATATCTTCAAATTATTTTTAAGCAGTCGTGGACCCCCTGAAAAGGCTTTGTGGACCCCAAGGGGTCTGCGAACCACAAGTGAAAAACCACTGATTTAGAGATTCATGTAAGAACTATGCTACCACCCTGAGCTAAAAATTCAGTTTCCCTTGGCCAATCAGAATCCTTACTTTGCAGGCAATAGTTAACATCGTTTGCCACAAACTTAAGCTTTCAGCCGCTTCCCTGTTGCTGTTGTAGGAAGATACTGTGCCCAGCAAGTGGTGGCCTCCTTTTAGATATTGTTTGGCTGTGAATGAGGCATTTGCTTTAATCTTGCAAGTGTTAGTATTTCCCTTAGGTAAAATACAAAAATGTATTGACTACCCATTTACTTGATATGCATCTTCTATGCCTCATCATCATAAATCATGTAACTAGCAAAGGTCATTGCCATACAGAGCTTAATCATAGAAGACCTCTGATCATATAAAAAGGCATTTCCTTGTCAGAAACCTGTACTTTCCTGTCCAATGATCCACAGTTGAACCATGATCTGCATGGCATCCTCCATATAGTTCTGCATCTCTGTAGGATTAGAATATATTGCAGGTTGCCTTTCTGTCCTTAATATAGGCATGCTGCTTATAGAGGTTGAGGCCAGTGCCATCACCCATGCCTTTACCTAGTTATGAAACCAGATGTCCTAAAAAGACTACCCCTTTATTCCATACACTAATTCACATTGCTCTCTTCCTTAAGCAAACACTTAGTATCTTAGCTGAATTTTGAAACGTTTAATGTAATGTCTGTATTTAATTAATCATCAGTAGGGTTGAAAGAGTTTTGATGCCTTTGTCCATGTCCTACTTGATTCGTTCATGTTTTTGGCTGCCATTATGATGGGGCTTCCTTTCTCTGCCCATCAAATTTAGGAGGTCATAGTCTGCGATGTAGTTGGAAATAAAATCTCACCAAAACAGCGTCCTGGATCTTTGACGCATCTTGCTTCCATTGGTGGGAATAAATGGTTGATTTCACAAATGGAGCATGCGGGTTGAGAAGGAATTAAAGACCTGCCTTCTGTGCAACTGCCTTATCTACAAGAGTTACTCAACACACCCTAAACATGTCAGAACTTCAGAAGTATGCCTGGGAGAGAATAGCCGTTGACTTTTTTGGTCCACTCAACAACAGACATCACCTGGTGGTGGTTGTGGACGAATACTCACAATTTCCATTAATTGAGGATCTCTCATCCACCACTCGAGACTGAGTCATTGAGAGACTGGATGGCATCTTTGTAACATGGGGTGTACCAGCCATACTTAAATCTGACAATAGCTTGCCTTTTAATAGTCGGAAGTTCAAAGACTTAGAGCATCTGAAAATAAAGCATCAAAAGAGCACTCCTCTGTGGTTGCAAGCCAATGGATTGGTTGAAAGATTTATTAGCACGCCAAAGAAACCTGTACAGTGTGCTACCCTTGAGAAGCTCAATTAACAAACTGTGTTAAACTCTACCTTGAGAGCTTACCTTTCAATACCTCTCTTGACCACCGGTGAAAGTTCAAGTCGAGGCGAGAGAAAACCTTTGCACCATTTAATTGTTATCATATATCAGTATATCAGTAATGTGTGGACCTGGATGATGTGCTCGTTCAATTGCCTTGTTTGCCTGACACATGTCAACGTATATGCATACTGCTCCTTTACTGTCCTTTTTGGGCACTACCACAGTGGGAAAAACAACGGACGTTAAAGAAATAGAAAGCTCAATTATATCATGCTCAAGTAATAATTCATGTTCTGTTTTTAACAGCATCATGAAAATGAAAAGCAATTTGCCTATGTCTCTGAGCAACAGGACGGACGTCCTCATTAAATATGCAACTTTACTTTTATAGTCTTAAGCTTTCCAAAACCATGAAATAACGAAGGAAACTTATTTACTATTTCATGATGAGCATTCATGTTGTAGTTCACAGAAATAAGTCCCATATGAGCAGCTGTGCTGAAGTTGAGTAGACAGGCACTTGATGCTGTCCTTGGAAGCACATGGATGGGTGCTTGCACCTTCGTTTTCTTGTATTTCATCGTTGCAACAAATGAACCTTGACTTTTTAAGGGTGTCTATGCAGCCCATGTATACACTTTGGTTTTCGACGGCATAAGTTGTGGTAAGGGATGCAATTCTTTATATTTCTCCTCAGGCATAATGTTTATCAATGCCCCACTGTCAATAATGAAAGGTATTAAACAACCATTTATTTTCGTTGTCATTTTCTGATAATTTCTGAACAACTTTGAAGGTTTGGCATGTCGACTTTTCTTTGACATTTTTCTTCACATGCAGGCAGTCCAACATGCGCATGCTTTTCTGCAGTTAACATCAATATTGCACAACCATCTTTTTCAGTTTCACTTGATATTGATGATGTAGATGACAATCGACTTCGTTCAGTGTTGATTTGTCGTATTGGACGTCCCTGCTGGGCATTGCAGGTGTGCGTCGAACATTGCTTCGGGAATGTTCTGGCAGCCATTTTGTACTAAGGCTGTGACGCACTTGTTTTTTCTTTGCTTTGCACATCATCACTAAAGAGTTCTCCTTCCCACAGCCCTTACATATCTGTCCAATGAAGGGTGATTTGTCTTTGCGTGGAAACAAGAAACCTCATCTAAAACAAAACCTCTTTTTACGTGTTGAAAGTACCTTATGTCCTTCAGTCTTTTGCTTTGACATGCTTTTCACACTCATGACTGATTCCTTCTGGGCACCTGCAGCCTTCATGTCAGTAGCTCGTCGATTGACCTGCTCTTCAGCTCTAGCAGCCATTTATGCTCTTACCAGACTCCGAGTTTCTCTCAGCATTTGCCGTCTGAATGAACCAGACAAACATCCATCAATGACCCTGAGACGTATGGAATCGTCATCATTAAATTCATTGAACTTAGTGTTTGATGACTGTGTCAAGTCTTTCTACAAATTCATCGATAGTTTTGCCCCCTTTCTGTCGTTCTTGTCTGAAAATATATATTTTGTACTTAACATTGTGTATTGGATTTTCAAGGTGCCTTTAATCTGATGGTATGTGATTTCTTCGTCAGTTCGTGGAATTTTCTTTGACTTCCTTTACGCTATCACCAGCAAGATGTTTGAGGTATTTGATGATCTTTTTGTTATCGGTCTCTAAGTGCATCAATGAAATCTTCAAATGTCTCTATCCACATAGTCGATCGGTCACCAATATTTAGCTTTTTGGCGTTATCGAATGATGATGGTGGTTTCAAGAAAGCAGCAGCGTTGTACACCAGTGTGGAACTTAATGAGACGGGATGTAGTGGTCTTTCAGCCACTGTTGCTAGCTCACCCTCTCTGAGACCTTGTGACGTACTGGCCTCTGGATCTTCCTTGATGATAACGGGAAACGTGATTTTCTTCTTGGTCTCCATCAGAACTACAACCTGCCAGCATTAAGAACCCCTCGCTGACTTTCACTCTTCAAAGAACTGTGGAGTTGTGAGCCCCACTCAGCGGCTTTGGTGGCTCGCCTCATCTGATATGGACGGCTCTGTAAGCACAACGCCAGGCACTTCTTGGGTTCCTTTGCCCAGTGCTGTGATATGAAGACTCTCTAATTACCTCTGGTAAGCCGAGAACCATTTCCTGCCTCTAGGTTGCTTTGCTTCTGGCATCTCAGTGCACTTGCTTACACCTGGTTAATCTCTGCTTTACAGAATTTGTAATCGCTACATTATCACTCTATACTAAGTATGGCTCTGTGTTGTGTAGTAGCGCGCTACCTATATGTATGGACTGACCAACGACGTGTAGATTCTCTGTAAATGCTTTTGTTTTCAACTGCTTCACAGTGGCTGGAACTGCACTTTGACTCCACATGCATTCAGCATCAATGCTGTACTTTGGTGACGGCACACATGAGCAGTTTGCTTGGACCACGACAAACTGTCTGAGAGAAGACTGTCAATCTTTGGGTTACTGACCCCATCATCTTTCCCATTTGTAGCGTCCTCACCAGCCTGTTTACCCGCAAAGGACTTAGCTACATAAGGAGCTTAGTATCTCACTTCTTTATTCTTCTGTGTGTAATTGCGAACTCAAGATTCAAAAGCAACCTTCACTGCAATACACTCTAGCCATCATGTCATAGGTCTACGGAGTTAATCAGAAGCCAAAAGGGTTCTGTCATTGTTAACTCACAAGACACTGCAGATGCGAACTAGCTTATTCCATGATCCATGACATTGCAGAAGCTGCAGATAAATCCTGGTCTTCGTTTCTTGTTGTTGTCACTGGAAGTACACCCTTGATTTTAAATGTATCTGCTGAAATGGTATTTGTGTGCAGAGTATGATGCCGCAGCCTTAGATCTACAATTTGTATGTGAATATGTATTGTATGTGCAGTCAAAGCAGCCTGTGTCTCTTTATGTTCTTTACAATGACATCTAGTTGACAATAGGACACAGGCTCTATAACCGTACTGAAAGGCTAGGTGCATAGGTAAACCATAGTTAGTGAATTTCACTTTGTTTAAATTGTACCTATATTATTCCTGCAACTGACATTCGGGTATTCTCCGTTATTGTTTATTCTAAATAAACAAACATAACTTACATTTACCACAGTGGTGTCAGTTTTATGATGTATTCTGGCCCCTGCTTAAAGTTTCCACTGGACAAGGCATTTGACACCTTCCACAGTAGCATCTGGGCATAGATAGTAACCATGCAGGGGTTTAATGAGGAGTGATGCACACATTTTTCCCCTTAAGTCATTGAATGAGTCATGGCAGCCTCAATGTTGATTGGATGAGGGAAGGGAATAAAGACCTCCCAGTGGAATGGACTCCTGCAGTGGATCCCGTTCAAGGCCCTGGGGACAAGACTAGGATTATCAAAGGGGAAATGAGGGTAGGGGCAGAATCCTACCAGAGGTTTCCTCACTTGTACTTGCACCATCAGTTGAGATGATGAAGGCTGATGCCATGCATTTGGCAAGGCTGAAGAGCTTGGTAAGGGAGTTGCAGGTGATGCTACACAGACATGTCACTGTTAATCCACTGGGCAAGGCTGTGAGTTGTCATCATTATTCTTCATTCCCCTTCCTATGATGGTTTTGCCAGGGAAAAAAGGGACAGTTCTTGTTTCGCAGAGGATAGCGGCTCTGGCTTCAAGGGGGATTTGCCAACAGTAGAAAACTCTTCTATACCTGTGAGTAAACACATACTAAATGCACTATATGTACTATAATGCACCTGGGAGAAAATTATGTACTGTAATGCCAAGCAGTGTGCTCCTTTCCTCCCCTTTTGATATCCACAGTAATGTTTGATTTGGAACTGTACAGTTTTTGGAATTATCAGTTAGATAGATCAATAATATGTAGTATGCTATTATTGACTTCCTCAGACATGGTGAGAGACTTGTTGCTTTACTGGTGACTCTGTAGGTGTGTGGTTGTTTAGAGTTGTGGAAACATAATGGAGAAGTGCTTGTAATTGATATGATTTATGCGAACATTTAATGTATTTGTGAGGCACCTTAATGGGGTATAGGAGAATTCTGTGTGAATAAAGCGGCCTTAAATGAAGTTAATTGGTTAAAATGGCAATTTAGAATATATTGAGCAGTGGTTGACTTATAATTGTTACCAGTAGTTGGGCTGACACACGTGCATACTCACTTCCGCCCATCCACTAACAAGTGGGCACACACATCTGATAGAGAAATGTAGCCGTAAATTCCTTAACTTGTGAATTCTCCCCAGGCGTCAGACTGGATCCGGAAATGTTTCTCAGCAGTACCTATGCATGCCCCGGGGCTGACGTCGACTCCGGATGTGACGTCAGCGGAGCCATATAAGTCCCCCCCCCCCCCCCCCCGGCGCGCTGAAGTCAATTTCTTCTTTTTAGGCAGTGCATGTGGATCCGGAGTAGTGTATCTCTAGCTGTTTTTTTTAGCCTGCTGTGACATATTTTTTCACCTGAAGCAGTGTGCCGTCTTCCATGCCCTCTGGGTTTAAATCCTGTGGGTCCATTGCTCAACAGATGTCAGGTAGGGATCCACATTCTTTTTGTATGTGGTGCTTGGGCGAGCATCAAAACGCCGAAGAATCTGACACCTGCCTGCAGTTTAAGCCAAAGGCACTGCGGGAGCGATGTATGAAGCTCCTGACGGCGTGGTTGTCGAGGGCATCGGTTATCTTCCTGGTCTGCAGTTAACCGGTCCAGAGGTCGATTTTGTGAGCATCGCTCCTAATCCCGTGGTCGACGGCAATGGTCCCAGTCCCCGACTACATCTCATGGTAAGCACATCGCAAGAGATCGAAGTCGCTGGCTTCTATAGCTCCTTCGACTCGCAACGTGGATTCCAGAGACTCCTCACGTTCCAGCACAGAGGCCTCCACTTCAATGTTGCTCCCGCACCTCCCCGCATTTCCTGGAGACGGTTCAACTTGTAATCAGATGCAAGAGTATTACAATGCTCTTCATCTTGTCTTTGGACCCTTGCTTTTCTCTGGAGCGCCTCCGGGCTCCAAGGAGGTCATAGGTGCACTGACTGCAACATCGCCAGCGGATTCACCCTCTGACGGTCTGGTTCTAGGACACAGTGGCACCGGTGCATGGCCCTTCGGGGCTTCCACGTGCAGCGCCGGCTGACTCTGATGCGATGCTGATGGTTCCCTCGGCGATTTTTCATACGTGTCAGAGGGCTCCGAGCCGGAGTCAGTGAACAACACTGTTGGGAGCCTTGCAGAGTTGGCTTCTCCATGCCCCCTTGTGTCTGCCAACCGACAGCCCCTCACCTTCCCATGCCAATGTCGATACGGCGCTGTTTCGGCACCAGTTGACGTCATTTACGGAGCGGGTTTCGGAACCATTGGTTTGTGTGTGCTTCACAATACCAATTGGTGGAAGGATAGGAGGGGGTGGTCCTCTTAGAGCAAACTGTGCTTTTGGACCCTCCTATGTTGGGCAGCTGGATTGTTGAGTTGTGTGAAGCGAGCATATTAGATTCATCCCCTGCTTCTACACTTTTATCTGATCCTGTCTTTGCCTTGGAGGCCAGTTCTTCCTTGGCGGAAGTGCTGAAAAGAGTGGCAGAGGTCTTACATTTGCCTGTGGTGAAGAAGTCTACAGGTCCTCTTACCGAGGTTTTTCATTTTGGCCTTTCGGGGATTGAACCAGTGCTCCCCTTTTGTGAGGCTCTTTCTGATATTTTACTGGGGGCATGGGCTAAACCTGAGTCAGTTATGCCTGTGGACCATACTATTTCCCACAAGTACCGCCATGCCTCTGATGACCCTGCTTGCCTTATTCATCAGCCAACTCAGCACAGTATTGTGGTCCAGGCCGCCTCAGCTTCCCATGATATGGGTAATCTTCCCCATTCCCCACTTGATAAGGAGTCCAGAAAGCAAGACTCTTGTGGAAAACGTGTCTTCTCCACCAGTGCGGGGTTACACTCCGCTAACATGATTTGCGTCCTCAGACATTTTTCCCATGTCTTGTCGGTTTCCTTGGCGCAGATTTTGCCTTTGATTCCAGAAGCTAATAGAGGCAAACTGAACCAGTTGATTTTGGACGCCTGCCAGGCGGCCAGGTTGCTTATCAAGTGTGGAATGGACCACACTTATTCCATTGGTCGAGCCATGGCATCTGCTGTGGCATTGTGCCAGCCGGCATGGCTTTGAACTTCTGGAATTTTCAAAGGCTGTCCAGTCAGTCTTACTTGACATGCCCTTTGATGGGGCTCACCTATTTGGTGCCCTCTGTAGGTTTCGGGACAGCTGGGGAGGTTCAGACCTTTAGCCTGCCCCTACACTCTTTTTCTCATTCTACGATCGTAAGGGGATGTCTCTGTTTAACGCTGTTGTGGGCGTTTATGGTATCATTCACCAGATGAGGTGTTCCTGCCCTGGCATTCAGGTCTTCTGGTGTGGTGACTAGTTGCCTTTATTAAGACCCTGCTTGGGGCCTTCTCCTACCTGTAGGTGTTTCTTAAGGAATCACCCTGTGTGGGAATCCTCTATTACGCGGTTAATTCAACCTTATGTGACATCGGTCACTTAGGCTTATTGCGTTTGTTCTGTTCTTTGACTGTGGTTCGGGATTCTGTTTTTCCCTCCCTGTTATCCCACTGTTTCTTGGTTTACGGCTTTCCTTTGGCAGTCTCTTGTCTCACCCTTGTGTATCCATCAGGTTCATTATGTGCAGCTTTTGATTTAAGTCTTTTTATTAATTATGTGCGGCTTTTGGTATTACCCCCTTTGGGGCATTTTCCTTATGCATTCTTTCATGCAGATACTTATTCTTCTATTGTTACAATCGCGACGTACCCTTTCTTGAGCCAGTTCCCTTATTGTCTCAGGTTAAATGAATTCCTTTGGTTGATCACTCTTCACTTGCGAGATGTTCCCATCTTCTTACCCCTAGTAGCATGTGCCAGTATTGCGTTATGCTACCTCTTCTGGTTGAGGTTGAATCTGGTTGTCTCCAGGGAGACTTTTGTTGCCACCAAGTACCTGTAGCTCAATGGTAATGTCTTGTGCCCCTGATGGTACAAGCAACCCCAAGACTGGGGTTCAAATCCCTCCAATTTTGGGAAAAATACAGCCATGTCGTCTTGAATGCGCCCGCTTTCGTCCGATTCGGAAGCTCAGCAGGGTCAATCTGGTGAGTATTCGATGGGAGACAGCCTAGGCATTACTGGTACTGTTCCTTTTCTATTATGTTCTGTTATCCCCTGTGCTTCATGGCTTTTGTGAGATCATTGTGTGGATCTGTGATCTGCATATTTAGGTGCCCTTGTTGGGCTTCCGATGGAAAAACAACTGTCTTGTATGATAATTCCACCTGGATATCCCATTGGGTAATTTCCGAGACTCTGTTTGTTTTCTTTATCTCGACCTTCTGGTCCCACATGTTGCACATGCTTGTTTGACAAGCGTTCTCTTTCATGTCTATTTCCTTTGTGGAGTATGTGCCTGCTGCGATTCTTCTAGCAGGTGACGACTTTTTGGCCAAGTTCCCTGGCCCTCCCCCGTCACCCCTTTTTTCTCTATTATATGAACAGTTTTTCTGAGCTTGTTTAGGCCCTGTGTATCTCAATGTGTAACCCTAGTGTCCTTTGGATGTTGCTTTGTCTTATTGGGCTGCAACATGATTGTCCTGCATATGTATATTGGTGGTACAGTGTTTGAGTATTTACATGTTTACATTATTGAGTTTATGGCTATTGTTAGAAATGGGTTTTCTGGTTTTCTAGAGTATGCACCTAATCCAGGCAGAACCCTCCACTCTAGTCAGGGTAAGGGAGTGACATACAAAAGATAACCCCTGCTCACCCCATTGGTAGCTTGGCAGAGCAGTCAGGCTTATCCCAGAGGCATGTGTGAAGCGTTTGTGACACACACACCCACCACGCACACCGCTCACTGCAGGCACTCCACACACATTAGGCACACCACAAAAAGAGACTCCACACAAGGTTATATAAAAAATACCATTTCTTCTACAAAACACATAGACCATAGTTACATGAATCTCTCTGCCGACTAGGCAATAGTCATAACATCACATGTATCCTAAATCCCTTTGTGTCATATGTAAAGCACATTAGACCACGAATCACATAAACCAACATTCACCTTGCCACTAGTCAATGGTTATGACAATACATAGCTCCTAAATCACTTTGCCAATTAGGCCTTTATCATAACAACACCAGTAGTGCACTAATGTAAACACTTATAAGATGCACAGGTTATACAGCCACCATCACTGTACATAATATGCAGGTCCAGGACATGTATTTTCTATCCTGTCAGTATCTCCACATCAGGGCATAAAATGCAGGTTAGCGGATAAAATGATACCTATACCAATGTTAGGACATGAAATGCTGCAGAAACCTGTGACTGCGCTCGTCTTAAATGTTATATGTTACTCCTCACAGGGAGACCAGACCCAGCAGCATTGGCGTGCCTATAGCTGGGATTATGGTACTCCCAGTACTGTTTCCCTCGAGGTTACAAATTCCTAATGGGGGGGCCCATCCCAGGCTCGCCCGCAATGCTACCTGAGAACAAGTGCCCACCACGTATGTGCACCCATGGGGAGGGGCACACCCGTATTGCAGGAGTGAGCGGGGTGACCTTGCACTGTCCCTCACGTGCCGATAAGCAAAAGGCAGCTGCCCGCTGTAGGTGGACTCACCCTAACTCCTGGCAAGTCTGAAATCCTTCTGGCCACCTCGGACCCCCGCGGGGTCAAACAGCACAGCAACTACTGCCACAGCTTCTCCTGGCTACACCACTAAAGCTCCTCTTTTTTTCTGGAGCAGGGCCCTGGATCAGGCCTTAGTGGTAAGGGCACATCTCCGGACCCCCAGTGCACTGCTACATCCCCTCCCGGTGGCCTCGTCTGTCATTCTGGGAGTCCCCCTCTGCTTGGGGGCAGACAGGGTGGGGCTGGGCCCCTCCTCTTCTGTGTCACAGCAGTGGCTGCAACTCCCAGGCCGGCATCCTTGGCTTTGGTAGGTTGCCAGGCAACCTCCACACTCTCCTTTCGGCAGTCATGAGCAGGGAGAGGGAGAGCGCTTCTTCCTCAGCTCTCCTCTCTTGTCTCTCAAAAACTACTTGGGCAGTGCAGCGCTGCTAGGGGAAACAAAAGCGCCCTACGCGCGCTGTGAAAATAAAAAGGAAAGCACATTACATGCACTGATTTTCCCCCAGCCCTGGGTAGGCCACTATATCCTGGAAAATCACTGGGGGGGGGTGGGGGCAGGGGAATAGACTACAGACCAGCACATAAGGCAGTGCAAAGGGGTTGTCCCTCCAGCAGCCCAGCAATCTGTGAGCAGCAGGCCAACCCAGCAAAGCAAATAGTCCAAATGGCGATCCTTCCTGGCAGCTGAACAGTTCTTTCTGGCAAAGTTTGTAGAGCCAGCAGCATCTGGTTACAAGTCCACACATTGTCTACAATTCATAGGGGTCAATGCCCTTGTACTTATACTGCCAAAGTCTTTGTTCTGGGGGCACTTTAACCAACTTTAAAAGTGCGCAACACCCCTATTCAATCACAAGCCCTGACTCCAGAGTCACTATGGGGGGTGGCCGAGACAGCATTGCGAAAGTCAGGCACAGCCCTGTTCAGGTGCAGGTGCAACTCCTCCCACCACTCCAAATGCAGACCATGCTTACTCAGATGCAATGGAAACTCCTCCCACCACTCTTAATGCAGCCAAAGTCTATTCAGGCCACTGCTGAATCACCCAGGAAAGGTAGGCCACACATCACCCACACTCCCCCCCCCCCCCCCCCCCCCCCCCCCCCCCCCTTGTGACTGTCTCGTGTGAATTCACGCCCCTTGTCAGTCTAAACCAGATGTTGAATAAGCATCCAGGCAGGGCACAAAGAGTCCTTAGCAGACAGAAATGCCTTCTTCCAAAAGTGGCATTTCTTAAATAGTAATAACAAATCCGCTTTCACCAATAAGCAGGTTTTATTACTACTATTCCAAACATGACCAAGCTACCCCTTTTATATCAGAAATAACCACTGAAGAGCATTTCAGGGAATTCCCAACGCAACCCTATGAGAAGGCAGCCTCACAGCAGTGAGAAACCAAATAGGCTGTTTGTCACTACCAGGACATGCCTTACCTTTTACCTACACAGCACCCTGCTCATTGGGCTTACCTAGGGCCTTCCTTAGGGGTTACCTATATGTAGTAGAAGGGTGTTTTAGACGTGGCAAACACTTAAAGTGCCACATGACTGTGGCAGTAAACTGTGTGCGCAGGCCCTGCAATGGCAGAGCCCTGAGACAGGTTTGAAAAGCTACTTTGATGGGTGGCGCAAACAGCGCTACAGGCCCACTAGTAGCATTTAATTTACAGGCCCTTGGTATATGGGATACCACTGTACAAGGGACTTACAGGTAAATTAAATATGCCAAACAGGTATAGACCAATCTTACAAAGTTTACAAGAGAGCGCACAGGCAGCACATGCACTTTAGCACTGATCAGCAGTGATCAAGTGCCGAGAGTCATAAAACCAACAACAACAGGTCAGAATAAATACAGGAGGAAAGCAAAATGTTTGGGGACAACCCTGCAAAAAGGGCCAGTTCGAACAGCTATATGTCGTTTACCCGGGCCTTTGTGCCCGCTTGCTGCTGGTATGATTACATTTCTGTCTGCAGATCCATTTCTTTTGTTGCCCAAAAAAAGGAGGGAGAGAAAAGATAACAGTAGGAGGGCTTTTCTTCGTTTGGTGTATGCTCTGTTTCTCTAGGACCTTTCCCCTTCATGGGTTAGGTGGATTGATTCTGATCGTTCTCTTGTGTTTGTTCTTTATCGAGACAGGAGCACTGAAATGCTGCTTGTTTTTTCCAAGTTAGTGTACCTTGGGGATTTGCATGCTCTGTACTGACTGTTGTCAGGTGTAGCTGATAGAAACGTCTAGCAGCAGATTCCATACCTTTGAATTTCCCAGGCGTTAGGCTGGATCCAGAAACTTTTGCTGAGCAATACCCCTTGCGTGTGCCATTGGGTGGCTCCATTGGGCTCTGTGTGACGTCATTGGCGTCGGTAGCGTCGGGTATGATGTTGCAGGGCCTATGTAGGCGCCACCCAGGCGCACAGACATCTTATTTTCTTTCCGCTCCAGTTAAGCACCGACCCTGGAAGAGCTACCCCCTACTGCTTTTTAACAGGTTTGTTCTCGACTTTTGTCGATTTCGGAAGATCTTTTCAACTTCGCGTGCGAGGGATGTCTTCGAGGAAGATATGTTTCAAGCCGTGCAGTGCCTGCCACCACATGATGTTGATTACCGACCCCCACCATGTCTGTCTCTGGTATCTTGAGCGCAATCACGACTCAGTCGTGTTCTGACTGCTGGGCCATGGCTCCAAATGCCTTGGGTGCAATGAAGCCCCTTGCAGCTCAGAAGTTGACATGTCGAGCTAGAATCCGTAGAGGTCCCAGTCCGAGTCCCAGTCCCGATCGAATAAGAGGAGGTCGCGGCACTGATCCTGAATCCCTAAATCCTCTTCATCCCACTCGAGGTCCGCGGGACACTCTGGAAAGAGGCATAAGAAGAAGACGAAGTCCAAGCGGACTTAATCTTCTCCTCTGCTGTTGTCTGTTGACGAGAGAGGTAAGGAGCAACGACTCTCTAAGCACGGCTCCGCGGAGCCTGGGTCGACTTTGCCCCTCCCTCCCTTTCCGGGAGCCAGAGCGACCCCTCTCTTAAATTAAAGTTTTGTGAGACCATGCGCTGCGTATTTCAGCGGGCCAACCCCGCTGGTAAGCCCTCGGGCCCGTCGTCTCGGGCAACGGTGCCAGTGGGGCCTCATGGATCGAATCCAGAATCCGGGTCAACGCCAGTTGTGCCAATGTGACCTCTTCCAGCATCGGACCCAAAGTCTGTGACTGCAGCGCCACCGGTGCCCGTCAGCGATGCCAGCCCTATCCTCATCATTGATGACATGGAATCTGAATGATGTTGATTGACGCCTATTCCAGCGTCGATTGAACCCATGGCTTCTGTGTTGTCACCTGAGCACTTTGAGGATGTGCTAGGCTCAGGAGAGGCATGGGAGGGTCTATGGATCCTCTGGAGCCCTAGGATGACTCTTCGGAGCAGTTGGACTGGTATGGGAAATTTGCGGAAGCCAGTGGACTGGAGACTCCTCCAGATGCTGACATGCTCTCTTGGCCAACAGCGGCTATGGGGGAGGGGGCTCCTATGCCATGGTGTTAAAAAGGGCAGCTGAGGTCCTAGGACTAGAGCTGAATTTCCTGACCGAAGTGCTTCAACCCGGGGCTTCCACTTCCGAACCCCTTATGCCCTTTAATGAGGCACTTACTTACTTTTAGGCACATGATCCAAGCCTAGCACAGTGACTCCTATGAACAGGACGGTTGCACGCCTCCATCGCCCAGCACCGGGTGATCCAAAATGTTCCTCAGCCAACACCCCACCCCAGAGAGTTTGGTGGTTCAGGCCTCTACTTCCCAGGGAGTGTTCCCTTCTGCCCCTCCGGACAGGGAATCCAAGAGGTTGCATGCATTTGGGAAGAAGTTGTTTTCTTCCTCCAGCCTGGCATTGCGGTTGGTGAATACTGCATGCTTATTGGGCTGTTTCTCCCACACCCTTTGGGAGAAAGTTGCGCAAGTACTGCCACAAGTCCCGGAGGAGGCCCGGGCTGTGCTCTTCCAAGCAGTCAAGGATGGGAGAGATGCCGCTAAATTCACCATTCGGTGTGGCCTACAGTGGCCTTAAGGTGCCATGCCTGGCTTAGGACAACTGGCTTCTCTGGTGATGTCCAGTCCAATCTGATGGACATGCTCTTTGATGGAGCCTGTCTTTTTGGGGAAAGGCAGATATGGCCCTGGTCAGGTTCAAGGACTCTTGAGCTACAGCCAATTCCTTGGGCCAGTCCTTTACTCCTCGTGGCCAGTCTTCCTTTCATGGCAATGGAAGGGGTTTCCAAACCCATCAGCCCTATCCCAGCTACCGTCCTGCACAGACTGCCCAAGCTGTGTGAAGACGTGGATGCAGTGCATTCCTGTCCAGGAATGGAGGGCAGAAGTCGTCAACCACCCTGCCTCGGGCAGCCGCAGCCTCCAAGCACGCCTAGTCTGAATCTGCAAGACCACAGTTGGCGGGAGAATTTGTCACCACCTTCCCTACTGGAGATCCATAACATCAGACAAGTGGGACTTGCAGATTATTCCGGTGGGCTATTCTCTGCCTTTCCTTTATTTTGCTCCTCCCATTCTGCCAAATCAGGAACGGCTGACAGACGATCATCTCAAATTGCACCAAGAGGAAGTTAAAGCTCTCTTGGCCAAAGGAGCTATAGAAAGGGTCCTGGTTTCAGAAGTATGCAGTGGTTATTCCCGCTAATTTCTGATTCTGAAGAAGAACAGAGGGTTACGGCCCATTTTAGATCATCGACCGTCAATCTCTTCCTCCAGAAGGAGAAATTCAAGATGCTCACTCGAGCTCAGGTCTTGTCTGCCCTATACCAAGAAGACTGGATGGTAGCATTGGACCTGCAGGATGCGTATTTCACATCCCCATCCTGCTAAGCCACACAGGCGTTACTTATGGTTCAAGGTAGGTTGCAAGCGCTTCCAGTTTACCATGCTCCCCTTCGGCCTTACCAGTGCACTTTGGGTGTACATCATCTTGATGGCTGTGGTCGCAGCTTATCTGCGCAGGTTATGGGTGTCAGTCTTCCCCCTACGTCGATGACTGGCTGTTAAAGGCGTCCTCATCCCAGACAGCCGTCTCCCACCTTCAGAGTATGGCGGACTTCCAGCATTTGCTGTGGTTCTCTATAAATGTGCCAAAGTCACACTTGACTCCTTCTTAGATGCTCCATTTCATCGGAGCAGTTCTGGACACAGGTTTATCCTCCCGTGCAGCCAGTCCAGGATATTCATGTCATGATTTCGATGTTTGAGCCTCTATCCTGGATATCGGTGAGACTCTGTGGCTCTTGGGCCTCATGGCCTCCTGCATCCTATTGGTAAAGCATGCCAGGTGGCTTATGCGGGCTCTGCAGTGGGACCTGAAGTTCCAATAGGCACAGCATTGAGGGAATCTCACCAACATGTTCCAGATCTTGGAAGTATCTGCGAGTGGTCTGCAGTGGTAGTTGACAAACTGTGATTGGGTCAACGGCAGACCCTTCTCCCTTCCCCAACCAGAATGCACAGTGGTGACAGATGCATCACTTCTGGGATGGGGTGTCCATCGTGGGAGGTGGAGATCAGGGGACACTGGTCTCTGGAGGAGTCAGGGCTCCACATAAATCTGTTGGAGCTCCGAGCGATTTGATTGGCATTGAAAGCATTTCTTCCCTCTGTCAAGGGGAAGCTAGTGCAGGTTCTCACGGACAAAACCACTTCCCTGTGGTACTGCAACAAGCAGGGCGGGAAGGGTCTGTGGATCCTTTGTCGAGAGGCCCTGCATCTCTGGACATGGCTGGAAGAGCATGGCATAATCCTGTTGGTTTAACACCTTGCAGGTTCTTTGAACGCCAGGGAAGATGAACTCAGCCGACGATGCCTAGCGGATCACAAATGGTGCAAGGTCTCTTTCAACAGTGGAGAGAACCTTGGTTAGATTTGTTCGCTTCCGAAGAGAACGTGCAGTGTCAGCAGAACTGTGCGCTGGTGTTTCCAAGGTGGCTTTCGCTCGGCGACACCTTTCACCGCGAGTGGCGCTCAGGCATGCTGTAGGTCTTTCTGCCCATACCACTTCTGCCCAGTGTTCTGAAGAAGATCAGGAGCGACAGGGCCCAAGTTATTCTTATGGCTCCGGACTGGGCGAGGAGATTCTAGTATCCAGAACTTCTGAAGATGAGCATCGATCCTACGATCAAGCTGCCCCTTCGGAAGAATCTTCTGTTGCAGCAGCAGGGGGGGGTCCTCCACCCTAGCCTGTCAACTCTGCGACCCCATGCGCGGAGATTAACTGGCGGCAGTTGATAGCTTTTGACCTTACTCCCAAAGTTGGTAATGTAATTCTGGCGGCCAGGCGGCCTTCCACTATGACGGTATATGCCTGCTGTTGGCAGAAATTTGTATTATACTGTACAGAAAGGTCTGTTGACTCTATTTCTGCTTCTCTTTCTGCTGTCCTTCAATTCATGCTAACCCTTGCCCAGCAGGGCTCTGCTTTGGGAACTCTCAAGGGTTATCTCTCTGCTCTGTCTGCTTTTTTGCAGCTGCCAGACCAACTCTCTCTCTTCAAGTCTCCTATTGTACATAGATTTTTTTGAAGGACTGTGTAGTATTCTGCCCTTGTTATTGTAATGTGATTTACACCTCCTGCTCAGTCCGTGTTTGTGCTGTGCGCTCCATAGAATGTTGGTGTCATGATGTGCCTCGGAATTTGTTTCACAGTCTGCAAACATTATTGTGTTTCAGTATTTAAGCCTATTGTATGCTTAGCTGTGTTTAAGCCATATCCATTTGTTTATTCTGGTTTTTCATACATTTTGTGGGAACTGTCTTATTCATTCTCATCCACCATGGGATTGTGTTTTACGTTCACGGACTCTGGGTACACACCTTCAGTGGTTCATGGTTCATCTCACATTTGTACACCTTACACTTCTTTCTTCCCTACCTAGGGATAGCAATGGGTACTAGCCCCATTTGCTATCATACATTTGCCTACATGGGCTACTTACGGTTTCCACCCTAACACAGGGCATCGTTCCATGGGTTTTAGTCCCATTTACATCAGCTACCATACCTATGTTTAGGGATAAGCTATGGGTTCAGTTCCCTTTTACTGTAGTTAACCTTCCTTACGTCTCGGGGTAGATCATGGGTCTGTCCCATCTTCCTGTACATTGTTACCCTCACACAGGGTGTGTCTGTTTGGGGTCAGTCCCATTCACATTAAGCTTACTCCCTTTTTGCCTGGGACAGGTCATGGATTTTATCCCATCTTCTATTGCACTTCTACCCTCACACAGGGTGTGTCTTATGGGTTATAGTCCCATTATCACATTTCACAGTCTGTGACCTCTACACAGGGGTTGTCTCTACACGGGCTATCAAATTATGGGTCTTAGTCCCATTTGCTGTCATTTTCTTAAAATGTCATGCTTAGATAATTTTACATTGTTGACCATACTACGTTATTCTCTCATCATTTTATCATCATTATGAAAGTGGGGGAAGTAGAATTATACTCTTTTGTATTTTATTCTCTCTTTTCTCGCCTGTTCAGTTCTCCTCGTGATGTTATACATTCTTTGCATCCTTGGTAACTGGACTACAATTGGTTGTTAGTCTTCCCTTGTCTCTGGTCTTTCCCTCATTGTAGTTTCTTCCCATTTCTTCCCTGTTTGGAGGAGATCCTTCCTTGTCTATTTCGTGTGTCTTGGGGAAGTCTGGTGTGTAGGTCGTGTCGTGCCTTGTCCTTCCTTCCTTGCTGCCTGGCCAGTGGGTATGTTTGGGGGTAGTCTTTGGTGAGTCTGTCTTTCTGTTCACTTGTTGTTTATTTTGCATTATCACTGTTTTCATCTCCACTCTATCTCTTTGTTCGAGAGTATGCGTCATTTCTATTCGTGTTTATTTACCCTTCGTCCACGTTTTCTTTCACCTATCTATACTCTCTCTCCTGTTCGGTCACTTCTTTGCATCCGTATTGTATTCGTTGTTGGAGAGTTTGGGTCTTTCCCATTTGAGTATGCTTGCTCTTTGCTTCCTCCTCTTCTTCTTCCACCTGTCTCTTTGCTCTGCCTTTCTTGTTCTCTTTGCTCTGACATTTACTCTGATCCAACGTTGTTCTTCCTAGTTATTTCTTCCTTGGTTCTCTCTCTCGTTAGAAATTATTCAAATACAGGACCTGTGCCTCTCTTGTGTAAGGAAAGGGGCTATGTAGTGTTCTGCCCTTGTTATTGTAATGTGATTTACAGCTGCTCAGCCAGTGTTTGTGCTGTGTGCTCCATAGAATGTTGGTGTCTGATATGCCTTGGAATGTTGGGTGCCTGTTAGGTGAAGTGACAGTTGAGCATGGGCTGAGCAGCAGGCAGGCTGCTCCTGGTGGGGCTGTTTGGCAAGACCCTATCTACTTGTAACTATCTACAATAAAGCTTCATGAATTACATCCTACCTGCGTGGACCTCGTTACTACGGACTGGCTCACTTGTTTCCACCCACGCCCTTTGTCATGCTACAGTGAGACCTTTATTTGGTCCTCACTTACCTGATGTGTGTTCGATTTGAGCCTCTACACAATTGTCCATTCCGGCCGTTGACCATCAAAACAGCCTTCTTAGTGGCGGTTACATCGACCCGGAGGGGAGTGAATTGCAGGCGTTTTCTTGCTCGCCTCCCTATCTAATGTCCCTTCCGGACAAAGTGTTGCTTCGCACCATGTTTTCTTTTTTTTGCCAAAAGTAGTGACCCCATTTCGCCTGGGTCAATCCATAACATTGTCCACCTTCTTTGTTCCCTCCCATCCCTCTAAGGAAGAGTAGTGTCTCCACTGGCTGGAACCAAAAGGAGTGCCGCCGATTTACCTTGACCACACAAAAAAAGTTCCGGGTGGACGACCAACTCTTATTGGGGTACATGAGAGCAAAGAAGGGGAAGGCAGTGCAGAAAAGGACCATCTCTTGCTGGGTCATTCTCTACATTAAGATCTGCTATGCCCTGGCAAAGAAGCTGCCTCCTGAGGGATTAAGGGCCCATTCCACCAGGGGAAGGGCTGCGATTAAGGCCTTGGCTCGGGGTGTCCCAGTCCAAGACATCTGTCAAGCGGCAATGTGGACGTCATTGCACACGTTTGCAAAACGCTACTGCCTGGATGGTCAGGTCCGCAGAGACGGGCACTTTGCCTGCTCGGTCCTGTAGGAATTTCTAGTTTAAGGTATTGATTCGCACCCACCGCGGGGAAGGTATGGCTTGGGTATCGAATTCAAAGTTAAGGAATCTGCAGTTAGAAGTCACTGTCAGATGAGCAAGTTACTTACCTTCGGTATCGCATGAACTGGTAGAGACTCTATCTAGTTGCAGTTCTTTACAGCCCCACCCATGACTCCCTGCTTTGCAGACTAATATTGTAGGGTTGAGTTACCCCTCCCCTTTCAGGGCCCTAGTTTTGCACACGACTGCATCCGTTACCTCATGGCTCTGTGCTTCTGGCGTGGAAAAAACTAAAAGTACTGTTGTCCACGCGCCTGGGTGGTGCCTATATTGGAACTACAACGTCACAACCGACGCTGCCGATGACGTCACGCGGAGCCGAATGAGCCACCTGACGGCACGTGTAAGGGGTAGTGCTCAGCAAAAGTTTCCAGATACAGCCTTGAACCTGGGAAATTCAAAGGTAAGGAATCTGCAGCTAGATAGTCTCTACCAGATAAGGCGTTACCAAAGGTAAGTTCTTTTGTGTAGGATTTCTTCCTACTCCCCTTAAGGCTTGGTTTCCCTTACCTCAGTTATCTGTTCCTCTTGATCTGCCCTTGGACTTTTCTTCCACACCTTGCGATGGAAGAGTTAGTTCATCTTGTTGTGGTTGGAGGGTCCCTTCAAATTTTTTTTCTTACAGTAGTTTGCCCTTTGACTTCTCTGGTCGACAAGTTCTCTTTTCCCGAGATAGATGCCCTCCTCTGCTTAGCCGGGTCGTGTAGCTCAGTAGTCTAATGCGCGCATTGCGGGGACCTCTGTTTCTCCTCGTGGTCATTTATTCAATTCCGATCTTTCCACTGAGTCTTTCATCTATTTGGATCCGCACTATCATTACTATTGAGTTGGTTAACAATGAACATCTGTACTTCAGCGTCAAAATGCTTACGGATGGCCGTGTGCTTGCACAATATACAAGTCATGTTATTTTATGCTGTCGCTAATTATTTGCGTTTTTTGTGGTCTTTGCCACGCTTTTCATGAAAAAGCCAAGTCTTTTTTTATCTGTTCCAGAGTGGGACTGGTTGGTCTTTACACTCATCTGGCTGGTTTTCTCTGGAACTGTGGCAGGATTGGTTCACCGACCCTCCTCCTAGGGGGTGTGGCTATGGTATCTAATTCACAAATTAAAGAATCTGCGGCTAGATGTGTCTATCAGATGAAAAAGTTACTTACCTTCGGTAACGATGTATCTGGTAGAGACATCGTCTAGCTGCAGATTCCTTAACACCCCACCCATCCTCCCCACTCTGCGACAACATATGAGGTTTGTTCTTGGTGTTATCATTCCACTCATTTTCACTGCTGAGTGGTCCACCTTTTCCGCACCGGTTGTTATATTCTGCTGATCTCTGCCTTATGTTATGGTGTGACTCTCCAGACCCGCTGGCCTTGTCTCATAAGTTGTGCATGGGGTTGCCATACCATTCATTCCTCCTTGGTACATGTTTATTGAAGTGAGAGGTATTTTCCTTGCAAGCTGTATTATTCACCACTGTGCAGTGTTTTACATAGCTTGTGCTTCTTTGATTTCTTGGCCTTTTCCCTCAAAGTCCCTATCTGGTATTATTATAACTTACTTCCTATTGCTCTTGTTGTAGTAAAAAGTTTTCATCCTTTTTAGCACACTGTTTCCACAGCCAGTTTCTATGGTGTCTCTGCATTCTGCGCGGAAAGTTTCACAGAAGAAACCTACGTCAGCGTGCCGGAGAGGACTTATGTAGCTCCGCTGACGTCATATCTGGAGTCGACGTCGTGGCGGAGCCATGTGGTGTAACCCCCTGGCGTGCAGAGGTACTGCTAAGAAAAGTTTTCCAGATGTAGTCCGAAGCTGGGGGAGAATTCACAGGTTAAGGAATCTGCAGCTAGACCATGTCTATACCAGATACATCGTTACTGAAGGTGAGTAACATGTTCATTCGCACTCACCCATCCACAAGCACACACACCCATCCAATCACAAGTGCACATACCTACACCCCATCAACAAACATGTACATGCACACACTCGCGCCCTCACCCATCCAAATACACTTAAATTCATACATGCTTGCATGTATTAGAAACACACATTCACCTGGCCG
Source organism: Triturus cristatus (assembly GCF_964204655.1). NCBI lineage: Eukaryota > Metazoa > Chordata > Amphibia > Caudata > Salamandridae > Triturus > Triturus cristatus. The sequence continues at coordinate 940,310,762 of NC_140581.1, forward strand.
TGGTCGTGACTGCAGGGCCAGTGGGTAGTGGGAGGGGGAAAGCAGAAGGCACCAGAAGGAGCTGGACCGCGGATGGAGGGAAGGGAAAATTGGCTAAACTTGTCATGGATCAGCCAATGAGAGGGAAACTTCCCTAATTCCACACTGAGTGAATTGGGGTCATTCATACTTGCTGACCCCATCACACTCTGTGACGAGGTGTCATTCATAGACAGCCTGAAGTTCCCAAGGCTGACTCTGTTGATGCCACTCCCTCTAGTCTTGAGGGGGAGGACATTACAGTGTTTTGCCGGACTGATGAAGTCACTACCCCCAGGGCTGTGATATCTTCAGCCCGGCAAAGCTTGACTCAGGCTACCCAAGCACCTGCACATTGGTTAATGTTAAAGCTCCTGACTCTGACGTGGTGTCTGTCCTTCAGGCCGACCTTTGCTCAGCTAGACAGACACTCATCAATCAGGCTTTGGAAAATGAAGGAAAGCAGTGTTTCACCGCCTATAATGAAGGCCTGTCCTGATTGGGAGTAACAGCAACTGATAGGGTGAGTGGCTCAACTTGATGATTTTGAAAAAAATTACTGAAATGTACAAACCTGATCTGTAGGTGTCTTGCTATGTAATGCTTTGGAAACATAATGGGTAGTTGTTGACTGTTATTGAAGTGCTGTGTGCGACATTTGACCATTGAGACAGTTGTGATGTGGCTTATCGAGGTTTTAAACTAATAATTGTACAATAGTAACCTTGCATGTAGGGGTCTGATTATATAGTGTTTTGAAAATATAATGGTGAGTGCTTTTCATTGATATGATATATGCAAACAGGAAATGTGATTGTGAGACTACTTGCAGTTTAACCCCATATCTGCTGAGGCTTTTCCCTCCCCAGAGCCTTTTTCTGATGTTTACTCTTCACAGTTAAGCCTTCGTAGCATTTTTGACACAAAAGGTAGTTAGGCCAAATTTGTGCACTTCTATGCATTTATTGAAGATTCTAAGATACCCAAGATTTGAGGACTCCCCTTGTGGAAACCAAGAAAATAGCCAAAATATAGCAAAACATTGTTGTACGTTTATCTATTTTTGGGGGAAAATTGGGAAAACGTGCTGTGAAAGAAAGTGTATGTTTTTTTCAAATCCAAAAGTTGCATTAACAAAAGGTTTGCTGTGCTCGGTTCACCATCTTCCCATAACTTGGACAGGTGTAAAAAAGAACAAAAAACAATATATTGAGCACAATTATTTGCATTTTTCAAAGTATTCAACAATTTTTGTTCTATTTTTGTCACTTCTTCCTACTTGAAGTTGGTGATGGAAACACTTAATAAAACCCATGAGTGAATCTGGAAAGCTTTACAGTTCTGAAAACTACAAGAAATTCTATTTGTGTGAATGGTTCATTATTTTCCAGAAGAACCTAATCATTGAAGCTATTAAGAAAAGGAATATGTCAGAAAAATAGAAAAGGATGAGAACAATTTCATCTGTAATCTGTTGGCCCTGTTACAAAAGTAATATACCGTTTTGTCTGTTAGACTCTTCTGCGTGCAGGAATATATTGTGTTGGTTGCCCGGAAACATGTGGTACTCAGAGCCAACAACTGAGAAGCACCTTTTATGATTTTTCATTGTGTACTGACTGAGCCAACAACTGAGAAGCACCTTTTATTATTTGTCATTGAGTACCGACTGAGCCAACAACTGAGAAGCACCTTTTATGATTTTTCATTGTGTACCGACTGTGTGCCTTGGAACTGGGTGACTGGATGTACTCCTTCGAGATATTATCTTCAGTTCCAAGCAGGCCAGAAATATTCCTGACCAGAGGCACTTGTGTTTTATTGAAAGTAATGGTGGTGGTCGCTTCACACCTTCAGAGGTTGGGGATGTCAGACTTTCCTAATTCAACAACATCGACTCCGTCTGTTGAAGGCGAACTTGCTACAGTCAGTTGTAGACCACCTACAGACGACGGCAAACCTCTCATCATCGTTTGAGATTATTGGAAGCCCCTGGGGGAAGATCATTCATTTGAACGGTCTTGGACACAGTGCAGTTTCTGGCCTTCCCCAGTGACAATGAAACCAGGACATTCAGGCTAAGATACAGATGATTCAGCCTATGCCCTGGATCACGGTGAGAGCAACTCTCAGGCTTTTTGGCCGCTTAGCCTCCTTGTAATATACACCAAGTGGCACATGCAGGCTATGGAGTGGAACCTTAAAGTCCAGTGAACGCAGCACCAAGAATATCTTATTGATCTCATTCAGATCAAGGAGGAGACGGCTTACAGTCTGGGGTGGTGACAGTTTGAATGTAATTGGTCCTGCAGCAGGCCCCTTTCCCTTTCACACCAAGAGCTGACAGTGGAAACAGATGCATCCTTGCTGGGCTGGGACTGTCTTCTGGTGGAGGTGGAGATCCGGGCCTCTGTTCTCCGTAGCAAGCCCTGGCTCCACATCAGTGTTTTGGAGTTGCAAGCCATTTGTCTTCATCTTAAGGCCTTCCTGCTGTCCATAAAGGGGAGGCTGGTCCAGGTTTATACAGACATTATATCCACCCGCAAGAATGGCAAACTGGTTTCCTGGGTCCTTTGCCAGAAGCTTTTCCACCTCTGTGGTTGGTTGGAGCGCTGTGGCATTTCCCTGATGGCAAACCCCCTGGCAGGGACTTTGAATGCCAGTGTGAATTAACTGAGGAGGCTGCATTTGGCAGATAACGAGTGGCATCTACATCCCTAGGCTATGCAGGGCATCTTTCAGTAGTGAGGAGAATTCTGGCTAGATTTGTTTTTGCCACTGTTGTGAACATTCGATATTGAAGGTTGTGCCCATTGGAATCTCCTCAGGAGCACTCATTAGGAGATGCGTTCTGCCCTGAATACAACTAGAATCACTTGTATGCCTTCCTTATCTTGCCTTTCTTAGCCAGAGTTCTGAAAATGATCAAGAATGACAATGGCCCAAGTCATCCTAGTGGCTCAAGATTGCGCTAGGAGTGTGGTATCCAGAACTTCTGGGGATAATCTGTCCTCCGATCAGGCAACCACTTTGTGAGCATCTACTTTTGCAGGAACTGGAAAGGGTTCTCCACCCTAATCTGCACAGTCAACACCAACAAGTATGGAGATTGAGCTGTGGCAACTGACTTTGCTTCATCTGCTGCCTGAAATGGTGGATGCCTTCCTTGTTATTCACTCATGCCGGACGCTAGAACAAATGTATAGCCTTTTGTGATGCTTGTAAGACCCTTACAAGCAAACCTGTCAGATGCCCTTTTGTTTGTTTAAATCTTTGGCCAGGCAAGGCCTTGCAGTGGTCAAATTAAAGATTGTCAACCCTTTTAGCCTTTCTGCATAAACTGTATCAACCATTCTTGACTAAATCACCAATTGTGATGAGATTTATTAAAAATTTGACACATCTTTCCCAAGCCGTTTATAATGCCACAGGGGGGCCTTAACTTGGTCTTGCTATTTCTCATGTTGTTGTACGACTTCTAAATCTGGTAAGAACTGCACATTTGTTGGAGAACATAAACATGGGGATGGTGCCAGATTGACTTTATGCACCCCCTTAGGATATGTTGGCCTGTAGTCCTTCTAGCTCACAGTGCCACCATAAGTACCCCTAAACCTAGGAGAGTAACAAATGGATTGCGCATTCTCAGAGCATGACAACCCTGACTCCCCAAGGAATCATGGTAATAGATCTAGAACCTTTTCGCTCAGTCACTCGTGCATGCCCGGAGAGATACACAAGAAATACACAGAGGCGTTTAAATATTTATTGAACCATCGTTGTTCTTGTGCAAAATATATGCGCTGCAATGATTAACAGACAGAAGTAAATGAAAGTGATTAGCAGTATGAGAACAGTGCAAAGGATAAACAGTTCTGCTATTGTGCTAAAACAGTGCATATATGCTGGCATATAAGTACTGTGTACTCCTACTATGCGTAGGAAGGTAAGATTATGCAGGTTTCCGTCTTGGTCACAAGTTGGATATCCTTCCTTGCAGAGGGAAAACAGGAATCAGCGGGGCCTAGACTTCAACAACAATGACCACGCAGTAACAGCAAAAGTGCTCTTCTAATTTGAACACGGAAATGCTTGTGTATTTATAATAACAATATCCATGCTTCAATGCCGAGGCATCAGCCCGGCTATCATTGTTTATACTCTTGAGATACCTATGTCACTTCATGGACGAATAACAAATAACATTACCACAATGTATGTTTAGGCATAAACTAAATGTTCAAGGTATCATGATACTGGAAATGTAGTTATCAGAAATGTAAGCAATATGGTTTCACAGAAACTAATTCTGCACTGTCACGCAGGCAAATGTGTGTCAAAAGTCATCATGTATAAAAGAAGGCAACTTAAGAAATGAGTGAATGTAAAATGGCAGTGTTTCTTCCCAGGCCTAATACAGCCACATGACACCCACTCCTCAGATTTAAGTCGGCTTAAGCTACCTAGTATTAAGAAAGCAATCCAAAGCAATGCTACTGCATATATATCCATATAAAAGACGCTAACATTATTAAAAAGGCAATCATACAGTTTGAAACTAAAGCATACAGAAAGCCATCATTAAAAATATAAAAACAAATAAACAAATTGTAAAAGAATTTATGGTGTTAAAAACCAGACAGAATTAAAAGTACCCAACAATCTGAATAGCCAGTTGTTTGTGTTCTGAGAGGTAGACTAAACATTTCTGTTCCCAGCAACCGCAGACGACGATCCCAGAGGCAAACCTCGAAGCAGGTATATGGAGCACACATGTTCCCATCCTACCCCTGCAGCAGCCACTGAATGAGTGCCCAATGCCAGTAGGATATCCACAGAGCCAGGATCCAATTCACCAGGAGCAAAAGTTTCCAAGTAGGCTCGTAGAATACTTTCAAAAGCAACGGCAAACCCAATACAAATGGGCCTTTACGAGGTCCACCAGTACTTCTATGTCCAGAGGCTGAAGTGCACAGTGGAATACAGGCTGTATGTACTGTAGACACAAGGGCCGAATGGACAAGAACCAGTGTTCATCCAGTTCCTGAAGCAAGGGTGCGGCGAAGCATTGTACCATGCGTTCACGGTACAGGAGCACATGTTGTAGTGCCAACTCTATTTGATCTTGCACGGGGCATCTATTGTGGAGCCGAAAAATAAAAACACAGTCCCGATAATCAGGAGCAGAACCAGCAGAAGACTTCCTAAAACGGTTCCAAGCATGGAGTATATGTAGAATGGAATGACTCTGAAATCTGTCTGGAATGTGTTAACCAACTAGAGCCTATTCTTTTTAAAAAGTACATTGCCCCCAGAGAATGACATGTTAAAAATGCGGTGCTCCAGGTTCCCAAAATTTTGTGGGAAGTTATTGCGGAGTAGGGACTGTATCGTAAAAGAGGAGCGTGCAACTTGAAGATCAAGCGTCTCCTTTGCAGATGTTAAGGCCACGTCTTTGTGAAACATTAAGTCTTACAGTCTGCTCTAGGCATCAAAATGCTCATTTGAAAGCTTCATTGAAGGCCAAAGCATTGACTCCCTAACTGTACGGGTCAGGGAAAACAATACCTGTGTGCAGCAAGTTACAACGGAAGAAACCGCGACAAGATAGTCTATACCCGGTCTCATACCGCAGCAACCTTGATCGTTCAATATCAAATACCTCCCATTAGAGAACAATCTGAAAGCCGGACGAATCGCAGCCACCTGGGAAACTTTCAAGTAACAAGATGAGTTTGCCACGGATGCGTTACAAATACTGTGATGCAAAACAGCCTTGCAAACTAAGATTGACTTAAAGTAGTCTTGCAGCCAGACCCGCTAAGAAAAACTTCAGTATTCCCATATTGACAATGGGATTTAAAAGGTAAAACCCAAGACTCATGTACATACCCTTCCCTTAACGCTTCACATCTTCCCACTTGATGGTGTGGTAGACAGTATTGAAAGTGGAATGTCGCAATCGGCAGAGTAATGAACCTGTGGATTATCCAATTTGTAGAAGGCATTTCAGCAACAGTGAAAGGTAATGTCTCTAACCTCTCTTTGTGTAACATAATGTATGTCGCATCTTTGTGTGCTATCAGAATTTGCTGGTTCGTAAGGTGGTATGGTGAAAACAGGCTTGTAGCATTAATATGTCGCCATTATACACGACCAGAACTAAGTCCCTGGTACACCCAATTCATTAGTATTATTAACCTAAGTTGTGACTACCCATGTTGTAGTGCACACATATATTGTATAATATCTACTCCTGATGACACTATGTTACCTGGGGAGTACATTTTAGTGGACAAGGTTAAACCGTTGTCAACCACTGCTAGAGCCTTTTCTAAATTAGCCCCATCAATCTCTCGCAGTCTTTCAGCAGCTTCCTGCTGAGAAACTTTCCACACATCATTGTATATCGCATACAAGAAGCGCTTCTGAGGTAGATTTTGAGGACCTAACAAGAAGTCCTGTAATCCCACATCATCAGAAAGAAGGGACGAGTGTTGTTTCACCTGGGACAATGTTGAGGTTTTTAGCCAATTAAGGCACAACTTTCCAACACTGTAAGTTGTCACCAGCCCTGAGTGTTTGGTCTGCACATAACGCAGGTCATGCCTGCAAATCTTGAAACCCTTGGTGTTACTCAAACTGTGCCTGACATCTTTTATTATCCAACGGGCACACTGATCATCCCTATTAATTTGTATCTGATGAATTGTATGTGCCATTGTTTAGCATGGTGCCAAGTGTTTCCTTCCTGTGTTTTGAAAGCTGCCACCAGTTTTCAAATCGTGAAAATGCGGAATTATGTGGTGTGTTGAAATCCTTGATTTTAGCTAAACCAAGACATTTTTGTTGCACAGTTTTGTTTAGGAAAATAACTTGTTGTGGTTTAAGGCATGCTCTAAACAAAGGCTCGTTCCCCTGAACCTGCCAATCCTTTGTCCCCAATTTGATTTAACATTGATAGTGTCCCTCCAAAAGTCAAACCCATTGTTGGACAGCTGGGAAAGAAAAGAAGCAGAGTATGTCAGTTTGCTGTTTGTCAGCATATTTGTCTTTGCAGGTGATGGTGCAAGCTCATAATGAGACACTGGGTTTAATGTATCATAACCAAAAAAATAAGCAAACTTTTGTGCAAATGATTTTTAACTACCCCGTGCTGGTGTAGGGGCAATGTTCCCATTGTGTGTAATTAAAAACATTACACGGAGTACTTCTTGCAAGAAGTCATGGCCATAATGTTGAAAAGAAAACATTTTGTCATAATTAGACGTGCTTTCGTACAGTTCATCAGAAGAAAAACCAGTAGAATGCTCAAGCTCTTCTAGCATTTCATGCACTGTATCAATATCCCAATCATCAGAGACAGTACTAGGGGGGATGATACCATTAAGAGAAATACAGAATACATAGGGTATTTGCAAAGTTGTGTGGGACCATACAGGTCATAAGGTACCCTATCCTGAACACTCTCATCATGTTGACCAGGGAAGGGTTTCTTCGTGCTTTGTGTGATGAAGAATGTGTGGTGAAAATCAAGTTCACCTGTTGTACAGCAGATCGTTATTGGAGATAGTGTCCATTTTTGAGCAAGAAAGACTGTCTCAAAGCCAATCCAAAGGACCAGGAAAAGAATCGCAATTGTTATCCAAAGGTGTAGTCATGGAGGAGCGAAGTAAGTATTTTCCAACCAAAAATAGAAAACGCGCAGTCTCATCCGAAACTGTAGAGATGGAGGTGCTGGTGGATCAGATAAATCTTGGGAAAAGTCATCAAAGTCAATGAAGTAATGGAAGGCAGTATGATCTATTTTTGGCAGCTCAGCAGGTTTTATAGAACTGGGAGATGGCTCGTTCCTAGGTTTATTTTCATAAATAGCATTTGTGTCAGGATACCGAATTGAAATTTGTGTTTCTATAAAGGTTGATTGTATAGTAGTTGTAGAAACCGGTAGAAGGGATACTTCATTGCTGGTTACAGCTGTCTACTGTTGGAGAGAGGATCAGCTGTTAAGGCTTCCATTTGAGGTTCATGTGTGGTAGCGAGAGAAGGCAGGTAACTACCCTGGAGCCCACGCGGCGTACTGTTAAGAATCGGCCACATTGTGTGGTTTTATCCTAGTCCTAGTGAGAGACTGCTGAGCATCTAGGAACAGTGTCCTAGTGAGATACTGAGTATGTCTGGAGTGCAGTCCTAGTGAGCAACTGCTAAGTATGTCTTGAGTACAATCCTAGTGAGCTTTTTGACTGAACAGCAGTGTTCACCCCCCCCCCCTCCCCCCCTTCCTCCCAAGGACCTGGAGACCCTTACAGGTGGGAGGTAGTGCTTTACAAGAAGACAGATTGATTGTGGATGATTTGCTTTTTGTGGTGTTCTCTGGGGTGACGAATAGGAATGCAATGCATAAGAGGACCCTCTTGAGGTGGATAGTCCTTTGCCTAAAGATCTGTTACACACTAGACAAGAAGTAGCCCCCGGAATGTTGGAGAGCAGATTCTACCAGGGTAAAGGCTGCTTCAACTGCTTAGGCTTGTGGAGTGCCTGTCCTTGACATCTGCCAGGCTGCAATGTGGGCATCATTGACTACGTTCATTAAGCACTACAGCCTTGAAAGCCAGATCTGCTAGGAGGAGCACTTTGCCCGCTTCTTTCTACAGCAAATGTTTGGCTTGAGTCCACACCAAAAACCCTCCATTTGAGGAGTTACTACTTTAGTATCTATTCTGAGGTGAGAAATCAGTGGTTAAAAGTATCCATCAGAAGAACTAGTTACTTACCTTTAGTAACAGGTTTTTTCTGATGGCTCCTTAATCTAACCACAGATTTTTCACTGCCCTCTCACCTCCCTGTTCTGTGGAATGGGCTATTTTCATAATCTAAGATGGTCACGTTAGTATTTAGCACACTAGTACTAACATTTGTTCACTTTCCGTGTTTGAAGAAGCAGAAAGTGAAGAATAACAAACTGACATTCGCGCACAAAGGTGGAGTTTACATGCATCTCCACTCTGTCACCCCCAGGTTGGTACAGAGCCAATGTGAAGCCACACGACACCACCTAGTGCCACAAGGGAGCACTGCAGAGAAAGGTTTCTGGATCCAGTCTGTTGCCTGAGAAGTGATCTAAGGTGAGGAATCTGCTGTTAGAGTATCCACCAGAAACAAATAATTACTGATGGTAAGTAACTTGTTCTTCTTACATATTGACTTACTTTTGGAAGCCAAAAAACGTTTTTTATATGATGTACATGTTTGTGAGTCTAATCATATGTGTCCTGCTGTGCGAGCGTATTATTTTATTTGTAACAATTTAGCATATTTCATTCTTTAGTATCCATTTTGTGTTCAAGAGAAAATATTTTTCACCCCTTTTCTTTGCATTGTAATGTTTGTGATCACCTTTGAATACAATAATATTAATTTTATTATTTGTTTGAATTATTATTTTTTATGATAGTTTTTTATTTGAGTAAATCTGTTTGAATAGCATCTAGCATTCAATTGTATCTGAGGTAGCACAATCTTTTTGACTTTTGAAGAAACCTCAGTTAATTTTGTTGAGTCTGTCGATGTCTTATTTATGTCATGTTTTGCAATGACCAAGTATGTTCTAGAGAATGCAATCAAGATGCCATTTGCAAAATATTTTATGTATATACTTAACACGTTGTAGCACACGTCGGGCATATTCTATAAATGACATTATACTTGTGGCAGTAGCACCAGTGTAGTTATGGTTGAATCATCAGTTTTCATAGGAAATTATTTGTTTTCTGAATAAGTGTGGTTTTGTTGAAATTTGCAAAAAGCTTTCCCAAATTAACTGCATACAAATTGGATTTTTCTGGGCAAGTTTCGTGCAAATCTATCAAATGGGGACCAACAAAAGCGAGGGTGGGCAAAAGTGTGATTTCACATTTCAATTGCCGCTATTCAAAACAAAGTCCTATGTAAACAGAAGCTATGATCAAAGCACACAGTAAATATTTTCACTCTGTAATTTCATAGGTGGGCACATGTAATGTGCGCAGTTACGCATCCAGAAGTACGGTTTCTTAATGTTGCTGAAAGGACTTTAATAGACATTAGCAGAATAGATCAGGAGAGATATAAATTGGTGAGTACAAAAGTAATTTTTTCTGTTTTACAAGTTAAGCTCGCTAGCAATAGTAGCCTATTGTCGGGCTACACAAATTAAGTTCCGGCAATCGGCCAGCTTTCATTTCTTGACTTTTATTTTATCAGTTGGTTTGTTCATACATCCGAGCACTGCCCAGGGTTTGTGAGCCTTAATTATACCACATTAATTTCCTCAGGTAATCATACTTTTATGTTCAGATGTTTGACTTTACTTTTAAAGAAAAACACTTTTAACAAAGCTTTCCTCATTTCAGGAAGTACGCTTGACCATAAAATATTTTGCATCAGTTCCCAACATTTGAGTATGCTTATGGTGTAACAAACAATTGCTGCAATCATGCGCCCTTTCTCATCCTCTGCTACTTCTAAAGGCATCACCTTGTTCCTGTACAGTTGACCAATGCAAACTCCATTATGCCAGGTTTTCACCCCGTAGTATAATTTCTCCTTCTTTTCTCATGCAATTGTTTTCTTTTTGTCTAGTCAAATAATCAAAACACCTTAAATCTATAGGGGCACGTAACGTCATAACTGTCTATTTCTAAATAGCACAACGCTAGAAGGCTTACCATTAGGAAATCCTCTTTCGTCTACTAAATGTGGTGACTGTCTTGCGATTTCTAGCTTTTCTTACATACTTCTGTAGTACATTCATAATGTTGAGGAATGTGTTTCTTCTCAAAATTGAGCTATTAGTATTTTAGCCACAAGTAGTAATTAGAAAATTAGGGGCAAATCCCTTCCTTGTGTCCTGTTCCCTGAAGGGGACTGAGGTACAGGATCATTATCTCAGGGTCTGTTTGAAAATGGAAACCCACCATCCTTCTAATTGCTACTGGGACATCCTTACAATTGGTTCGTAGTTTGGGAGCATGAACAGCAAATATTGAGTGGATCCCCTCTCTCTACTATTCCTCCAGCATAGAACTTTAACTGAGAGGAACATTTTACTTAATTTGTCAGGGGTTGGGTAAAATCCTGACATTACTTTCATGGTTGACCCTTTCTGTTGGATTGATATATTAGATTTGGTGATGGCTTTCCAAAGGTCCAAAGGTTTTCACATTTGTTCTGCGATATCTCCTTTGCTATGTCGGTTTCTCAATTAACTATATGCAGGCTTTTCACCTTTAACAGTGGTGTAGTGAGACGTTTACATAGGGTGGACACTGGGTCTCTATTCCAGGTAAAATTAGAGCTCTTCTTTTCAAAGTGTGTTTCCTCTCTTGTGGCTAGCTCTCTAGTTATTGTTTGTATCGCACCTCAATTTATCTTTCGTTTTCTAGAATGTTTGCAATTAATGAAGGACCTGATTTGTCAACCCACAAACAGGCCCTGTATAGTTCCAGTTCAGACACTTATTGTATTTATTTTTTCACATATCACTTCCTGTATTTCTTTTTATCATATTTTCATGTTTAAGCAACCAATTCGCATCCCAGAAACGCTTGCCAGCTACTGCCTGATTTATGTGTGCCCAGTACATAACTGCATTCACTTTGTGTCTATCTCCACATCAAGTTGTGTAGCTTTTTTATGTCTGGAAATCCTTGTCGACTGCTTTGAGGCCCTCCTTTGCCATACATCAGCATTCAAGCTTCTTTGAATCTGTTGGCACATGTATTTTTTGATTGTAAGAGCCTCAAACAAATCTGGACATTTTGGGACTACATTAAGTTTTACAGTGAATATGTTGCCATCTAGGATATGTACAAGTGTTTTTGCATCTGCATACTCCTTCCTGGATGGCCTGAATTAACGAGGATATAGTTGCCTCATAAGACTGCTATTTTGAGGTATATGTAGACCATAGGTATTTTACCAAAATGTGCAATATTCTGAAAGGGGTCAAGGTCTGCAGTGTGTTTTTCCCCCCCTTGGTCTAGTTTGGTTAGCAACAGGCTGTGTCTTGAGACTGTGCCATTGTCTCGCAGCACCTCCAACAGAGGAATGTACAGCAGTGACACTATGTCATTATGCCATTATGCCATGTGTATATAGCAATCTGTTATTCTGTGTTTCCAGACATCATGCTTTATATTATCCAGAGTTAATGTAACATCAATACCAGAATCTTTGTTATTGGAAGTGGAACTCCCTTCTCTTCCCTCAAAGTAATCCGAAACATTTTGACTGCACCCCATTGACCTTGACCCTGGCTTTGAGTGACCATTCTCACAAAGATTCTCCCCATTGCAGCCTTCTGAATCACTTCTTGCATGAAGGCTCAACTCATCCACCCAAAAGTCTTTTCAGCATCTAGCGCAATCGGAGCCTTTTTTATTTTCTTCTTGTTTGACTTTTATACAAGGTGATCTAACTTTCTTGTGTTGTCAAATTTTGTATTCCCCGTGACTAATCCCAGTTGATATGTGTATTGGTTTGTGGAGTAGCTTGGCTAGTTTGTCAGAATATTCATATTTTGCCTAAAGTGAGCAATTTTATGGCCCTTTAAGCGCTGCATAATAATGGATCTTTCTCCAGTTGAAGGAAGGCCAACATGTCTGCCTCTTAACATTGACTGAGTGGCCTTCCCCCTGTTCACCATTTTTTCCACTCTTTAACCATTGTGGGAACCAACTCCTGTGCAAAAATCTTATAATGGTCCCTGGGGAAACCATTCGGAGCTTTAAGCAACTTAGTAATTTTATTGCCTTAATGACATCTTAATGAATTTCTCTGTCGATTTTGAGGCCAACAGTGCTCCCCTCCATTTAGGAAATATTGCTGAAATAATGTCTTGTCGAGAAACGTTCTTCCATCCACATGAATCTGTGCCCTCTGCCTAAAGGGATTCTTACGGTTGTCTGGAGAAGTGTTGCCTTTTCCCATGCCCACTTCCATTCCTCAGGCCACTATTGATCAACATTTACTTTTAAGAAATTACCCAAATGGATTTGGTTACCTGTTTTGTTCACTTTTCTTTTATTTGCCAGTAATGCCCTGTCAGATCTTTTAACTAATAATGTGTACAATAGGCCTGATTTATAGGAGGATCTTCAAATTTGCTCCAGATCTTGTTTGTGGGACACCTCTGATTGTTTTAGGTTGTATTGAAGCTTAAATTGGAGTAGGCCTCCAGTATATCTTTTTCCTGCAGCAGCTAGGGCCAGCAATACTCATTACCACAGCTGTCAAAGCATCTCTTAAAAAAGCCTATGTCATTCACTTTCAGATATTCAGTGATAGTGTCCTCTATTTCTTGTGTATGTACTGTGTCTTGCAGCTGATGCCTCTCCTGTCCCCAGAATCCCTTAAATATTGCATAAACAGACTGTGTTTGGGTGTCGTCCTTTATCATGATACACTATTATGCAATCTTCCACAACTGACAGCAGTTCTTTAGATACCTACAACCTTTTTATCCTTGTGCATGAGTGTTGCGGATGTAAATAAGTGGTGTAATCCCTCTATAGATTGTATTCTGCAACCTATAAGGATAGTTTCAAAAGTGCCCAGGCTCCCACCCCAGATTGTTTTAACTCTGTTTATCCTACCTGATTGAAGTCCCCTGTCCGAATGAGTTGACATTCTGCAATTCCAGTCCTTTATGGAGAATCTTGTGTGAGCCACTATTGTCCTTGTTTGGGTGCATGCAGTATTTCTATTGTGATTGCCTCCCAACCACCCCATTCTGGCCTTAATCAGGGTATAGCCACCCAATTGAATGCATTTGTTCAGGATTCTTAATCTCAGGAATTCACAGATTGCCACCCTGAATTTATTTCCTGGTAGCAGAGTAATATTTTGCCATGAACTTGCCCAGTTCTCTTCTTGAAGTGGGTCTCCCGCAGCAGCAGCACCAGCACCAAATCTGCTTTCTTGACCTCCAGAAATGCATGTAATTCAGATCATTTTGATGGGAGTTTTAGGCCGGTGATGTTAAATGCTACAATAAAATATTGAATTCTAGAATAGTTTTACTGGAATGTGGTCTTTGCTTCCTCGTGTTTCTGTTGCCCTCTTTGTTGCATTTGGGTTGGTCCCCTACCCTCAACAGCTGAATTCCTAACATTTTTCACTGTGCCCCAAAACCACAACCAACATTTTAGTCAACGTAAATAAATAAGGTAAGTAAAAGAAAACCTAAACCATAAGCTCCATATCGAGATTGATATCTACATGCATACCTGTGGTCCTCTTCTTTGGCCTACATGCCTGAACAGGTCTCTCCTGCGTCCCTTAGAGAATCCCAGCTACCTGTCTATGTCCCCTAAAGTGTATCACCAGAGGTTCCACCCCCTACGTATTCAAAGGGAATCAATTTCACCATATTGAGTGTTTTTTATGAGCTGTCCCCTTTTTTACTTTCCCTGTCAGTATTTTCAAGCCTCTCCAGTTTCTGGTGATTTTAAAGCTGCCTTTGATATGTTTCCCTTGTGGTTTTCATCCATGGTGTGGGTCTGAGGTTACCCTCCTTTGAGTTCTGAATGCAATTAGAATATCTTCAGACCTTTGTTTACTTCCACAGTTTGATGAGTGACCCCATAGCGCTGAAACTAGAGTCTGCACGGTAAGGTCTACCTAAATCTGACATCTTTAACTGCAAATGTGTCTTCAGTTTGGTAGGTCTTGTTGTGAACTGACCTCTTGATCCCCCAAGCTCTGCTTAAGCACTCTACATGTGTGGAGACAGAGTCATCTAGCCCACACTCCTAATGTGTTAAAAGAGTGCTTGGCTGCTACTTGTGAGAAAGGGGGCCAGCCTGTTTCGAAAGTGATACTGGCCAGTCTCAGAAACTGTAGCAAATCTCTCACCAGGCCATATTTGCCTGTTTCTAGCTCCTCCTTCAGTGCTGGCTTTGAATATACTCTTTTTCCATATCCATAAGTGTTTCCCCTTCCAGTTTGTTTGCTTAACAGTGCCATCAGTTCTATTGGCAATACCTTCTTCAAGTCATCCATATGCCTACCCAACCTGGCAGAGGGCGATCTGAAATGAGTCCCCGTGCTGCTTGTTGTTCCGCTCACTCTGCTGAGCACCCAAAGCCTATCACCTCATGTGGAAGAGTTACCGAGTTATCTCAGGCAGGTACCTTGGTTGTTTTACTGTCATTTCTTTACTAATGCAGGTACCAACTTTCATTACTTTACCTAAAACATTGGTGGTTCAGTTAGGCGCACTCCACCAGAGACCTCAATTCCTCCTTCTCTCTTGACCACCTGGCCAAACAACGTTTTGAAGGACCATACTGGGTCCTCGACAGCTGCCTTCCCTTCTGGAAACCTTCAAGGCTTCAGCTGGCCCATCTCCCACTGCTACAGTGTACACTTGCCTGTGGTGCCTGCTGCTCTTTTGCCAAGGTCTCCTCACTGCCTCCACATGCCCATGAAGCCATTTCTTTTTGGTTTCATGCTCTGGGGCACTGAGCGGGAGGAGGTAACCTTCTCTATTCATGCCATATTGTCCTCTCCTTTGCTGTTCTCCCTATTCCTTAGATAACGACTCGCTCCACCCGATTTTTTACTGTTCTTTATGCTCTGATATTGGATTTTGATATAGCACCCTTTCACGCTAGTGGAGAGGCAGGTGTCTGGCTTCTGGCCAGAGTTTCAGCAAAAATGTGTCTTCCCTGCCAATGTCACAACCAGAATTTGACTTTTGGAGGCATATTCATTTATTAGTAGAACAGGTGCTAGAATACAGTCTACTGATAAATGGTAGTTGTACAATATGGAATTGTTCTCATTCTTAAACATTGATTACAAAACTAAAATGTGTATAATGCTCTAGTGCAATTATCAGTAAGTGCTGCTTAGCAGCTAGCATCTTCAGGGAGGACATCGAGCTATGGGCACCCTACTTGAATAAGCCCATGCATCCTGCTGTCATTATCCCCGAGTCATGAAAAAGCTCCATGCTGCACCCAATCCACAAAGAGAGAGCTAATACAACACCTGAAAACTATAAGCTAATCGCTCTTTTAGACGCAGATGTGTGAATTGTAGAATTAGATCAAAGACAATAATACCATCCCATATTACCAAACGGAATTCAGGCCAAATGCCTCCACAATGGACAACGTGATGGCTCTTTTCTATTTGGCGGCCAAGGCCTTCAAAAAATCTTCGGATCCGTTCTATGCCTTCATTGGTTGCAGCGTGGCATTTGACAGAGTTGACCGAAATATACTATGGGGCAATTTGGCCGTTTGGGCAATCCCAAAACAACTTCTGGCAGCCTTCACAGCCTTGTATACAAACACCTAGGTTCAGATAAGGGTAACCCAAACCCATGTCACCTCAAAAATTCATACAAACCAAGGCGTTAAAGAGGGATGTGTCATTGCCTCTATCTGGTTTAATCTGTATCGAGCAGACTTGGGCTCGGAATTGCTGAAAGAGAATCTCTTGCCACCAAAACTGGGTCTCCCAAAATTACCCTTTATAGAATATGGGGTCGACCTGGTGATACTGAACCATACACGCATTGGCATGAACAGGGCACTGGGCATATTACACACCTGTAACACCACCAGCTCCCTGCTTGCGAATGCTACAAACACTAAACTTTCGATCTTTGGATAAAGGGCCAAAAAATATCAGCTGTTATGGCATCTGGGCTCCCTTTTTTTTTATTTTTTTTTTAGAAATCTGTTTATTGTATATTCAGAAATTGTACATTACAGTAGAAAATAGCATAGTGTACTGATACAGGTAGCTCATAAGCAATGGTCGTGTTAACATGCAGAAATTATACCACAAGAGCGACCCTCAGTTCTTCCTTACGAGAAAGGCCTCCTTAATTGTGATCGCGGCCTTAGTGCCCCTGTGTACCTTAATGCCCTTCCCTGTATGGTGGGTTGTAGGGAATACGCATCGTTAGCGCTGACAATTCACCTTGATGATCCCATAAACAGATCGCCAATTCTATA
This sequence comes from Triturus cristatus, assembly GCF_964204655.1. Classification (NCBI taxonomy): domain Eukaryota; kingdom Metazoa; phylum Chordata; class Amphibia; order Caudata; family Salamandridae; genus Triturus; species Triturus cristatus. The sequence goes on from NC_140581.1 coordinate 940,327,792, forward strand.
ATCCACAACCAAACTACATTATCAGGAAAAACAATTTCCCCCATCACAGAACAACTAAGAAAAAGACAACTGCAGCAGCGCCCATCATTAGCCCAAGTGTCTTCGGCCCGTTTCCCATCATGCCCCCTCCCCTCAAGCCTCGCATCCCCATGCTCAAGGTACCGCACCCAACGTGGTGTAAGATGGTCTGTGCCTTGTCAATGTGACCAACACTATGGCACCATGTGTCACGGAACCCTGTCTGGTAGATCATCCCCGTGTCAATGCGCGCAGCTTCACCTGACTACCCCCCATTGTCTTCTGCGATAGCCACTCCCAGTTGCAGCATAGATTGCACCAACTCTTCCCACTGGGACGCTATGGGTGTCGACCGGAGCCCCTATGTTTCCTCCCTCCGGAGGGCTACCCCTTCTGCCTTTGCCCATACCATAAAGGAGCCTCGCCATGCCTTCGCGTGTGGGGGGGTGTCCGCCTTCCAGTGCTTAGTAAGAAGCCGCATCGCCACCACTATCCCCAGATCTATGAATCTGGAGGTGACTTTTGTGGAGGGCGTTCTATGAAAAAGGTGAAGTAAATAGGTTGACCATTCAAAGGGGATATCACGCCCTGTGCACTCGCAGAGTACTCCCTGTACTGCCTGCCAGTAGGCGTTCAACGCAGGGCAGCCCCATAGCATATGAATCAGGCCCACATCTAGCTCCTCACAACGGGGGCAGCAGGCGTCCACACGATGAAAGTATCTGATAATAGACGCGGGCGTGAGGTACGCCCTATGCAAGATGAAAAATTGTATCTGGCGAAAGCGCATGTTCCTAGGGACTCTCCTCGGGCCCTGTAGTACCCTCTCCCACTCTTTGTCAGTCATGGGGCGGTCAAAGTCTGCCTCCCACTTCGCTCGCAACGACACCAAGCTGAACGCAGCGTGTGCTCGCGTGCCGCCGCAAACCACTTAACCAGGTGCCTCCCCCTTCCCATCACATGCAGGTACTGCACCACTAAATGCTGCTCCGGTTCCTCCCGCAGGTCTCCCCATCGCTCCGCCAGAGTCTCCATCAGAGCCCGGTGTCGAAGAAACTGGCCCGGAGCCAGTCCCGTCTCCTCCGCTAGAGCGGCAAATGACAGAAGAGTCCCATCATTGTATAGTTCCCCCAGAGTGTGAACATCAGCCACATTCCAATCCTCTAGTTCCGGGGCCCGGAGTACCCCACGCCCACTAGGGGAGCCCTCCAACAGGATGGCAGGTGCATAGGGAGTCATGGACCGGGTGAGACGGAGACACCGACGGTAACATTTGTACGCCACCGCTAACCGCATCGGTGCAGGCCTCACCACTCCTGCAGCTGGGTGGAAGAGCTTGAGTAAGTCAGCCAACGAGAGAGGGGGGCACGCCGACATCGCCGTGTCCTCACGGCCTCTGTCCGCCAACCAGCGGGCTATCCACTGCAACTGTGCTGCCAGGTAGTAATGTTCGAAACATGGCATTGCGAGTCCTCCCTGACCCACAGGAAGATACAGTTTGGGTAAAGCAACCCTGTGTCTCGCCGCGCCCCATACGAAGTCCCGAAGGGATCGTGTCAGACCCGTGAAAAAAGACGCCGGGACATAGAGCGGCAGATTGGCAAAGTAGTATAGGAGACGAGGCAGAACCACCATCTTTACCAGCGCTATTCACCCAGTAACCGACAGGGGAAGCGTACTCCAGAACTTCATCTGAGCCCTGATCGCAGTTACAGCTCTCCCCAGATTACCCTCAAGCAGATCTGCCGGTTGGCGGTGCACCTGGATGCCCAGATAGCGGAAAGTGTCCGGCTGCCACTGTACCTGTACTCCCCCCAAGACGATAACCAGGGTCTCGGGTGCATGCCCGAATGCGTAAAGGCAGGATTTGGCGGCATTTACTCGGAGTCCCGAGAGCTCCTCAAACTTGCACAAGATACGTTCCAGTTCAACAGGGATACAAGACACGTCCCTGATAAATACCAGCAGGTCATCCGCATATAGGGACACCTGATGCGTCATATCGCCTAGCGGGATGCCACTAGCTAGCTCTTTGCGAAGCAACGCCACCAGTGGCTCCATCACGAGCGCGAACAGGAGGGGAGACAGTGGACACCCTTGCCTAGTGCCACGTCCGACCGGTATGACGTCAGATATGTACGGCCCAGTTTTTACTCTCACCGTGGGGTTCTTGTACAGCAGGGCTGCAAGCTGAAGAAAGCCGAGGCCCAGCCCAAAGTGGGACAGCGTCGCCACCAGGTACCCCCACTCCAGACAGTCAAAGGCCTTTTCAAGGTCCAGAACTAGACAACCCGCCCTGGGCCATCGCTGGACACTGTTCGCTGCTACACGAAAAAATCGCCGCAGGTTAAGAGAGGTACTGCGTTTGGGCACAAAACCATTCTGGTCCCCATGTACCAGCGTCTGCACTACCTGCGCCAAACGCTCCGCTAATTTTTTCGCCAAGATCTTGTAATCAGTGTTGAGGAGGGCCAATGGGAGGTAGGATCCCATCTGAGTGGGGTCCCTTCCAGGCTTAGGCAGCGAAATCAGATACGCTTCCCGCATTGACCCAGGCAGAGCACCCTCCTCAAGGGCAGCCAGGTAAAGGGTGTGCAGCCTGGGTATCAGTGTTTCTCTGTAGGATTTGTAGTATTCCGTCTGGAGCCCATCCGGGCCCGGCGCCTTCCCGGTAGCCAGAGAGGAGATCGCATCTCTAATCTCATCTACAGTGAGGGGGCATCCAAGAGACTCATGATGTTCCCTCGGGACCACAGGTAAGCCAGCAGCTGGTCTAACTCGCGTGCCTGTCAAGCTCCTGTCGAACGGTACAATTGCGTGTAGTGTGCCTTCAACGCCTGATGAATCTCCCATTGAGTGTGTACCAACGTTCCGTCTGGCCTGCATATGGCTGCTATCGGTGTACGAGCCGTCTCCTGCCGAAACAGCCAGGCCAACAGCTTTCCCGCCCTATCCGATGCAGCATGAACGCGAGCCGAGTGGGCCGCATAGTTGTGGCATCGCAGGCGCTCCAATAGTTCAGCATGTTGTGCCCGAAGCCCCAACAAGCGGTCCGAATCTTGACCGCCGCCCTCCCCATGTAGCTCACACAAGAGGAGGCGCGACTCCAGCTCAGCGAGGGAGCTAGCAAGTTGTTTGCGGATGTTCCGTGTCGCGCCTAAACAATGCCCCCTCATGCATACTTTATGGGCGTCCCATTCCAGCAGCTCGCTGCTTGTGGTGGCTTTGTTGAGGTAAAAAAACTGCTCAATTGCAGTGCCTAAGGAGGCGCGAAATTCCATGTCCTCCAGCGCCACTGATTGGAGACGCCACGTAGGGACTGGGGGTCTGTCGAGCCTCCGCCGGAGTCCCAATATGAGGGGGTTGTGATCCGAACACGTCCGGCCCAGTTATTCGGTCCGGACCACCAGAGGAAGCACCAAATGGGAGCCCACCACCCTGTCCAAGCGAACATGGAGGCCGTGCACTGCCGAATAATCCGAGTATACGCGGTCGTCCGGGTGCAGGTTGCGCCACACATCAAGTAGAGCCCAGCGCGACATCCAGTTGGCCAGAGCCTGCGCGTTGGAGCCCACCTGTGCACCGCGAAGAGGCGGGAAGGAACGATCAAGCTGCACGTCAAGTACCGAATTAAAGTCCCCTCCCAACAGCCAAGGCATACCTGCATATGGTGCCAGCACCGTGGACAGACTATCTAAAAAGGAAGACTGCTCAACATTTGGTGCATATATCGAGCCCAGCAGCACCTGCTGTCCGTCAAGCTGCCCGTGCACTAAGGTGCATCTCCGGGCTGGGTCAACCAATGACTCTAGACAGGCGAACGAGGTGCCCGCCCTCACCCAGACCAATGTGCCCCTAGCATGTGCCGAGCAGGTGGTGCCAAATACCTGTCCCCTCCAGCGAGCGCGCACCCTGTCTATTTCCCTCGGCGTCATGTGCGTCTCTTGAAGGAGGGCTATGGCCGCTTTGTGTCTCTGCAGGTAGGCGAATACAGAATATCTACGCGCTGGCGCGTGTATCCCCCGGACATTCCATGTGATTACAGTTGTGTCGGCCATTTGTATCTGTCGTAGTCTACATGTTTGGTGGGGCATGGGGGATCACGACCGGCTCTGAGGGTAGGGTCCCTACAAGTCGATCCAGAGCGCTGCAGAAAGAACCAACTAAACAACAAAACAATTACATGAAACCATGTATGTGAACTCAGTAAAGAGGCCATTGTAACTGCCAGGGCAAACCCCCTCTAGGGTGTTCGTCCAAACTTCAAGCTAACGCTTAGTAAGTACAACTACGCCCAATGATGGCTAGCAGGGGTGGTGTGTGTGGCTTTGGCTGCCGTACATTGCTCCCAGACCGTGGCGCCTACGCTTGCGCAGTGCAAGCGTCTTTTACAGTTGGGACTGGGCCTCAGGTGGCGGGGGAACTCTAACCTACGCTGCATGAATCTCACGGGCGCAGAATTCTCCAAATATGTCCTTCCACCCTCTTCGGGAGAGACTCCCCTGGCCCCGTCTTTCCCCACCGCTCCCAACAACGCACACCATCCCACAAGCCAGACCCCCGTCCACCCTCCCACCACATTATGCATGACAAAGTTTAAAGTCTTCAGCCTGCGGACACCAGTTCTCTGCGCCTGTCTGCAGGAAGATGCACAGCAGCAGACAGTCTTTGCCTCACCTGCAGCTCAAACGATTTGATCAGAAGTCTGAGGAGTCACTGATGGCATCGCCTGATCATCAGAGAGCACCGTGGAGGGGGACGACGGGCCACTGGTCTCAGGAGATTTTTTGGGCAGGGGTGTTCACATCTCTCTGGCCAACCGGAGATCTGAGTGTTGCTACTGCCGCCAGCGCTCCCTGACGCTCCAAGCGCATCCGTTCCGGACTGGGGGCAACCCCGAAGCCCGCCTCCCCATCACCACGGGGCCCTCTCCCCCTCTTCCGTCTAGGTAGTCTCCATCGAAGTGTGTCAGGCCCCGACTCCGGCGGTCGCTGCCCACCACCGCGCCCGGTCTCCTCCAACCAATCCCACACCTCCGAAGGGGCATCGAAGAAGCGGGTTCCCTCTTGTGTGACCACTCGGAGGTGCGATGGGAACAACAGAGAGTAGGAGATTTCCAGTTCACGTAGGCGGCGCTTCGCCACCAGGTAGTTACTCCGCCGCTTCTGTACCACCGCCGTGTAGTCCGGGAAAAACACCACCTGTCCACGTCCCACTGTAAAGGTGCCCATCCTCCTGGTTTTGCGAAACACCACATCTCTGTCGCGGTAGTTGAGAAGCTTAAACAAGAAGGGGCGAGGTTGGGTGCCCGGCCTGGGCCTCTGTGCAGGGATTCTATGGGCTCTTTCCACCACAAACTGTGGGGAGAGCTTCTCCGGACCAAGCAGAGTTTGCAGCCAGTCCTCAACGTACTGCTCCGGCTGGTGTCCTTCCTCGCCCTCCGGTAGACCCACCACATGAATATTGCTGCGCCGGGAGCGCCCTTCTGCATCCTCTGCCCTGTCTTCCAGGACATGGAGGCGATCTATGAGGTCTTGCAAGGTGGCAGTGTGGGCGTTGACCACTGGCTAGACCTCCTGGAGGGTCTGCCTCTGCTGGGCCACCGTGTCTGCCAACCTGCGATGGTCCGCATGGAGGAGGGTGAAGTCTACCGTGACCTTGTCCATGCGGGCCTCTAGGGAGGCTTTCGTCAGTTCCAGTGTGGATCCGATCCGCTCCACCGCAGCAAGCACCTTGTCCAGTTTTGCCGCAAGCACCCCTGCCTGCGGCGTCACCCCGCTATCGTTTTTCTCCACCACGAGGGCCGAGTTGGTGGTCGGCGTCTGTCCATCCGGCGTCGCGTTCCGCAGCCGGCCCATGACTAACTGCTGCGCTTTAGGCATCCGCTGTGGGCCGTAACGCCAGGCGGCCAGTCCAGGCCCGACACCCGCGGGCAACTATCGCTGCGAAGGGCCCCAGCCGCCAGCTATCCGCCTCACTGCGAGTATGGGACTCTCAGAATGGGAAGTCGAGATCTGCTCCGGGGGGGGGGGGCCACACTTCACGTAACTCCCTGGCTCAACAGGGCCGCAGCAGCCGCCAGCCACTACTCACTCAGTGTCTTTGCTTGTCTCAGCGGCCACTCCTCTTCAGCCCCGGTATAGGCACCGGCATCTCCTCAAACCCTGGACCAGTTGGCCTACGATGGTGTGCCCCGCAGCCACCGCAGTTGCGACACCGCCTACCGCCGATCAGCACCACAGCACCTTCACCGAAGCTCCACAGCCAACTCCCCCCGGATTGTCCCCAATGCCAGCAGCGTCCAGTCTCCACACCCGATGATCGCCGGCTCCGGGCCACTGTAAGTCACACCAGGTGACAGCAGCTGTGTCGTCGCCACCTCACTTCAGTGGCCCCTGCGGGCACCTAGAGTCCGAGTGCCACCTTCACCGCCTTTGCCTTCGCTGTTGCAGTTCACCCAACGTCTCTCCAGTGCATGTGTCAGATTGCGCGCTAATCTCAGGGGCCCACAGTAGTGTGCAAGCAGGTAGGCCGCTCCAGGGGGAGTCGTCTCCGTCCGCAACTCCGAATCTCCTGGTCCGCCACTGTCCTGGAGTACCTTCCAGGGGGGAGACACCACCCAGTTATTCCCGCAGCATGCCGGGCGTCAGGTGCAGGCCCCCACAGCACCTCACTGGTCCACGGCCAGGACCAGCCCACTGGGCTGCCCCCTACTCAGCGCCGCATACAGGTCCTCACCAGCTCCGCAGTGCCCCCGCGAGAGGAACCGTGCCGTGTCCAGGCAAGCTGCAATGTACGTCTCTCCTCCCGCCTTACGTTCATATGAGGTCTGCTTCCAGAGTGCCACAGAGAGAGGCGCCAGTCGCGATCAGCCGCACGCGCCCTCTGCACCGCAGCCACCGCGGCCTGGGGTCCTCGTGTCAGGCCGCGGGATCAATTTGTTGGCGCAGCCAGCCAACACTCACATCGCCGGCCGCGTTCTCCGGTCACAGGCGTTTCCCAGCGCCACAGGAATTCGCAGCAGCGGCGGCCCTCAGAGTTTGCACCGCTATGCCGGGGGAGTCTCAAGCTTTGTCCCCGCCGGCTTCCGAGGCCCAGCAATAACCCAGTCAGGAGAAAGTGCCAGGATAACGGCACCGATCGGCCGGGGACTCACTCACTAGCGGCCATTTCGTTCGCGCGCCAATCCACGCCCCATGGCATCTGGGCTCCCTTAACCATACCCATGACTGGCAAATCTAATTATCTTGGTGTCTGGCTGACCAACACATGCAAACCCTTTCTTCAGGTAAAAACCCTTGAAGGAAAAGCATCCAAACTTTGTTTTCCCTAACCAAACTTTACCACACATTACAGATCCCAACAGCTGAAAGGATCCGAATAGTTACGCGTGACAAATTGCTGCCCATCATAAGCTGTGGGCACCTCGCATTCCTCTGCATGCTCATAGAGACACTAGAGCACTGTCACATAGCTGTATACAGGAAAATATTTGGGTTTCCCAAAACAAGACACACACTGATTTCACTGGAGTTTGGGCTGGGGAACATGGACATTGAGTGTTGAAAGGATTAAATTAAATACTATCACCAAGTGGCCAGAGCAGATACAGATTCCATGAAAGGAGCCAGCCGAGTGATATTTCAGGACAAGAAGAGCGAGTGGCAAAGGAATCTCCACAGAATGCCTTACTAATCCATTTGTAACGTTGCAGCACTTGAAGTGTACCTTAAAGAAACCGGGCAAGCTCCTGTTAAAGGAGCAGGATATAAAAGAAATTAGACACATCCCGAGCTGCGTGGGCTCCACAAATCCCATGAAGACGTTCCCTGTCAACCATACCGGAGAGCGGACATGGGTAAACAAGCCCTAAGAAACATTTTATTGACAAGACTTCTGACACTGCCAATGTGGGAGTTTAAGGCTCACAGAATTACAAAACCACCAGGGCAATGGCAGTGCAGGTAATGCCCATATACCTGGAATCAGTAGAGCACTTGGTATGCTGCTGCCCAGCGTTGCTTCCTAAAAGATGAAATTTCCTATGCCCATTATTCTTGCAGATTGGTATAAGAACATGCAAACAGGCAGTTTTATATTTTCTCGTCTTATCTCCCTATGGAGTTAGCACGAATTGGCAAGTTCTTTGCTATAGCTGAAAGGATACTGAGGGACTATAGTCCACACTTGGGTACAATCCATCAGGCTGTATCAACTACGAACTTGTACAAGCTCAAATAGCAAACCTGCGGATTGGTAGACCACTTATCGTCCGGTCCTGTACCTGCCTCTATTTGTTTTACTGTCCTTTTTATGTTGGCTGTATGGTAACCTGCTTCTGTGTAGTAACCGAACTGTTTTGGTAGCACCACACTTTGCACTTTAGAACATAAGACAGGGCATAGCTTCTATATATTTTTAATATCCCTTTTATGTTAACTGCATTTTAAATTGGTACTCTGAAAATATTTGTATTAATTTGTTTGCACAGCACATTTCACTTTGGAACACACTTGCACTTATTTGCACCACATGGTGCATCCAGTACTAGGAGAGCTCTTCACGCCAGGGTCTATACTGTACTGATTCAGTCGTTTATTTCTCCTCCTTTATGCTGGTTGTTTGATTCATTGGTAATGAGACATAGCATTAAACATACTGAATGGCTGTCATAGGGCAGACAACATTGCATGTCCTACTTTTTAGTGATGGCTCTTGATTTTAGTCTAACAATTTTATAATGCGATTTTTGCTTGTGGATTTTGAAGGATTTATGGTCTAACTCCTGTAGGTATCATGAAGGAACTGTAAAGATTTTTATTAATCATGCAATAAAAGTTACTTTCCTAGTGCTGCTCTGTAGACCCATTAAAAAGAGTTTTACATTTTGCTGAGGAGTGCCATCAGATTAGATCAGTTTTCAATAATGTTTAAGTCTGTGTTATTTTACCATGGGGTGTTGCAAAATGGAAGCAATCATTAGAAGTGTTGTATTTTGTCATGCAAGTATTGTCCTTTCACTATTTTCAGAAATATGCGAGGTGGCACTTGACCTAGTTCAGCTAGAAGCAAGCAGCAAATTTATGGCCCCCCTATTGGCTCATTCCTAATTCATCCAGTATCCGAGACCTTCCCCATAAACATGATTTTAAATAATCCAAAAATTGATTGACTTCTTGATGCCCTGCAGTATGCAAAAAGAATTCCAATAACTTGAATATTTTGCAGTTTTTCCAACTGTATAGTGGTTAGATCTCCAGCACTGTTAGTCAGAGGTATTTGAGCAACCAAGAATGATAAATAAAACGTATTCCTTTTGACATTGGGTATTACTGTGTGATGTGTGGGTAATTTGTCAATATCTTTTTGTCCTTTGTTTTAAAGCAATTTTAGCTCTGAGATTTCAGTATTACGCATATTTGTATGAATTGGCCCAATTCTTAGAGTAATGTCTGCACGACGATATGCAAATCAACTCAAAACTGAAAATTGGATCTACTTTTGAGGCCAACTTAAGCTTCCGCCTGCACCACATTTTCTGTTGAATGAAATAGATTTTCCTGGGAACTCAACTATGGAGAGTAGAGCGGAAAACAGAGCTTCATTCTTCAAATGTTCTTCCAGTTAATTAAGCCATTAGTCACGTCAATGAAGTAAGGAACCTAGAAGTTCTCTTCAGGGCTGAACTGACCTTTCTTCCCAAGGTCAATGCAGTGGACTAGGGCATCAATCTGTAACTCTCTCCTTCGCACCCTCTCCCTTTGTCAGAAAGACAGGGTGAAATTGACAAGACGATTGGTGACGGCACAATCAAAATATTGCAATTCTGTGTACACTGGACCCTTAGAAAAGGCTCCAAAACAAGGATACCTTATTCTGCCTAAAGCTGAAGAAGTATGACCATAGAAAGCTAAAAAGATGCTTCACTGATCTAGGTACAAGCTAAGATAAAGTTCAAAGCAATCTGCACGCAAGAGTTACTAGGTCAACAACACCAAAATATATTCAGCTTTATGCCCCCTTTCAAGCCCAGCAGTACCCTGCACTCTATTTTTGCTTACGTAATTACCCAAAGAGTAGTTGTTCAATGAATCACGGAGGCAGGGCTTTGGGAGATCAGGCTCCTGAGGTGGAGAACTATTTGATTCCTAGTTTGTAGACAAAGCCCAATGACATGAGTTCTCTGGAAAAGCCTGAAAACTCAACTGCTCTTGCTCACCTTTAATGTGAGCTTTTGATGAAGAATATTGCCTTGAAGCCAGTTTAGCTTTCTCTTTCTCCCACGTATCTCTCTGCTCTGCCTCTTTTTTTCTTAAAGCTCAGATGTAACCCAAAGGCAACGTGCAGCGTTCTATAACACATCTTGAATAAATGAATGTAGTACGGTTCAATGGCTTACAATACCTTAGGCTAACCATCGTGCTAAATAAAATTCAATATGTTTCATTGTCATTGTTGAAGGATTAGTCCTCATTTAACCTCAACTATTAATACCCCGCCGTCCTACATTAGTACTTAAGGAAAGCTATTCTTACATTTTGTAGCTTGCATCCGATGAATCAAAGCTTCCAAATAACATAGTGAAACAAAAAAGTTTTTTTAAACATTGTATTCCTTATTATTCTAATTAAATGTGAAGTTGGCATCTTCTTTCTTGATATTCACCCATGAAAATGTGTTAGTGATTTCCATCCATGTTGTAATCGTAATCTCTAACCTTTGCATATATTTTTTATTGGAGAACTTTATACAGTGTAAGGTTTTAATCAAAAAGACGCTCTAATCTGAATTAGTTACAAAAAGAAAACCCTAATTTAAAAATGAGGAAGGCTTTTGCGTCACTAAAGGAATTTGGTTTTTTCACTTTGGATTTGCTTCTGCTGTGTGACCCCGTTTAAATAGTTTAATTTATAGTGCCTAATTCCAAAGTATATTTTTTGCTTTTTGGTTACCTTTTTTAGCACTCGTTGAATACAACTGGTTGTAGATGGTTCTTTTCCCAAAAATCTAGTATCTAAGTTTCTCATCTTTTGAAAACTGCTGGAGTCATTTTCGTGGTGATTCATTAATCTACGTTTAAATGCTTTCTACGGGGCATGGCCAAGCCAGCGACTAAAATGACTGCCCGGCTCTGAAGCTCCGTCCGACCATCCAGCTCAATGGCGTGTTCCTGTGCCGAACGCCGACCACGCGGGACAAACTCAATGTAACTGTTGCCTGAACCTGTGCTCTATCCTCCGATGCTGGAGCTGGCCCGTCTCCTGGCCCGCGCTTGCTGCACACTTCGCCGTCTTCGCCCGGAGCAGAACCAACGCAAGACTACGGTGAGAGCTGCCTCGCCCCCCTTGCACTGTGCGCCCGCGGCCCCCTCAAGTTACCGCATACTGCCGTGTTAGCGGTCGGCTCCGCAGGTGAGAAGCGCTGCTATCTTCAGTGTGGGGCCTGCAGGGGGAGGGGCGTGCGGCTCGCAGCTGCTGGTTCCGATGCTTCTCCTGCCTTCATAGAATCGGATAAAGGCGCTCTGATCCCGCATGGGGTGAAGAGGTGAAGCGCTCCACGGGATACTTAAGGGGTAACACTGGCTGTACCACCCTTGCCCTCAGGCCTGGAATTACCGCAATACGCCGACGCCTTGCGCTAGCTCAACACGCTCTACTGCACAGTGAGACTCACCTCCAGTAGATGACCTGATATTACAGCCTAACCAACTCCCAGATCCGACTCACTACGAGGGGATCAAATATTGAGACCTCACCCATCACTCCTGTTGCCTGCAAAACCCATTGCCTCCCCCTGCCGCGTGTAGGTGCCTGCCTCTGCAAGCAACCTAATGCACCGTAATAAACTTAACGGGCAAACAGCACTCTTTTCATTATTCTTTGCATAGGCAATTGAGGTGGTGCCTTCCCACACGTGCCGTTTATCCGTGTTGCGAAGGCACCACCTCTACACATTCCGTTTTTCTACACGTGCCGTTTACATGGCCTGACTCAGCTCCGGCGGGCCTGCGGCAGCCACTTGAAGTGCTACCCGCCGCTGCTAGAGTGACTGGCCACGCTGAAAACTCCCACTGTGGCCAGACGGTTTGCGACTGACTCACTCTGTGCGGCATGGGCCGCAAAGATCCTAAGCAGAGAACGCTCCCTTTTGAAAAGGTCACAGACACTAACCCACCTCAAAGTTCAAACATGGTGGAGTCTGTGCAGGGCCTGGGCCCTGGAGATGGATCCTTGGACCCAACACATTCCCTGCTTCAGGAGATGAGAGCCGGTTTTAAAGCATTAGATAGCCACTTTGATAACCTGTATAAAGCCATTGCCAGCCTCGGCGCTAAAGTCCAAGTTCATGACAGAAGACTGGATGTGGCTGAGGCATGCATTTTTTACATCGAGGATGGGACTGCACAATCTGTCAAAAGTCTGGAACGCATTCTGAAGGAGGTAGCTGTTATAAACGAGGACTTGGAAGCACGCAGTCGGCGAAATAACGTACGCATTATTGGAGTTCCCGAGACGACTAACACTGGCCGCATGGTTCTGTTTGTTGAGACTCTGTTGCTGGAATTATTTGGAAAAGAGGCTTTCACTCCGGGCTTCGTAATAGAGAGGGCGCACAGATCACTGGGCCCGCGCCCCAACCCCGGTCTCCCTCCTATGCCCATTGTAGCGCATATCATGAACTTCCGAGACAGGGACACTATTCTTTGGCTGGCGAGGGAAAAAGGGGATGTGACCTGGCACGGCTCCAAACTGTCCTTTTATCCAGATTTTGCCGCCATGGTTCAGGAGGCGAGGCGAAAATTCAACGGCGTCAAAGCTGCCCTTAGAAACTTGGGACTGTGCTATGGTATGCCGTATCCAGCTAGGTTGAAGGTGGATGTGGATGGCAGGGCCCGCATCTTCGATAACCCGACAGAAACTCAGGAATTCTGTCGAATCTACAAACAAAAGAATAACCCCTTGGCCAGATCGGGGTCCAGCTCTTCTCCTCCGCACAGCGGTTCTGATGCGAGTGCAGAACTGTTTTCCAGTGCTGGCACGGGATGAGCGGGACACTTCAAATTTAAAGTATTCATGTTTAAATTTGCAGGAACATGCTAAGTAACTTTACATTGATATTGCAGTTAGCTGGAGGAATGCCGGGACGTTGTTGCCCCCCATGGGGTATCCTTTGTGCATGGTTTGGTTCACTCTGGGGTACTGTTTTTTTGAAACGTCAATTCAATGTCAAGCTATTTGGTACTTCACGTTCATTATCATTTGGGATGTGGCCCTGCCCCGGATGGAGTATGGATGGGTGGGGGGTGGTGGTGGGCTGGTCATTTCTTTCATAAGTCACTTTACCGTCGTACATTCGAATCATTCAGGATTGATCCCTGCTGTTCATGGTAGATTGTCTGCTTTATTAGATGTATTACAACAGCCGAATGGCCAATTTCAGTAATGTGGAGGGTGCATCGTCTCTCAACCTACTCTCAGGGAATGTGAGGGGCTTGAATAATACTCTGAAGCGTAGACAGATCGTCCATTATTTACTAAGACACAAGGTAGACATTGCCTACTTGCAGGAGACACATCTCCACAAGACTGACAGGGCACATTTCGGGGCTAATTGGGGCACAAATAGATATTTTGCAAATTACAGCAACTACGCCAGAGGAACAGCCATTTTAATACACAACAGGGTCCCATTCTGCCACAGTTCCACTCTCCAAGATTGCGAGGGACAATATCTGGCAGTGTCCGGTATTCTCTTTGGTAGGAAAGTTACACTTGTATGCATATACGCCCCCAACACGGACAGTCCAGATTTTTTTTCACACTGTGTCGTTACAACTGGGTAAGCTGGATCCGCTGACTCTGCTAATGGGCGGAGACTTCAACCTACTGCCCAACCCTATCGCGGATAGCACCTCGGTGGCACAAGATTCTAAACCCCGGACCTGTCAAGAACTCCAAAAGCTCTGTGACTGGTACACCCTACTAGACGTTTGGCGAAAACGCAATCCCACTACTACAGAATACACACATGGACGAGGATCGACTTCTGGCTGACCTCGCCTGATGTTTTGGCTGGTGCTCCCTGGTTGAGACGCTCCCTAGGACCTATTCGGATCACTCCCCAGTTAAATTGCTCCTACGGATCCCCCGCCCGGAGGGTTTCGAGCGACAATGGCGGTTTCCCAACCGTGCCCTGCAGGATGAAGTCTTCAAGGCTGAAATACACAAGGCTATCGGAGACTACCTCGCGATAAACACAGGCTCGGTGGATTGATGGGCGGTACTGTGGGAGGGATTTAAAGCGGTTCTTAGAGGCACATGCATTGCTAAACACGCCGGAGTCCTGAAAGATTTACGCAACACACTAGCACAGCTTGAGCGAGACCTAAAGGCATTAGACGAGACATCTACACATCAGGCAGCATCCACATATGAGAATAGACGACTGGTACTACTAGAGGAGTTCAGAGACATGGCAGATAGGGAAATATAATTCTTAGGGAAATACCAGACAGCTAGACGTTAAGGAGAGGGTGAACGTCCTGGGAGGGTCCTTGCTCAGTTACTGAGACCACCTTATCACAAAACTTACATTACTGAACTGCAGGCGTCTTGATTCACATACCTACACCTCCACTAAAGATATTCAGAGTAGTTTCCTGGAGTTCTTCTCCAAGTTATATTCATCTACCCTAGGGGACGATAAAGAGGCACAGGAGAGCTACCTTGACAAAATTGTGTTAGTCTATCTAGAAAAACATATGCAGGAATTCCTAGCTGAACCCATTTCTGTTGCAGATGTGCTTCTCTCCATAGACACCATTCAGGGATCCTCAGCGCCTGGGTTAGATGGATTCACGGGGGTGTTTTACAAAACATTTAAAGACACACTGGCCCCTAAACTTATTGAAGTCTATGCTGAAGCTTTAGAAAAACAGACTCTCTACCTCCCACCCTGCGTGAAGCAGTCATAATTCTTTTCCTCAAACCAGGCAAGGACCCTACGCAATGTGGCTCCTATCGCCCGCTGTCCCTCCTAAATTTGGATTATAAAATATTGGCGAAGGTCATCTCCAATAGACTGTCCCAACTAATGGCATTTATAATCTCCCTCAATCTCCGCACGTTGTTCTCAGTCATTTATAGGATTGACCCGGATACTCCTGCAGGTGCCGTCCTTTTGGACACAGAAAAAGCTTTTTGGACTCATTGGAATGGTCCTTTTTTCTCTCCATCATGTGCATGCCCGTGGGCTTCATCGCCATGGCAGCCCTCCTGTATAATAAACCGACTACCCATCTGTGTTTAAATGGCACACTCTCCACTCCTTTTCGACTAGCACGCGGTACTAGACAGGGCTACCCTCTATCCCCTCTATTGTTTATTTTGGCCACGGACCCCCTCATAAGGCACTTACAGGAGAAACCTTTGCACAGGGGTTTGCAATTAACACTGGCCCCCTACTGGTATCGCTATATGCCGACGACACAATACTCTGTTAGACACCCACCTAATCTGTGAAATACTCGGGTATTTACGTGCACCTCAACTACGGGCGGGCAGTGGCCACACTTACCACTCAAATAGAGAAATGGCTGAAACTCCCCTTGTCATTAGCTAGACGTGTGGCCATAATAAAGATGATAGTCCTCCCCAAATTTCTATATTTTTTCAATAACATGCCGATCCCGCTCACCAATCATTTTTTTAGCACACTTAATTCCCTTCTGAGTCGTTTGGCATGGGGCGGTGGGCAGGCACAGGTCCGCTGGGCTGTCCTTATGTAACCGTATGAAAGAGGGGGTTATAATGTACCAGATTTTCAGCTTTACTATCTGGTGGCACAAAGTAGCTATGCATACGCCTGGTCTCATCCTGATGCCCGGATTCCCTATCTGAAGCCTGAGGTGGAACTGGTACTACCTAAGCGCCTCTCGACGATCCTCCCCACGGGTTTCCCCAGAGACCTACTCGACATTCAAACCGTTTCTACCACTAGCTGGGCATGGCATAAATTGTGCTGGATCACTGGTACAGATAGGTTATATTCCTCCGCCCTACCTGTCGTAAACCCTCGTTTAATCCACATTACAGGTGAAAGGCTGGTGCAGCGCACTCTGACGCAATTTGAACTAGTAAGATTGGGGGACCTGTATCCGGACGGCCACATTTTCTCCCCCACAGAAGATGCACGCTTTAATCCTAGTAGCATCATGGATACATTTGTACTGGGCCGCATCCACTTTCCCGACGTTCCGACTTGAACCAGCCTCGTTTACCCCTCTCACACTGGTGATAGAAAACGCGGACAGCACGCACCTGATTTCCTAACTTTACAAAGCATGTGCCTTACTGAAGCCTGTATGGGACGGCAAAATTTGCAGCGCATGGGAAAAAGACTTGGGAACCACGATCACTGGTGAGAAATGGGCTGACTGCTGTTCAGTCACGCAAGACGTCTCCCTGAATAGTAGACACAAAGTGCTATATTTTAAATTCCTGCGTCGCATTTATTTCGCTCCAGCCCTGGCTCACAAAATAGACCCATCCAAGCCACATAATTGTCACAAATGTTCCACACCACATGCGGACTTTGCTCACCTCTCCTGGACATGCTCCAAGCTACAGAACTATTGGGAAGAGGTCCACCACACGTTGGGTCAGATGTTACACATTAGCCTGACCCCAATCCCGGAAGTTGCCCTACTGGGATACACAATTACCTTCCCCAAGAAAACCCGCAGGTTTGAGTCACTGGGTCTTTTATTAGCAAAGAGAGAAGTGGCCCTACACTGGGGGCGAAAAACCGCCCCAAATGTTCAGGGTTGGTTGCGCAGTCTCACCTATTGCAATGTAAACAGTGAGCTCTATGCAAGTTTGATGCCCAGTAATTCTCGCCCCAAAGACATCTGGGGACCCTACAACTCATATATCGAGGTCCTTAGACAGGAATCTGAGACCCAACTTGAGCATGGCATTACCCCTGAGGGATTGGGGTGATCTTGCATCCACATTTGTCAGGATTGTTATGTATAAAAGTCTGTAAACCTCACTGTGATGCATGTTGACTTTTGGTAAGAGGTGTGTTTTTTGTTGATGGTTTTTCTGTTATAAAGGTGGGGGAGGTAGGTTCCCGGGGACCCTTACATGATGAACGATTATTATCGCAATTGATCCTGTTACTTGGTAACTGGTTGAATATATTTGTGTAAAGAATAAGACGCTGACTTGGAATGATGTCACAATCTATGACTACGGAATGATGTACGAACATACATATGTATTTCTTTTGTAAGAAGAAAATGTAAAATAAAGTTTAAAAAAAAATGCTTTCTACTATAGACAATTTACATTACCAACGAGGAAAATATATTACATAATATTGCTGTTCAATATTTAATAATACATTTTTATGACCATTTTTAGGTTTCGCCTGCACAGCGCTGGCGTTGTGCTTGTGAAATCTATTTCTATACAATATAAATCTTAAAAGGGGCTTACATCGCACTCCATTGCTGAGGTTATTAATGGCTGTTTAAAATGCAATTGATCGGCTAGCAGTTAATGGATTAGCCATGCAAAACAGTTGTGGAATTAGATTGGCAGACTGGAGCTTTTTGATAGCCCCTCTAACATCTGTAAGAAGGACATTTTTTGTTCCTAGAGGAGCTTTGTAACCATGACCAAAACTACCTGTAATGCCACAGAGCTTAGAAATCAGACAGTAGTTTGCACTTGAGATCCCTCCAAACACGAAGGCATATCGTCTGTGCAATACTGACCACTAAGAGTGGGCTTTTTTGTTTAGATTGGAGATCAGGCACCATTCACACTTAATTTTCCCTTCTGTAAGCACACTATTGACGACATTGCACTTTGTCTAAATGATGAGATGTCCAAACATTGTTGCAATTTCCTTTTTTTTGTGTGCACATTTTATGGTTTGTACTCTGAAAGGTTCTTAATCCCCTTTTTAAAAGCAGTATCTTATAGAGACTACTAGACGTAGAGTTATCCCCAGGCGTGAGACTGGACCTGGAAAACTTTCTTGCTCAGCATCTCTGCACGCCGGGGGGCAGTGCCTCGTGACTCCGCCCGATGTCCTCCGCGGGTGTGACGTCAGTGAGGTCACATAAGCCCCACCCCGGCGCGCTGACGTCAGTTTTCTTCTTTTCCACGTGCAACGCGGATCCGGATCGTGTTCCTGGCCTATTTCAGGCCGCCTTTTTCCGCTTTTGAGCGTTTTTCTTGGGAACAGTGTGCAAATGCCTTCGGGCTTCAAGACGTGCTTGTCTTGCGCGCGCCAGATGTCGGCGACGGATCCTCACCCCATCTGCATGTGGTGTTTGGGGGAGCACCACGACTCCACAGACTGTGAGGCGTGCCAGCAGATGATGCCGAAGTCCCGGTGGGAGCGCCGGATGAAACTCCTTTCGGCACGCATGTCCAGGTCGGCGTCGTCACCGCGCCCGTCCCCCGCGGACGGCTTCAAGTACCGCCGCTTCTGTCTCCGACATCGTCCTTCTCCCAGGCCGCAAGGGTGTGGCTAACCTGTTGGTAAGTGTCGCAGTTTGTCCCCGAGGCCCGGTCCCCGGCCTGTTGGGGGCGTGGGTTCTCCGCGGGTGGTGTGGGCCCGTGCATCGCCGCCCTATCCGCCGTTCCCGGGCACGGGGGCAACCAGAGCCAAATGGAGCCCTCTTTGGCTCTTCCTTCTTCTCCTTCTCTTCCTGAGACATCTGCGGATCCCTTGCCCCGTGCGGGGACTTCTGCGACGTCGCCGGCAGCTCCGGCGCCGACAGGTTCGGATCCAGGTTCGGAGGATGTGGTGCCGTCGGGGTGCAGCCCTTCGGGGTTCCCTCCTTCAGACCACGGCGCCTCTGCCTCCCCACAAACCCCTGCAGGGGTCCCTGAGGTGTCGCGGGAGGTTGTCGGGGCTCGGGGCGTGTTCTCTAGTCCCCCTCGGCCTTGTCCGAGGCAGAGGTGATGCCGCTCAGGCGCCGGCGGATGGTGGCGCGGCAGGGGCCGGCTAGGGGTCGGGGTGTGTCCCCGGGCCCCTCCACACAGGCGGCTGCCTCGTCGGAGGTCGAGTCGACGCCTTTTCGGCGCCATTCCTTAGCCGCCCCGGCTCTGACCCTGCCTCCGTCTCCTGCGCCGCACATTGTGGCGGAGGTCGTTCCGGCGTCCCCTTCGGCGCCGGTTGACGTTGACCTGCCGCCGGTGGCAGACTCTACGGCGCCGGACCGATGTCGGGTCGTTAATTCGCGTTTGGACACTGTTGGACTTGGCCCTTTTTGCGGGGTCATCCCTAAACTTTTTGCTTTCCTCCTAGCCTTTTTGTTGACATGGTGTTGGTGGTTTTAGGACTCTGGGCACTTTAGCACTGGTTAGCAGTGCAGAGTGCGTGCACTCTCTGCCCTCCATAGGCTAACATTGGGAATTTCCCCTGTATGGGATAACTCCTAAATAAAACAAAATAAGTATGGCATGTTTGGCATGTTTGGTATGTGTGGAATGGAAATGATAAAAGCTGCGCAATGGTGTGCACAGATGTACATTTACTATATTAGGAATGCTACTTTTAAGAGTTGGTATTTCTGTGTGCTGAGCGCTTGCCTGCATGTCTATTTCTAGAAGTGACCGGGGGTGGTGAGGAGTGGGTGGCTCCAGGGAGGCAGGGTCAGGCTGAGTGGGAGGTCTTCAACTGGAGTAGTGGGCGGAGAAATCCCCTGTCCCTGACTTGAGTCAGTGCCTGCCCTATACAAGGCTAGCTCCGCCCCCTACTAACACCCCTCCCAGTGCCAGTTGGGACTGGAACTTCCAAGACCCTTCCAGAAACCCCTACCCTCAGACCCTTCCAGAAGCTTCTACCCCCATCCAAACGCAGGGAGGTGTATGAATACAGGGGCTGTGAGCCCATGTTGTGTTGTGCTGGTCCCTGTGCCCACCTTTGCTCCTCTACCTTCTACTGGACTGGGAAGGAGCTGCGCTGGAGCCAGGGCTGCTAAACTTAATGATTGCCATCCTCACCGCGTTTGACTGTCCCAAGGGATTGCTACTCTGCTGGGGAAAAGCTGCCCTGTAGTCTGCTGACCTTTGCCCAGCCCTGCCTGCTTCCCTAGTGCCTCGTGAGTGCTATCATTTTACCCAGGACAAGGAGCGTAGATCCTGCAGCCCTGTAATCACTGTAGAGCTGCGAGGGGATGCCAGCGTGGGGGATTCCCACTGCGTGGGACCAAAAACAGCGGGAGCCCACTCCGCGTGCTGCCAGGGAGAGCTGCTGCTTTAAAAATACAGCGGGATCCTACCCCGCGTCTTGCCGATTTCGGCGGGTGCCCACCCCGCTTATTATCATCTTTAACTGATGGGTGCCCACCCTACAATTGTTTTTATATGTAAGCGGGTGCCCATCGCGCGTTCCACTGCTAGAAATCACCGCCGCAGCCCGAGCCGCCCAAGATCACCGAAGCCAGCGCCCGCGCCTGGTTGTGGGTGGGGCTGGCAGGAGCATCGCAGGAAGCCAGGCGGAAGGACGGCGGGGCTTCTGTGGTGACGAGAGAGCCCCGCGTCTTGCCCAGAAGCCAGGCAGGAGCCTACCCCGCACTGGCAAAACACCCAAAAGACGACGACTTCGCTCCATAAGTGGGGGCTCCCCGTGAGCAGAGGAGAGCCCCGCACGTGGGGCTGAGTCTGCCGCCCCAGAGGAGAAGAGTCCGGAGCGTCGCAAGCCTGCCGCCGAAGTCCCGGGTCCCAGGAGGGGGCCCGGGTGAAGACAGGAGAGGTCTGGGTGAGTGCAGCTCCAGTGAGTGGGGCCTTAGCTTTGGGCACTGCGGGTGCCGATTGGGGGGCACCAGAGACCTGCGAAGAGGAGCCCCGCGAAGGAGTGGGTCCCAAAGCACTGCAAGTGGTTTTTTTTGTTTTTTCCCTTCCTCTTTGGGGGCCAGTACTTTCGTTTGCTCACTACAGCTGCGCCGCAAAGGCAGGCAGCTGCAACGAGGGGGACACGCTTTCCTTTGGAAGTCCTGGAGTGGGGCCCCCCACCTGCTTATTAACTGGGCCAGTGTGTGTTCTTGTGGGCTACACAGCGGCGCCGCAGTTGCGGGCCGCTGCAACGTTGGGGGCATTTCTTGGGTGGCACAGTTGCTGTGGCTGCATCGGCAGTCCAGGAGGCCAGGATGGGAGTCTCGTGAGGGCCAGTGGGCTCTAGGGGACATGGTGGAATTTGGTGCCCAGGAACCGTGACAGTGACTCCCAGGAGGGACAACAAGCTGTGTGAACCCTCCTGGTGATACTGGGGTGCACAGGGGAGAATTCAGTATTTAGGCCCAAGACATTCATGCCTAAAGGTGTGGTGCACCATGTGTTAATGCCCATGGTTATTTTACATAATGTAGCTATGACAGGGGCCACTGAGGTGCACTGTTAATGCCGGATATATGCTTAGGAGGATGCCAAGTGTCATGATGCTGAGATGATGCCTAAAACATATGAATGCCAATCGTTTTTACATTAATGATGGTGCCTAATGCTTCTCCCGTAATGTTTACGTTGCTGGTTTCATGCTTAAGGTGCTTATACCTGA
The DNA here is from genome assembly GCF_964204655.1 of Triturus cristatus. Taxonomy (NCBI): domain Eukaryota; kingdom Metazoa; phylum Chordata; class Amphibia; order Caudata; family Salamandridae; genus Triturus; species Triturus cristatus. The sequence goes on from NC_140581.1 coordinate 940,349,389, forward strand.
TCTAATGGGTTTTACGCCTAAGGAGGTGCATAATGCTTTTATGCCTAATGTCATGCTAGGATGTTTTAGGATGATGCTTCATGCAAATGTGATTTATGCCCTATGGTTATTGCACAATGTATTTGTTTATGCCTGACAATGTTGCATTCATGCTAGGCGGATGCCTGACGTCACATCATTAGGTTCATGCCTGATCTAATGTGGTTTATGTTCATTGCAAGGATGCTAAGTTCATTATTTTACCAGTAGCTATGGGCAGTTATTACTGGTTGTTTTATACTTACTACACGTACTTGTGTAATGGTTCTGGCAGCGACCCGATTGGTGCTGCCCTGTCAATAATCCCCTGTAAATATTGTCCTGGTGCCTGTAGGCACAGTGTATATGTCTGTGATTCTAATGTGTTTTTATTATACAAAGGCTATTTTTATATAACCTTGTGTGGAGTCTCTTTTGTAGTGTGCCTAGTGTGTCGCCGCTGTGTGTGTGTGTGTGTTGCGCAAACGCTTTACACATTGCCTCTGGGATAAGCCTGACTGCTCGTGCCAAGCTACCAAGGGGGTGAGCAGGGGTAATCCTCAGGGTGTACTTCCCTCGCCCTGACTAGACCGGGGGTTTCTGCCTGGCTCTGGCGCATGCCCTAGCCTACCGGGAATCCCCGTTTCTAACAGACGCCCCCTCATCTCCAGAGGTTCGGCTGTTGTTGGTTTCATCTTCTCCGGGAACTGGTCGCCGCGTCGTGGCTTTTTCCCCAGCATCTTCCAAGGACGGCTATTCGCCGTCACCGCGCCCGCAGTCTTCGCCGGAGGCGCCTTAGGTTCCCCATTCATCCTTCCACCCTCACCCTTTCCGGTCTTGATTTGATTTAAAAACGTATAAAGCGCACAAATGCCCACGTGCGTCTTGGCGCTATGATCGACAGTAAGATCCTCTACGATTTCGCTAAAATTAACTATAAATTATTAATTCTTAAATAACCATCTATTCAGCAGCCCTCTGAATGTCATTAATGATTTGCTGTTTTTTATTGGCATAGGTAAAGTATTCCAGATTTTTGCTGTTCCCAGAAAAAAGCTCCTGCCCCCCAACGAGCTTACTTTATATCTGGGTATTGATAGAAGATATGCTTGTGATAACCTTAAATTCCTAGCTGGAATATATTTCTTAAGGTGTGTCTTGAGATACAATGACCCATTCCCATGTAATGCCTTAAATGCTAGGCATTGTGACTTAAAAATAATTCTTTTAGCCACTGGAAGCCAGTGTAGATTTTTCAAGCGAAGGGAAACAGACTCAAATTTGGGAATGTCCAAAATCATTCTAGCCGCTGCGTTTTGCATCCTGTGGAGTGTAACTAGAAACTGTGTTTGAAGACCCACATATAGGGCATTGGCATAATCCAAACGCAATAAAGCCAGGGCCACAACCACTGTTTTCAGGGCATCCAACTGAATAAAAGGACGGATTTTCCTAATCATTTTCAAAATGCCCCAAAAGGCGGAAGCCAATTTCTTGATTTGATATTCGAACGTTAATCTTTCATCAATTATGACACCTAAGTTCCTCACCTTCGTGACTGGAACCGGACATTCATCTAGGTCGGCCGGCAACCATCTTGGTGACCAAAAGGATGTCTTAGATCCTAATAACAGCACTTCTGTTTTTCCCCCATTAAGTTTGAGGCAATTTCTCTGCATCCAAGTGTTGATCTGTACCATGCAAGTATTAAAATGGTCTGCTGACACCGAGACCACTACCTGCGTATCATCGGCATAAGAGACCACCGAGAAACCGGATTTCCTAATTATGGCCGCCAAAGGGGCCACGTATATATTAAAAAGACTGGGGCTGAGGGAAGAGCCCTGTGGCACTCCACATGACAATTTGAAGGATCTAGAGACTAATCCATCCATTTCTACGACAAACGATCTATTCGTTAAATATGATGATAGTAGCGTGGTGACAGTATCTTGGAGTCCCAACTATATTAATCTTTCAATTAGGATTCCATGATTGACTGTGTCGAAGGCCGCCGACAGATCTAACAAAATCAAGGCAGCCTTCTTTCCCTCGTCCAATGGTCTTCTAAGTTCTTCTACTGCCATTACCAGGGCAGTCTCTTTTCCATGACCGTCTCTGAAACCATATTGTGAATGATCTAGAAGATCTTTCTCCATGATGAAAGTTGAAATTTGCTTATTAATTAGTTTCTCCAACACCTTAGAATAAAAGGGGATCCTTGAGATCGGCCGATAACTACCTGGTTCAGTAGGATCAAGATTATTCTTTTTCAATAAAGGACGAACTGAAGCTATTTTCCTTGATTCTGGGAACAGCCCTGACAGTATTATTTCTGAAAATACTGTTGTGAGTTGTTCACTAATCATTTCTGTGACCATATGAACAGTTTTAAGGGGACAAGGATCAGATGGAGCAACGGTCTTGGTTGACATTACTATTTGTCTAATCTGTTCCTCCGATGGCGGAAGGAAAAGGAAACCAGGACTAGATCCTGTTGTGCGTGTTCCTAATTTGCTAGATTCAGAAGATAGCCTGGAACTTTCATTAAGTGATTTATATACTGTCTCTACTTTATCAGTAAAAATAATTCCCAGAGTATTACTAAACTCTGGGTTATTCAACTTCTAAGAGCTCCCTGGATGGTTAGCGAGTCTTTTCACCGTATCAAACAATACTCTGCTGGTATTTTTAGCTTCTAAGATCTTGTGAGTAAAATATTTACTCTTTTGCTCTTTGTTTCCTTATACACCAGCAAAGTCTGTGCGTACTCTCTTTTCCTCCCTTCATCATAACTCACTCTCCAGCTTCTTTCAGCCCTTCTACAGGCCTTTTTATGTTCTCTGAGTTTCTCCGAGAACCATGGTTGGGAAGGTCGCTTCCTTTCGGACAAGGAGGTTTTCTTTAAAACTACTGACTCTACGGCCGCCTTAATCCAGGAATGTACTCTATTGGCCATACCGTTCGAGTCAGTCTCTAAGTTTGGTTTAGATGTTCCTAGTACCGCTTGTAGCATAGGGATATCAATATTGGCCCAGTCCTGATATACCGTTCTAGCCTGGTTATCAGTGGGTATCATTGACTGCCCATTATCCTGTATGGTGAATATTATGGCTCTGTGGTCTGACCATATGACGGGTATAACTTCCAACACTTCTATTCTTGGATTGGATGTAAAAATTCCATCCAGGGTGTGCCCTGCAATGTGTGTCTCTTGTCTGACTATCTGTTTTAAGGAAAAGCTTGCCATTGAGTCAATGAGCACAACCGTGTTATTATCATCTCCTTTTTCTAAATGAAAGTTGAAATCCCCCAATACTGTAAAATCTGAATACTTCATACTTGACTCTAAAAAGGGACTTATATTCTCCATCAAGGGAGTATGAGCTTTTGGTGGACGATAGATGAAAAGACCATTTAACGTGTAATTATTATTGAGTGTTATCTGGAAAGCTAGTGTTTCACAGCCTGGTGAGCACCCTCTCGCACATCCAGTCACTCTAAGTCCTTCTCTAAAAATAATAGCAAGCCCCCCCCCCCGCTTATACTCTCTGCCTGCTCTGACAATAGAGTAACCCATAGGGAGTGCTGACGTCAGTTCTGGATTTGAAGCGGCATCTGCCCACGTTTCTGTAATGAATGCCAGATCTAGTTTCTGGCTTTCGATCAGATCCGCCAATTCGGTGTTATGTCGAATCAATGAGCATGCATTGATTAATACGCTCTCCACTTATTCAAATTTGACCTATTTTTTTGTACATCTTGACTAGTAATTTCCTTCACCTTAACGTAGCTGAAATTCAGCTTGCAGTGTTTACACCTCCTTGGCTCAAGCCTAAGGTCTATTGGTATGCCACAGAGAGTATTAATGTTAGTATTCAACCTTAGGAGATCTTCTCGTGAATACGTTAGTGGCCTGTAACAATTGGGAATTGGAGCAGGGGTCATGACACTAGACGCGGGCTGGACGCGGACGGGCGCAGATGGGCTTGCCTTAGGCGCGCCTTTGGCGCGGCTGCGGCGCGTGTCCGCTGCGCGTACGTTGCCATTACCCCTCTTATCTCCCCCGGGCCGTAAACACTAGCCCACTAAACACACTTCTCCTAAGATGGTGGTACCGCGTTCCACGAGCGGGCCCCAGGAGTAATACACGCTAAAGTGCAAGTGCAGGTGTTGAGTATAAAAGGTATGTAAAATGCGTTTTGTTATAAAAGCAATCTAAAAATAATCGTAATTAGCAGAGTTTCTTACCGTCGATAACTCCCGGCACAAGCCTCAGGAGGTCAAGGTCTTGGCCTTTCCTTCCTCCGGTTGGGCTGGGGGACGGCCGCCTTAGTTTGCAGCCGTCGCCCACGGAGGAACTGCTTTTCCCGCGGCGGGGCCCTACGGAGGCGAGTGCTGCCTTCGCTCCGGCTGTTTCCACGGCTGCAGGAATCTTGCGCATGGGCGATCCAGCTGCAAATTTTCCCACGGATCATCTGCTGGAGGTTCTCCATCAGGGCTCTGGTGGACGGGAGCTGCTTCTTCCCTTCGAGGCTTTGCTCCACAATTCTCTTTTGGGGGCCTGGGGGCGTCCTGCCACGGGGGACCCGGTGCCCCAGCCCCTTCTGCACCGCCACCGTCCTGCTCCGCATGATCCTGTCTGTCTTTCCCTCCACCCTTCTACCAGGGACCCTCTTTTACAGACTGCCTTTACCTCCTTGCCATCGGTGTTGTCTCCCCAGTCGCGGGAGGCCCGCTGGTTAAATTCCTGGGGGCGCAATATCTTCGCCTACTCCAGTGCTGCTTGTGGGCCCTTAACACTCTTTGTGTATTGGCCAGAACCACTTCTTGCTTATGTGATTTGGCAGAGTCCCTTATGTCTTCCGCTTATCAGGAGGGTGCCTGCCTTGATCTGCGGCACCATGTGGTGGATGGCCGGGAGCTGGCGGCGTTTATTCTTCGCTCGGATCTGGAAGTTTCGGAGGTGCTTGGTCGTACCATGGCTACTTTGGTGGCCCTTCATCGCCATGCCTGGCTACGGGATAGTGTTTTCCTTGAGAACGTTAAGGAACGGCTGGTTGACCTCCCCTTTGATGGCGCTGTGTTGTTCCACGCCCCTGCGGATTCTGCCATTCAGAGATTTCTTGCGGGGCTTCGCCCCCCTCCTCCCCCTCAGTGACCTGACTGTCGGTCTGTGTTTTGGGAGGTGTTCTCCCGTTGTTTTTCCTGGGGCCTTGTAACGGGTAGCCCGGGTTGTGTGTTGTGTATGGTTGCTGTGCCCTTGGGGTCCTTTTGTTGGGCCCTTGGTACTGTTGGCTGCTGGTCCGGCCCTTTGTTAACTTGTGGTTCTGGCTGTTGGTAAGCCCGGTAGGCCCTGAGATTAGGCCTTCTGTGTCTTCTTTATTGGCTGCTTGGTAAGCCGTCTGCGGGTTTTTTCTAAAGGTCTTACTGTTTTGTCCTCTGCTGCGGAATTGTTTCCTAAGAGGTGTTCCCATGGTTCTTGGGACGTTACCTACCCTATGTGGGGTACTTGTAGCTATTACATAGCTCTGTCATGTGCTGAGGAGGTGTGGTCACCCTTTTCGGGTTCCTTGCTCTCCGTGGCATATGTCGCAGGTGCAATCTTCTTGCCGATTGTCTTGGGGCACCTTGCTCTAGATCCGTCTTTCTCCTTGTCGCTACGTCGCTCGGCCGGTCTGGCCTGCTGTCTGCGCCATTGGGTTGTAGCAGTTCCGCACTTTTGTCCTGTGTTTTGGCTCGGTCCTCGGTCTGATGCTCCAGAGGTTTTAACCTCCTTGGCCTTTGTGTTCTGGTGGCAGACTTGGGCCTGTCTTCCGTCTCTTTTTTGGTCCGGCCCCTCCCTTGGGGTGTGTCCTGGCCCTCCCTGGCCTCTGCCTTCGGCTGGCGTCTGCCTTGTCCGGGGTGCGCTGTTCCGTGGTGTGGCTGGCGTCTGCCTTGTCCGTGCAGGCCTGCTTGTTCTACTCCACCGTTGTGATCTTGATGTGTTTCCTTGCGCCCCTGTCTCTGGTTCCGCTGGGGCTTCACGCAACAGTGCTTTTCTTCTTCTACCTGTGTTGTTGGCGTTGGCGCAGTTCCCGCCTTCCCCGCTGCTTGCGGCCAAAGTGTATTCAGCTCTTTTCTATCTCTATGCCTGTGTTTCTTACGGTGGGCCCTGCCCTTGGTTCTACCTCTTCTCACTGGGTTCGAGTTGGTCCATGTGTTCCTTGAGGCTTTTGGGGCGCTGTCTGCCCCTGTGGGGTTTTGGGCGCGCTCTTTCTCTTGGTTGGAATTAGGATATCCTGGCCTTTTCCTTCTTGTTCTTGTGCCATGTCCACTACTGGGGTGCTGGTCTCTCCTGGTGGGGAGGCTCTCTCGCAGGCCCTCCTCCCTTCTGGGTATGGCTAGGGTATCTATTCTACGTTAAGGAATCTGCTGCTAGTAGTCTCTATCAGTTACTTACCTTCGGTAACGATGTATCTGGTAGAGACGATTTTAGCCGCAGATTCCTTCAGGACTCACCCTTCCTCCCTGTTCTGCGAGGACCCTCAGCTTGGTTTTCTGCGCTTGCCTACCTCTGGGTGGCTTATCTTCTGTGGGGTCCTTTTCGTTTTCTGCCTGTCGGGCTTCCCTCCAGCTGGGTTCTCTCCAGTGTAGGGGCCTGCTTTTGCTTTTTACTCTTTGTTGTTACGATTTATGATCCCCTTGCGGTCCTCTACACTGGGGGTTCTTTTGCCTGTCCTTGGCCTCCTGCTCCTTTCAGAGGCTCTGGCCCTCCTTGAATGTGTAGGCTGGGGGTGGCTTGCTGTTGCTCCTCTGTTTCAGGCTTGTGGCCCTTTGCTGTGTGGTCTATGGTTGCAGTCTCTTTCTCTTACAGCGCTTTCCACTGCTTGTGCCTCTAGCCTGGCTCTCGCCTTGGCTGGCACGGTGGTTCCACGGAGGGGTGCTTTACGCTTTCCCTACTGTGGCTTTACTGATGTGGTCTTCTGGTACTTTTGTGCTGCCTGGTGCTACCACCTGGCTTGCACAGTTGTTCCTCAGAGGTGGTCTGCTCTCTTCCTGCTTTGGCTTTTCTGTTGTAGCCTCCTGGCGACTTGGTGCCGCCTGTCTGTCCCTCACCTTTTCTCTCTCTTTTTGTTTCTCTGTTTTTTTCGCACGCTGTTTCCATGCTCTCCTCAGTTTTGTTGTGACGGCTCCGCGCTGTGGCGCGGAAAAGTTCTCCGAAGCAAACTGACGTCAGCGCGCCGGAGTGGGGCTTATGTGACCTCGCTGACGTCACGCCCGCGGAGGACGTTGGGCGGAGTCGCAAGGAACTGCCCCCCGGTGCGCAGAGATGCTGAGCGAGAAAGTTTTTCGGGTCCAGTTTCACGCCTGGGGATAAATCTACGTTAAGGAATCTGCGGCTAGAATCGTCTCTACCAGATACATAGTTACTGAAGGTAAGTAACTTGTACTTATCTGCTCCTGCACTTCTTACAATTATTGTCTAATGACAAAGTATCTTCGAAAGTAAGTGGGGCGACGTTACACCCCACATCGGACGCACAGCCATCATTCATGCATAAAAATGCAACGTTTGTTCCAATTTCAACCAAGGAAGTTTTCATTTTCATTTCTTCATTATTTATTTGTTTGATGAACATCTTTTAAACCAGTCACTCAATGGACACATATGTTTCCACAATCCTTAATGCTGAAGACATGCCTATGTCCACGAAATCGGGCATGCACGCCTACAAAATACAAACAAACAAATTACCAACCCAAGAATGGATTTAACCGGTGTGCACTCTGTCATCTCTTTTTTGTAATGACAAAGTATGTCAGGCTGTAGGCTCCTTTTAAAAACAGTTTTGTTTGTTGTTGGAATTCTATCTCTGATGAATTGCTACACAGGCATATTTTTGTGTAAATATTTCACCTTACGCTATACTGTTCACCCTTCAGATTTTATTTACCCTCTGCAACGTTTTTTATTCCATTTTATTATATTATTTACTATATGATAAGATCTTTTATGTGTTTTAGTTTTTCCTAAAAAGATGTCATAGGGAAAGGGTTCTCCCATTAACTGCCTTGTCTATTCTGTATCAAAATGCTATCAGATAAATAAACAAATAAGACTGCCGCTTTTGTCACATTGATACTGTGTTAAATGCAATATGTTCTTTTGATATGGTGCATGTATGCACAGATGTGAAGACTTCACCCATATTTTAGACTACAAGCCTAATCGCCAATCTTTATATTACCACCATTTACTGCACAATATATAGCCTTTCTTGATGAACAGGTCCTAACACTTTTACGAAGTTTTAGTACCTTATATTGCACAACTGCTCTCCAAGCTAAAATGTACAACAATAAAAACTTTTTATGAATCATGGGATGCATTTACCAATGCTTGTTAATTTTATTCTTTACTCCGTTTTCATTTGGTAGTTTTGAAAACGGTCTAAAAGATTTGCCTGAATGAAGATTGTCACTGTTAGAATTGTGGTACTTCAATTTCTCTGTGTTTTAGTGTAGTTACAGCCTGGTGCTTCCTCTTTTTAGGAAATATTGTATCACTGTAAAGGTCTACAACCCCAGGATACAGTGGTAAATTCTGAGGATGATGCAGTGCCTCCTGATAGATGTGATACGAGTCAGAGACTCTTTATATTATTGCTGAGCTTTAGTAACTCTCCTCAACATGTTCTACTAAACTAATGTGTGTTCTAACCACTCTCCCAATTGGATTTCCTGGGAAATCAAAACCCGAATTGTTGACTGTCATTAGTTGACCTTACAGCTATGGAGCCTTAAAGCACTGAGTGCCATAATCCGACATTTCTCACTTATTCCCTCCTCCTCCAAACACTCCCCCCCCCCCCCCCCCCCCCCCAGTTCTGGCTCTCCCTCAGTGCTGGGTTGTTCCTCTTTTCTTTAGGGTATGCAGTAGTAGCATGTAACTAGGGTGCACTTTTTAATCACCCTCAAATACGAGTGCACTTAGATTCAGTAGTTCTTACCATGTGCTAGTTTGAAACAGCCCCTGTTTGTCAGACTCAACTCTTGCCTTCAGATGCACCCAAACAGAATGGGCACTGGCCAGCAGCTTTTCTGTGCTCCTCTCTTGGGTGCATGGATCACACACTGTCCTGAGGTGAGGTCTTTATGCATTCTTGATTAGACCAACTGTCTAACTGGCTGTAGGTTCTCAGTTATGGGCCCAATTTGAAGCCATCAGGTCATATCTCGGGCTCCAACCTGGCCAGACAACGCCTAGGTAGGTGAAACTTCTTCTGGCTGGCAGCGACTCTAGTTGCGTTCTGGCATGGGTTGGTTGCTGTGGGCAGTTACAGCCCCTTCATGGGCTTATCATACCAGGCATGTCTCATCTCAGTGGGATAAGGTGTAAGGCACACACTAGACCTGGTTGTACTCCTGTTGTCCAAGTACTATGTGGAGCACTCTCTTCTGACAGACAGAAGTTATGTATTCATTTTCTGAAACAGTTTAGGGTTTCAAGTTTCTTTTTAAGGTTGTTCTCTATACATAGCCTTTGTGTAGATATATGCTTCTAGCAGCAGGGTAGCCTCTAGCTTGAAATACCCACAACAGAGACAGTGGTGTGGCGTTTCTGCACCTGGCTGTCATCAGCCCCCTAAAGAAGTGATCCGATAAAGATGAAAGGACTCTCTTCGCCTAAGGTTTTCCTTACCTTGCACAAAAGTTTACAGTTCCATTCCTCACCCATACCAACCACCAAATGGCAATATTAAGAAAAACTAATCAGCAGCTCCTTGTAAAGCAAAAAGCTCACCTCAATTCAGCGTCTGCCTCATCTCCCTTCAGCTTCAGGAATGTGTACTATACAGTTCTATTGCCTGGTAACACAACCTTATCTCCATCTTGTGAAAGTCTGGGCCGAAATGAATCCCGCAGGCCTCAGTTACTCTGGCTCACTCACACACACTATGCATATACCTTGCAGGCTACATACAACAACACTCAGAACAAACACTCTGGATGTCAGCGCTAAGGATTGGGTTAATGACACAGAAGTAGATCTTTACAGAAGTCAACCAGTAAGCCTCCTCTTCAATGACGCCAATAAAAAGATCCGATGATGCCATGAACTCTAATAACGCAGTACTCTCCTGTCATCTTTTTATGTGCTAAGCACATGACAGAGATAGTAGTCCACTGTCAATACATGAGGACACACTTAGTGCACTCCTCAGGTCACAGGACAAGTTTAGGACTTACTCTTGTCTGGGACAGACCTAGGCCTCTGTGCATATGCTAGTTTAGCCAAAAATTAAATGTCAGGATACCAGATACACGCAAGCACTCATGGCAGGGGAACCTGCCTATGCTCCACATAGGTGACAATCCTGTCCCAACACACACCATGAGATGCTGTGTTGACCTCCCCATTTCATACAAACATGAACTCATTTCATTTCATAAGGCTTTATTCGGAGCTTAAACACAAAGTCCATAAAAGCACATACATTTACACAGCAAATACAACAGTCATAAAACCATGATTATAAAAATACAGTACAAATTACAGGATTTAAAAATAATTAAAATAGCATACTAGACCTTGCTTTAATAGCTTGAAGGAGAAAGGTAGCAGTGAAAAAACAAACATCAGGGTGGGGATTAAAAAGCAACTTCATTGAATCTTGTACATTCCTAACTCCATACTTCAAAAAAATGGGTTTTAAATAAGCTGAGCGAAAATTACCATATAAATTACACAGCAATAGAAAGTGCTTTGTGCTGAGGCATTATCGCATGGGCATGGACCATTCGGGTGTTTTTTAATGCAGGGGAAGGCCACCAAATGGTGCACAATCCCAAACCTTAATCTCGTTAAGACAAACTGATGGGAAGCTCGGGTGACTAAACTCAAATACGGTTGAAAACCCACAGTCTCACAAAATCTTCCGTAGAGCATACATGTAGTAAGGTTGCCACAGACCCTCCCCCGCCTCTGTGATTTATGGTTCATAAAGACAGTCTTCAACTCTGCTTTGGACAGACTGGAGGCAACATAACAATCCTCTTTTAGATTGAAACCGTAAATCTCTAAGAAGCAGTTAATAACAAATTTGATCCAGGGAATCTTTAAGTGGTCATCAATGGAGAGACAATCTCCAATGATAGCTCTATTTAGGGAAGTCTCTTCCTTTGACCAGATAGCACGCCACAGCATTAGTGGTCTTAGGGTAATCAGGTCTGAAAGATGTTGAATACCAAACTCTCTGTGCACCAAGTCGTTAGAAGCTGATTTAGGCAAACACAGGAGTCTCTTAAGAAAGAGATTTTCCTCCACTTGTAAGCTCCCTACCGTGGCATGTCCCCAAACCCCAGCACCATAAAGGGCCATTGAGAGACATCTCATTTGGTAAATTTTTAACATATCTTTAATCCGTTTGTCCCCAATTTTAGTCGCAAACTTGAACACCCCATGGGCACATTTCGCCATCTTGGCCCGAACATGAGTAAGCTCACTGGACCAACTACCTGACTTAGAAAAGGTAATGCCAAGGTAGTTAAAGGACTCCACCGTTTGCACCTTATGCCCATCAATAAAATAGGCATGGGTTTTTTTACGTCCCACACCACATTCCATGATGAAAGTTTTGGATTTATTGATCAACAGCTTTCTATCCTTGATGAACAGTGAAAACCTGTCCATCAGGCGTTGTAGGCCAATGGGGGTCCTGGACAAGATTACGGCATCGTCCGCGTAGAGTAATACAGGGACGTTAAAATCATTTATTTTAGGTGCAACTGCCGCAACCGTCTTTAGAACTAAATCAACATCGTTGATAAAAAAAAGTAAAGAGTAGGGGGGCAAGCACACACCCTTGTCTAATACCACGCCTAATCTTAAACTTTGGGGTGCGCTCCCCACCCGGACCATAGCGGACACTAGTGCTTAAATTAGCATAAAGTCGGGCCAAGAAATAGACAATGCCCTCGGGTGCCCCCATTTCTAATAGTTTAGCCCATTAAATATTGTGGTCCACCATATCGAAAGCGCTGCTCAAATCTGCAAAGCAGAGAAAGAGGGATCCTTTCTTGGCCTTCGTATATTTCCCGATTAATAATTCGAGATTAAGACATTGTTCGATGGTCCCTCGTCCCTTTCTAAAGCCATATTGGCAGTTAGCCAGAATATTGTTAGATTCAGCTCATTCTTCCAGCCTAACCAAAAGCACCCTGCTCATAATTTTCACTGAGAAGTCCAGGAGGGAAATTGGGCGATAGTTCTTCACATCCCCCCTGTCTCCCTTCTTGTAAATGGGGATAATAAAGGATTCCTCCCAGGTGGGTGGAACACCATTACATACAGCAGCATTAAAAACGTTAGTTAGCAACGGGCCCCATATCTCTGGTTCAGTTTTATATACATCGATGGGCACCCCATCGGGCCCCTGGGCCTTCCCACCCCTACTGGAGGCGATACTACCCTGCACTTCGGCGATGGAAATGTCCAGAGGGACGACAGGCCAACCATCTTCGTATACTCCCCTGGGTCTATCCGAATCAAAGATCGAAGAGAAATGGGTAACCCAGTTCTCCACACTAACATTGGCCGTCAGTTCGGGCATTTTATCATCCTTTAAAAACGGACAATTAACTGTGGCCCAAAATAAAGAGGAATCCGAAGTTAAGGCTGCCTGGTCTAATTTATCCCAAGCCTCTTGCCTTAATTCTGTTTTCCTACATTTTACTGCAGCCTGGTAGGTTGCTCTGAGTTCCCTGATCACGATTTTATCCCTGTTCTTGGCTGCTAATGCTGCTTTAAGCCCCTTGAGCGCAATGGTGCATGCATGGTCAAACCACCCCCTTAGTTGAAGTTTCTTACCCTTTGAAAGTTTGGTGAAATTGCTGTCTATTATAAGATTAATATTGATAAAATTACACACGATTACATCAGTTGCTTCCTCACTCTCTAAAATGGTAGTGATTTCAGTTAGACAATTTTTTTTTTTTTTTTGCGAAAACCTTTATTGCACATAAAAATCAATACAAACATGGGCCTACAACCACCAGGGCCGGCTGCTACATGTTCAACAACATCAAGGAAGCAATAGGCCCCCTGGGGCTCAGCCGAATTAACAAAAAAAACTGATTGCACCTCAGAGGTTATCAGGATACATAATTTTTAAAGATACAAACAAAAAGAAAAAGAAAATAACACCAAAAAGCAAGGCGGAAACCATCGAAAAAGGGGGCGTCTAACCACGGCCGGGGGACCACACAGTACCTACTCCACCCTCGGGTGGTCAATGAGGATGATCAAGGGGGAGGTGGGGGCGACGGGAGAGCCCCAACCATCTACAGGTGAAATGTAATAGTCCGGGAACCTCAGGATCAGGGGGACAAGGCAGCATCAGATGTGTCCACGAGGGGGGGTGTGCAGATGTTCCCTCGATACGCGTTCCACTGGCCCCAAATTCTACCCCACGCCCCCGGCTTACCCCGCGCCACATACACCGCCTTTTCTCTGCACATGCACCAATCCATGTTCTCCTTCCATACTGACACGGTGGGAGGCCGCCGGGAACCCCAAAGCTGTGCGATGTCCCTCTTAGCAATCATGTTCCCAAGAGCCGCCCACCGAGTCTGAGCCGCGTTATAGTCATTAGGCTCCCACACGTTCAGCAAACATCGGCGAACTTCAGGCAACAGGGCGACCCCAGTGACACATTCCATGACAGCATGCACCCGGCGCCAATACTCCGCCACCTCACAGCACTCCCAGAGAACATGGAGAAAAGTGGCGCTGAGCCCACAGCCGTGCCTACAGAGCCCGTCTTCAGAAAAACCCATCAAAACTAAACGAGGGCCCGTCACGTAAACACGGTGGAGAATTTTAAGCTGGACAAGACGGAGACGCGCGGGTATGGCCGCCTCCTTAGGGGAGGACAGCGCAGACTGCCAGTCCTCGTCGTCCAGTTCCACCCCATCCCCAATCCACGCCTCCCGAAGACGCACGAGGAGATCTGCCCGAATGTTTATTAGTTTTTTATAGATAAGGGAAATAGTACTGACGGGCAAGTGACCGTCGAGTATGCGGTCCTCGAGTGGTGAAGACACAGGGACTGCAGTCTCAGCCCCGATGGCCGAGAGCAAAGCGTGCCGAACCTGAACGTACCGAAAGAACTCCCTCTCACTCAATTCGTACTCACTCTGCAGCGCAGCGAAGGATTTAACCGCACCCTTCACCCAAAGGTCACCTACTCTGCTGATGCCAATCGTGTCCCAACACTCGAATCCCTTCGTCGTCCAAAGGCTTTCCAATCTTTCAGACGCAAACAAGGGGGTCGCGCCCGTCAAGCGATCATTCCAGCCCATGGCCACATTCGCAGCCTTCCACAAGCGTACTGCAATCTTAGTGGGACCGGTTAAGGTCCGCCCAGCCGATCGAGAGTAAAGCGCTCTGTTAAAGTTGCCGCCAAGCAACAAGAATCTATCCATTTCAAAAGCCGGATTCGGACCAGGTGCGTACGTTGCATGGTTAATAGCAGATAGCTGGGAAGCCCAATAGTACCTCCTGATATCCGGGAGGGCGATGCCCCCGTCGTACCAGGGGAGAGTCAGTTTTGCAAGAGCAATACGTGCACGACCGTCCCAAACAAGTCTCCTTTGTAAGCTCACCACTTCCCGGAAGTAGGCCGCCGGAATAATATCAAAGGAGTTCTAAAGTGCGTAAAGGAATCGGGGAAGAGACATCATTTTAAAAAGTGCCGCACGACCGAGGGGAGACAAGGGAAGCTTACGCCAACGGGCCACGTCTAACCTCAATCTCCGAAGTGGAGAGAGGAGATTATGCTCGTAGCGGACAGCCGGATCCAATGAGACGTACACCCCCAGGTACGTAAAGTCGGAGTTGGACGCCTTAATGGGAAAACGAGAAGGCAAGAGAGGAAAGCCACCGGATGTAGCATAGACACAAGATTTGGACCAGTTGATGATCAAACCAGAGTTCTTGCCGAAGGAAGTGAGGATGTCAAAGAGCACATTGAGTGACTTACGTGGTGAGGTGAGGTACAAGAGAATGTCGTCCGCGTACAACGAAACCCGATCCTCGAAGCCAGGGGCCCACTGGATCCCTCTTATCGACGGTTCCCGACGAAGCCAAGCAGCGAGCGGTTCCAAAGCCAACGCGAAGAGCAGGGGAGACAACGGACACCCCTGCCTAGTGCCCCTCCCAAGAACGAAAGGCCGGGAAACCCTCCCGTTAACGACCACCTGTGCCAGCGGGGCAGCGTATAAGAGTTTAACCCAACTAATAAATCCTGCCCCGAAGCCAAACTTTGCCAGGGTGGCCCAGAGATACGGCCATTCTATCGTATCAAAGGCCATCGTGGCGTCCAAGGAAACCAAGATGGCCGGCTCTGAAAGATATTCCGTCCTTGCAAGTACGCCATGTAGGCGCCGCAAGTTAAGGGCCGTTTTCCGGTGCGGGATAAAACCGGATTGGTCCGGATGCACCAGATCGCAAAGAACAGTAAGCAGGCGGTTCGCAAGAACCTTGGCAAGGATTTTCGGCTCTGCGTTCAACAGAGAAATAGGCCTGTACGAGGCGCAACGGTCCCGAGTCTTACCGTCCTTGGGAATCACGACTATAGTGGCCAGACGTTGGTCATCAGGGAGAGAACCGAGTTCAAGCGACTTCGAGAATATACGACAGAGAAATGGCGCAATTTTATCCGGTTGCAGTTTATAGAGTTCAATCGGGAGTCCGTTGGGGCCCATAGCCTTGCCTGAGCGAAGGGAACGAATCGCTGTAGCAATCTCGTCGACCGATAGTGGGGCATCCATCTGCTCACGCTCATCCACCGACAAGCAGGGCAAAGCAATATCCTTCAATAAGTGACGAGTGTCAACCTCATCTCTAGCAGACACCGGGGAGTACACAGCACAGAAGTAGTTCGCAAAACACTCCACAATCTCACCAGGGTCAGTCACACTTACTCCCTCCGACGTCTGAAGCACGGGGACCACTCGATTCACTCTCTCCTTCTTATCAAGCCAAGCAATCAATTTACCCGCCTTATCCCCAGCATCATACAATCTACCCTGCTGTTCCCTATACATTGTCCGAGCAGCATCCGTGACAAGGGACTTGTATTCGAACTGCTTCAGGCTGAGGGCGTGGAGCCCTTCCTGAGTGACACCCTTCTCCAAGGCAGCCTCCAACCCCGATATCTCAGCCTCCAACGCAACCACCTCCCCGTTCTTAGCTTTCTTGGCCTCCACGATCAGGGATAGGGCGTGTCCTCGGAGAACCGTTTTGAAAGCCTCCCACAGGGACACTGAGGACAAAACGGACCCCTCATTCTCAAGAAAATACTGATCAAGCGACTTAACGAGACCCTTGCGAATCTTGGGGTCACGCAAGTACCAGGGGTTAATAGGGGCGATCCGCCCAGCGGATCGCATCCCGGTATCGAAGAGGAGCCACAATGGGGAATGATCGGAAATGCCCCGGGCCAGGTGCTTAACCTCCCGGACCCGGGCAGTCTGGGCCGCAGGCAAAAGAAAATATTCTAGTCTGGAGAGACTCCCGTGGGCCCCGGAGTGGAATGTGTACTGACTCTGTGTCGGATGTATCAACCTCCAGCAGTCCACTAGACCGAAAGTGTCCAAGAACCCGCCGAGCCACTCCTGGGCGGCAGAGAGGGCTCTGGGAGGGTAACGATCTAACTCGCCAGAAATCACGGAATTAAAATCCCCACCCACAAGCAGGAGACCATCAGGAAGTTCAAGTAACATACGACCCACATCAGAGAAAGTGGAGGTCTGGAGGCCCGGGAGAACATAGACCGAAACCAATGAAAGAGTCTGCCCCTCCCACCGTCCAGTCAAGGACGCATAGTGCCCTCTATCATCAAGAGTAACTTTGTCAATCTCAAGCGGGAGGGAAGTGCGCAGCAAGATGCCCACCCCTCTGGATCCAGTGGTGAAGCCAGAGTGCGCAACCAGCCGGTAGCCCCCCCTGTTCATAGCATGACATACATTGCCCACCAAGTGCGTCTCTTGAAGAAATACCACATCAGGGGCCAATCGACGCAAATATTGCAACACAACCCCACGTTTGATACGGTCCCCCAATCCGTTGACGTTCCAAGACATCAGTTTCAACCCGTCCCCCCCCATCCCAACACAAGAAGCTGGAGTCCCCGGGCACGCAGCCAGACACCTGAAACTGAAAGGGAACAAACACACCGCCTTGAAAGGAAAAAACACACAACCCAATAACCACTGCCACCCTCCCACCCCCACACCAGTGCAACTCCCCCCACCCTGCACCCCTGCGGACTATACAGCCCCCCCAACTTGCAGTGTGCCTGTCGCAGTAACAATCCCATGCTACAAAAAGACCCTAGAGGAGGAAAGGGATCCGTCCCCGCTCGCACCCAGACGAAACATTAAGTAGAACCTGGCTGAGCGCAGAAGGAAATGTCAAAGTGGAGGACCAAGAAACATTCCTGCAGAGGCCCACCGCCCTCGGCACCGCCAGTACGCCCAGTCCGGTCTCCCCGTTCCGGCAGGGAATCCAACCAGTCACTCACTGTGTCAGGGCGTTCAAAAAAGAGAGTCCGATCTTCATATTCCACACGAAGCCTGGCAGGGAAAAGCATAGAGTATTTGATGTCCAGATCTCGAAGACGGCGCTTCACCCCCTGAAAGCTCATTCTCTGTTTCTGAACGAGTTGGGTGAAGTCCGGGAAGAGGTTAACGGAGGAATTCTCATATTTAACTGGGCCGTGCACCCTCGAGGCCTGCAGGATCGCATCACGGTCTCTGTAATGAAAAAGTTTTGCAATGATAGGCCTCGGGGGAGCGCCTGGTCGAGGCCTACCGCCCGGGACACGATGGGCACGCTCCACGGCGAAGAACTTGCTCAGGCCTGAAGGAGCAAAATGATTGAGGATGAGATCTTCGACCATGAGGTCCACCGGACGATTGTTGGAAGTCTCCGGTACACCTATGACACGGATATTATTGTGTCGTGCCCGACCTTCGAAATCCTCCAGCCGCCGGGACATCGCGTCGTTTGCAGACTTTAGATCGCCAAGAGTTGCCTGGAGGTCTGATACATCCGTAACAAGAGTGGATGTCCTCAAGTCCAGCGATTGAACCCTCTCGTTAGTCTTAGAGAGATCCGCCCGGATTAATGGAACATCGATGGCAACCGTGTCAATTTTACGGGCCAGAGCCTCGTACTGCTGGGCGATGGTCTCCCTTATGCCGTTGATGGCGCCCATAACGTCCCGCAGCGACAATTCCGTGGGGACGGACGGGCCCCCACCGGAGTCCTCCATAACGGCACTTGCTGGCCCGGGGGTTCCTTTACCCTGGGTATAGCGATCCATGATGTTACTCTGGACTGGTCCCCCACGCTGGGATGTCTTGGTCTTCCGTTTCTCGGGATCCCCCTTGCCCCCCATGTTGAGCGATGCTCACCGGTGGGGTCCGCCCGGACCGATAGCAAAGGGGCACCAGCAGGTCAGACACCGACTGTCCGAGAGCCTGCTCGGGAGAGTTGGGAAAAAGGCACAAATCAGTCCAGTACCAAGGCCGGAGGACGCCCCAGCCGCGCGAAGTAGCTCCTCGATCAGGACATGCAGAAGTGCAAAAGCGAAACTGAAAGTGGGGGCGCGGTCATTGGCAAGGCTCCGATGCCGTTGTTGTTCAACTACTCCCCGGCCCCACGGTTCACCAAAGCACCGGGCACAGCTTCCAGGTGGGCCTTCAAAATGCAAGACGCTGTATTTCAGGTCTCCCCGGTCCGATTTACGTTCTGAAAAGAGTTATGGATTCAGCCAAGGTTCATCTTCCAGAATCCGTCCACAAATCCAGGATAATGTCAGGATAAGTTGCGAGGAGCGGCAAGGGTCCGGGGAGCCCTGTGCTCACGCGACCATCTTGGATGCGCGCGAAGCTCCTCCGACAGTTAGACAATTTTTAACAATGGAGTTTGACATAATATCCGCTTTATCCCCTTTCCATCTAATTCTGATTCCATTCGGTCGATGTGGCTCAATATTGGCAATGGTACAAATTTTGGAACCCTGTTGCTCCTTCCAGAGTATAGCCTCAATAGTAATACAGTTGTGATCACTGAGTAGATTATCCACAACCACAGGGGCCATACACCATGGACTGATGCTAGAAGACATGCAAATAAAATCGATCACTGTATTAGCATTCCTTCCCGTGAAAGTGGGGATAATTTCTCCAGAGGTATTTTCCAAATTAACCAATATTTCCATATCGTAAGTTGTCAAGATTTTGTTCAATGAATCGCCATAGGAATTGTGGGGGAAGTGAGGGACGCCATCCCCAAAACAATTAGTAAAGCCACAGACCCTTTGTGCGGCAAGGGGACACGCAGCAGTGTTAAAATCCCCCACCCAAATGAAATCAAAATTGATATCAAACTTTGTTATAATGTCAGCCAAGGCGGTCTCCAAAGCGAACACTACCTGATGCCTAGAACTATCAAAAATGTTATTATAAAAGTTAATTAAAAGGATATTTTTACCCTGCTCCTGATAAAGCCATAAAATCTGGGAATGGACCCCAACCAATACATGTTTCTTGACCGTGATAGGTACGTCCACTGAAATCAAGACCAGGAGCCCACCCTTTGCCCTGCCCGACGGCGAGGCCACAGCTGGTAATTGATAAGAAACAAAACCATTGTAATTAATTGGGTCCGTACACCATGTTTCCTGAAAACAAATTATGTTAAAAGCATTAATGAACTCTAGCCATCCCAAGCAGGCATCCTTTGATAAAAGTCCCGCGACGTTCCAGCTGGCAATCGAACAAGTACTTTTGATGGAAGTATTGGATAAAGATATTGGACTAATATGGCCATGATATACATACTTAGAGGACGATTCCCCACCCTGGCCATCAACATAGACCTGCCTCACAGTTTCGCAACATCTGGAGTCGTCGTTGGGGTTAGCTAAGGGGCTGCAGTTACCTCTAGGGTCTACAATATCTGAAACCCTCGATATTGCATCGCCCCCCCCTCCTCCCAAGGAAGCAACTGCATCCACTGGTTTTGTCAGAACTGATTCCAGTCAATCATTGCAATCAAGTCCACTCAAAGACTGGATTCGATTAGACGTGATGACATTAAAGCCAGTGTACAGGTTCATATCTCTATCCCTTATCCCGACAAGTTCAGCATTAGGCCGGTTGATTAGATGCCTATAGAAGTACCCTAGGGGACGAAGAGAAATCCCTTGGTCCCGGGAAGGGAGTGAAGATGCTCTTAGCAAAACGGTGGAGGCAAGATGTGGATTTCTGAAATTGACAACTATGCAATCGCCACCACAGTTCTTACGCGAGCTACCTATCCAGTTGGTTCTTCTAGTGCTTAATATTTCATCTGATAAAGCTACTGGGAAACCGCACTCCCGGTGGAGCCAATCCACAGTCTTGTTCTTCAATGAGGCATGAGATTCTCTATGGCTATTATTACGTCCAGTCTCACGTACAGGGGGGACGTTGGTTAGGACTGCCACGAAAGGAGCACAGGCTGGTGGTAAATCAAGCCGTGGGATAATGTGGCTTTTGGCACTATGTCCTGCCTGGGCTGGGTTGAAAGAGGACTTGTTTTGCCCCAAAATCAGCGGGGTATTAGATGCAATAGTTACCTCCTCGCGAGGTCCCCCGGAGGATGGCTTAGATAGATTAGTCATGGCCGTTGGTATAACCTCATTAGAAGTCTTCGGGGGGACTTTACTACTTCCTAAATCCTTATCCTTTTCTTGGGGTCTTATGCTAGCATTAATATGTGATTCTAACAGACCTCCCAGTCTGACCACTTCATCAGTAATCGTATCAAGTTTGATCAGTAAAGGTTTAACAAGCAGATCAAACTTAGCATTTATAGTGCTGATTAAGAAGTCAAGTTGCTTACTGTCTAGAGTGACTGAGGTACTGTCTAATGCAACATTAGGGTCACAAGCAATGCTGGTTGATAAGGGGTCTACTCTCTTGTTGAGTCGACTCCCCCCCCCGCTTTAATTGGACATTCTTGCTGTTATTCCTGCAGGAACGAAGTAATCTCTGTGATCTTGGGGCCGTCGGGCATGGAATCGGTGGATCTGGGGGGACAGCCTGACTAGGTACTAAGTCAATGGAAGCCCCAGATGTTAAACTAACGGAACTAGCTTGGTCTAAAGGTACCACCGAGATAGAACTATCCATGTGGTTAGACTGATTACTAACGTCCTGGTAAGGAACGGACAGGGGGGTAGAAGAATTTGGTGATAAGGAGGTCAGATCAATTGGCCCCGGCCGCCCCAAGGACTTGCTTCGTTCTTGGTTAATCTTATCTACCATCTTGACCAGGTAATTGTCCATGGTCGCTATCACAGGGGTAGTTTTAGCTTTGGACATGATGTATTAACCTTAATGGCTCTTAGTCTGGTTTATCAACACAAAGGCAACAGGGAGCCCCTGACGTACAACACAGACCCACTACCCTCCTTTGCAGTTGATTTCCCACTAAATATCGCTAAGTAAACAACACGCTAGGAGGGAACAATGAATAACCCCTAATATAACAACCTAAGTATATGAACACCTCAAAGCAACACGTACTGTCCACGACCCCCTCCAGCCCCCTCCTGCCCCGGACTGTCACAGACTGTCCGCCCTTTGTCCGGGCTTCGTCCGGTGCGTCCCGTGCGTCCCGCTCGCGTCCCCCGCAGCGGTAGACAAGGGGTAATATGGGGGCGTGAACCAATAGGCGGGTAGGCGGGCCGCAGCGCAGCTGATGCCACGCACGGACTCCTGGTCTCTGGAGTCCCGTGCACTGGCCTTTCCCCACACAGCAGCAACACCAATTCGCTCCCCTCCGCTCCTCCAGGTCGGGCAGCACCTCCGATAATTCAAATGCCCCCGTTGACGAAGCGGGACCCGCGCCAGCGGGTTCCGCGAGCACTTTTAACGAGGTAGTGGGCGGGCCGCAGCGCAGCTGATGCCACGCACGGACTCCTGGTCTCTGGAGTCCCGTGCACCGGCCTTTTCCCACACAGCAGCAACACCAATTTGCTCCCCTCAGTTCCTCCAGGTCGGGCAGCACCTCCGATAATTCAAATGCCCCCGTTGCCGAAGCGGGACCCGCGCCAGCGGGTTCCGCGAGCACTTTTAACGAGGTAGTGGGCGGATGGGCGGGCCGCAGCGCAGCGCAGCTAATGCCACGCACGGACTCCTGGTCTCTGGAGTCCCGTGCACCGGCCTTTCCCCACACAGCAGCAACACCAATTCGCTCCCCTCAGCTCCTCCAGGTCGGGCAGCACCTCCGATAATTCAAATGCCCCCGTTGACGAAGCGGGACCCGCGCCAGCGGGTTCCGCGAGCACTTTTAACGAGGTAGTGGGTGGGTGGGCGGGCGGGCCGCAGCGCAGCGGATGCCACGCACGGACTCCTGGTCTGTGGAGTCCCGTGCACCTGCCTTTCCCCACACAGCAGCAACACCAATTCGCTCCCCTCAGCTCCTCCAGGTCGGGCAGCACCTCCGATAATTCAAATGCCCCCGTTGACGAAGCGGGACCCGCGCCAGCGGGTTCCGCGAGCACTTTTAACGAGGTAGTGGGCGGGTGGGCGGGCCACAGCGCAGTTGATGCTAACGCACGGACTCCTGGTCTCTGGAGTCCCGTGCACCGGCCTTTCCCCACACAGCAGCAACACCAATTCGCTCCCCTCAGCTCCTCCAGGTCGGGCAGCACCTCCGATAATTCAAATGCCCCCGTTAACGAAGCACCAGAGGAACTGTAAAGAAGCTATGGGCAAACTGTACAATTCAAGGTGTAATCCCCGCTAGAAAACCTAGCGCTGCATGCGTCCAGCCTCCTCCCCGGTCCATGCTGAAGATTCTTGTCCTGGTTAGTACCCCACAGAACTGGAAAAGGTGTGGTCGTTTTTTAATTCCCGCTCTGGTCCACTGCGGCTGTTTGTGCCTCATAAATTCCATACTCATCACCCTTATAATGTAATCGGTTCATTTTCTTTCTCTTTGAGTGCTAAAATGTTTTCATGTAAATTGACACCCATTTGTTTGACAGATTGTTCTTGGATTAAATGTGATATGTTTAATTTATTTTTTGCTACTGGAATATGACAATTGGTCTGTATCTATTACTGTGTGTTTATTTGTAATTCACTAGTGAAATTTAAAATGTTTGTTTGCATGTAGTCCCTTGCTGTTCCTCAATGATTGGATGTTCTAGGTTTACCTATTTTTTCAGGTATAACTTTTTATTGGATTTGACAAAGACATATTTCTGTATTTCCATATTTCTCTCTACGCAGTAGAGGATGAGCATTCTCGTGAACCCAGACCATTAAGACCATGAGGCAGTCTCTAGCCCTCCCTTCCATTTGGTTCTTAAAGGAAACTGATATTGTACATGATCCCCATCCTACATCTATTGGTATTCTCTTGCATTTTCGTCAATGAGCTGGAGGTCACATCAGTCAGTTAGGATAGTAGTATGCATATTCAAGACTTTTTGAGTAGTCCAGTAATCGGTTACATGATTTTTTAAATGTATTCAGTACCTGCTAATTCATTTGTCACCTTTTCCATCACCATATGTTGCCACAGTTTAAGACACAAGCAGTCAGTGTCTGGTGTATCCCTTGACTTCCAGTGAAGAGCAACCAACATTTTGGCAGCACCGAACATTTGCAATACCAGTGGGTAGGTTGCTCTATCTGGCCCCTATAAATGTGGATGCCACACTCCCATCGGGATTAAGCTCCGCTCTTCTGGAACAGAGAAGCTTTAGTCCCGAATTATACCCCAGAACTCCCCTGCAATATGTCTCTATACTGTGGCATTCACACTATGAGTATCATAGAGCCTATCCCCTACATGCACCTCCTGCATATATCAAGGATTTTAAGCATTGTGGACTTGGATGCCTTTGATGCATACTGCTATGAGCTAATACCATATATGGGATACTTTGAAAGCTCCTCGAGTGTCTCCCACATATCTGACCACCTTTTCTTCCCTCTTTCTTGCCTAATGATCCTCTTCACTGTTCCTCATTAAGTTTACCTATTTTAATTCCTTGGCTATACTGAATGAGACCCCATGCTAGTCTCCTGTTTTTTGTTAGTCTTGTGGCAGTGTTTCACTGTGTTCTACACACTACGATAGGTTTGTGAGGGCTGCTCTAGTTCTTTTACATTATATAAAGCAGGTAGTCAGTAAGCTGCACAAAGAAGTTACAAAACCACTACAATAGAAAATAGAACAGTCAGGCCAGGACTTTCCACCTTTTTTGCCTCTTTCTGTTGTTGTCTTTGCATCCAAATTCTGTGTTAAATGGATAAATAATTATCTTAAAATTAACAGAGCGCCGGTCAGGAGCAAGGTAACTTATTTGTGTTTTAACTTAGCATGTGTGCAATTTAACATGTAACTGGATATAACATAGATGCCTCCATAAGGTCTGAGGCGTAGGATTGCAATCTCAGCCGATGATCTTGACAGTATTCCCACCTAAGACTGTTAGAACACTGACGTAGAAATCTTTTTTTTTATTTCTGTACTTTGTACCTTAAAGTCTTACAGTTAGGGACTTTCATAGCTAGCTATTAATGTAGATGGCTACTCAAAATGTATTTCAGCAGATATAATTTTACTATTATGATCTCCTTGTTTTAAATTTGTAGAAATTACTAATGTTATGATGCTTCTACAAAAAAAAGTCTTAAATAAAACAGAAAATGTCTGTATCAAAAATGTCATTACCTTGCTAAGGATGTCGGGTCAGGTTCGTTAATGTTTTTGTGCACGTTCTTGCTACTTAGATGCACATAAATGACTTTGGAAACATACATTCCTCATCTTGATCCACAGAATTAGGACTTTGGTCAGTGTATGCTCTTAAGGTCATAAATTGGGCAGTGTAGGGCGGTATTGTTGGCATTGCTTAGTGGGGCAAATTGTTAAACTGTTGGGAGAATGAGGACACAGTCTTGATACGAGCTGTGGCGGAGCTCCCATGAAGACAACACAATTTAGCTTCTAGAAATAAACCTGTGTGGAATCACAAGCTTACCCATTGTAGCTTGGTGTAAGCTACAAGGCCCTCCTCATAGACATGTGTACGTGGTACAAGAGTAGAAACACCAAAATAAAACTGCATTTATAAAATAAGTTAAGCTTCCTAAATCTACCAATTTAAATTTGATGATAAAAACAACCAAAATGTTAAAGTAGATGTAGGCATCATGAGTTATAAAACTTCATAAAAGCAGATAGAGATCAGTAGGAAAGGAAATAAATCAGTGATACCTAGGTACCTTCAGAGGCCAATTGATGATGAAGTGAGGATGGGCATTGGTTAGTGGTTTGCCTCAAGCCAAAGTTTTGCTTTTGCTCTTAGCAGATTTTGATTTCCATAAACAACTATCTGGTAAAGGTGGAAAGCTGTAACTTAACAGGCCTCCTCAGGGTTGGATATATCGATTTTACAATTCCTTGGGAACTGCAACCTTTGCTACCTGCATTTCTGAGCAAGAAAAGGCTAGCTACGCTATGTATCAAGATCTCATCTCTGAATCAGAATTTGTTTTGTGAGCAGACAACTACAGAAAGAGACATGCGTGAGGCCTATACAGGCTCCACCCTAGCATGCTGATGCCAGTTCTTTATTTTCCGCACCAGTCAGCGCAGATCAAGCGAGAGCTACCAGCAGTCAGTTTTTGACTGGACTTTATTCATCTTTTGTCGAAGTCGTTTTTGAGAGATCTTCTCCTGGTGTGGTGCTTGGATTTCCTCTAGGAAAGCTGGCTTCAAGCCCTGCAACGCCAACTTGTTGGCCTAACGTACCTGGAGCGCAACCACGACAGGAAGACCTGTGGCGTTTGCCGTGCCATGCACCCCCAGGTCAGCGCGACCGTGATGCGAAGACCTATGCCAGTTGCCACCCCATGCACCCAAAGGCCTCGAGGAAGTGGTCCCTCAAACCCCTTGCTGCTCCACATGCGACGCCGCAACTGTCTCAATCCGGGTTGAGAGGAGGGCCCCGGAATCGGTCGCTGAGACCAAGATCCTTGTCACACTCTAAGTTATCCAGGCGTTTGGGTAAGTCCCACAAGAAAAAGTAGAACAAGAAGTCAAAGAGATCTTCAACTTCAGACGAGACGAGGGAGCATTGTCATTCAAGGCCTGGCTTTGCAGTTGAACCTGGGCTGGCTCTGCCCATCTCTGAGTTTCTGGAAGTCTAATTGACATCCCAGCCCCCTTCACTTCGAGAGTCAGTGTGCTTTTAGGCCCTGCGGGTGCGGAGGAGGCCCCTACTGGTTTCTAACCCCGGGTGGAGCTGGTGTAGTGCCACTATATGAGGTTCCATGGAGTTCGAAAAAACTCAGTGGAATTCCGCTCCCCTCCACCCTTCCTAATTTAATTATGATTAAAAAAACACTTACCTGCTGTGGCTGCCTCCTCCTAGCCATGGTCTTTCTTTCCTTCCACGTCCTCTTCAATGAAAACCCTTACGTTGTACGTCTTCATGCAATACCCTACCCTGGAGAGTTTGGTTGTCTACTTCCTGTGTAAATCTTGGTGCATTCCCTACCACTCTGCCAGATAGCGAATGCAAGAGGCGGGACACATTAGGCAAGAAAGTTTTTTTCTACCAGCATGAGACTGTGGTCCGTGAACACCACATGCCTTTTGGGACGTTAGTCCCATGCTCTATTGGATTGAGTTGCGCCGATGCTGCTCGTTGTTCCGAAGGAGGCCCGGGCCATACATTCCCAAGGTGTTGCTGACGGGAGAAATGAAGCTAAGTTCATGATCAGCTATGGACTGGATACCACCGGCTCTCTAGGTTGAGCAGTTTCATCAACGGTGGGCTTACGGCGCCATGCCTGGCTGAGAATGACTGGCTTTTCCAGGCATGTCCAGGCATCGCTCATGGACATGCCATTTGATGGCTCCTGCTCTTCGGAGACAAGGCAGACTCAGGGCTGGAGCGTTTCAAGGATTTCAGAGCTAATGCCAGGTCCTTGGGCCTTTCCATAACACTTGCTAACCCAAGTCCGCCTTCGCTCCTTTCGTGGCCTCGGACTGGGCTTCCAGCCGTGGCTTTACTCGCTCAGTAACAACAGCGCACAAGCATCCCTGCCTCTACGTGGCCGAGGTACCCACATTCCCTGTGGGTTGGGCAGACACAGGTCAGGTCAGTCCACCACATCCCCAGCAGCTATAGCTTCAAAACCCCTTTAGTTTTCCCCCTTACCATCATAGGTAACCAGTGAGAGGCAGGATATGGCATCACCTGCCAACTGGATGTCTATAACATCAGACCGCTCAGATTGTCCAAAGGGGCTACTCCCTCCCCTTCATGACTATCCCTACACCCATGCTACCCACTTGTAACAGGCAGACAGAGGACCATCTCTCCTAGCTCTGCCAGGAAGTGACTGCTCTCTTGGCTAAGGGAGTCGTGGAGAGGGTGCTGACGCCCAAAGTAGTTGTTGGTGGGTATTCCCGCTACTTTCTGGTGCCCAAGAAGGATTTGAGGTCTTCGTCCTATCCTAACCTGGCGCCCCTTCAATTTCTTCCTAAGGAAGTTCAAAATGCTCACCCTCGTATCAAGTCCTATCTACCCTGGACCCGGGAGACTGGATGGTAGTGTTAGACTTGTAGGATGCATACTTCTACATCCCCTCCTGCCTGTCCACACGCGTTACCTGCGGTTCACGGTGGGCCATGAGCACTTTCAGTTCTGTGTGCTCCCCTTTGGCCAACGCTCCTCGGGTGTTCACCAAAGTAATGGTGGTGGTTGTAGCTCATCTGCAGAGATGTGGGGTGCCAGTCTTCCTCAATGACTGGCTGTTGAAGGAAGGCTCGTCCCAGGCTGTCATTTCCCATCTCCAGACTACGACGGACCTCCTGCACTCGCTGGGGTTCGCTATCAACCTGCTGAAGTCACACTTTACTCCCTCTCAGATACTCCTTTTCGTCAGAGTCATTCTGGACACAGTTGTGTTTAATGCCTTTATCCCAGGAAATAAAGGCAAGGACATTCAGGCTATGATAACGATCTTTGAGCCTCGGTCCTGAATTTCAGTGAGGTTGACTCTGAGGCTGTTGGGTCCGATGGCCTTCTGCATACTGCTGGTTGAACACACTAGGTGGCACATGTGGGCTCTACAGTGGGATCTGAACTCCTATTGGGCCCAACATTCAGGGGACCTCTCCGTTTATGTCCAGATTTCGGAGGCGATTGTAAACGATCAGCATTGGTGGCTACTGGACTGTGATTGGATCAGCAGCAGACCCCCTCTCCCTTCCCCACTAAAGATTAACATTTTTGACCGATGCTTCACTTCTGGACTGGATGCTTCACTTCTGGACTGGGGCGGCTAGTGGAGATCAGAGGCCTTTGATCGCCAGCAGATTCCTGGCTCCATTCAATCTTCTGACACTTGATGGTGGAAGTCTTCCTGCAATCTCCCAAGGGGAGATTGGGACAAGTGCTCAAAGACAACACCACCGCCATGTGGTACAGCAACAAACCGTGGCTAAGTCTGTTCCCCACCTCTGAGAACACAAAATCTCAGCACTACCATGTGTTCGAGTTGTCTAGGCATCTCTTGCTCGGAGACCTGTTCCACCTCGAGTTAACTCCGGACTCCTGCATGCCTTTCTGCCAATACCACTCCTGCCAAAAGTTCTTAAGAAGGTCAGGACAGACCTGGCCCAAGTTATCCTAATGGCTCAGGACTGGGCGCAGTGAATATGCTATCTGTAACTCCAATGCATGAGCATCTGCCTTCTGATTAGGCGCCCTTCCAGGAGGATGTGCAATTGCAGTAGATTGATCAGGATCATCATCATGGCCTCCACACCCTCCGCCTTCATTTTGTTTTTGTTTGAATCTGTTTATTGATTTTGTATTTTGTGCAGGTTATGAGCAGGGCTTACAAGTGAAAAAGTACAGTACAGCTGAACCGTCAGTACAGGGCTCTGGGGACGCAGTTTCATGGTGTACATAGAGTTACGCATAACAGCTACATTCCTCATCAAAGGGAAATGAACATGCAGCAGTCTGTTAGTGTGTACCAGATTGCAGTGACCTTCTCAGGAGAGAATATGTAATATAGCCATAGCAGCTCTATATAGGTCCCACATGTGCATCAAGTGATAAACAGACTAATATGATCGAGACTACTAGCAGCAGATTCCTTAATGTAGAATTATCCCCAGGCGTGGGACTGGACCCGGAAAACTTTCTTTGCCCCAGCATCTCTGCGTGCCGGGGGGCGGTACCACGCGACTCCGTCCTGATGTCGTCCGCGGGCGTGACGTCCGCGAGGTCACATAAGCCCCACCCCGGCGCGCTGACATCAGTTTCCTTCTTTTCCGCATGCAACGCGGAGCCAGATCGTGTCGCTGCCTGTTTTTAGGCCTTCTTTTTCACACTTTGCGTTGTGGAACAGTGTGCGAATGCTGTCGGGCTTTAAGGCGTGCTCGTCTTGCGCGCGTCATTTGTCGGTGACGGACCCTCATCTTATTTGCATGTGGTGTTTGTGCGAGCACCATGATTCCACGGACTGCGACGCTTGCTAGCATCTGAAGCCTTAGTCCCGGCGGGAGTGTCAGATGAAGCTCCTTTCAGCCCGATTGTCCAGATCGGTGTCATCTCCGCGTCCATCCCCCGCGGAAGGGTCCAAAAATCGCCGCTTCCATTCCGACATCGCCCATCACCGAGGTCCCTAAGGCGTTGCTCGCCCGTCGGTAAGTCTTACTGCTTGTCCCCGAGGTCTAGCCCCCGCTCTGCGGAGGGCGCCGGTTCTCCGCGGGACATGTGGCCTCCTTCGTCGCCACCCTACCCGCCGGTTCCTGGCGTCGGGGCGACCAGGGCCCAAATGGAGGCCTATGCTGCGGCTGCTTCCTTGGCCCCTCCTCCTCTTCCTGGGACATCCGCAGATCCCTTGCCACTTGCGGAGTCTTCCGCGGCGTCGCCCGTTGCTCTGGTCCCGGCGCCGACGGGTTCGGCTTCAGGTGTTGGAGGTGTGGTGTCGTCGGGGTGCAACCCTACGGTGTTCCCCTCTTCGGCCCACGGCACCTCTGCCTCACCGCAAACCCCTGAGGGGGTCCCTGTGGTGTCTCAGGAGGTCGTCGGGACTCTGGGCTCGTCCCCGAGTTCCCCTCGGCCTTCTGGGCAGGTGGTGGCCTTGCCTGAAGCCGAGCTGACGCCGCTCAGGGTCCGACGGCTGTCGGCTCTGGCAGCGCCGCGGGTGCTGGCTAGGGGCGGGCGCGCGTCCCGGGTCCCTCTCGTCTCTTCACGCAGGCGGCTGCTAAGTCGGAGGTCAAGTCGACGCCTTTTCGGTGCCTTTCTTTCGCTGACCCAGAGCCAGCCCCGCCCCATACTCCTGGGGCGCAAGTGGTGAAGGAGGTCGTCTCGGTGTCCCCTCTGGTGCCGGACGACGTCACGCCGGCGCCTCTGGCGGACTCCATGGCGCCGTGCCAGCGCTGGGTCGTCGACTCATCTCCAGAGGCCCTTTCCTCTCCAGAAGTTCGTCAACTTTTTGTCTCTTCTTCCCCGGAGACGGGATGCCGAGTCGTGGCCTTTTCCCGGGC
This sequence comes from Triturus cristatus, assembly GCF_964204655.1. Classification (NCBI taxonomy): domain Eukaryota; kingdom Metazoa; phylum Chordata; class Amphibia; order Caudata; family Salamandridae; genus Triturus; species Triturus cristatus. The sequence continues at coordinate 940,380,047 of NC_140581.1, forward strand.
GTCTTCCAGGGAGGGCTCTTCACTGTCCCCATGGCCACAGCCTTCCCCAGAAGCACCTCAGGTCCCCCACTCGTCCGTGAATCTTCTACTGTTCCGGGGCTGGCCGTTTCTTCCTCCAGCTGGACTCTGGGATGGCCGGCTTAGTTTACAGCCTTCACCCATGGAGGAATTGCTTCCTCTCCCCACGACGCCCTACGGAGGTGAGTGCAGCCTTTGCCCGGAACATTTCCACTGCCGCCGGCATTTTGCACATGGGCGACCCCACCACCCCATTCCCTACGGACCATTTGCTTGAGGTTCTCCATCAGGGCTCTGGTGGACGGGAGCTGCTTCTTCCCTTCGAAGATTCGCTCCATATTTCTCTTCTGAGGGCCTGGGGGCGTCCTGCCACGGGGGATCCGGTGCCCCAGTCGCTCCTCCACCGCCACCGTCCTGGTCCGCATGATCCATTCTGCCTTTCTTTCCACCCTTCTACCCTGGGCCCTCTTCTGCAGACTGCTTTCCCTTCCTTTCCTTTGGTGGTGTTTCCTCCGTCACAGGAGGCCCGGTGGTTGGATTCATGGGGGCGTAACCTCTTCGCTTCCTCTAGTGCGGCTTTGCGAGCGCTCAACACACTTTGTGTTGGCCAGGGCTACTTCCAGCTTGTGGGGTTCTGTGGAGTCCCTTCTGTCTTCTGCCTCTCAGGAAGGTGTCTGCGCTGATCTGCGGCGCCATGTGATCGTTGGCCCGGAGTTGGCTGCGTTTATTCTTCGTTTGGCCCTGGACGTTTCTGATGCTCTCGGCTGCATTATGGCAAGTTCGGTAGCTCTCCATCGCCATGCTTGGTTGAGGGATAGTGTTTTCCCTGAGAACGTTAGGGAGCATCTGGTTGATCTGCCCTTTGATGGGGTGCTTTTGTTTAACACTCATGCAGATGCCGCCATTCAATGGCTCCTTGCGGGGCTCCGTTCTCCTCCCCCTCCGTAAACTTGGCTTGTCGGTCCTCTGCTGCTTTATGGGCGGCGTTATCCCACCCTTTTTTCAGGGGGTCTAGTGGTTCGTTTGGACCGTCTGTGTCTTCTGTGTGGGTTGGCGTGCCTTCGTGGTCCTTAGGTTGACCCCTTTGTGCTGTTGGCTGCTGGTACAGCCCCTTTGGCTTTTGTGGTTCTTTGGTACCCGGATGTGCCCTCAGGTTGGGCCTTCTGTATGTTTTTTGTTTGGCTGATTGGCAAGCCGTAAGTGGTTCTATCTGCAGGTCCTTTATGTTCTTGTACTCTGCTGCGGGATTTTTTCCCTAAGAGGTGTTCCCATGTTTCCTTGAGACGTTTCAAACCTTACCTTTATGTTCTTGTCATCTGCTGCGGGATTCTTCCCTAAGAGGTGTTCCCATGTTTTCTTCGGACGTATCATACCCTATGTGGGGTACTTGGAACTATTGCATAGCTCTGTCCTGCGCTGGGAAGGTATGGTCGCCCCTTTTTTCGGGTTCCCTGCCATTCCTGGTATCACTGTGTACCGCTGGTGCGGTCTCTTTTGTCTTGTCCGGGTGCAGCTTTCTCAGTGTTAGCTACATCGCTCGACTAGTCTGGCATGCTGTCTACGGTGTCGTGTTTTGGCGTTTCGGCCTGTTCCTCTGTCTGGTGTTCCAGGGGGGCTACGTTTCTCCTGGCTTTTCTGTTTTCTGGTTGACGGCATGGGTCCATCCTCAGTGTCTCTTCTCTTCTGGCTGGTCCCACTTCTCTTCGTGGTCGGTGTGTGTCTATCGAACGATCCTCTTTTGGGGCTTGTTCTGAATTTCCCTGACCTCTGCCCTCGGCTTGCGCCTGGCTTGTTCTGGGTGCACTGCTCCATGGTCTTGCCAGCTGCCGGCTGCGCACGCCTGCTCATTCTGGTCCACCGCCGTGGCCCTTAGTGTGTTCCCTTGTGCCCCTGCCTCTTGTTCTGCTGAGGCTTTGCGCACCTGCGCTTTTCTTCTTACGCCTGCGCTTCTTGGCTGTGGAGCCGTTCCTGCCTTGTCTGCTGCCTTGTGGCTGATGCCTGTTCAGCTGTCCTCTATCGCTGTGTGTTTTCCTACGGCGGGCTCTGCCTCCGGTTCTACCTCTTCTCTCTGGAGTTGGGGTGGTTCTTTTCCTCCTTAAGGCTCCTCTGCGGCTGTCTGTCCCTACGAGGGATGGGGCAGTTGTTCCTTGGATGGGCTTGGGGTCTCCTAGTCTTCCCTTCGCCTTGTTCTTGCTTACTTCTGCTTGGTAGGGGCTCTGTCGCCCTTCTTGTCCCCGTGACACGTACCCTGCTGGGGCCCTGTGTTTCTTCCTACTGGAGAGGTTCTCGCAGGCCCTCCTCCCCTCTGGGTATGGTTAGGGTATCTATTCTACATTAAGGAATCTGCGGCTAGTAGTCTCTATCAGATGTACAAGTTACTTACCTTCGGTAACGATGTATCTGGTAGAGACGATTCTAGCCGCAGATTCCTTCACGGCCCGCCCTTCCTCCCGTTTCTGCAAGGACATTCAGTTTGGTTTTCTGCACTCGCCTTCCTCCGGGTGGCTTGTCTTCTGTGGGTGTCCGCTTCGCTCCCTCCCTGACAGGATGCTTCGTTCTGCTTGATTGTTCCACCCCTTCCTTTATGAAACATGGTCGGTTGGTTCATGTGTGCTTCTGCATCCCCCCACCCTGGTTTTTTCTCCCGTGTAGGTCCCTACTTTTCCTCTTCTCCCTTTTACTTGCTTGGGGTTTTTGATTCCTTTGCAGTCCTCTACTTTGGGGTTTTTTGTTTTTTTTTGCCCGTACCTCGGCCTTTTCGCTCCTTTCAGGGGATACGGCCCTCCTTAATGGTGTCGTCTGAGGGTGAATTGCTGTTACTCCTCTGTTCCGGGCTTGTTGCCCTTCACTGTTGCAGTCTTTCTCTCTCTCTCTTCTGCTATGACGTTTTTCACACGCTTTCTGCCTCCAGGGAGGATGACGCCTTCGCTTGCAAGGGTGTTCCTCAGAGGGGTGCTCTGCTTTTACCCTGCTATGGCTTTCACCGCTATGGCTTTTTGTACCTTAGTGCTTGGCGCTTTCCAACTGGTGCTGTTCCTCACCTTTTGTTTCTTTCTTTTCTGTTTCACTGATTTTTCGCACACTGTTCCCATACTCTCCACAGATTTGTTTGTGATGGCTCCGCGTTGTGGCGCGGAAATGTTCTCCGAAGAAAACTGATGTCAGCGTGCCGGGGTGGGGCTTATGTGACCTCGCTGACGTCACGCCCGCCGACTACGTCAGGGGAGAGTCGCGTGGTACCGCCCCGCGGCGCGCAGAGATGCGGAGGCAAAGAAAGTTTTCCGGGTCCAGTCTCACGCATGGGGATAATTCTACGTTAAGGAATCTACGGCTAGAATCGTCTCTACCAGATACATCGTTACCGAAGCTAAGTAACTTGTACGTCCAACAGGAACTATAGCAATTATCAAAGAAACCCTAACTCACCCTTGCCCTCCCCTCAAACAGCCACACATTGGGTTTAAGCAGAAGAAGACACCATGCATTAAGGTGAAACGGTCAGATGGGGTCCTGGATCATATTATGCAGAGAGATGTTTGCTCCATAAGCATGTCTTGGAATCTAGGAACTCTTTAGTTAGTGACCTAATATGAGCATCTCTGCTTGTTGAGTGGCAGTTTGCAAATAAACCAGGATAGCTTCCCAGTTGGTTCCTATAGGATATTTGTGTAGCCCTAGACTGTCTTCCCAGTGTAAGTCGACACTTTCTGCCTGGGCCCATGCTATGAAGGATTGTGTCAGAGCTGGTGGTTCTTGTGATTTCCAATGACTTGTGAGGCGATGCATTGCTGCCAGGAACCTTAAGTCAAGAAAGCAGGATGTGCATCTGTGTTTCTTGTTCCTAGTACATAGGCCTAGAAGACATACTTGCATGCTTGCAGTGCCAGGCTTCCTGTGCAGGCGGACAGGTGATGTGTGACACCCTGCCAGTATCACTGCAGGGGCGGATATGTCCATGGCATATGGAGGAGATATTCGTCTACCAGATGACAACAGGGTCAGGCAACATTTGCCCACTGGAAGTATTAGTTTATCTTGGCTGGGTAGAGATATGCTCTCTGCACAATATAAAATTGAATAAGGCAAAAACAGGCATTACGGTGGATGTGGACCGGGCCGCCCATTCTTTGTCCTTACAGGAGCAGGTCAGGTCTTCCTCGCACCTGCAGAGGAGAGGCGTGAGCTGCAGAGCGGTGTGGGTGCAAAGCAAGTCTGCAAACCAATGGGAACAGTCCAGCCCAAACTGCCAGGCTAGGTCTTCGCTGTACCAGAAACAAGCATCCTGAGACCGGTTTGGGGGTAACAGCCCATATCAGCCAGGCTAGCTTGAATCTAGTGGTGTGGTGTAGTGAGCACAAGACCCACGTCTGGGCATACCCTTCCCACTTAGGGCGACAAATGCAAAAAGAACTAATGATGGAAGGAATGCTGAATTAATCAAACATTCACCCCAGTCACAGATATGACTTTAATCCATTGTTTTTTTGCTCGCCACACCATTCAAGTTTAGACCCAGCCATATGCAAATCAGCCATGACCAGTCCAAACTGCCAGGCAAACTCTTCCCTGGACCAGAGACAAGCACCCTGGGGCCGGTTTCGGGGTAACACTCCTCATCAGCCAGGTTAGCTTGAATCTGGTGGCGTAGCAAGCACCGGACCCACGTCTGGGCATACCCTTCCTACTTTGGGCGACAAATGCAAAAAGAACAAATGATGGATGGAATGCTGAATTAATCAAACATACAGCCCCATTTTTTGGCTTCTCTCTGCGCCAGTCCAAGTCACCGGACGAGGCATGGAAACGACTACACCCCTTTAAGTCTCTTTCCTCCCCAGAAGCTGTGCTCGGGTTCACTTCGTACCTCCCAGAGTTTCCTGAGGCGGAGCGACCCCCGCAAAACTCAAGGATTACTGTCACTCCATGTACCTCATATTTGGACGACCCGCCCCCTCTGGAGCACCTTCGGACCCCACAGCATAAGGTGGGGCCCCTACTGTATTCCTGCTGATGGGTTCACCCTCTGCACCAGTCAGGTCCCATGAATTCGGTGTTGGATCTGGAGCGACTCCACCCCAGAGACCACGACTTTCCACAGAGCCCTCTCCAGTGCAGTCATTCCTGGCACCACTGACCCCATCATTATTCCAGACTCTGATACAGAGTCAGATCTGCATCCCCTGACGTTGACCCCGGCTGGTACCATTCCCTCCGAGTCAGAACCAGTGCCTTTTTACGTTTGAGAGGTCTAGAGAGGAAGACGATTGGGAAGGGTTTTGAAGACCCTTTCCGCCACCCTAAATGAACCAAAGGGCAACTGGTATGAGGAACTGGCAGATGCCAGTGCATTAGACATCTGACCGGACAATGGCTTGCTCTCTGCTCCTCCTGTGGCTATGAAGAAGGTAGTCTCCTTTGCAGTGATGGTGCAGAGGCCAGCTGAGTTCCTGGACCTCAAGGTACCCTCGGTGGCAGTCAAGATTAACGTATTGACGGAGGTGCTTCCACCGGGAGTTACCCCTTCAGAACCTCTTCTCCCATTCAACAATGCCCTCATTGATGTGCTAGCTGCAGAGCGGTATGGGTGCAAAGCAAGTCTGCAAACCAGTGGATTGTGTGCCTGCCCGGCCCATCATGTGAAGCTACTGCAGGGTGAGGTGTGTCGGATTTTCCTGTGCCTTGTCACCCCATCTGTTCCCCAACGTCGCAACCAGGCAGTTGTACAAGAGGAAATGACCCAGTGGTAGACCATTTTCCTCCATCAAGGATTCATAAGGTAGGAGGCTTCTGTCTCTGTAGAGGTCTCCTAGGGTGTGAAGGCCCACAGAGTGCCAGGCGGTTGGTCCCGCCGATGATGTGTCCCCAGGACGTGACAAGTAGAGCCACTGCTGGGGCTTAGGGTGTCACTGTTTGCGATAGGTAGAGATATCAATGATAGCTGCGGTATGCCACTCCCAGAAGTAAGGGATCCGGTGTTGACGCTCGTTTGCAGGGGTGAAACAGGTGGAAGGTATCAAGCAACACCAAGCAGGTGCTGTTATCGCTGTGTCTGCAAGCTGTAGACCCGCCAGCCACTTAGCCACCCTTTGGAGTTGGGACGCGAGTTAGTATAGCTCAGGATTTGGCAACGCAAGCCCACCCTTGTCTGTGGGTATGTATAATTTCGACAGTGCCACCCTGCAGCAAGAATTTTCCATTTGAATTCCCTCATTAGCTTCTCAGTGAAGCGAAAAAGAAGGGTGCAGGAACATAGATGGGAAGTTTGGCAAAGTAATATAAGAGGTGGGGGAGTGCAACCATTTTGAGGAGGGCTACGTGCCCTGCTGCTGACAATGGCAGCATCTGCCAGAAAGTAATCTGTGCCTGTAAGGACATAGTAGTCTAGTAACAAAGGGGAACAAGGAGGACTTAAACTAGTTAACCCTTAGGCCAGAAAGGTAAGCAAAGCGGTCGTGTGTCAGAGCGATTGCGTTAGGGATTAAATGTACATCCCTGAGGTAAATGAGCAGATCATCTGCATAAAGCGAGACAAGGTGCAGTCTGCCACCCAGAGGTATATCCCAGTCACCACTCCACTTGCGAAGGGCAAGCGCCAGTGTCTCTGTTGCTAGAGAGAAGAGTAGTGGAGAGAGCGGGCAACCCTGGTGGGTGCCCTTATATATCTGTAACGGGTCCGAGACCAGGAGGCCCTTCTTGACTCTGGCCAGTGGGTGAGTGTATAATAGCTTAACCAGCCATATAAATCAGTTCATAGTGCCATAACGTGGTAGGGTTTCAAACAGAAAAGTCCACTCCAGAGAGCCAAAGGCTTTTGCTAAGTCCATCGCCAGACACCCTGCCCAGGGCCACAGGCCTGGAGCATATCTTAGAACACAAAAGAAACGCCAAAAGTTTAGGGATGTTTTACGGGCTTGTTCAAACCGTTCTGGTTCTTTTGGACCACACCTGAACCAGAGGTGCCAGCTGACCAGCCAGAATTTTGGCTAACACTTTGTTGTACGTGTTGAGCAGCGCCAAGGGCCTGTAGGAGCCCCAGTCAGTGTGATCTTTGTCTGGCTTGGGCAGGGATATGAGTTGTGCTTCACAAAGGGTGTAGGCCTCTTCATATAGTGTGTGCAGGCAGGGAGCAAGGAGCAGGGCTTAGGCCTTTTAAAATTTGATGGGTAAGCCATCCGGACCAGGGGACCTGCCTGTGGCTAGGGTTCTAATCACTTCTTGTATTTCAAAAAGTGTAATAGGGTCATCAATCTCCACCCATTGGTCTAGTGTAATGTGGGTCAGGGGTACAGTGGAGAAGGAGTCAATGTTGTGCGAGGTGACAGTGGATACTGACTGATATAGTGAGGTGTAGTAACTGGCCACCTCGTGATGTATGTCACGTTAAGTGTAGAGCAGAGTGCCAGTGGTGGATCATAGTGCCATGACAGGATGTTTGGGCTGATCCCAGCATATCAGCCAACCCAACAACGAGCCAGATTTGTTAGCAATAGCATGAGTCCTTGCAGAGCGGGCAGCGTAATTTAGGCAGCGCAGGAGCTCCAGCAAGGAGACATGCTCATGTTGGGCCTCCAGCAGGCGGCAAGAGTCCGCTGGGTTCCGTGCCGTCTCGGTCTTCTGTTGCAAGTGTGTGCTTTCTACACAGGATATGTCTTTGTCGAGTTGTCAACATATATTCCAAGATACCCCTATGCAGTGGCCCCTAATTTCCTCTTTAAATGCGTCCCACTCAATCAGTCTAATTGCGCTTAAATTAATCCTTAATGGCAGTATTTAGTAAAGCGCAAAAAGGAGGGTCTTTAAGCGCAGCTGCTTGTAATCACCAGGTGGGAATGATGGAAGGGCCTGTGTCCCATGTGAGTTTCAAGAATTGCTTATTATAATTGAAATGGGTGAAGCCTAGGGTAGTCGGTGTGTGTAACGGAGGGCAGTAAGTTGGTCGAGCCAACAAATTGGTCAATTCTAACATGCAGATGATGTGGTGAAGAAAAGAAGTACACCTTTGTTAAGGGCATTATGCTGGTGCCAGATGTCTACAAGGTGCAATGCTGGAGCCAGTCAAGTAGTCCCTTGGGGGTAGAGGTGGCGGCGTGCGGGGCAGCGGAGGGAAGGATCGGTCATTGTACAGGACACAGTTGTGTGGGTGATTGAGGCACTCGCCTGACGCCCGGACGCTCCGCTGCGCATTTCTGCATCACTGGGGGGTCGGAGACGCTGCGGTCTCCCTCGCACTTGCTGGACGCCACGAGGGAGGACTACAGCCCCCAGAGTCCATAGCGGCACCTCCTACTTCCGCTTTCCTGCGCGCCCGGAGGCGCTTAAAGCTGAGAGGCTCCCTCGTTGGAGCGGGGGCATTGTGTGGGCGATTGAGGCACTCACCTGACGCCCGGACGCTCCGCTGCGCATTTCTGCATCACTGGGGGGTCGGAGACGCTGCGGTCTCCCTCGCACTTGCTGGACGCCTCGAAGGAGGACTACAGCCCCCAGAGTCCATAGCGGCACCTCCTACTTCCGCTTTCCTGCGCGCCCGGAGGCGCTTAAAGCTGAGAGGCTCCCTCGGTGGAGCGGGGGCATTGTGTGGGCGATTGAGGCACTCACCTGACGCCCGGACGCTCCGCTGCGCATTTCTGCATCACTGGGGGGTCGGAGACGCTGCGGTCTCCCTCGCACTTGCTGGACGCCACGAAGGAGGACTACAGCCCCCAGAGTCCATAGCGGCACCTCCTACTTCCGCTTTCCTGCGCGCCCGGAGGCGCTTAAAGCTGAGAGGCTCCCTCGGTGGAGCGGGGGCATTGTGTGGGCGATTGAGGCACTCACCTGACGCCCGGACGCTCCGCTGCGCATTTCTGCATCACTGGGGGGTCGGAGACGCTGCGGTCTCCCTCGCACTTGCTGGACGCCACAAAGGAGGACTACAGCCCCCAGAGTCCATAGCGGCACCTCCTACTTCCACTTTCCTGCGCCCCCGGAGGCGCTTAAAGCTGAGAGGCTCCCTCGGTGGAGCGGGGGCGTTGTGTGGGCGATTGAGGCACTCACCTGACGCCCGGACGCTCCGCTGCGCATTTCTGCATCACTGGGGGATCGGAGACGCTGCGGTCTCCCTCGCACTTGCTGGACGCCACGAAGGAGGACTACAGCCCCCAGAGTCCATAGCGGCACCTCCTACTTCCGCTTTCCTGCGCGCCCGGAGGCGCTTAAAGCTGAGAGGCTCCCTCGGTGGAGCGGGGGCATTGTGTGGGCGATTAAGGCACTCACCTGACGCCCGGACGCTCCGCTGCGCATTTCTGCATCACTGGGGGGTCGGAGACGCTGCGGTCTCCCTCGCACTTGCTGGACGCCACGAAGGAGGACTACAGCCCCCAGAGTCCATAACTGCACCTCCTACTTCCGCTTTCCTGCGCGCCTGGAGGCGCTTAAAGCTGAGAGGCTCCCTCCGCGTCCCGGGACGCGCGCGGGCGGCGCCGGGCTAAGCCCGGGCAAAGGGCGGGCCCTCTGTGGCCCTCAGAGGACCGATTGAGGCCGGGACGGGCCACCTCACTAACGTGTAAGACTTTACAAGACTATATATTTAATTTTACGGTGGGGGCGATCTGCCCTTTTCATGGTATATCGGCTCCGTAGTATTGGTTTTAATCTGTTCATATTTGGCTATTAGGTATCATCATATGTGTTGGTGTTGCCACATTGTGCGAAAGTTTAATTTAAGTTTAATCTAAGTTTTAGGTTCTCCCAGGGGTTTGCCAAACATGGCTAAAGCTTTAGCAAGCAGTAAATCTACGTCTACGCTAGATAACTACTTAGTCAAAGTAGTCACCAAAATTAATAGCGATAGGCGTAAATCCTTAGGACAGGGTTCAAACTTAACGACAACTAGCCCTCTGTTAAATAACACAGTCACCTTATCCTCTCCCCCATCTCATGCTACGAACTGTTTAAATGAGAATAATGATTTATTAACCCTGGGTGATCAACTTCCTAGTGAACAAGAATCGCCTGATGTTAACAGGGACTTAGTAACTGATGTTAATGAGACCGTAGAAGACTCTCCGGACCTGCCAACCCAGAGAGTGCTAAGATCTCGTAAACGCACTCATTTGAAACAGGGTTGCCTACGAAGTACTCATAAAAAGACGGGCCCTGCTTCAACAAATCAGGTCACCAAGGAACTAGCCATCCCTAACAACCCTATGGCCAAGTTAGACTCTCATCAACTTGATTCCTTGTTAGGTCTTTTAGAGTCTAAAATTTTGAAAATTGTTGAACCCTTAGTCACCAAGATTGATGAACTATCTGCTGAGATTGAAGGCCTTCGTAATCTTTTGGCACGTAAGATTAATTCCCCTGGGAATATGACTAGAGTAGCCAAGGGTCTACCTGTTTCTGCTGACATCCCTAGGCCCCCAATGGATACTTTAAACAGTACAGCGCCACTGGTTGTTGAACCCACGACAAATGAGAATAACATTTTACCTCCTGAAAGTTGCTCAAGTAGTAATAACGCAACGGCAAGCACATATCTAGGAGGAGCAAAACCAGACCTTCCACCTGATTGTGCCCCATTTGTCGTAGTGTTAACAAATGTACCCCCCTTGAAGGACGTCGCCCAGAAATCTTTCCCTGAAACCCATGAATCCCTTAAAAATAAATCAGTCTCGTGGTTAAATAAGCATTATGGTTTTCCAACACATTTAGCCCACCAGATTTTGACAACGAGAAGAGTTTCCTGGGTTGGGCGCTCGCGCAAGACCATAAAGGGGGATTGTGTTGTAATAAATTTTTGAAATCCCTACATAGTGCATAATATCTTATCAAAAGCCACTTTGCTCCCCCACACTGACGAGGGCATTACCCTTCACCCATTGGGTTATTTCTACAAACAACAGATAAATTTACCCCGCAGTGTCCCATTGGAGGGCAGAGTATGTCATCCTGAAGGCCTGTTTCCTCAAGGTCTTGTTACCTCAAATCGTTTTCAGGCTTTGAGTAACTTAGACTCTAATGATTGACTGCACTCTGTTGGGGCTACTTCTAGATTTATTAGGGAAAGTTCATCCTCTATAGAGGAAGAGGACATGGTTTCCAGTGGTTCTGTGCCAGTTATAAGTAGAGAGGGCACCCAAAACGTTATGCCTGCGATGGGGAATGTCATTGATGAAAGAGTGGATGATACTGTTGGCGCCCCTCGAATGCCCTCCGGCACAAGTGTCCTTAGTTGGAATATAGCTGGACTAAACAACAAAGTTCATGACCCTATTTGGAGGGATAGCCTATTAGGCCACGAAATTATTGGTCTACAAGAAACCTGGGACACCGAAAACACCTTTTTGCTGGATGGGTTTTCTGCTTTTTGGTCACCAGCGGTGGCCTCTAGTAGGGGGAGGGCTGAAGGCGGACTTTTAACCCTTATCGCATTGACCATTGATGGTAAATATAGTAAAGTGGAGACAGGCTCGCCTTATTGTTTAGCAGTAGAAATCCACTCCAACTCTAATGGGACTTGGCTCATTGTAAATTTTTATAATTCATTTATTAAGAATACGCCAAATGAACACTTACTCAGTCTATTTGATTTTTTTACAAATGTATAATGAATCTTGTAAAAATCCTTATTCGGTTATTGTGCTTGGTGATTTTAATGTCCATTCCTGTTTTAATAACTGTTTTATATGGGACAGTTTAGGTCCACACAATCAAGGAAACCTACATTTTGAACACACACCACAGGGGATATTTTTAGATGAGCTTCTGGTTGGGAACTCCATGGTCTATCCCGTCAATCACATTAATGACATCCCGTCCTACAAAGGAAGTGGCTTAGGTTCCACTATTGACTACATCTTTGTTACATCTAACTTAGCCGATAATATAAGTCAATATAAGGTAAAATGGTCTGTTTATAGTGATCACAACCCTGTCCAGCTAATTCTCACTGATGATCTCAAAAAAAGAGAATCTGATAATCTTACTGTCAGAACACTGGACATAAGGCCAACTGACCAAACTCGACGCCTGAAATGGTGTCAGTTGGTCCCAGAGGACTTTACTGAAAACTTGTGGGGCACGGTTGGGGATGAAATACTTTTGTGTTTACAAGACGGGATCTGTAGTGATGCAGTTCTGACAGCTTATGATAAAATTTGCTGTCAGGTAAATAGTGATCTTAAAAAAGTATGTAAGGATAAACCCAAAATTGGGGAGAAATGGTTTGATCACAGCTGCTCATCCGCCCAACGGAAGCTAATGTCAGCTCTCAAAGCGGTTCCACCTGATAGAGCAGAAATTGCCATTTGTAGGAAGGCCTATAAAATGGCTCAGAAAAAACGTAAAAATGAAATTGGGGATGAGGCATGGAATGAACTCCTGTCCATTGATGTCATTAAAAATAGTGCGAAATTTTGGTCTATCGTAAACAAGCCTTTTTTTAACGGTAAGAGCAATAATGAGCTTGAATGCGGTATCCAAGAGGACAAATGGTATACCCATTTTAAACAGGTGTATGATGGAGATGGCTCGAGGGTGGGGTCCTCATTTAACTCTGAGAGCTATACTTTGTCCTTCACAGAACTAGAGGTCACGAATGCAATCTTGCAAATGACAAGTAACAAGGCGCCGGGACCTGATGGAGTCCCGGCTGATCTTTTTAAATCAGATATAAAACTCTGGTCCAAAATCCTTTTTAATGTTTTCACAAATGCTTGTCAACTGGGCCTTCCATCAACATGGGCGAAATCTGTCATCATTCCCATTTTTAAAAAGGGGGATAGAGGAGACCCGAGCTGTTACCGTCCAATCTCCCTTATAGATTCCTCAGTGAAAGTACTGGGGAGGGTGGTCCTCGTCCAACTAAACGGTTGGCTAGAGGAATCAGGAAAACTCTCTAAGGTCCAGTATGGATTTAGGAAAGGGATGGGTACCACAGACCAATGTTTAAATCTACAACTTTTAATTGGTAAATACACGGTGGCCAAGAAAGGAACCTTGATGGTTGCCTTCATGGATTTGTCATCGGCCTTTGACCATGTAAATAGATCAAAATTATGGCCCATGCTCCTTGCACTTGGTGTAGACAAAGATATCGACCACTTTTTAGCGGATCTACATAGAGAGTTAATAGCTACAGTTTGCTATGATCGAAGGGGTAATTGCACAAAAGATATACCCATATCTTATGGGGTTAGGCAGGGGTGCATTTTGGCACCTCTCCTTTTCACACTGTATATAAATGATTTAGACAATACCCTTATCGCCTCATGTAAAGATATCCCCCGTGCAGGGAAATATTTAGTCCCTGCTCTTTTATATGCTGACGATGCCGCCCTAATTGCCAGAACGGGAGTGGGCCTTCAGTTACTACTTAATTCATTTGCAAATTTTATGAAGGATTTGGACTTATCTGTTAACTTTGTCAAATCACATGTTATGGTCATCGGCCCTAAATCCGCCAAATCTAAAACCTTTTTATGTGGGGGTCATCAACTATCCAGGGTTTCTTCTTTTCCTTATTTGGGTGTTCTTTTTGATGATCGAGACTCTGGGGTAACCCAAATAATGGCAAAAAAGATTGTGTTTTCAAGAGCAACTGTGGGTGTTCTGGGCTTCGCCAGAAAACTAGGTGCTAGACCAATGAAGGCCCTTATCCAGGTGTACAAAGCTAAGTGTCTCTCCATAGCTTTGTACGGAGCTGAGGTTTGGGGCATTAATAATGCAAAAAGTATACAGACTGTTGAGGATAGATTTTTAAAAAACCTCCTCTCAGTCCCGATCTCAACTGCCAACTATATCGTTCACCAGGAACTTGGTATCGGTTTTCTAGAAGATAGTATTGCTCTGGCCCCGATGCTTAAATGGATCAGCATTTGGCTTAACCCGGATTTACACCTGAATCACACAATTTTGAGAGACTGTTTGTCGCTTGATCATGGGCTACATATACCCTGGTTGAAATATATTCGGAACCTGGCGAACAAGCTTGGTAGACCAGAATTGTTTCTTTTTCCTGAGACCCTGGTAAAAGGCGACATTAATTGGTGTAAAGAAACTCATATGTACATATCTACCTCGGTAAGGGAAGAGAAGGAGTTGGGTAAGGGCACCGTTAGGGCCCACCAGCTCTGTAAAACAATACCCTCTATGGAACCTTATCTTGGATATGTAACAAATGCAAATCATCGCTTTCTTTTAACCAGATTTAGATTGAATCAATTACATCTATTGATTGGAACTAAGAAAGACTGGAAAAGGGCGTTGGACCCTGGCCCCTGTTCTTGTGATAATTTTTCCCCCCAGGATATGATACACCTTTTTTTCTTTTGTGAGGACTTTATTGACATTAGGAAACGTTTTTTAATCCCAATATTAAGAGATAAAGGCTTTGTTCAAGTGAGACCTGCTTTCTTGTATTTACAGCTGTTAAACAATGTTTGGGAAACTTTTAATATTGCAAATTTTTTAACTGTGGTAATTCGCACCTTGAAGAAATGAACTGTACCCTTTTAATGTTTTTAATTGGACACGTTACCTTGTTAAACCTATCTGGGTTAATGTGTTTCTTTTTAAGTTTGGTAATCCACCAAAAATGAATTCTGTTTTTTAATATGTATTTATTGTAGTATGCTTTTATGGTTTGCACTTAAACCGAATAAAGACTTTATGACTGACACAGTTGAAGTCCACTCCTATAACTCATGGAACTCCACTCCAATGAGAGAGTGTCTCGGACAGCCTGCGGAGGAACAGGGAATGCTCTATGTTGGTTGCATATATTCTACATATAAGGATGTGCTGGCCGTCTAATCAACCCTTTTTGAGTACATTTTGGCCCTCAGCTTCTGATACCACCTCCTCCCCCGTAAAGGGGACCCCTTGCCTAATACAGATCAGTACTCCTCTGGCATAGTAAGAGAAGTTGGTGGCATACACCTGACCACACCAGCGCCGCGGGAGCCTAAGTGTGTTTCCTGTAAAAGTGCGACATGTGTGGATCGGCGTTTGATATAGGAGTAGACCGCGTATCTGTTAGACGGCGACCTCAGAGGAGCCCGGAAAGGGGGTCCTGACTACCCTGAGACCCACCCTCAAAGTATCGTAGCCGGGCACTGGCGGGAGACTCCCCAGGGGGAGGAATCTCGCAGCTAGGATCGTACTTCTGGCGCCACACGACACAGAGTAATCACACCGGTTGTTCTCAGAAACAATCTTTATCAAGTAGGTTATCACGGCAAATATGTACAAGGTATTCACGGGTTCAAGAGTCTCGGAAAGGTAGGGGGGTAGCGGGACAGTCTTTGGCAAAAGTTCAAGCAGGGACGTACCCGGCGCACAGCTCACAATCCTCGAGCCGGGGGATACGGGGTCGTAGTCGGGGTCCGGCGGGACCGGGAGAGTCTGGGGGAGCCGCGAGTCACTCAGCGGGCTCAGGTACAGGTTCAGGGGTGTCCGATCTTCAAGGAGCCGCGAGTCACTCAGCAGGCTTAGGCGCAAGTTCAGAGATGTTACGATCTTTCAGGAGCCGCGAGTCACTCAGCAGGCTTAGGCACAGGTTCAGAGGTGGTACGATCTTCCAGGAGCCGCGAGTCACTCAGCAGGCTTAGGCACAGGTTCAGAGGTGGTACGATCTTCCAGGGGCCGCGAGTCACTCAGCAGGCTTAGGCGCAAGTTCAGAGATGTTACGATCTTTCAGGAGCCGCGAGTCACTCAGCAGGCTTACGTTGTTCCAGCGTCGAATCTCCGGACCGACCCGAAGCACCCCCTGTTATAGGTCGACCCCTCTTTGATGTCCGGGGTCGGTCGAGGCAGGGGTCTTGTCACCTGGGGGTCGCTTGTCGGGGTTTCCTGCTATTGTCTTTTGATCTCGTTCAGGGCCGGGCCGGGAGGAGTCCCAGACACCCAGCAGGCGTGGAGCCAGCTCTCAGGGAGGCCGGAGGGCCGATCGAAACCCATCGTCCCAGGGGAGTCCAGAGGTGCGATAGAAACTGCTCCTCCCTCTCTCATCCCCCGGGAAGTGTGATGTCCTCCAGCCGGAGTGGCGCCTCTAGGCCAGGGTCGCGCTGGGGCCGGGCGGCCATCTTGACGCATGAAGTGGGCCTGCGGGCCCGGGGTGGCCGAAAGGAGAGAGGCCATGGACGGGGATGTCCGGGCCGGGTGTGGGTGTTCTGGTAGGAAGGACCGGCTGGGCCGGGTGGTTGGGGCGGCAGGTACCAGGTTTCGGTGGTGCGGGTGCACGGCGGGCCGTTCTGCGAGGCCGGGTCCAACACGCGTCCCCCCCAGCTGAAAGCCGGAGAGAACTGCCCATCATCTTGGGGGGTTCTCTTCGCTGAGGCGGAAGAACCGGGAGAGGCCGTCAGCGTTGGCGTGGTCCGTACCAGGGCGGTGTTCTACGGTGAAATCCATCCCCTGGAGGGAGATTGACCACCGCAGTAGCTTGGGGTTTTCTCCTCGCATCTGCATGAGCCACCGCAAGGGCCGATGGTCAGTTTGGACTCTGAAATGCGTGCCGAACAGGTAGGGTCGTAGCTTCTTGAGTGCCCAGACCACGGCAAAGGCTTCGCGCTCTATGGTGCTCCACCTCTGCTCTCGGGGCAGCAGCCGCCGACTGAGGAAGGCGACGGGCTGGTCTAGGCCTTGGTCATTCACTTGGGACAGGACGGCCCCAATGCCATGTTCGGAGGCATCGGTCTGGACTAGGAACTCCTTGGCATAGTCGGGAGCCCGGAGGACGGGAGCAGTGCACATGGCCTTTTTTAGAGCATCGAAAGCCTCCTGGCAGGCAGCCGTCCACTGCACCTTCGTTGGCTGTTTTTTAGATGTGAGTTCGGTGAGAGGGCCGACCAGGCTGCCATATCCCCGAATGAAGCGTCGGTAGTATCCTGTGAGTCCCAGGAAGGCTCGGACCTCCGTCTGGGTGATTGGTGGTTCCCAGGCCAGGATGGCGTCGATCTTTGGTTGTAGAGGGGCTACCTGGCCGCTCCCGACCCGGTGCCCCAGGTAGACTACGGAGCTTTGTCCGATCTGGCACTTGCTAGCTTTTATTGTGAGGCCTGCCTGGCGCAGGGCGGTTAGCACCCTCCGGAGGTGCTGGAGATGCCCACTCCACTCCGAACTGAAGACGGCGATATCGTCTAGATATGCCGCGCTGAACTGTTCCAACCCGGCCAGGACCCTATTCACCAGTCGCTGGAAAGTGGCCGGGGCATTTTTCATCCCGAAGGGCATCACGCGGAAGCGGTAGTGCCCGTCGGGGGTGGAGAAAGCGGACCGCTCCTTGGCCCCTTCGGTGAGCGCAATCTGCCAGTATCCGCAGGTGAGGTCGAATGTGCTGAGGAACCGAGCTGCCCCTAGTCGGTCAATGAGTTCGTCGGCTCGTGGAATGGGGTGGGCATCGGCTCGGGTAACATCATTGAGCCCCCGGTAATCCACGCAGAATCGGAGCTCGGGGGCGACACCGGGGGCCGCTGCCTTCGGGACCAGGACCACGGGGCTGGCCCAGGGACTGTCAGAGGGCTCAATCACCCCCAGGGTCAGCATCTTCGAGACTTCATCTTGAATGCAGGCCCGGACCCGGTCAGGAACCCGGTAGGCTCGGTGTCTCACCGGCGGGCTGTCCCCGGTGTTCACGTCATGAACACACCAGTTGGTGACCCGGGGGGTCAGAGAGAAGAGGTCGGCAAATTGTCTTAGGAGCTGGCGGCAGTCCGCTTGTTGTTGGGCAGTGAGGGCTGGGGAAAGGTTCACTCCCTCCACGGAGCCATCCTGCTCCTTGACACACAGGAGGTCCGGGAGGGGATCTGACTCATCTTCGGCCCCGTCATCGGTGGCCAGCAGGAGGCTCAGTTCTGTCCGCACGAAGTGAGGCTTGAGTCGGTTCACGTGCAGGACCCGGAGGGGGTCCCGTGGCGACTGGACGTCCACCAAGTACGTAACTGGACTCTTTCGCTCCACCACCTTGTACGGCCCAGTCCATCGGTCCTGGAGGGCGCCAGGCTTCACGGGGGCCATGACCCACACCTGCTGGCCCGGCTGGAACTCAACCAGAGTGGCATTCTGGTCGTACCAGCGTTTCATCTCTTCTTGACTCGCCTCCAGGTTGGCCTCGGCCAGTTCTCGGAACTTCCTGGTCTGGTTCCGGAGGGCCAAGACGTATTGGAACACATCTCGGGGAGTGGTCTGGGGTGTCGCCTCCCACTCTTCCTTTACCAAACTGAGGGGACCTCGGACGGGGTGCCCATAGAGCAACTCAAACGGGCTGAATCCTAGGGACTTCTGGGGGACCTCTCTATACGCGAACAATAGGCAAGGGAGCAGGACATCCCACTTCCGCCGGAGGGGTTCGTCTAGGCCAGTGATCATCCCTTTCAAAGTCCTATTAAATCTTTCTACTAGGCCGTTTCCTTGGGGATGGTACGGGGTAGTGAACTTATAGGACACCCCACATTGTTGCCACAGGGACGTCATATACTTTGAGATGAAATTAGTGCCGCGATCGCTCACGACCTCGCGGGGAAACCCCACCCTGGAAAAGATCCCCATCAGGGCCCGGCCCACCACAGGGGCCGTAATGGTGCGCAGGGGGATAGCCTCTGGGTATCGGGTGGCGTGGTCCACTAGGACCAAGATAAAACAGTGGCCTTGGGAGGTGGGGGGGTCCAGTGGTCCCACGATGTCGATCCCGACTCGTTCGAAGGGGGTACTGACGACCGGGAAGGGTTGGAGGGGAGCCTTGAGTTTCCCTCCACTCTTTCCACTAGCCTGGCACGTGGGGCAGGACTTGCAATGGGCCTCTACTGCTGCTCTCATCTTAGGCCAGTAAAAATGGGTCACAAGACGGTTGTACGTCTTGTCCTGTCCCAGGTGACCGGCGAGGGGGACGTCGTGGGCTAAACCCAGGAGGAAATCTCGGAAGCGGAGGGGTACTACCAGTACCCGTCCCGATCCCAGCTCCACCGACTTCTGCTCACTGTACAGGATGCTATTCTCCCAATAGATTCGGTGCGTCCCGGTCTGGTCCCCTGCGGCTTGGCCCTCGGCTTGGCGCCGCAGCCCGACCAGGGAAGGACAAGTGGCTTGCTCCCTGCAAAACTCTTCCCGAGTGGGTCCGCCCTCGTGGCGCCATTGGGCCAACTCGGGTAGATCGCCTAACTCAGGGACTGGGTCAGTGTCGGATGGTGTGGGTTCATCGCTAGCGACGGACCCTTCTGAGGGGGGGACGGAAGGACCCTCGGCGGGGACTGTTCTGATCTCTTCGATCGGGGTGCTCTCGACCTCCCTCTGGGGAGTGAGTCGGGCGGACATAGAGCGGGTGGTGGCGCACACCCACTCGGGGAGTCCCATCATTCCCAAGTGGGCCTTACGCTCCACGTGCTTCCATGGGGAACTCTCTAGGTCGTTCCCTAAAAGGCAGTCGACCGGCTGGGAGGTTCTTACGGCCACCTTGAGTTTGCCTATCACCCCTCCCCACTCAAATGGCACCAGGGCTACCTGGCACATGCTCTCTCGATTGTCTGCGGATATAACAGGGCAAAAGACGTTGGGGAGGATCTGCTCTTCGGGGACTAGGTGCCTGAGGACACCGGTGATACTGGCCCCGGTGTCTCGCAGGGCCTCTACTTGGTGGCCATTGATTTTGACAAGTTGCCCATACTTCTGGGTGTTGGAGGGGAGGAGGCTACCAGGGATCATCTCCCTATCTCCCAGGGATACTAGGGCCATTGCTGCGGGTTCCCACTCCTCGGCTTCCTCTACTCCCTCCCCCAGGGCTACGTTGGCTATCTGTCTCGTCGGGGGGACTTGGGGGGCCATGGGGCACTCTGGGTCATTGGCGTAGTGCCCGGGTTTCTGGCAGCGAAAACATGTGACGGTCACCCGGTGTCCCCGTTTCCCAGGGGGCCCGGTTACTGGTGGAGGGGGTGCCGGGAAAGGTGGAGGTGGTGTCTTCGGGGGGCTAGGCTGGGACTCTCTCGGCCCTCCCTGGTTCCCTCCCCCTCTCTGGCGGGGTGGTCCCTGACTGGTTCGGGGGTACTCTCCTACCATGCCCCGGGAGACCCGGGTGTTGGTCCAGCGGTCGGCCTCCACAGCCAGCTTCCGGGGATCTGTGAGCTTACTGTCCAGCAGATGCTGACGTAGTTCTACGAAGCAGTTCGCAGCTAGATGTTCCCACAACATGAGATCAGTGAGTTCGGCCAGGGTGGTGACCTTGCTGCCCTTGGTCCACCCATCGAAGGCCCGACTGAAAAAGTTTACATATTCCACCCATGTGGTGCCCGGGATCTTCCTGCAGTCCCGGAACCGTTGACGGTACATTTCTGGGGTGAGGCCGTATCTTGTGAGGAGAGCCTCTTTCATGTAGCTGTAGGAGGTCTGCAGGGAGAGGGGTAGGTCGAGCAGGGTGTCCCTTCCTTCGCTCAGAAACCGCCCCCACAACCCCGCCCCCCAGTCCTTCTCTGGGATCCGATGGGAGGTCATGGCGACCTCGTAGGCCCGAAACCATTGCTGAATGTCATCGTTTTTATAATATTCCTTGACCACATCCTTCGGGATGTGGACCCTCTGTTCCGCTGGGGAGACCGCCTCTCGGTTACTTGGGGGCCTCCCTTCCTCGTTTCGGGCCTTGAGCTCGAGTTCCTTTAAGCTGCGTTCGTGCTCCAGCTGGAGCTTCCTTCCTTCATGCTCTCGTTGGAGCTTTTTCTCCTCCAGTTCGCCTTGCACACGCATTTGTTCTACCGCTAGCTTTTTTTCCGCTAGCTTCAACTCGCCCTCAATTTTGAGTTTGGCCAGCTCTAGTTCATGATTGCGGCTTCTCTCTCTGTCCGCGAGTTCTTCTGGGGAGAAGCCCCCGTCTGGTACACCTCCTCGCACCTGATTGCTGCTGCTTTCACTTTGGGGAGGTTCGGTTTCGTCGGGGCGCTCCCCCGTGCTTTCCGGGCGGGAGGCTCCGGTCTCCACCCAGGTTTTCAGTGCTTTCTGCAAATCTTCCTTTGTGTTGAGACCAGTGGTAGCGATTTTAAGTTCCTTGCAAAACTGCTTCAGCTCCTTGTGTGTATATTCCTCTAGATGCTCCACCTGGAACACCCTGTTGGCGTTGGTTTCTGCGGGGCTCATGGCGCTTCCTTCTGCCATCCTTGTCGGTGGTGCGTCCGTTGTTCACGGTACGATCTCTAGGTGATGGGCCCGAATCCCGTCGCTTGCCACCAATGTTAGACGGCGACCTCAGAGGAGCCCGGAAAGGGGGTCCTGACTACCCTGAGACCCACCCTCAAAGTATCGTAGCCGGGCACTGGCGGGAGACTCCCCAGGGGGAGGAATCTCGCAGCTAGGATCGTACTTCTGGCGCCACACGACACAGAGTAATCACACCGGTTGTTCTCAGAAACAATCTTTATCAAGTAGGTTATCACGGCAAATATGTACAAGGTATTCACGGGTTCAAGAGTCTCGGAAAGGTAGGGGGGTAGCGGGACAGTCTTTGGCAAAAGTTCAAGCAGGGACGTACCCGGCGCACAGCTCACAATCCTCGAGCCGGGGGATACGGGGTCGTAGTCGGGGTCCGGCGGGACCGGGAGAGTCTGGGGGAGCCGCGAGTCACTCAGCGGGCTCAGGTACAGGTTCAGGGGTGTCCGATCTTCAAGGAGCCGCGAGTCACTCAGCAGGCTTAGGCGCAAGTTCAGAGATGTTACGATCTTTCAGGAGCCGCGAGTCACTCAGCAGGCTTAGGCACAGGTTCAGAGGTGGTACGATCTTCCAGGAGCCGCGAGTCACTCAGCAGGCTTAGGCACAGGTTCAGAGGTGGTACGATCTTCCAGGGGCCGCGAGTCACTCAGCAGGCTTAGGCGCAAGTTCAGAGATGTTACGATCTTTCAGGAGCCGCGAGTCACTCAGCAGGCTTACGTTGTTCCAGCGTCGAATCTCCGGACCGACCCGAAGCACCCCCTGTTATAGGTCGACCCCTCTTTGATGTCCGGGGTCGGTCGAGGCAGGGGTCTTGTCACCTGGGGGTCGCTTGTCGGGGTTTCCTGCTATTGTCTTTTGATCTCGTTCAGGGCCGGGCCGGGAGGAGTCCCAGACACCCAGCAGGCGTGGAGCCAGCTCTCAGGGAGGCCGGAGGGCCGATCGAAACCCATCGTCCCAGGGGAGTCCAGAGGTGCGATAGAAACTGCTCCTCCCTCTCTCATCCCCCGGGAAGTGTGATGTCCTCCAGCCGGAGTGGCGCCTCTAGGCCAGGGTCGCGCTGGGGCCGGGCGGCCATCTTGACGCATGAAGTGGGCCTGCGGGCCCGGGGTGGCCGAAAGGAGAGAGGCCATGGACGGGGATGTCCGGGCCGGGTGTGGGTGTTCTGGTAGGAAGGACCGGCTGGGCCGGGTGGTTGGGGCGGCAGGTACCAGGTTTCGGTGGTGCGGGTGCACGGCGGGCCGTTCTGCGAGGCCGGGTCCAACAGTATCAATGTGAGAGGGTATGCATTCCTTGTACATTCCAGGTGATTGTGTGTCATGTTGTTGGCTGATAAGAGTAAGGTGAATGGCTACTGCGCGCGGAGCAGGAAACCGTGCGTTGGTGGCATGTGGGGTCGGGCTTCATAGAACATAGAGATGTAACCGAAAAGGAAACCAAGTAGAACCATTGAATACTATTAAGGCAGAAAGACAGCGTGTTTCCACCCAAACTGCTGAACAATGTGCATCAGAGTCAGCAAAAGAAATGCAAAGGGGGTGGAAGGGGGAGATGCAGCAGTTGAAGGTAATGTGCCCCATACAGTGTATAAATGGATTGTCTACTAGGGGGAGATCAAGGGAATTCGGCGCCCGAGACACAGTACACAAAGAGCTATAGTGTGTTATACTAGTATGGTGCTAAAAGAGAAGGGATATCATGCCTGCATCCCTAATACAGAGGTAAAATACTTAAACGTAAGTCTCCTAGCTCAGGCAATGTTATATAAACACAAATAAGAGTCATCCCATCATTCTTATGTTCTTCAATCTTTTCTTTAATTGAATTTGGATTCTTCTGCCCAAAAATACGTATTTCGTCAATGGGTGTGTCACCCTACGACTTCCTCGGGGCGGTAAAAACAAAATGAAAGCCAATCTTACAAAGATGTCCATTACATGCAAATTGGAACTTTACGTAGTGTCTCTTCCAGCTAATTCCCAATGTACGGTATGGAGTGATGGTGGAAATGTGAATTTTTAGTACTTGGAACTCTGTTTCCGCTTTATTCATCTCTATTTTGGTACATTTATTTGTGACATGCTTGGCACCTTCTCAACACCTATCTCTTTACCACTACACCCAGTGTGTGGGTCCTTATAATTTATATGGTGTAAGTTGAGTACTATAATATCAAATTATATAATTATAAAAAGTGCAGTGAATCATCTATGACAAGAACCATGCATAAGAACCTAGCAGTGTCATGCTAGTGGAACCCAAATTCGCAAGTATATTCAGCGTACGCAACCGTCTCCAGTATATCAATGTGCCTGTACTCCGTAGTCTCTCTCTGTAGGATTATAAAAAGTATTTTCATTTATAATGGATATTCTCACATAATATTAATATAACTGTCTATAGATTGTAGTGCCACCCACATACCTGAAATTAAATAATTTGATCCTAAGTAAATATTCAGAATTTATCAATACTTTGTAATCTTCCTGATCGAAATGAAAGCCTGTTGCTCAAGTATAATCTGCACCCCGGTACAGGCCAGAGAACCCATGGCCTGTCTCTCAGCATCTGGACCTACCATGAGAAAATGCAGACAGTACTTATTTCTGAGTCCGTCCCCCTGGTATTGTGGAAACTACCCTAAAAATTCTATCACTGAGGCGGCACCCGTATACCCAATCTTTGTGATTTACCCAAGTGCGGGTCGGCAAGTTCACAGCCACTCTCTCGGCATGCGCTTCCACAACACGTTTGTGGCGGGTGCCATCTTGACTTGCTCTTTTATGATACCTGTACGGGACCGCTTCTCATTACAAAACAGACCACTTGTGTCCTTCCAGAGGCAACTGCAAAAAGAACAGATGATGGACGGAGTGCTGAATTAATCAAACATTCCCAGTCACAGATCTGGGTTGATTTCATAGTTTTTTTGCACGCCACACTATTCCAGTTTAGACCCAGCCATATGCAAATCAGCCTTGACCGTGTTCCCCATGGGAACAGTCCACAGTCCAGTCTGAACTGCCAGGCAAAGTCTTCCCTGGACCAAAGATGAGCATTCTGGGACCGGTTTCGGGGTAACACCCCTCATCAGCCAGGCTAGCTTGAATCTGGTGGCGTAGCAAGCACGGGACCCACGTCTGGGCATACCCTTCCCACTTAGAGCGACAAATGCAAAATGAACATATGATGGACGGAGTGCTGAATTAATCAAAAATTCATCCTCAGTCACAGATCTGGGTTAAATCAATATCTTTTGTGCATGCCATACCTTCCTGTTTAGACCCGGCCATATGCAAATCAGCCTTGATCCTGTTCCCCATGGGAACAGTCCAGCCCAAACTGCCAGGCCAGGTCTTCGCTGGACCAGAAACAAGCATCCTGGGACCGGTTTTGGGGTAACACCCATATCAGCCAGGCTAGCTTGAATCTAGTGGCGTGGTGTAGTGAGCACAAGGCCCACATCTGGGCATACCCTTCCCACTTAGGGCGACAAATCAAAAAAGAACAAATGATGGATGGAATGCTTAATTAATCAAACATTCACCGCAGTCACAGATCTGGGTTTAATTCATTGTCTTTTTGCACGCCACACCATTCCAGTTTAGACCCAGCCATATGGGAACAGTCCAGTCCTAACTGCCAGGCAAAGTCTTCCCTTGACCAAAGACGAGCATCCTGTGACTGGTTTCGGGGTAACACCCCTCATCATCCAGGCTAGCTTGAATCTGGTGGCGTAGCAAGCACGGGTCTCACGTCTGGGCATACCCTTCCCACTTAGGGCGACAAATGCTAAAAGAACAGATGATGGACAGAATGCTGAATTAATCAAACATTCACCTCCAGTTACAGATCTGGGTTAAATCCATTTCATTTTTGCATGCCACACCATTCCAGTTTAGACCCAGCCATATGCAAATCAGCCTTGATCTAGTTCTCCATGGGAACAGTCCAGCCCGAACTGCCAGGCCAGGTCTTCGCTGGAGCAGATACAAGCATCTTGAGACTGGTTTCGGGTTAACACCCCATATCAGCCAGGCTAGCTTGACTCTAGTGGCGTAGTGTAGTGAGCACAAGACCCACGTCTGGGCATACCCTTCCCACTTAGGGTGACACATGCAAAAAGAACAAATGATGAATGGAATGCTGAATTAATCAAACATACAGCCTCATTCTTCGGCTTCCAGTCCAAGTCACTGGACGAGATATGGGAACGACTACACCCCTCAATCTCTTTCCTCCCCAGAAGCTGTGCTTGGGTCCACTTCGTGCCTCCCAGAGTTTCCTGAGCTGGAGCGACCCCCGCCAAACTCAAGGAGTACTATGACTCCATGTACCTCATATTTGGATGAGCCGTTCCCTCTGGAGCACCTCCGGAGCACCTCCGGACCCCTTCTGGATTCCTGCAGATGGGTTCCCCCTCTGCACCAGTCAGGCCCCATGAATTTGGTGTTCGATCTGGAGCGACTCCACCCCAGAGACCACGACTTTCCACAGAGCCCTCTCCAGTGCCGTCATTCCTGGCACCACTGACCCCATCATTATTCCAGACTCTGATAATCTGATACGGAGTCAGATCTGCATCCCCTGATGTTGACTCTGGCTGGTACCATGTCCTCTGAGTCAGAACCAGTGCCTTTTTCGTTTGATAGGTCTAGAGAGGGGCACGATTGGGAGGAGTTTTGAGGACCCTTTTTCGTTCCACCACCCTAGATGAACCAAAGGGCAACTGGTATGAGAAACTGGCCATGCCAGTGGATTAGACATCTGACCAGACAATGGCTTGGTCTCTCCTCCTGCCATGGATATGGAGAAGGTAGTCTCCTTTGCAGTGATGGTGCGGAGGCCAGCTGTGATCCTAGACCTTAAGTTTCCTTCAGTGGCAGTCAAGATTAACGTATTGACGGAGGTGCTTCCGCCGAGAGGTACCCCTTCAGAACCTCTTCTCCCATTCAACAATGCCCTCATTGATATGCTACTTGGGACCTGATCCAAGCCCTGCACAGGCGCTCGTGGAGACCCCAGTATTCTCACCCAGCAGCCCAAACCAGCGAGCTTGGTGGTCCAAGCCTCCATATCCAGGATCAATCCCGATGCAGTCCCTACCACTCCACCGGATAGGCAATCCGAAGACTTGACACCTTTGACAAAAAACAATTTCTCTTTGGCAATCCTTGCACTGAGGTCAGTGAACACTGCATGCCTTTTGAGCACTGTGTGGGAATCAGTTGTGCATGTGTTGCCTATGGTCTAAGAGGAGACCAGAGCCATACTTACCCGAGCCGTAATTGACAGGCGAGATGCAGCAAGGTTCATCATCAGATGTGGATTGGACACCACACCAAAACTTTGTTGTTGGTGGCACTTAGACACCACACCTAGTTGAGAACCTCTGGCTTGCGAAGGAATGTCCATTCTTCCCTCATGAACATACCATTTGATGAGTCCCACCCTTTTGATGAAGAGGCTCAGTGCTGGAGCGATATAAATTTTAAAAACCGCAGGTCTCTGGATCTCTCCATGGCTGTCCGTCGACCCCAGTTTTCTTTCGCCCCTTCCATAGCTACGGCAGGGGCTACCAACTGTGTCTTTTCCCTCCCAGCCATCGAGGCCAGCAGGCTTCCCAGCCTTTTTGTGGTTATGGACATGGCCCCATAAAACACGTGTTAACACCAGCCAGTGGTTGAGCCAGTTCACCGTGGCCAAAGAGGCCATTGAGAGGGGGTGGTGACATCAGAAGTTGGTTGTGGTTGCTATTCCACTACCATCTGGTGCCCTGAAAGTAAGGAGGCCTCAGTCTATTCTACAACTGTGGCTTCTCAACTCATTCCTGAAGAAAGAGATGTTCAGGATGCTCACTGTAGCTCAGGTCCTGTGTGCCCTGGATTGTGGAGACTGGATGGTAGCATTGGACTTGCAGGACACATACTTCCACATCCCTGTCCCGCCTGGCCACAGATGTTACCTTCGGTTCTCGTTGGGCCAAGAGCACTTGAAGCTCGCTGTGCTTCCGTTTGGGCAGCGCCCCTTGGGTGCTTAATAATGTGATAGCAGTGGTTCCAGAACATCTGCGGAGGTCAGGGTTTCCAGTCTTTCCCTACCTTGACAATTGGCTGGTGAAGGCAGGCTTGTCCCAGGCAGTCGTCTCTCACCTCCAGACGACGGCAAACCTCATGCACTCCCTGGGGCTCACGATAAATGTGTTGAAATCACATCAGACTCCCTCTCAGACGTTCACTTTTATCAGAGCTGATCTGGACACAGGGCAGTTTCAAGGCTATCATACTGAAAGGTGAGTCCAGGTTATTAGGGTATAATTCCGATGTTTCAGCCTCGATTCTGGATATCAGTGAGACTGACTGATGATGGTGGGGGTCATGGCATCCTGCATTTTGCTAGTGACATATGCCTGTCATATGTAGGATCTACAGTAGGACCTGATGTTCGAGTAGGCACAAGCAAAAGGAACAATTAATGGGCGGAATGCTGAACAATACAAAACTTCACCCCCAGTCACAAATATCTGGGTTTAATCCATCGTACCTTTGCTCACCACGTCACCCTGGTTTAGACCCCGCCGTATGCAAATCAGTCTTGACCCTATTGCTCATGGAAACAGCCCAGCCTGAACTGCCAAGCCAGGTCCTCCCTTGACTGGAAATAGGCATCCAGGACCGGTTTTGGGGCGTCACCCCTCATCAGCCAGGCTAGTTTGAATCCAGTGGCACAGTGAGCACGGAACACCCGTCTGGGCATACCCTTCCCACTTAGGGCGACCAGTAGGCACAGCATATGGGGAATCTCTCTGACCTGGCCCAGATCTCGGAGGGAACCACAAACTACTGTGTTTGGGTCAGTAGTAGACCCCTCTCCCTTCACCAGCTAGAGTCCGGGCTCCACATCAACTTGTTAAAGCTTTGGGTGATCCGGTTGCAGTTGAAACCCTTTCTGCCCTCCGAGGTAAGTGTAGGAAAGTAGGATCTGCTTCTTATGGTAACCCCTATCTTTTGCTAAATGTAATACTGTTTTTGACCAGTCTGACTGGGATCCTGCTAATCAGGACCCCAGTCTATCTGCTTTCTCCTTAAACGGTTATGCTATGTACTTAGGTACACCCCAGATTGGATACTGGGGTACTCTTGTCAGTCCCTAATATATGGTACCCATGTGCCCAGGGTATAGGTACCCCAGAGGTCTCCCATGGGCTGAAGCATGTATTATGCCACCCATGAGAGGGCATGCAAAATGGAACTACAGGCCTGTCATTGCAGCCATGTAAATTGGTGCATGCACCACTTGCTTAAGATGTAGGTTTATTATATCTATAGGTCAATGCACTTAAAATCTGTAAGTCACCCCTCTAGCAGGCCTTCACAATCCTGAGGGCAGGGTGCTTGGTTCTAAGTGAGCAGAACACCACTACAGCCTACGGAGTCCATTCTCCCAGGTTGTCAGTGAGGCAGCCATTTAAGACATATAGAGTGGCATTATGTGACCACGTTTCACCAACTCTAAAACGGCTGAAACAAACCCTATCTTGTTTGGTGTCAAACATGTTGGAATCATACCCCCACACCAGTAACCGGTGTGGGAGGTATGATTCCACCCCTCAGAAGCAAGCTTTGTGGGGTCCCTGCACTAACCTTCTTGTCCCGGACAGCACAAAATGGTTGCTGCCAACCAGAGACACATTTCTGCCCTCCTGCTGCTGAGCCAAGCTTGAGCAGGGGAAGGCAGAACAATAGGCATCCTGTCACAGGGAGGTGTGACCACGTCCCAGACAGGATTTAGTGTATTAGGGCTGGGTGGGTGTGCTTGCATGCAACTGAAAGTCTGCATTTGGTGGCCCTGTGCATAGTCCAGTTCAAACCAGTCTTGGGAGCCGTTGGCTCCCGCTCTGGCGCGAAACTGGAAAAAAAGGACATGGGAGTAACCTCCCCACTGTCCAGACCCTCCACTGGGAGGGTCCCCTGAATCTTGCCAACCCTCTTCTGTGGTTACTTAAGGGCTTAACTGGCTGTACAACCCTAGATTTGACGTGGACAAGATTCTGAACCAGAAATCACTGCACTTTGACCGTCTGGACACTCTGGACTTCGCTGGATTTCGTTTGGGCCTTACTTCGTCTTCCTCTCAGTTTGAAGCATTGTCTGTGCCCGTGCACCATACAGGATCCATGCAGGACCTGTGGAGCATCAAGGACAACTAAAGATATCTCCCTTGGAGCGAAGGAGTCACTCCCCTGCATTTGCAGGCACTGCAACACTGCTGTCTGGTCTGCTGACTCTGAGCTCCTACGGACTCCGAAGGCTTCAGCAACACAGGAGGTGGGTTTCTACGTCCCTTGAGGTCCGAGCTGCCCTTTTACCAAGCTTTAGGTCAGAATCCCTCATGGTGGCTGCAATACCGGAACTGCTGTGCATCGCGTACATTTGCAAGTCCATATGCTTGTTGGCGTTTCCCGAACAAGTGCATTGGGCTCCGAGTGGCCCCAACCTCTGGCACCATTTCCTACCAAAAACTTCGGCCTCCTCGCACCGAGTGCTCCATGGGCTTTTGTTTGGTGAAATCGCTCAAGGTCATCTCGCGACTCCTGTGCCTCCGACCTGTGGGTCCATTTGAGGGTCAACTTTGCTTTTCTTGGGCTTGCCCTGTGTTTGGTGAGTCTTCTGAACCTTGCTGGTCGGAACCGTACACATCCATGAACATCTGCGTGGGTTATCGTTGCCATGCCTTGTTGGTGCTCCTGCCGGACACCGACCCCTCAGCACTCAACATCCTTTGTGGGACAGCTCGTATCCGGCTCCCTGTCGGACTCGACGTCTCCTGGTCCCTGTAGCTGCAGAGGTGAGGACTCATTCAACGCTCCTGAAGCACCAGACATCGATGGGCATTCATCTACCGAGCCCCTGGTCACTCCTGAGTGACTCAGACTCTATCCCCTCTGCTTCTTCGACAAGAATCCACCTTTGCATTCCAACGGATACTTTTCTTCCGTCCAGCAGCGGCTCTTCTTCTAGGTCCTCCAATGGGTTCAACAGCGGTTTCCGACGCCAATTCTGACCTATGCACCCGGCTTCCCTGGAATAGGTAACTTGGGTACCTCGGTATGCATGGGCGGGGTGGCTCTCCAACCTTCTGTCTTCCACAGGGTTACTCCGAAGTCCACTGGGAAGGGTCCTTAAACTCTAAAGCTTCAACCGTGACTTTCCCATAGAATTGTATGGAGCACGCGGTCGTGTCCCCACACTGCATCTGTCCTCCGTGGGGTCCCTGCTTACTCACCTTGAGTGGTTCCTTGGGGTCCCAGCGATTCTAAGTCCTCTTGACACTGTCTTGACTCTGGTCGTGGTTCTTATACCACTTTCTTAGTATATGCTTTGGTCCCCCCCGGGTCCCACTGTGTATTAGTGCTGTTTACTGTCATTTCTGTGCTTAAGTATTGTGTGCTTTGTGATTATCTCCGTGTAGGAGATACTGTGTTGTACTAGATAGTGTTATATTAATAAATACATATTTTTATAACTACTGTGTGGTTCTCCTTTCATTTAACCAATACTATAAGGTTGCATTCTGGTAAAACAAGCTGCTTAACATTCCTTCAAGACTAAGCCTGAAGGCTGCTCTCCACAGCTACCACTTGGATACGTTTCTAAGGTTATCTTTGACCTCTTAAATCACCATAAGGGTTGTTTGGACTGTTGCAAGGTGCCTACTTTAATTAGTGGACAGCATATACCAAGCCAACTTCTCAAAGGAAGGCTGCTAACACCACCACCATGTGGTACTGCAACAAACAGGACATGGTAGGATTGTGGACCCTTTGTCAAGAGGCCCTGTACCTCTGAACATGCCTGGAACAGCAGGGCATTTCCCTGATGGTTCAACACCTGGCTGGCTCTCTGAACACCAGAGTTGCCAAACTCAGCTGTCAATGTCTAGAGGATCACAAATGATGTCTCCACCCAGAGGTGGTGCAAGGTCTTTTTCAGGATTGGAGAGATCCCTGGTTAGATCTGTTCTCGACGGTCAAATGCACAATTAAATTACATTATTTAAACTTGCTATTGCGCACAACTCACTCCCAGAGGAGCTTCTCAGCACCGGGACAGCAGGTTGGCATGAGTAGTCACCAGAGATTTAGAGAGAGACATTAAATTTCAATGTTTTAATAGCTTTTTGAATTTAGCATGATCCTCATATAGCCGAATAGACAAGGGAAGTTTATTCCAGTAAAATGGTGCCAAACACAAAAATGATCAACCGCCAAATCTGGCTGTGCGGTTACAAGGTATTTTTAGCTGAGACATTTTGGAACATCTTAAAGCCCGAGAGGACTGATACAGGCATAGTTTGCAATGCAAATAAGTGGGCAAGGCCTTAAGGCTTTTTGTATCTAGGAGCAAATCTTGCAGAATATGCAATTTTTTAATGGGCTGCCAGTCCGGGTCTCTTAAAATGGGGGCCATGGAAAAACGGCTCCGCAAGTTACAAATTAGCAGTTCGGCAGAAATTATGCACCACTTGGAGTTTTGATACCAAGGTGTCATTAGCTGCTCCTGGAAGTACATTATCATAGTTCAGGTGACTGTCAGCAGTTTTGCATCCTGGAATTTCCTAGGTGCGTCCTACCGGAGACGCTTTTCATCTCGAGTAGAGCTCAGGCCACCTGAATGCCATTCTGCCAATACCACTCCTGTCCAGAGTTCTCAAAATGATTAAGACCAGCTGGGCCCGAGCCATTTATGTGGCTCCGAATTGGGCACAGAGAGTATGATATCCCAATTTCCTGAGTATGAACATCGGTCCTCTGATCATGCTGCCCCTTTGGGAGGATATTTTGTCACAACAACAGGGCAGGGTCATGCACCCGAACCCTCTTACCTTCCGCCTTCATACGTGGAGAATGAGCGGTGACAGCTGACAGCTTCCAACCTTCCTGTGAATGTCCATGATGTGTTTCTCGCTGTCAGGTGTCCCTCTACCAAGACGGTAAATACTTGGGCTTTGAACAGGTTTGAGACATGGTGAGCATCCAAGAACTTTTGACCCCCTTTTTACACCTCTCTTCCAAGTTTTATTGTTTGTGCTTTCTCTGGCCCAGCAGGCCTCTGCTCTGGGCACTGTTCTAGATTATTTGTTGTCCCTATTGGTTTTATTGCGGCTGCTGGACTAATCTTCTTTGTTTAAGTCTCCTGTTGTGACTTTGTTTCTTATGGATTTCAACATTTGTTCTCTCCAAGACCATTCATCATGCCTCAATGGTATCTCAATCTGGTCTTAACATTTCTCATGTGCACCCTTCGAGCACCTGCACAACTGCCCAGTTCACTTACTCACCAAAACAATGGCTTTTCTGGTGGTTATAACATTCAAGAGGGTCAGCAAACTGCAAGCTTTTTCTGTGCTCCCTCACTCCTTACGAAGGTTGTAACACATTTCCATGTAGGCTAGAATATCACCCTGCCTACTTTCTTTACTCCGCCTCATCCTTTGAAAAAATAGGAGAGACTCCACCGCCTGGACCCACAAACAGCATTGCCGTTCTACATTAATTGTACCAGAGAGTTCCAGGTGGGCGATCAGCTTTTTCATTGGATACGTCTGGGCAAAAAAAGGCAGGCTGTGCAGAAACTAACAATCTCACGATGGACAGTCCTTTTTTTTATAAAGATGTACTGCGAATTGACCAAGAAGCATGCCCCTGTGGGCTTGCAAGCTCATTCCACTGGAGCCAAGGCTGCGTCCACTGTGTTAGCTCATAGAGTCCCTGTCCAGGGCATATGTCAAGCAGCAGTTTGGGTGTCACTACACATGTTCACCAAACATTGCTGTCTGGAAGGTGAGGTAGTTGTGATGGCCATTTCTCCCATACCGTCCTCCAGAACTTTTTGGTCTTATCTATTCGCAGACCCACCTCTGGGGAGGTGTTTCTTGGGTATCTATTCCAATTTAAAGAATCTGCGGTTACAATTCTCTATCAGATGAATAAGTTACTTACCTTCGGTAACCCCTTATCTGTTAGAGACTCCATCTATCCGCTGTTTTCTTACTAATCCTCCCCATTCTGTGAACTGATTCTTGTATATGGTTACCTTCTGAGGCTTTTAGCACAGCCCCTCCCCCACACCCCCCAAAAAAGCTTCAAAGTATTCAAGGTAGAGTCATCTGTAGACACCATTGGCCTGGCCTAGGGCAATGCTACAGTGGTGAAGTAACTGTATAATTAACCCAACTATTACTGGTTCATGGAAAGCCAACCTGGACGGAAGGGAAAGTAGGCTGTTAACACACATAAAAACTCAGAATACTGGATCTGACTGTGGGGAGATCATTCATATTAATATTTAAAATCTGTCTCAAGGCAGCCTTCTTTGCAAGTAGCTTGATAAGGACTTGATCTGATAGAGACAACTAACCGCAGATTCCTTACCTTTGAACTTCTAGGCGTCAGGCTGAATCTGGAAGATTTTTTATAGCAGTACCCCTGCTTGCCGGTAGGTGGTGTCGGTCGACTCTGCATGATGTTGTAGGCATTGTGGTCGTTGTTGTCGTGATGTCAGTGTCATCAATATAACCGCCACTCCAGTGCACTGAAGTAAGTTATTTTCTTTCTGCGCCTGCCAGCGCCGATCCGTTGAAGAGAGCTACTCCCTGTCACTTTTTGACACTTTTTTTCGATCTTTGGTGTGTTAGGCTGTCCAGTAGGAAGACTTCGGGGTTCAGGCCGTGCAGCACCTGTCACCGCACCATGTCCGTAACAGACCTGCACCTTGTGTGTCTCTGCTGCCTGGAGTGCGACCACGACACAAAGTCATGCTCCGATTGCGGGGCCATGGCGCCGAAGGCTTTGTGGGAGCGGTCCCTGAAGCTGCTCACGCCCCGGCACGCACCGCGGAGATCGCCTCATTGATCTCGCTCCCGGCCGAGAGGAAGGTCTGAGCATCCCTCCGGGGGCTCAAAGTCCTCTTCGTCGAAGTCATCAGGTAAGAGGCATCACAAGAAGCACAGGAAGTCGAAGCATGTTTCGACTTAGCCCTGTCTGCCATGTGACAAGACAGAGGAGCCTCTCGTTTTAGGCCCTGTTCCGGGGAGCGGTCACCTGGGTCGACTCCGCATCTGCCTCCCTTTCCTGGGACAGGGTCGACCTCTGCCCAACTTAGGGAATTTTACGACACCATGTGTGCCGTATTTGTGCAGCCTGACCCTGCCTGCGCGCCTTCGGGCCCCGCAGGCCCAGGTGAAAGAGATCCTGTGGGTCCTGCATCTTCGACATTGGACCCGGCGCCATGGCCTCCGGACCAGCGCCAGTCGTACCTCCACAGTGACCTTCTCGGACGCC
Organism: Triturus cristatus; assembly: GCF_964204655.1. Lineage (NCBI taxonomy): Eukaryota > Metazoa > Chordata > Amphibia > Caudata > Salamandridae > Triturus > Triturus cristatus. The sequence goes on from NC_140581.1 coordinate 940,414,563, forward strand.
GCGTGTGAAGCAGAATTCTCCAGGGCCCTCTTGTGGCGCCTCCCCATCCTCATTCCAGACGATACAGAGCCAGTCTGGCGACAGCATTTGCAGAGCACGGTGCCGATGGAGCCGTACAGCTTTATACCATCCAACCAGCCCCTTTCTGAAGGGTTAGGGTTGGATGAAGAGGATTGGGAAGGGGAGCATGATTCCCTTAACAACCCCACAGCCGCAGGGCATGGACTGGTATGAGGAACTGGATGATGCCAGTGGCCTATCGTCGCTACCTGCGGTTTACAGTGGGCTAGAAGCACTTTCAGTTTACTGTGCTCCCCTTTGGCCTCACCAGTGCGCCGCGGGTGTTCACCAAGGTGATGGCGGTGGTCGCAGCTCATCTACAGAGATCAGGGGTTCTAGTCTTCCCTTATCTCAATGATTGGTTGTTGAAGGCGGGCTCGTCCCAAGCAGTCGTCTCCCATCTCCAGACTACGGCGAACCTCTTCAACTCGCTGGGGTTCACTATCAACATGCCGAAGTCACACCTGACTCCCTCTCAGACACTCCCCTTGATCAGAGCAGTTCTGGACACGGTGCAGCTTCGGGCTTATCCTCCCGAGCGGTGAGTCCAGGATATTCTGGCTATGATACCGATATTTCAGCCTCTATCCTGTATTTTGGTGTGACTGACTCTGAGGCTGTTGGGCCTCATGGCCTCTTGCATCCTTCTTGTGGACCATGGCAGATGGCACATGCGGGCTCTGCAATGGGACATGAAGTTCCAATAGGCGCAGCATTGGGGAAATCTCATCGACCTGTTCAAGATTTTGAGGGGCACTGCAAAATACCTGCAGTGATGGTTTACAGACGCAATACTCAGAGGCAGAGCCGCTCCCTTCCCCATCCAGACCTCACAGTAGTGACTGATGCGTCGCTTCTGGGATGGGGAGGCCCTCTTGAAGAGGTGGAGAGCAGAAGACTTTGTTCTCTGGCAGAGGCCCGGCTCCATATAAACCTGTTGAAGCTTCGGGTGATCAGGCTGGCACTAAAAGCCTTCTTGCGTCCATCAAAGGGAGGCTAGTTCAGGTGTTCGGACAACACAACTGCAATGTGATATTGCAACAAGCAAAGTGGGGTGGGGTTGTGAGCCCTTCGTTAAGAGGCTTTGCATCTCTGGACTTGGCTGGAACAGCAGGGCATTACCTTGGTGGTTCAGCATCTGGTAGGTTCTCTGAACGCCAGAGTGGATAAACTTAGCCAAAGGTGCCTAGAGGATCAATCCGGAGGTGACACAAGGACTCTTTCAGTGGCGGGGAGAGCCTTGGTTAGATCTGTTCACCTCCGCAGAGAAAGCGCAATGTCAGCAGTTTTGCACGCTGGAGTGTCCAAGGCGGCTGTTGCTCGCCGACGCTTTTATTCGCTAGTGGAGCTCCGGCCTCCTGTACACCTTTCTACCCATACCACACCTACCCAGAGTGCTCAAGAAGATCAGGAGTGACCGGGCACAAGTCATTTATTTGGCTCTGGACTGGGCACGGAGAGTCTGGTATCCTGAGCTTCTGGCAATGAGCATCGATCCTCAGATCAAGCTGCCCCTTCGGGAAGATCTCCTGTTGTAGCAGCAGGGAAGGATTCTCCACCCGAACCTGTCCATGACAGGTTGGGGGGCATCAGCTGACAGCTTATGACCTTCCTCCCGAAGTCTGTGATGTTATTTTGGCAGGCAGACAGACGTCCCTCCATGAAGTCTGTATACGCCTGCTGATGGTCCAAATTTTGTAAATATTTACAAATATTGATCCTCTATCTGCATCATTAACTGATGTCTTCCTGTTCATACTTTTCTTGACCCAGCAGAACTCTGCTGTGGGCACCTTGAAGGGCTATATTTCGTCCCTTCCCTCTTTTCTTTGGCTGCCTGATCAGCCTGCTCTTTTAAAATCCCTTCTGGTGCAGAGATTCTTAAAGGGGTTAATCCACTTGTTCCCCCTGTCACCCTTTATTATGCCACAGTGGGACCTTAATTTAGTTCTCACCTTTCTGATGTGTGCACGGTTTGAGCCACTGCACAACTGCCCTCTACAGCTGCTCACCATCAAAACAGCCTTCTTAGTGGCAATAACTTCTGCCAGGAGGGTGAGCGAACTGCAGGCACTGTCATCCCAGCCTTCTTACCTGACGGGCTTTCCAGATAAAGTGGTGCTCTGCACAAGGGCATCTTTTCTACCTAAGGTGGTAACACCCTTTCATATGGGACAGTCGGTTACTCTACCCACTTTCTATGCACCACCGCACCCGTACAAAGGAAGAGAAGCGTCTCCATTGTCTGGACACGAAAAGAGCGATATCGTTCTACCTCGATCGAACCAAAGAGTTCCGGGTTGATGACCAACTCTTTATAGGGTGCGTAGGTGCAAAGAAAGGGTGTGCTGTCCAAAAGAGGACTATATTCCGCTGGTTTATCCTCTGTATCAAAATCTGTTACACCTTAGCGAAGAAGGATCCTCCTGAAGGGCTTATAGCCCATTCCACCAGGGCAAAAGCAGCCACCACGGCTCTCCAGCGTGTTGTTCCCGGTTCATATATCTGCCAAGTGGCCATGTGGGCATCGCTGCAGACACTATTGCCTAGATGTATAGGTTTGCAGAGAAGGCCTGTTTGGTCACTCTGTCTTGCAGGACTTCCTGGTCTAAACCTTTAAGCAGTCCCTCCAGGGATGGCATTGCTTGGGTATCTGTTCGAAGGTAAGAAATCTGCAGCTAGATGTCTCTTACCAGATGGGCAAGTTACTTACCTTCGTCAATGCCTAATCTGCTAGAGACATGATCTAGCCACAGATTCCTTACCAACCCACCCATCCTTCCCGCAGTGCAGATTGTTTCTACTGTTGAGGGCTTTTTCCTAGTTGCCTTTTTTTAACACACCACGATCAGTCACTTCATGAGTCCGCGCTTCTTGCATGGAAAGTTTTGAAAAGTACTGACGTCAGCGCGCCGGAGTGGCGGTTATATTGACGACGTGGACATGACGGCGAACATAACGCCTACAACGTCACGCAGAGTCGACCGACGCCACCTACCAACTCACAAGGGTACTGCTAGCAAAAATCTTCCAGATCCAGCCTGCGCCTGGAAGTTCAAAGGTAAGGAATCTGCGGCTAAATCATGTCTCTACCAGATAAGGCGCTACTGAAGGTAAGTAACTTGTTCATTTTGCTTCACAAGACAACTACCAAATCAACCATGGAGTCTGTGGTAGCATGCAGGCATTGAAAATGTTGGCATCACAACCTGTTAAGTGCTGGACACAATATGGAATTCCCAGCTTCTGACTTTTCTTCTCTCTGGTAAAGGTGAAGACAAGTAAAGATGTAAAAGGGGCTTGTAAGATTTCAGGGCCAGGGCTACACTGAATAACAAACAGGGCTGAAGGGATTCCACACTCTAAAATGCCAGAATTTAAAATAATAGCAAAGGGCAATGGCCCAGAGAAAAAGAAAAAAACACTGTTACTGTGTTGCAGTGCAGTGAAGGCTGACTGTCCCATTCAGTTTACAGTATCGGGATAGAAAACACGAAACTAAGGGTTCCATCTTTGATTGTTATCGGTATATGCCAGAACTGAAGGAAGGAGACCATTTTGTGTTGATTTTCTAGGCTTCACTTCCTGTGGTAAAATGAGGGTGTAGAAACAGAGCAAAAGCAGCAAACAATTCTAGCACAGCCACAGAACATTCAACGCAAGCGCCCATGCTATATGTAAAGTTTCCACAGTGCTCCTGAAGAGGAGCAATGCACACAAGGCAGCAGTAGACTCCTACGTCGTAAGACTGACAAGCAGGAGCACCACCACCATCCTGGACGTCTGAAGTTTGTCCAAACTGTGGTGAAGATGTCATAGGCATCCAAGCGCAGAGGCTAGGCACCCTTACCCACAAGTAAAGCGAGTGAGAACTGCCAGTCCTGACCATCACCTTTAGGGATGCGCTCACTCATGCTGTCATGGGGAATAAACACTGAGGGGTTAAAAGGCATGAAAGAAGCAGTTTAACTTGTGGGTCACAAGTGCCTTAACTGTATGAAATTAATAAAGGGCACCAGCACAGATTTGTTGCATAAAAGGCTGAAAACTGTGACATTTTGTGAAATTTGTTATTGCATGATGGAAAATAAAATCCCTTTTTGATTAACGTTTTTCATTTTCCCTAATAATTAAAATGCCATGAAATTGACTTTCCTGCCAACATGTCTTTTCAAACGGTAAATTTGCGGCAGCGTCTCCAGTATCTAAGCACCTAAGCTCATGTTGTTCTCTTTAATTTTGGGTATGAGCATTATGATTTTTATAATACATTTATGTACTGGGCAAATAGGCCTAACTTTGACAAGGTACAGTGACAGTAGGCTTACGTGGTGTTATATTTAGACCTTTAAGTGTGAAGAAGCTGGAAACATTATCTTAAAAACCCAGCCCTGTTCTGCAGTGTTTTAGGACTGTTTCCTTGGCTCACTTAACAGACTATGCTACAAATGTGAATGAAGTAATTTCTCTGCAGGCTTACATTTGGAATTTCACATGTAGACAACTTGGGACATTTGTGTGCACTTTACAGCTGACTTAAACGTCAAGAGTGTAAGTATTGAAATGGTGTACTGATAGTTCTCTGGTACAGACATTCAAATCAGTTCTTAACATGTGCATTGTGTTGTGGTTTTTGGAGGCCTAGAGCAAGAATCAAGTTCTTTGTTCACTACGAATTAAACCTTTTAATAAGTCCCTCCAAATGATGTTCACTTCAAAGCTATGGCCTACTGTATTCCCTTCTTCCTTCATTTCCATCTCACCATAATTGAGGGCATGCCTGTGGTGTTTGATGCCCCCACCCACAAATCCCTTCTCATTCCCATAGCAACCTTAATCCTGAATTCGACTGTCAAAATCTTTGCAGCAGTCTCCACTGGAGGTATGTAGGCTGGTTGTTAAAGATCTTTGAGTGGCAGGAAAAAGTCCAGGAGATTTGTTCCCTGCCACCAGTAATCTACCTGCAGATCGAGAGCTATTTGTTTTTGAGGCATTCATGGGAGAGCAGCTGATTCCATGATCTCTTATGGTAGCCATGTGCCTCACCTTGTTCAGACCCTAGGTCTCCTTCACCAATAGGAGGGGCTCTTATTACAAGGAGTCAGTTTCAGAATTTGTCCAATGGATTGACAGGACACTGCTTTCACTCATCTTGGCCCTATCCTCTCTGCCCTTCTCTCTAATTATGGCTTCGGCATTGGCCTCAAGATTTTTTTGTCAATAGTTATAACAGGGTTCTCTTCCACCTATCAATCAGCCGTAGTGTGCAAATGTTAGGAACAGCACTTGCAAATCTTAGAATCGGGGTCTGAATACTCCTAATTACATTACCAAGACCTAATTAGGACCCATTAGGGCATTGCTAGTTAGTATGTAGTGGAAGGCAGATGAGGGTCCTCACTGAACAGCCTCGCCAGTCATTTGGGTAATTGTGGGTCACGGACACAGTGTGCCAGGTATTGTGCAACATTAGGGCCACGTACTAAAGTAGCTTGTGATGTATTGAAACCAAGGAATTGTAACCAGAGGAATGGTTTCAAATTTGTCAACACTGTTTAGTTATCTGCAATATAACTCAGACATGAGCTTAAGTTGATAAGCTGTTGATGGACTTATTCCCATATACACTAAATCATTGGTATTTCTGATTGCCTGCTCTGAGATATTGATGTATTGGGCTTTCTCAGTAATGCAAACATTCATGTTTAATCTAATTTTTAGCCCTGACTGAGTCCTCAGTCTAACTATAAATTTGCCTTATCTAATTATCTATACCTGTCTCATGCAGGACAATTTTTGATTTTCCTTCTGGACTCTTTCTGCAGTTTCCTTAGCCAGGGTAGTTTCTTTAGCCAGGGTAGTTTTTTCATTGTTACCCGGGCCATTGTTTTGCAAATGTGGGACATGTAGTAATTGAAGTGCGCGGAGGAGGCTTGATAAGGATTTTGTTCTACTGTACTTGGGTGTGTTGCTGGATCCTACCAAAAAATATAAATACTCTCAAGTACTCGATACATTTTCTCTTAATGTTTATGACGCACATGCTCTCCTAAATCAAAGTGCATACTGGTAGTTGTTATCTGGCAGTCGCTGTTGATGAGATCTGCTGATCAATCATTCTTTCTGTCTAGATGTGTTCAGGAGACAAGATGAAGCCTTTGTGCATTTGTTGTGTGTTTGGACTGATTATTATCCTCAATATGTTGCATACCGTCTTGGGGGCCTTTACTCTATAATGCATCTACGTAATTTTCTGACTTAATAACCAGTGCTCTTCATCCAACCATGTGTCCTTCATTTCTGAGGTCCTTTCACATCAATGAGAAGCTATCTCTCCTTGTTTTTTCTTGATATCCTGAGATTTTATGTTTGTTGGCAAGGCAGTGTGGTTTGGAAGAGTTGAGCACATTATAGATTTCACAGCAAGTTTTGAGTGTTATCCTTGCTGGTATGGAGATCCATTTCAGATATTGGAGGATGCGAATGTTGTGGCCACATTTTCCACTTCCACTGATTAGTAGGCAAAAGCACGCAGGGACAGGTGGAATGGTTTGATTTTGTGGATACTTCTTTGTTCACAGTTTGTTTGAGGATTTTTGATTACGTGGGACTTGAAGGAAAAACGGTTTCATATTTGATAAACAAGGTTGTGTTTGTTGGTTTATACTGTGTTGAATACAAAACTCGGTTTTATTTTTTTGGCTTAATTTGAAGTACTAAACTGACATACACCATTGGAAAAGGTAGGAAGGTGATGCATAATAATCCTTTTTTATAGACTGTTAAATACATTTTTTTTTTTAAACAGATCTTTTTGTTTACCCAGATTGCTGTAAAGATGGGTCCAATTTCAAAATGTTGAATCTTGGTTAGTTCGAATGTAATTCAGTTGAAAATGTAGAGTGATGTCTTGAGATAAAAGCTTTCCTCACTCGATGAAATCGACTACCAAGAATGGTACCACAGAATACCTTTATTTCAGCCGCCCTCACTGAGAGCTTTAAAAATTATGCTTTTTTGTAATACATATACATGAGTAAATTCTCCTGTAAGAAATAATTGTGTCACACTGCCTTGATTAGATTGTAGGCAGAAGTCATCTTTCACAGCGGTTTCCCATTTATGCATGAATGCCTTTATGCTCGCTAATATTTGCTGAGATGTTGTGACACTTATGAATGTATGCATACATTTTCAAGAGTACAGCAAATTTGAATGTTTGCAAGCATAACTTGCTGGGTGTATTCTTGTTCATACCACAGTTACCTGTTGTGCTGCAACTTCATCTTTACGTTTTATAAATAGTGCAAACACAAAAATGTGCGCTCTGGTGTAAGACAGTGGAAAATCGAACCGTTCTACTCCACGGTTTAGTTATTGGTGATGAATATAATTGACAAGTAGATCACATATTCATTTTCCATTGCGTTTTCCATGTAACTATAATTTTTATAAAGCTTCGACTTCAATTGGCAATAGGTAACTGCAAAGTACATTTTGAACAATCTCTCTTAAGTCAGTAATGCATTTTGAACATGTAGGAAAAACCAAACACAGCCTTTAAGACCCTGCATCACACTGTCATTATGTGGAGGTTGTTTGAGGCCATCATATTAGTTATATGATTTGATTCCTGGTTTGTATTTTGAGCATATAACAAAACTCCCAGAGTTTTGACTTCTGCCGAATATTGGGACCCAGCACGTGGCATATTTGTGGCTCTTGTGAATGGAATTTCATGGTCGAATATCACTGATTCTCCTGGCAAGGTGTGGGATACAGCAGATGTGCTGCTGAGAGGAATTGGAAAGATTTGCCACCTACACTAGGTGATATTAGTCATTTATGAGATCACCTTCACAATACACATCTGTGCATTAATCCAGTAGAACAGGAAAAAGTGTTTTTTTTTTATTGGTCGAAATAGTGAAGCCCAGGACGATACTCCTCTTGTTCACGCTCTCGCACCTTCTGCTAATATATTTCGAAACAAGTACAGAACACACCACATGTTTCTTTCTCTATTATACATGCTGTTAAAGGCATTAAAGCATTCATTGTTGGCTAGTGCTCTGCCTTAATGAATTGGTCATGCTTTTTTTTTGTACTTTTAATAAAAGCACTAGTTGTTCTTCAGTTTTCATGGTAATCGACGGTTTTTAGGTCTGGTGTTAGCCAAGAACGGATGATTTAACAACAATTTTACAATACCTGCAGGGGGCCAAACCTCCGGTGGGAGCCCACCTCGCCACACCTCCTCAGCCACCCCAACCTCCCCCCCCCCCCCTCACACACACACACTACCCACAGTCTTGTAAAGTTTTGGGAAGATTCGTCAAACGGCACCTAAGGTATTAGCAAAACAAAAACACTCTTCCTATGGAAATACTAACTTCACTATAGCTACACAGTGGCGACCGCCATTGTGTTTTCGTGTGTGTACACACACACATTTATATACATCTATGTATGTTTATATATATGAAAACAATACCCTTTCAGGCATCGAGTGATGCATAAATTATGCAAAAAAGAAGCAGAGAACTCCGGGTAGTTCACAAGTTTAGGTGGACAGCAGCTCCTGTATAGAGCAACCTACAACACCAGCAACACTCTAAATTTGCTCACCTCAAATGTGTGCTTTTCTATCAAAATTCTTTAAGCTTAGGATTAGCACAATGTCATCCAGGCCAAGCTGTAATATGACAAATGCCTTTTACCTCTCAAGACCACTGTATTACAGCTCCAGGCACAGTATTACAGCTCTGGTTTTCTATCGAAAGCTTTTACCACTCCAGTCACAGTATTTTGATAGAAAAGCAGACATTTGAGGTGAGCAAATTTAGTGTCGCTGGGTGTTGTAAGGTGCTCTATACAGGAGCTGCTCTCCACCTAAACTTGGGAACTTCCCAGAGTTCTCTGCTTCTTTTTTGCATGTTTATTTATATATATATGCATATGTGTGAGACCTGGTAGAAGGCGTCAGCTGAAATGCGTTAGTCGTTATTGGATTTTTGATTTGTGCCACATAACTATGTAGCGTTCACTTGAAAGAATGGAATGAATAATAAAAGAAATATCAGACAATAAATCTTGTCCGTTGTGCCGCTGTTTGGGTGGTCCGTGGAAGAGAACCGATTTTGAGAGGGGGGTGGTGGGGGGTTGGGTGTGTGTGTGTGTGTGTGTGTGTGTGTGTGTGTGTGGGTTTGTGTTACTATCCTTGTGGGGACTTGGGTGTGATAACACACTCACGCTGTGGGGACTTGATTGCACTGTGGGGACCTGAACCCAGGTCCCCACAAGGAAGTGCCTTCTAAATGTTAAAAAATGACTTCAGGAACATCTGTGTCAATTTTCACAACTTTTTAAAAAATTGCTTTGTGGGGACCTGTGTTTCATCAAGTGTGTTTATATTTTTGCTCAGCTCTGCCCCTGTAGACAGGAGGCGGTACTGCAGTCTTAAACACACTTTGCATTTAAACACACTTTGCTCACTGGAAACACATACCAGCAGCAGAAAGGACAGACTTTTAAAGGAAAAGCTGCATACCTGTGTACTTATAAAAATATTTTTCATATAAATTAACCATTTCTCTATTTATTCTAATAAATATTTATTTTAGATGAAGCTATTGAATTTAGATTTTTTGTGTCTGAAAATTGTAAGTGGTTTTATAAACTTTTCTAAAAGCAATTTGCATCAGATTTGAGTACCAGAATACTTCACTATTGCCATTTGATCCTTATCTGCATTTAAAGAATGATGGTGCGCTACACTGTAATAGAAAATAAACTGATTTGAAAGAATAAATAAATATAACTTTATTGCGTGATTTAAAAGTAAACCATTGCAAATACAAACATTTAAAATTCGAGGTTAATTTAAGACGATAATTCCATAAAAAGTTGATATGTATGGATAATAAGATAAAACTTCAGTTTAAAAAGTCATATTCAAAGGAGACAGAAGCAGCAAGTGAGGATTTAGCAGCATTATTCCAATGGGGGGTCGCAGACTCTGGACAGCTCAGTATGTTTTTTGCAGCGCATCCATAGATCTTACTAGGGCACAATTTAATTTAGTGTTCCTAGGATCGAAACACGCCAAAACTGCTGCTCTACAGCTTCTAATCATCTTTCTATTCCAGTGATGCTTGAGTAAAGCCCGTCGCTCTGTCAATAGTAGAGGACACAGGCATATGATGTGTATAATGTCTTCTTTGGGAGACCCACAAAGTCGGCACTGTACTTTTCCATGTTCTCTTTTCCATTTTGGCCGATGTGTCAACAGATTGATGACTCCCAGTCTCAGTTTTAAAAAACTTAGTTTCGTCCGAGCACTAAACAATGTGGTAAGGTACGGCTGTGGGATTAGTAAGGCATAGGATTGAAGAGTCATCCACCCATGACTTCTTTTTGCGAGGCTGGCTTTGTCTTCCACTCTTGATAATTGTTTAGTGCTGATTTTCGCTAGCCTTTTGAATTCCTTCTGACTTGAAAGATATTTGGAAATAACCTAAAGGCAATCAATTCCTAATGTTACTTTGCAAAGCTTGTACCAAGAATTCTGAGTCTTTATGTTGTTTGCCTTTGTTTACATATTAATATGCACAATGGAATATGTAAATGTTTTCTCTCCATCAGTGCTAGTGCATGTTTGACTGCCACGTTCCAACACACATACCCTTGCGCTATAGAGCAAAACGGTGTGTGCCTTTTCTAAAGCACAACTTTTGTACCGAAAGGCAACCCTTTCAGTACAAAAACTATGCATTGAGACTTTTCCCATTTTGCATGTGTGCTATACAATGCAGCATTCATGCAAAGTTGAGAAAATAAGGAGAAATTAAGGCATTTCTTCTCATTATACCAGCCTCGTGGAAGCATTAGGTTTTGGCAAAAATCCATGTCTACCAATGTAAGTAGATAGGGATTTGCATCAAAACCCATGGAACATTCATTGACGCAAATTACATTTGAAACACGGAGGAGAGGCCATGTTATGTATGATTAACCTATTACTCCTTTGTCCATGTGGGAAAATTGATAGCAAGGATAGATGATTTTGGAAGTCGTACATAACATAAAATTAGAGATGGGTAAAAGTGAACAACAGGGATGTTTTCACCTTGTAGTTTTGAGCTTCACTCTTGTTGTCTACTGGATATCACTCTGGCACCCATGGTGAATTTATCCGTGTTATCCATCTATAAATGTATAATTCCCATTCTTCTACTTTGTAGCCACCTTACCTGGTGTTTTAGAGAGAGCCTTATACAGCTGAACTATTTTTAGTCCATTCCTTAAAACACACATTGAGTTTCTTGGTGGATTTGTATGTTGCTGTAAGGGGAGCTGATAATTTAGAAATATCTCAACTTCTATGGTTAAGATTGCTATTTTTATTTGTCACCTTATCTTAAAGAAGAGCTGCTGAAAAATAAATGAGAGCTGAAGGTGTCACTCTTTCTTTTCCTTCTTGCCTGTGCTGATGATCTTTAGGTGGTGTGGATATCACAATAATCCTATTTTGATGTGTTCAGACTGTTGCATTAACTATGACGGAGTACATTTCTATTCCTCCCAAGGTTCATTTTTTGCACTACCTTTACCACGTCACAGCTCAACCAACACACATGACCATTCTTTAACAAACTATTGGCTTTATCATTCAATATTTTTGCCTGTTTAACGATGATAATGCAAAGCAATTCTGTTTCTAGACCTGCAACTTTTCTGAGTCCATTAACTTATGCCACACACCCATCCTGACTACTTCAGCAAGAATGACCATGTTTGGGGCATGGCCAGAGATGCATGAAGATGACAGTATGATTGTGATTGCCAAGCTCCGGTGCCTGAGGCCCATGATGGACAGCATCCTGTGGACCTGAAGGCCCACACAACCATGAGTGTAATGGCAAACTCTAGGGGGGCAAAGAACTTGGCGGAGTAGCTGTGGCTTCTGCATATGGGGAGCAAACAGCCCTGTGATCAGCACCGGGAAAGCGACATGGCAGGCAAGATGGCAATGGGCGCTTAGGAAATACTGCAATTCACCAGTTCGGGGCCCGGAGATGGGCTTTCAGCGACCTGAGGTGACCGGCAGAGGACTACACCCTGAACCCTATCCCCGATGGAGGGGGACTGCACAGCACCAGCAGGGCTCCCTGTGGAGACGACAGTATAGTGTGAAGGTCACACGGCGGGTCAGCCAGCTAAAGAACTGGACCCACCTACAGCATCTCCGAGGGTGAGCAATAGGAGATCCCCTTCGCACACACCACCCCAGGAGAGAACACATGGGATCAGTTGCCCACTGGCATCAATGGAGGCTGCAGCACCTGGTGAGGAGCACTTCATGGGCAGGAAAAGTAAACTGAAGTGGAGAGGTGAGGTGAAACCTGGTAGATTGGCGGGAGTGAGGAGGGGGAAAGCAGCAACAGTGTGCTCATGCCCAGGGTGTAGAGGGTGAGATGGTCCCGTAAGGGTGAAACACCCATCTATGTGGCATGCCGGGAGGGGAGACGAGAATCCAAGAGACTGCCGCAAGCGTAAGCGGAGCCTAGACCGGGACACCTGCCAAAGGCGACACCACTGCCAGACCATCCCCGACCACTCCAGGTGACTACTTGCAATCGTCTGGTAGGCCCTGACCTCAACTACGGAGGCCCCCATCAATGTGAAACTTGCAACCCCCTTAGACACCGTTCAAAGAAGAAACTGCGCTCAGTCTCTCCTAAAATGATGTCCCTCGAGCATTCTTTTTAGATGGGTAGTGTTCAATGTCTCCAATATACCATGTATTCCAGTGGAAACTGTAAAGTGGCTGTGAGTGCAGGGCATCCTGTAGCAGGCACATTGTGAGCTGCAGAAATATGAGTCACAAGAGTGCTCCCTCATCCCCCTGTTTACAATTGATGCACCAAAAAACTGATACATCCATTTACTCAGTAATTCAGTCATGCACTCACGTCAATCCATGTGCCCACTTGCCCAGTCATTCATCCATTCACTCATTTATCCAGCAATTTATCGTAATACTCACTTATTCATTTATCAGTCTATGTACTTAATCACTCAACTATCTATGTGCTCAACCAGGGAAAACAAGTTGACAAACATGTTTCTCTGTTGTCCATTCAGTGTTGAACAAAGAGAGCAGGAAGAGGCGAATAGCCCTCAAAGTAATTTATTTTTCTTTGTTGGCTGCTTTCATCCACAGCTATTTTCATTATTTTAGAAAATATGAAGACAGAATGAGGAGAATAACAAATTGTTATTCTTTAGGAGTTTCAATAGTCTTGGTCTGGGCACCGATTTTAGTTATAGACACAATTGCAGTGCACCTGATAATTGTGTTGATTTTGGGTTTACACATATTTTCTAAGCTCAAAACGTATGAGCAGGTGTGCCACAATTGTGCATCTCATGGCACCACTCCTCCTGCTATAGCAACAAAGCAACAGGTACTCTAAACAGATTCCCAGCACTCTGTTCTACACTTAATTATCAAGGGCCACGCAACGGGGTGCTAAATCAACGCAACGCTTGAGATGCAATTTATCAAGCCAAGCAAGGCCACCTTCTGTAGCCCTAAGTGGTGTGATAAATCAAGAGTAACTCTGCCCAAGGGAGGCATTCCATGGGTGGTGCATGGTTGTTCCCATGCAAAACCCATGGATTTTGATGCATTCCCAGATTTACCATAAGTGGTATATCGGGGAATGCGCCAAAATGGCTTTGCCTCCCCAGGTGACACATAACGAGGAGAAATATGTTTATTTCCCCTCTTTATTTCCTGCATTCTGCCGCACATATGTAAAGGGGAAAATGCCTCAGGAGATTGTTTTTGCTAAGGAAGGGTCCCCTTTCTGCACAAAAACAATCATGCTAGCAATGCAGGAACCCTTGCACCATGGTGCAAGAGTGCCTGCATTGGCGCTAGGCAGCACAGTGTGCACCTGCACAGGGAAAAGCAGAAGTGTGCCGCACAATGTTAAATACCACGCTTTGCTGCACTTTCCCTATCACACAGTGCAGCAAAGTCACTTGCTGCGCTGCATGATATGATGATAAATATGTCCCTGACTTAGGTGCTGGGCCTTTTAATGATATTTTTCTGGATAGGTGCTTTAGTTTCAGACAGCACAGCTCAGAAACAAATATAGGCAACCTTTGACTACTGTTTCTGCGCTGTACTATCTAAAAATAAAGCAGGAACTGAAAGAAATCTGGCGTAAATGAGTTTTCTTTACTCAGTACAGGACCTCAGAAACAGGTGCTTGGCTCAGTGCACCAGAAAAGCTTGTGCAAGCCCTATGTTAAACTCAACAGAAAAAATATATATATATCCACACTTGATCTAACAAAACATACGGCTGTTTATTTTGCACATCCCAATTGTGTCTACATTATTGTGCATATTGGAGTAGCTCTTTCCATTAGGAAACAGGCCTGACAAACCATAAAGTACAATATTTGTTATTGATGTTTCTGATTTGGCAGCATTATGGCTTTTTTTTTTTGCAGTTTATATAGGCGAACCCGAACCAAATGATTTTGGTGCGCTTTACATAAGCACTAGTTACTTTACACAAGTTTTAGGCACGTGGAGATTAACTGCTTAAACTCATCAGACCCTAAAAGAGAGATGTGCGTGGATAGCTTCATTCTAAACTCTGGGAGGCCTTTTGAAAAAGGTATCGAATTTTCTGCTGTTTTCGTGAATCCTTCCTGCTTTGAGAGGAAACTCGAGGCAGGATTTCAGGATGCCCGACCAGAGATGCAAATGCATCTCTACACACAACACAGGGGACATTAGCATCGCAAAAGACCCGTCCTCTCTTATCCCAGACTGGGGGATGGGTCCTGCTTCTAACGACGCACCTTTCTAAAGAGAAGCAACACTAAAGGAATGAGGTGTACAAACCCAGGCTGTCTCTGCACAGCCACAATATACTACCAGTTAAACAATTGCAACCCTTAAGCGATGTAGGATTTTGAAGGCGCTGCAAATTTTATCTGACTTTGCACGTTAGATTTAATTATAACATCGACTGATACTGGTTTAGTTAAAGTAACTGAATAAACGCACTATGTACAAAAACAGTTTTATAATCAAATGCCGCTTTTTCCCCAATATGAAAGAGTGGTATTTTATTTCCTCTCTCATATGTTTAACCCAAATAAAGAACAAATGCACATTCTGTCACCATTTGACAAAAAATGAGCACCTGTTTGAGCAGACTGGAATTGAGAGGAAAAGTATTCGCCCCTGTGAAACAGACAGTTAATGGCTCTGAGCTGCGCCCATCCGACCCTTCCCATACACTCAGTGTGGAAGCCTTGGGGGGCTAAAAAGCACCCCATGAGGCTGCGTTAGAGGCGTAGTGGTCGAAGCCGTAGCACTGAATGGAACACATTAACAGCTCCGTGGGGGAGGTGCTGAAGGTGAGAGCAGCTTCAAGTCCTGGTGGGCACCTCTCTCTTTCATGTAATATTTTTTAATTTTAAAAAAACAACTAGCACCCTGATAAAGGACAGGTTACGCATAAATCACTTGAGTAATTAGTTTTTGTCTTGCAACATCGACATTTCACATTCAGAACAGGCGCTCTTTTGAGATATACCCCATGTGAGCCTACAGTATTCTGATCAAATGGAATTGTAAATTTGTCCTACTGTCTCTGTAGAGGTGTGGGGCTTCATTTTATTTTTCATTGTTATGGCATGGCGTGGCCTCTGACATTACCATTTGTGCTTTCATGTCCATAACAGCACTGAGGCATTTCAACAAATTTAGTTTGATGCAATTTCTTTTAATTAATTTTGCTAACTTTTTTATTCCTCCTGCAACTTTTGTGAGTTATTCTCACAATTCACTGTTATATTGTGTGTAATTCCATCACATGGTAGTGAAAGTAAATATGGAACAGTGCAAAGGTAAAATCTAAGGTTATTAGCATAGTCAGAGCCAAATTATGCAGAAAGTTGAGTAAATTATGGGGCAAGAAAAGGCAAGTTATGCGGCTAATGCATGATATTTTGTGATAGTATTGCTTAATTATTTTTTCATTTTTACACTTGTTAACATAGGTCTGGGCATTGGTTGCACTTCATTCGTAACAGTTTAACACCTATATTTAGCAAAGATGCAAAAGAAAGATAATCTGTCAGACTTTGCACAGGGCCTTTTACTGCGAGGCAACATGTGTCGCTGCATTCTTAGCACCTTTTGAACATATTTGACGTAGAATATTTTTGTTGTTGAAATCCACAGGTTATGGAGCAGATGAAGAATTACATGGAAAATACAGCTAGTCTATAATTGTGCAAATTATGCAACAGCTGCACAATCACATAATTACAGTGACACTAAGTATAGGAAAAGAGACCTGAACAAAACAGTTTTACTGCCTCGCAATTGATAATATGCTATCTATTTAACTCTAAACATGAACCCCTGGGTAGTGTGCTATTTGCCTCAAAACGCATCAACGCCTCATCAAGGGTAGTAAGCAATATATACATACAATTTACAATTACACGAAAAAATATGTTGCCATAATCTAAATATGCAGATGTAAAAAGTAAATTATGCTATTTTATGTCATACTTAAGGGAAGGGAGACCAAAGGATAACGTTGACAGGTTTGTACCCTGTCCAAACAGGGACCGTTCCTTCTAGTCAGGGTAAGGGGGCTTACACTTCTAAAATAACCTTTGTCAATCCCCTTGGTAGCTTGGTATGAGCAGACAGGCTTATCTCAGAGGCAATGTGTAAAGCATTTGTACATAACACACATAGTAACACAGTGAAAACACTATAAATGAACACCACACCAGGTTAGGAAAATAAAATACCTTTATCTAAACCAAACAAAAATCCAGCACACATTTATCAAGATATAACTTTTAGAATGATTATTGCAAAAATAACACTTGTAACAACATATAGCTCTAACTGGGGCTATTACGACATCGTGACAGGCAGAAATCCCAAGTATGCCTCTGATTGCAAGGTGTACAGGCCAGCCACGGAGTCATATTGATCCCTAAGTAACAGTACTTTGGAAATCGAAGTCAACGGACGGTGCACAGCATCACAAAGGTGAAGCATTTATGGGCCAAGGCGAGGGCCGGCTCCTTACTGCCACAGGGGAGGGGAGGCGAGGCGTTGAGTCCACAAGGCATCAAGTTCGGGCTGGCAGGGGAGGTGAGGTGACAGTGAGGCGTCGATTCTGTTAAGAGGTCGGTGTCGATGAGTTTGGGAAGTCACCCACATGTATAATTGACTCCGTGATGACGAGATGCAGACGCTGGCAACGACAGGCATCCGTGCAAGTGCTGGCGTTGGGAAGAATGATAACTTGCAGGTGTCGGCGGGTGTCAGAGCTGCGGTGCAGTCAGGGCAGTGCGTCGTACAATTCACGAACTGTGTCCACAACCTCGGTGCATATCGCCGCATCACTGGTAGCATCGCTGACCCAGGAACTGGAATTGGCACCATTTGGCAACCAGGAGGCCAGCAGAGGAAGCCAGGTGCTTTCTATCAAGTTTCAGGTAAGATCTTTGTGCCCATGAAACTTAACAGGAGGCAAGATCTACCTTAAGCCTTTGGAGAATCTTCTTCATTAGGATACCAGAGCAAGGCAAAAGTCCATCATTTCCACTGCCCACAGACAGAAGCAGCAACTGCAGGCCAAACCAACAAAACAACACTTGTTCCCATGACTCTGTGTGCTGCACAGAGGCCAAGCATTGGATCACCATGTATAATGCACACATTTATGAACCAATGCCATGCGATGTGAGAAACTCTCACTGCCTTCATCTTCCACTACGAAGCCCTCAACTGTGCCCCATTATGAACTGCCATCCCCAACCAAAATTTACCCAGACACCTGTGGGCGACTCAGTTCACAGTATGCACTAGACAAGAATTTTATGTTGCATGAAAAAACCTACAGAAAAATAACATCTGGCAAAACTAAACGTGAAATGTAAACAGGGACTGCATCGCTAACATGCATTACTGTTGGTCCGTTGCCAAGGCTTAAATCTGGTTACCCAGTTGCACAGTCTACAGCTCTGGCCATAACACCACATCTTGGGAAGAGGGAGGAAGGCAGGCAAAAGCAACATTAAAGATCGGCTTGTTTTTGGATCAAGGTTCTAACAGAACCTCAAGCTGAGCTAGAGCCAAGATTCAGGCTCAAGCCTGACTCAAAATTTCAGTGTCCTGACCCACCTCTAGTTTATTTGATTGAAGAATCAGATCTGCAGCTTCTTGCAGAATTCAAGAAGAGAAGAAAGAAGGAGGCTCCAATGTGGAGTGGGAGGTTGTTCCGTACTTTAGGAGTGATGTAATAAAACGCCCATCATCCTAGTTCTGCGTATGCATGGAATGGATTCAGATTGGAGTCTTGCGGAACTGTGGTGTCTAGTCTGATTGGTGGAAGGAGATGCAACTATTCAGATATGTGGTCTTTAAGTTGTCTAGTGACTTCAGTGACTGTTTGAGGTGTTTCAAATGAGTGCATTTGTGTAACAGGAGTCAGTGGACCTCCCTGAGGTGTGGTGTGATGGGAGCACTATGTGGGATGTTGTGGATGAGTAAGACTCCTGAGATCTGAATGGTTCCTAGTCTTCTAGTGGGTTGCTTTGTGATCTCAGAGTAGAGGCTGTTCCGGTAGCCTAACTTGCTAGTGACCGGTTTTCTAGTGTTGATTAGGAGCCATTTTGAAGATCCTCCTCAGCATTTCCAGAGTGTGGTGATGGTGCTGACTTGTGCATTTATGTCCAGTTTGCTGTTGATGATTTTGAGGTTCCTGATATAGGTGCTGGGTGTGGTGTGGGACTGAGCTTGGCTGGTCACCAGTTGGAATCCTATGGCGAGGTGTTCTTGATGAAAATCTCTAGTACGATCTTATCAATGTTAAGCTTGAGACAGTTGACTCTCATCCATTTAGCAACTTTGGACATGCAGGAGATGAACTTGACTCTTCTGTTGGGCCTCTTGTCCGAGAGGGAGAGTATGAGTTGTGTGTACTCGGCCAGTGGCGGTTGGTAACTTTTAAAAGTAGCATTTTGTAAACGTTGGTTAAGATTTTTATGTAGGGAGCGAAGTGAGAAAGCTTAATGAACAAACATGAAGTTTGGGAGATCCTCCTTCCGAGAGTAAAAAAAAAAAAAAAAAATTGGCAAATGGTGCAAACAAATCTGGTGAGAAAGCAAGGTTTATAAAGCAGTGGAAACATATAGTTTTAAAATATTAAACACATAAAAAATGTCCCCATATCTTACTGCATTAACATGCTCAACAGTGCTTGTAATGTGAAAATTGTATAGCGCTACAACTTCAGGCCAAGCGGCTAGCTCTACATGCAGCATCGTCTTGCAAGAAAATGTTCTAACCAGGTTTTGGGAAGCACCCACACCTGCTGGCTGCAATCAGTCAATTAAAACAAAATTCAATTGCTACCTAAACTCATACCCACACTAAACCCTAAAATATCCCTTACCATTCAAAAACCCATACTCAGCCTACACCCTAAAAATGTCCTTGCCCCTCAAAAACCCATACTGCCCCTAAAAAATTCCCTGCCACCCAAAAACCCACACAAACACTAAACCCTAAAAGATTATTACCACCCAAAGACCCATACCCACACTAAACCCTAAAAGTTTCCTTGCCACCCAAAACCTATGCCTACCCTAAGCTCTAAAAAAATCCCTTACCACCCAAATACCCATACACACCATAAACCCTAAAAAATCCTTCACCACCCAAAAACCTATATTCACCCTAAACCCTAAAAATTCCCTTGCCACCTAAAAACCCATACCCATCCAAATCCTTAAGAATTCCCTTGCCACCCAGAAACCCATACCAACCCTAAACCCTAAAAAAATCCCTTACCACCCTAAAACCCATACCCATCCGAAACCCTATAAAATTCTCTTGCCATACAAATGCTAAACCCTAATAAAGTCATTATCGCTAAAAACCCATACCCGCCTTAAACCGTAAAGGCTCCCTTCCCACCCAAAACCCATACCCACCCTAAAACCTATAAAATTCCATACCACCAAAAAACCCATACCCACCCTAAGATATAGCTCACCACCCAAAAACCGATTACCACTCTAAACACAAAAAATTCCTTATCACCCAAAAACCCACACCCACCCTAGACCTTAAAAATTCTCTTGCCACCCAATAACCCAAACACACTGTAAACACCACAAAATTCCTTCCCACTACAAATCTCACACCCACCCTAAACCCTAGAAATTCCCTTGCCACCCAAAAACCCATACGTGCCCTAAAACGTAAAAATGTCCATATCACGTAAAAACCCATACCTACCCTAAAACCTAAAAAATCCCTTACCACCCAAAAACCATACCCACCCTAAACCCTAAAAATTCCCTTGCCACCCAAAAACCCACCGTAAACCCTAAGAAATCCCATATAACCTAAAAACCCATACCCACGGTAAAACATAAAAAATCCCCTACCACACAAAAACCAATACCCACCTTCAACCCTAAAAATGCCCATGCCACCCAAAAACCCATACCCACCTTTAACCCTAAAAAATACCTTACAACTAAACACCCATACCCACCCTAAACCCTAGGTGTACCTTCCTGCACAAAAGCAATCCTGCTTTCAACGCAGGCACCCTTGCACCATGACGCAAAGGTGACTGCGTTTGTGTTAGGCAGCACATTTTGCGCCAGCACAAGGAAAAGACAGGAATGCACCATATAATGTTAAATACAGCGCATTCCTGCCCTTTCCCTATTGCGCAGAGCAGCAAGGTGGCATGCTGCGCTACTTGATTTCTTGATAAATGTGCACCCAAGAACTTGTGTGTCTAATGCCTTCTTGTTTAGCTGTTCAGTATTGGGAACAGATTGAAAGCAAAGTAGATCTAGATTTACTAAACTTTAATGAGCGAGCACATGCGAATCAATTATAGCAGTAATAAAGTTCCTCTTTAAAAAGGAATTTTTATGTGAAAGTTGATGCAAGCACAGTGACAAATGCAATGCTTTGTATAGCAGGGCAATATCCCTGTGCAAAGAGAGGAGGTGGTAACAGTGAAAACACCTCTCAGATTCCATGGAAAGCAAGATCAGCCAAAGTCTGGATAAGTAACGTAATGAAATCAGGTGCAAACAATGGACAAAGGAAATTGTACAAAAACGGAAAATAATTTATGCTGACAAAAAAAAATGCGTTCCTTAGCTGCTCCATTTTATGTAAATTAGGTCATGAATTTTAGTGTTCCAGTTTCATGCAGCATGAAGAGTTGCACACTCACAATATTTTATGAAGTTTATACGCCAGGATGAAAACTGATTTAAATGTAATGCATACTCCTTAGTTTCTCGCCGGAGTATCCCGCCATTATTTGTATTTTCTTCTACTTGTTTAAAATAAAGAGCCAGGACAAAAACATGTAGGAATGAGAATAGTTTACAGAAAACAAGCCCTGACCAATGCAACTGTTCCTATTGACAGTGAGAACCCCAAGCAGCGCTTAATTTAGCCCAGCCAGCGACGTGCAAATGCACGATCGCGCATAACAAAAGACTGATTAGCATGACCAGAGGCCAAGGCTCTGAAAGTCCCTGAACTTGCTGAAAACCGGCTGGGGGAGGGATCCCGCTGCCACAGAGCACACCTTTACAAAGCTGGCAGACAGGGCAGCAGCATGATTGTCTGGTAAATCTGACAACAGCAATGATGGGGTCGAGTCAATGTATAATAGGCTCTCCCAAATCGCCGCTCGGACCTTTTTATGCTCTCACGAAGAAGAGAAAGTAAAAATGTCAAGTGGCCTGCCAAACTTTACATTCACCTGGTCACTTAATTGTTGTTTCAATGCTACCTGGTAAGTAAACAAAGCTTTTCTCTTGCGCAAGCAGCAGCTGTGTTTGTGGTAAGGCTCAGTGACAGGAAAACGTCTTGGTAATAGTTTATTGGAGATATGTGATTATTTGTTTTGAAATGGGTACATTTTGGATGATTTTCTAATAACTAGATCGAGCAGTAGCTGTTGCTTTTCTATATTGGCTTTACTAAATCCCCCTGGAGAGAGCGCCTAGCCTTTCCCACCTCCTTTTCTCTTCAAGGGACGAAGAGCGACTGTGAATGATTATACATCAAAATACCCGCGTGGGGTGCTGGCATTGGGGGTGGGGGGGATGACATAAATACAATAGATTTCCTTGGCATTTTTTCAATTTAAACAAGAGTATAGATGGAGTGAAATGGGTTACAGAGAAAGGTATGTAGGGAAGAAGGAGAAGTCGGAAAAGTCGAAGTGGAAAATAGAATATGAAAATTAAGATCCATATAGAGGGGAAAGACGAAGAAGGAGGAATTGTAAAGACCTCGAAAACTTACCTCCTAAGAAGAGACGTGATAGTGAGGCATGGACAAAGTGTATATTACACTTTGGACAAAGTGTATATTACACTTGATTAATCGACATAATTTTGGGAATTTCGCATTACACTTTTTATGTAAAATTCCTTAAATTACTCTGTTATGCCACTTTGCATATTCACGCACCATTTGTGGGAAAAAGTTACCATAAACGCACAGTAAAAACAGGACATGGGTAACTGCTCTTCATGGTGCTATAGTTGTTTTGCACTATTTTTTGCACGAAATGCACTTCACATCAAAAATTGATGTGAGGACACATTTTGAGAAAAAAAAATATAGCATCAGATGACTAATTTGCACTTAATGTAATTTTGTGAAATTTCACAGAAAATTCACATAGTTAAATGATAGCAAATTTCACACACCCCTATTGATGGCACAGATAGTAAAAAACAGAACCCGGTGAGTAAAGAGGTAGGTGCAAATTAAATGTAAGGGAAGGAGCAACTTCAGGGAGAAAGAAGGGTGGTCAGGAAACAATTCATGTGTGTGAGCCAACAAACTAACAGGGAGATCCGAGCCAGAACCGAGCCAAGGGTCAGCTCTGGCTCCAAGTGCCCATGCATGAGTTGAGCCATGAAAAAAGTTGGCATGCAAATCATGTAACAACAATATAATGCAGTCTCTCCAAAATGCACTTTTTAACATACTGAAGGGTTTCATTTTACATTTAGATTATTTCACTAAACAGAGAGGCATTTATTAAAAATGATAATTATTGAACTTGAAATTTTAAACATTCCTGCCCTCTCTTGACCAGTCCCTTCGGGTAGCCCCTTTGTACAAGTCGGTCGCTCAGCTCCTCAGATTCCTGCATGAAGTCTTCTTTCTTGGAGCAGTTCCAATGGATGCTCAGGAACTGCCTGAAGGGCAAATTGTCCCGTAGGCCCCTCAGGTGGTGGCTATTGTAGTGAAGTAATGAATTGCGTTCCGATGGCTTCCGATATGATGTAGTGTATAATAAATTTTTCTCATTCCTGATGGTGATATCAAGGAAGTCAATCTTGTCTGAGTCACAGTGTATGGTGAACTGAATATCCTCGCTCCTCTGATTCAGCCATGAATGAAAATTGCCGAGCTCAACTGAATCAGCGGTCCAGATCATCAAGATGTCGCCTATGTAATGCCTCCACAAAGTAATCCAAGTGTGATAAGGGTTACTTGTGCAGAATACGTGTGAATGTTCAAAATGGTCCATAAAAATATCGCTAGGTCTGCAGCAAAGGCCGCCCCCATCACTACACCTTTAGTCTGAAGGTAAAAATAGCCTTGGAAAAAGAAGATATTCTGCATCATTGCGATACAGAGTAGTTTGATAATAAACTTAGTAGGTACAGCCACGGGTGCTGTTCTCCGTTCCAGGGCTATCTTCATCACTTCAAGGGCCTATTCTTGGGGTATACTGATGTAGAGTGACCTGATGTCTAGGGTCACTAGAAGTTGTTGGACCAGGTCGAATGGTTGCTGGTCCATTAGGTTGATCGTCTCCATCGTATCCCTTACGTATGCCTTAGTTGTTTCTGCAATGGGCTTAAGAAAGAAGTCCACGTATCTACACAGAGGCTCGAGTAGAGATCCGCAACCTGAAACGATGGGTCATCCAGGCGGGCAGGTATCCTTGTAGATCTTAGGTAATGAGTAAATGGTTCGGTGGCGAGGCTGCTGTTAATTTAGAAACAGAAATTCCAAGTTGGAGAGGAATCCTTGCTCTACACCCTCCTTTGTGATTTCCAAGATCGCTTTCTCTAGTTCTTTTGTGGGGTCTGACTCTGACCTCAGTCTCCTATAGCTGATTCCATCTTGCAATTGGTTGAAGATCTCAGTTGTGTATTTGGTAACATCCTGCACTACAATAGCACCGTCCTTGTCAGCTGGCTTAATCACGATTTCCTTATTCTGCCTCAAGGACACTATGGCTTCTCATTCCGTTTTGGTGACGTCGTAGTTAACGGTTTTCTTTGTCTTTAAGAACCTTGGAAACATCTCCCAATACCACGCTCTCATATGCAAGAATTTTGCTGGTCATGGCATGGGACGGTGGGACAAAAGTAGATGGCATCCTCAATCCTGTCTGGGAAGTCACCCCCGGTGCAGGAGATTGTCTGAAGAAATAGCGTAAGCAAATCTTCCTCAAAAAACGGTGGAGCTCTGTCTTTATGGTGAATTGATTCGGATGGGCAGTGGGCACAAAGGAAAGACCTTTGCTCAACACCTTAGTATCTTCTTCTTTGAGAGTGTAAGAGCCGATGTTCACTATTGGGTTCTCCGGTTGTTTTACCACCTGTAGACCCTGCGGCGGGTTTGAATCTCTCCATGGCTCTCTGGTTGGAACCGGACCTGTTTCTGTGCTCTCAAGCAGCATACTTTAATTTGGGGTCGAAACGTCAACAGTGTTTCCCTTGTGTGCCAGTTTGGTCAACAGTGATTTTTTGCTGTGCATGTACAAACAATGGCTATGTATTCGCTATCTGCTAACAGTGAGGCTGAAGAAAGCCGTTTCTACTGTAAATAATGGTGTGCTGCATTTATTGTCACTACTTCTTCTATTCCCTCCTCCAACCCTCACTTGATGCGCACTACCTTTCCCCTTTCTACCCCCTTTTTACGTGGTGCACCTGTTTGGTACAAAACTATATTTTGTGTTGATATATGAGCATCAGTTCAATGCGATTAAATAACATTGGACTATGAATTATGGAATACTAGCTCTTGAGACTTGAATATCCCTTTAATCCACACTATCTCTGTGGGGACTTGGTCATCTTTATATTCACACACTATGTCTGGGGAGACCTGGGCATCTCTGTAATTACAGTCTATCTCCATGATGCTTGAACATGACTATAATCACACACTATCTTTGTTGAGATGTGGTCACCACTATCTCTGTGGGAACTTGAACATCATGATATTCGCACACTATCTGTGTGGAGACTTGAACATTGTCTTTAAACATTGTTCACTGGGGACTTGTACAAAATTGCATTTACATCCTACCTCAGTGGGACTTGAACACAATCCTCTTCCCTGTTCACTATCCTTGTAGGGACTTGAGCATCACATTCCTCACATGCTATCAGTGTGGGGACTTGAACATGATAACCTACACAGACAGTCTCTCCCTGGGTACTTGAACACTCCTATACTCACACACTACCTCTGTTTGAATATGAACATCCTTATCTTCTGTGTGGTGACTTGAACATTGTCTATTCACACTAGTTCAGTGAGGTTGAACAATATTAACTTTACGAAATTTGCTGGGACTTGAATATCAAACTAACTACTCACTATCTCTGTGGGGTTTTGAACATTACTATAATCACACACTATCGCTGTGGGGACTTATACATCACCATAATCACACACTGTCTCTCTAGGGCTTCGAACACCACTATAATCACACTCTATGTGGAGACTAGAACATGCCAATATATTTACACTATCTCTTGATATGAACATCATTATCCTCACACACTATCTGTGTGTGGAATTGAACCCGGTCTTTACACACAATTACATTGAAGATGTTAACCCAATTTTCTTCACACACTATCTCTGTGGGTGCTTACAAATCACTATAATCACACACTATCGTTTTGGTGGATTAAACATCACTATGATCACATACTATCTCTGTGGGGTCTTGGTCATCACCATATTTACACATTCTCTTTGTAGGTACTTGTACATCACTCTGGTCACAAATTATCTCAGGGGACTTGAACATCACTATAATCACTCACTCTCTTTGTAGGAAATTGAACACCCTATAATCGCTCTCTGTCTTTGTTGGAACTTGATCATAATTTCCTGCACGCACTATCTCTGTGGGGGCTTGAATATTCCTATGGTCACACACAATCTACGTTTAAACATGAACATCATAATGTGGATTGAACATTGTCTTTATAGACTATTTCAGAGGGGACGTGAAAACAATTGTCTTCACACACTAACTCCATTTGGAGTTGAAAATCACAATAAGCAAACACTATCTTTGTGAGGACTTGAACATCAGTATAATCACACACTGTCTCTCTGGTCACTTGAACATCACTATTAGCACACACTATCTTTGTGAGAACTAACACTAACATCGTTCTCTAAGCCTGTGAGGAAATTACACTGGCTACCCATCAGAGAATCACCTTCAAAGCTTTTTGTATCACTTACAAAGCCTTATATGATGATGGAACTATGTTCATGCAAAACAGTTTCAACTGGTAGACTCCCAACAGGCTACTAAGATCCTCTAGTGTCAAATCTGTGATCCTGCTCAAATTCAAATGCACGGCCTGGGGTGGCCGCAGCTTCATGTTGGATGCCTCTACTGCCTGGAATAAACTTCCTCATAATATTAATACTTCCCTGAATCACCTTGTCTTTAGAAAATATTTGAAGACCGGTTATTCAACTCTGGATAGTCTCTTCCCCAGTCTTTGACAGTCAAAATACCTTTGGGTATTTATGCGCTCAACAAATTCAACTAACAATAATCACACACTATCTCTGTGGGGACTTGAACATCACTATAATCACACACTATCTTTGTGGGGACCTGAACTTTCCTATAATCACATACAATTTATGTGTGGGTTTAAACATCCCTATCCTCACATTCTACCTGTTTGGAGACTTGAAGATTTTCTTTATACACTATTTCACTGGTGACCTGAACAATATTATCTTTACGCACTATCTCTGTGGGCACTTGAGCATCACATAATCACACAGTATCTCTGTGGGGTCTTGAATATGCTTATAGTCACATACAATCTATGTTTGGACATAAACATGATAATCCTCACATACCTATTATATGGATTGAACATTGTCTTTACATACTATTTCAGAGGGAATGTGAACACAATTGCCTTCACATACTATCTCTATTGGGAGTTAAAATCTCAATAATCACATGCCATCTTTGTGAGGGCTTGAACATCACTATAACTGTACACTATCTCTGTGGGGATATGAACTTCACTCACAATATTTTTGTGGAGACTTGAAAATCATGATAATCACACACTTTCTCTGTGGGGATTTGAACATCACTATAATCACACACTGTCTCTTTGGGACTTGAGTATTACTATAATCACACACTATCTCTGTGGAGACTTGAACATCACTATAATCACACACTATCTCTGTGGGGACTTGAACATCACTATAACCACACATTATCTTTATGGGGACCTGAAAATTCCTATAATCAAACACAATTTATGTGTGGGCTTAAATATCCCTATCCTCACATTCTACCTGTTTGGAGACTTGAAAATTTTCTTTATACACTATTTCAGTGGTGACTTGAACAATATTCTCGTTACACACTATCTCTGTGGGGACTTGAGCATCACAATGATCACACGCTATCTCTGTGGGGACTTGGCTATGCCTGTAATCACACGCTATCTATGTTTGGAGATGAACTTCATAATCCTCACACACTTCTTGTGTGGCTTGAACATAGTCTTTACACACTATTTCAGTGGGGATGTAAACACAATTGTCTTCACACACTATCTCTGCTGGGACTTGAACATCACTAGAACCACAAACTATCTGTATGGGGACCTGAACATTCCTATAATCAAATACAATTTATGTGTGGGCTTGAATACGCAACTCCCATGGTTTTTTACGCATTCCTAGATTTACCACAATTGGTAAACCTGGGAATGCATCAAAAAAGATGCACCTCCCCAGGGAAGGCATAAGAAGGAGAAATATTTTTATTTCTCTTTGTTTTTTCCCTCTTTCTATATGTGCTGCGTTCTGCAGCACACATAGAAAAGGGAAAAAGCTCAGAGGATTGATTTTGTGCAGGATGGTGTCCCTCCCTGCACAAAAACAATCCTGCTCCCAATGCAGACACCCTTGGGCTAAGGGTCAAGGTTGGCTGCATTGGCACTAGGCAGTCAAAAGGGCTCTGTATTGTTTTATATAGGGCACATTCTTGCTCTTTCCCTACCACGCAGCGCAGCAAGGTGACTTGCTGTGCTGACCTGCGTGACTTTGGCATAAATATGCCCCTTCGTTTTTTTCCTGAGTGACTCAGTCAACACAAAGAAAACACCCATAAAAGTTATCAGGAAGCTTTTGATATTCGCTTGGAATATCCCTGTATTGAGTTAGAGGTAGTTTGGGTAGTTTTTCTATTTTTATGTGTATCACCTGTATTTCACCAAGGGAAAAACCATTGTAAAGTTTCACACCCTGCTTTTATCCAGATATTCCTCTAAAATACAACCAATCTTCAAACACTATCATAAATGATGACAGCACTACATAACTTGGTGCTAATTTTATAGATCTCAGAAGCATTAAAGGTGGAGTCAGGGGAGCATTTTCAGTGAACGTGGCCAACAGAAAATAACCATGGCCTTGCTGCATCCTGGTCAGAAATGGGGGTGCCTTGAATATGAGAGTGCCTGAAATGCAAAAACAAAAACGCTACAACATAATTCTGCCAAAATGCATGATTTTGGTCCTGCAGCTGCAGTGTAGAGGAAGGCTTCAATGAAAATAACATGGTTCTGAATCCCCCACCAGGGCCTTTGCCTACCTGCGCCGTCCAACAGCTTTGACAGATTAAAGCTGGGGCTCATTGCTGCTGAGGAAGAAATCACTTTATCCAATGCAAAATTAAGTTATCTTCTAGTCCCATACATATAGCGCTGGACTACATAGAGGATTTTTCAAAATAATGCTCTTTTGAACTCCATAATTGAACTCCATATTTTAAGTCACTGCTGCTAAACGAGTGATAGAGTTTTGAAGCTAAGAGAGGGTCAAGATTAGCCTTTTTCTAAAGAAGAAATAAAATACCTTCTTAAGAGGTTATGTAATGTTATGTTTTGAAAACAGTTCTTGCCAACTTGATGGTCAGGAGTGTGCATGGCTTCATGTGGGTGGGATGGAGGGTACTGATGCATAGTGAGATCTATTGCTTGTACTGCATAACATGATGAGTTCCCTTGTGTTGCACAGGTGCTTTCTATCTTAGATGTCTCAGCATGAATGTACACCCTGGTTGTTCCTCCCTTTCTACAATCTGTGCACCTGATGCCTGAGGGAGGTTACCAACCCCTTTTTTACGTCACAGGGTGAAATTCACCCTTTTCCAATTGTGTGGCCAGGGATCTCACTTCCGAACTAGTATCCCGATATATAGTGGATACAGTTTTGTTAAATCAGATAATGGGAATGGGGAAGATCTGCGGACTTTGCAACTGTCCCTTCCACCTCTCCTCTCTCGACCTTGAGGTGATCCGGAGGATGAGGCGGACGGCATTTACCAGCAACACCATGACTGGTGCCCTTGATGGAACTTAAACGATGCCCCCTTGGCGGAAACCAAAATCTGTTCTTACTGCGGTGCCCGAGCAACTTTGGCTGGTGCCCGGTGGAGCTGTCACATGCAGCTATAGATGAGTTTGCCTCTGGTTCACCCCTCGGCCGGCACCTACCCAGCCGGACATGAGACATTGTTTTCCTCGCCTCTCCGATGTGTTTTCCTACCTGCATTCCCTACCCCTGTTTACCATTCCCCCTCTACCTCTTCGCTCCCCATAAGATGTGTGTTCGCGCTAATAATCTTGCATAATTGTGTAATCTCATGTTTTTTTCTTTTTGCCTATGTCTATACTTGTCTATGTAATTATGGAACCTGTAACTCACTGATCCTCACGTAAAGCGCTCTGATACCTCCGGGTCTAGCCAGCGCTATATAAAACTTTGCAAATACAAATAAATAAATAAATAAAGATAGATAGCTAGATAGACGACAGACAGACGGGTACATAGATTGATTGGATGGATGGATGGATGGTTGGTGGATGGATGGACGGACAGACGGATGGATGAATGGATGGATGAATGGATGGATGGATGGATGGATAGCCAGATGTACATACAGATAGAGGGATGCATAGATGGACAGGTGCACAGATGGACTACGATGGATAGATTGAAGGAGAAACAAAGATAGACAAATATCAATCTATTTTATTTAAAGATGGCTAAGTTACATGAAGAGGGATCGAAACAGGTCAGGATAGAGGTAAATAGAGAGACAGATTGCTCTAGATAGAAATGCATTTAAATTCAATTCAGAGTATCTATCCTTTCTTTCTTTCTTCTTTACTCCTTCCTGTCTTTCTAGTATGTCTCTTCAACCTGTCCCGCAGCTTGTCTTACACTTTTCCTGTCTTTTCCTGTCTCTCCCCATTTCTATTTTATATTTCTCCCTGTTTTTCTCTTTGTCTTTCTTCCTGTCTTTCCATCTATTTCTGTCTTTTGCCCGCTGTTTTTGTCCCCCTTCCTGTCTCTCCCTCCTTATGACTGTCTATGAAGGTTACAGTGTAGCTAGACAAGATAGAGCCTCGGGGCGAGGCGGAGGCTTAGCCATTATTCATAGGGACACTTATCGCGCTAAATTTGAGCCCATTCTAAGTACCAATTGCGAAGCTCTCGCATTTACTATTAATCTTACACACAAACAGGCGTTTAAAGGAACCCTGGTGTACAGGCCACCTGGAGCTCGAACCAAATTTCTAGCTGCACTCATTGAAATTATGGAATCAGCAATAGAATCCCCGACTTATACAATTCTTGGGGATTTTAATTTTCCTTTGGAAAACTTGGAAAACAAAGATACACTCCAACTTATTACTGATATGCAGGCAATAGGACTGCAGCAGCTGGTGAAGGGCCCCACGCATGAAGCCGGACACACGCTGGATGGCCTGTTTACGAATGACCATGGCATTGAGTTGGTAGCAACACTACCTTTGATCTGGTCTGACCACCAAGCCATTATTTTTAGGATCCGGATGCTACCACTCAAACCCCCTCAGACCAAAGATAGGGCACCAGTGGGGGCGCGGATGTGGAAAAACGCAGACATACCACATCTCTCAAATCTCTTGCTGTCATCTGCTCCAGAAAGCGGAGACAATATTGAAACTATGTCCATTAAATTTCAGGAATGGATCTTAAAAGCAGCGAACGAAGTTGCTCCTGAAAAAACTTATCGCCCCAATAGAACCACTCCATCTGCCCAGTGGTATACAGAAGAGCTGCGACTTCAGCGTCAGTTCTGTAGAAATTTAGAAAAGCGCTGGAGAAAGCACTATAGTCCATTGGCTAAGCAAGAATACAAAAGTGCTCTGGCTATATATAAGAAAGCTATCACCACACAAAAGAATCTTTTCTTCACTGGTCGTATTGAGCACGCCCAGAACTCAGCTAGGATGTTATTTCAGGTGGTGAACTCTCTGTCTAGTCCTCCAGCTGGCTCCACATTAGAGAACTCGCAGGAATTCTGTACCGCCCTAGCCACATTTTTTACTACTAAAGTAATGGATATTTACTCCACTTTTTCTAAAGAGCCGGTAGGAAGAACCACTGATTTAACTATTCAACCAGCACTGAAGCACCCTTCCTTTACCCAGTTTCAGTCAGCTACCGAAGAACAGGTCAACGCACTTGTTGGCAAAATTAAATCAGGCTCTCCGTTGGACCCATGTCCTCCGACCATAATGAACCAACTACACAATGTGGTTACCCAGCCGCTGACCAACATATGCAACTCCATCTTTAGGATAGGTGTCTATCCACAGACCTGGAAGAAGGCTATTGTTAAACCCCTGATTAAGAAGCCATCTTTAGACCCTACCATCACTTCCAACTACAGGCCAATTGCCTGCCTTCCATTTCCTGCCAAAATAGTGGAGGCAATAATGAATAAACAGCTCTGAGTTTATTGAACAACATAAGCTCTTAGATGACACTCAGTTCGGGTTCCGGAAGGGACACGGAACTGAGACAGCATTGATAAAGGCCTCGGATGAAATTCGAGAGATCATGGATTCGGGAGGTGCTGTAGTGCTCATCTTATTGGACCTGTCAGCTGCTTTTGACACGGTCGACCACGTCATCTTGGTCGACCGTGTCGCAGCCCTTGGAATTAGTCATCTGGCTAAAGACCTTATAGCCTCCTTCCTTGTTAATCGCAAACAGGCAGTCAATCTGGGCAACTACTACTCGCCCACTTCTGAACTGCCCTGTGGAGTCCCTCAAGGATCCTCGCTAAGTCCCACGCTTTTTAATATCTATGTTGCGGACTTGGCGAGGGTTATTAAATCACATGGGATGCGATTAACTACCTACGCGGATGACACCCAGCTTGTGCTGGCGGTGCATAAGAACGGTCCAGTGGTAGCAGCTAAGTTTCAGGAGGGGTTACTGGATGTACAATCATGGATGCACAGTAACTGCCTGAAACTTAATGCAGAGAAAACCGAAGTTATGACTTTCGGTAAGATCTCCCCCGAATGGTCTCCAACTTGGTGGCCCAGTCAGATGGGCTCCCCCCCGATTCCAGCTGTCAAGGTTAGGAATTTGGGAGTGATTTTTGATAACAGGCTATCTTTTGGTTATCATGTCAACAAGGTGGTCTCTGCTGCATTCTTCGTGCTGAAGAAAATAAAAAAACTCATGCCATACCTACCCGCTTCGGCAGGGAAAACACTGATTACCACCTTAGTGTTTTCGAAGCTGGACTATGGAAACGCCCTCTTCCTTAGCACTCACAAATACATCCTGAACAAATTGCAGTCCGTGCAAAATGTGGCAGCACGAATTCTGCTTAATATTCCTTGGCGACACTCTACTTCAGCAGCCATACGCCATCTACATTGGCTAAGAGTGGAGAGCAGAATTAAATTCAAGGCTCTCTGCATCGCCTACAAGGCCATTCATCAGACTGGACCAAAGTTCTTAAAGGAAGCTTTTCAGGTGTACATACCTGGAAAGAATCTAAGATCAGCAGCAAGCCACCTATTGCATGTTCCCCGAACAAGAACGGCCACATGGGGAGATAGACGCTTCCTGGTAGCGACCCCCATACTGTGGAACACACTCCCCTTGTATATTAAAACAGCACCAACACTCATTGCCTTCCGTAAGGCTCTGAAAACTTGGCTATTTAATCAATAAGTTCCTGTCCTCAATTTTGTGTATCCTAGAGAATCTCATTGCGCCTAGACACCCTAGGGTATTAGTTGCGCATTAAAAATCCCATAAATAAATAAATAAATAACTTTATTTCTCTCTCCTCAATTCTAACTCTGTATTTCCTTGACTCTCTCACCCATATGTCTCATATCTCCCAATTTATCCCTATTTTCCCTCTTTCCTTGTCTCTGTGTTTCTGTCTTACATTTTCCCTGTCTATTGCTGTATATCTATCTTTCGATGTCTCTCACTATATTTAATTTATCTGCCTCTCCTGTCATTCTTGCGTCCTCCCCTGTCTCCCCTTATATCTCCAACTTTCTCTCCCCTGTCTATCTCTCTCACTGGTTTTGTCTGACTTTCATTATGTCTAATTCTCTCTCTCCTGTTTATGCCTATCTTTTTATTTGTCTCTCTTACTTTTACCTCATCCTTCTCTCCCCTAAGCTGACTCACCTTGGTTCTCTCCCCGTCTCTCTTTGTTTTCTCTGATGTTGTCCATTTCTCCCTATGTTCCTCTTACTTTATGAGGCTGTTTTCCTCCCTCTTCATTCTTTCCACATATTCCTTTACCTGAGCCTTTCTTATTGTCTTGGGCGAAATGCACATTAGAGGCGCAATGCTTTATTTGCAGGTACTCAGTCATTTATACTAACTGGAAGGAGATGAAGAGGATGTGGCATTACAGCCAGAGCTGCCGATTGCAGAAATGGGAAGCCAGGTTCGACTCTCGGCGTCCGCTCAATATCCTGTAATTATTGGCAAGTCACCTAACCTCCCAGTGCCTACCAAAAATGAACGTGTCTTTGTGTAACGTAACTGATGGTCATTTAAAGCACTCCAATACCTCACGGGTGAGTTGGTGCTATATAAACCTGCAAAGGTTTCAGACCTGAAAGGTTAGAACTGCAAAGCTTTGGGTTTAGTTGCTTTCTATCTGTATTATACATGAACTGAAACAAAGTGAATAGCACGACTGTTCGCAAGGGTACCAGATTTATTTGTTTGTCACTTTGTTTCCGAGACTTGGTCCAGAGTTGCCGGGAGCAGGGGATAGTGGACAAGTTGCAAATAAATACATGCTTACATTGAAAGATGAATAGCTAGAGTCTTGAATTGTCAGCATGTAGTGCACCAAAGTCTTCCCTCTCGTTTGCTTCACTAACAAAAATTACAAAAAAAACAATTTTTCAAAAACTATTGACTTTAGTTTGTGCGTTGTCAATCTGGGCATTGTAGTGCATAACCATATGGTTATTGGTAGACTGCAAAGAAATAAACAAATTGCAGTTTCTTCTTTTCGGGCAGCCCTTGTCAAATACCTATTAATTGTGCAAACTGTCACTTGCAAAATATTTTTTTTTTCAAAAGCGTTCTTCCGTGGTTCGTTGTTAAATTCAGTGTCCGCACTATTTACAAACCCCTTGCGACACCGATGCATCACTTTTACTTTGGAAAAATGTGAGTACCGGCGGCAGAGGGGGCTTGTAAATAAGCCCGCATGTTTTCAAGACTGTTTCTCATTGCTGCAATCAACCTGTGTTTGGATGTTGGGGGAGGGGAGGTGTTCCTTTCATTCCTAACTTAAATGCTCACCTCTGTGATCAGCCGAAACACAAAGGCTGCGATCTGCATACATTAACACTTTGACGGCTGCCCAGGAAAGTGCTCTACCTAGAAGGAACTGCGAACCACCTGCTTTACTTTATGAAAAAGGTATGCTATGCAAATGGTACACTTCTCTCAAGGCATAGATTAGGGAAAATAATTTGCAAAGATGTAGACTTATTTGGGACTGAGTGCTTTTGAAAAACAGCACTGTGAGTTGTGTAGCTTAGATGCGTTGCAAGTGATTGTTTTGCACTGCCTAAATGGTAGGCTGGTAAGATAGTTCAGAGGGCTGAGCGTCTCTCCCCGGAAACATACGGGTCACTGCTGGTTTAAGTCCTGACATGGAAAAGGATGATGTCTATACAAATATCTAGGGTTATGGTGGCTTCTTGTACGTAATTGGCTAGTTTTTTTTTATTGCACACTACATGAATAAGAAATATTGGTTACCGTTCCAATATTAAAACAGTGGTTGCACCAACAACAAAGGAATGATGGATTGACTAAGGCAACAGTATATGCTTTTATATAGTAATATTGTGCCTCGAGCTTATCTCATGCACACAAACCCTGATTAATTTAATCTCACAAATTGCAGGTTCAAACTGCCCAAATAGCGAAGCCACAAATGTGTGCTTCCCTAGGGCATAGTACTTATTGGTGCACAATTTGCATCTATTTCTCATGTGCATCACCCAGAATGGGAAACTATACAAAACATGCATATAATTCATCAATTCCCAGGTTCAAAAACTGGGATTTCAATTATATACACACCTTGAACCCGCAATTTGTGTCAGGTTGTACCTAACACAAATCACAGGTGCAAAGTCCAATGTGCTTATGCAGAAATAATGTATGGCGTTTGAAAAAATCGACTACGTAAAGAGTATACCTATAATTGGCCTTTACAAACAAAATCTTAAAACTACACCTTTATATGCACTCCGAGATATGGACATATGTGTTTTTTTCTAATTCACAGAAAATTCCATTGTTCATTTGGCAAGCTGCCCAAGGTGCAGGTTTCAAGCATACATCTGTACATGTCATGCAACCTTTTTTTGTAGGCCTTTCACCTGTGCAGAAGTTTACACTCAATCTGTATTGGAAACACATTTTTTTAAAATCTGTATTGTGGAAATATTTCTCTGTGTGGCAAAACCTGCTCTGAACTAAAATGACCACCATGAATCTGCTCCAGTGTGTATAGTCCTATATTTGAATTAAATAGATATCTTTTTTTCTTTCAGTAATTTATTCGTATTTAGGATGGAATATATTATACAGGCTATTTCAAGAAGAAAAGTACATGGCATCCATGCTCATTAAGGCATTTTGAGACGACTGTTATCTTTATTGTGATATTATCAGATAAATCACTTAACTTATGTAAGTGTGTGAGAGAGAAAGAGAGAGAGGGAGAGAGAGAAAGAAAGAATAGTTCTAGAGGGAGAGGAGATTAAGGGGTACAGATGTTTAATACATGGGATTCTGCAATTCCTGTGTATAAACTCATCTGTATAAACTCATCTCTAATTTCTTTATAATAGGCAACTTGTCACGCACCCAGACATCTATTATAAAGAAATGATGTCAGAGCTCAACTGTACTAACTACGTGTCTAATTAAGTGCACCAGTCTTTTCTCCCCCGTTGTGCCTTACTTACCTGGTGATATCGAGACTTTGAGACAGTAATTGTTAAACATCACGAGGATTACACGGAAAGTATGCTGTCTCACAAATTGCATCTTGGGAGTTAGAGTGTGGCCAACAATGGGGCGTGTGATTAAGTATAAACTGGGACATTGCACGTAAGAGGACACACCTCAGAAGAAGGCAATATGCTGAAATGCGTCAGGTGCCTCTGACACGTGATTACCTGCACTAATTGAAATAAAGCACCTTTGTCCAGGAACCGGGTTTTAGCGCATTTCTTGTTTGGATGTTATTTGCGGGAATTGCTGTCTCCCGTATTTGCCATGACCGCCCTGCAGGGTTGGGGGTCCCCGTCGATCTAGATATATATATACATATATATATATATATATATATATATATATATATACATATATATATATATATACATATACATATACATATATATATATATATATATATATATATATTTTCCCTAATGCATGTGTAGAGATTGCAGGATTTTTAAGTATTTTTGAAATAAGACATTTTTCCTAATTATATATTTATTTTACCTAAAAGTCACTTACTGGTGCTAGGCAAATTCTAGACCAAATTTGAAAGTCAGCATAAGTGGGTGAGAAATGCCCTTTATCATAGGTGTAAGAAAAATGTCCTCTGTTGTCACTGCTAGCATGAGCAACAAGTAGGGAATTTGATTCTGACAGCTCGTTCTTTTCAAGTATCATTGCAGAAAGTTTTCTTCTTCTAAAGAGATGAGCTCTCCCCATTTCCTCCATCATGTGCCTCAACTATATATATAGTTGTTTAGCTGCACTGAAGATGGTGCCTCAGTGACAGCCTCATACTAAGGGGCATATTTACAAGCCCCTTTGCTTCACTCATGCAAGAGCGATGCAAATTAAAAATGAGATTCATAAAGTCAAGCCAGGCCATCTTGTGTGGTCCTAAGTGGCTTCTTAAATCTTGAGTAATGCAATACAGCGCATATCGCGGCACTGTATTACTATGCGCCATGGAGCCATTTCCATGCGAGTTGCATGAGTGTTCCCACGCAACATGCATTGATTTTGATGTATTTCCAGATTTACCAGAAGTGGTAGAGCCGGCAATTAACCAAAAACCTACACCTTCCCAGGTGAGGCGTAACAGTTATCGCCTCTTTCTACGTGTGCTGCATTCTGTAGTATACATAGAAAGAGGAAAAAGCCTCAGGGAATTGTTTTAGTGATGGAAGATGCCTGCACAAAAACAATCCTCAATGCAACGCAGGCAAGGGTGCCGGCGTTGGCACTAGGCAGCCAAAAGAGTGCCAGTGCAGGGCAAAAGGCAGGAATGCATATTAATATATACACGGTGCCCTTATTAGACCTGGTGTCATCTCTTGACATCGAGACTGTGTCTTACGCTGAAGATACACAGCTTATTTTAACCCTGGATAAAGAATCCACAGCAGGAGAAGAACATTTCCAACAATGTCTCTCTGCTGTTTTTGAATGGATGACGGCCAATCCCCTCAAGTGCAACAGCCAAAAGAGATTATGCTGCTGGGAAAATGTAACATCTTCACGCCCAAACTGTGGTGGCCAACAGATACAGCACCCCACCTAAGACAGTGGCTACTGTTAAGAACCTAGGGGTTAGATTTAATACCTCCCTCTCCATTCACCAGCAGGCACTGTCGGTGGCAGGAGCCTGCTTCTATTGGATAAAAACTCTTTAAAAAATTCTTTGACCTCCTTCAAGCTACAGCTCATAAGACCGTGGCAGTAGCTTTGATCTTATCACGCCTAGACTATTGTAACAGTCTCTACGCAGGAGTAAAGAAGAGTACTCTGAAAAAGCTGCAGACTTTTCAAAATGCAGCATTCCGAATGGTACTGAAACTACCAAGGGGGTCATCTGCCTCTGAGGCCCTCCAAATCCTACACTGGTTGCCAATACACAAGAGGATTCTCTTTAAGATCCTGCTAATAACCTTCAGAGCTGTAAAACAAAGTGGCCCCAAATACCTCAGGACTAGAATAAAAGCTTTTGTACCTGCACGCAATCTGAGATCCTCCATGGAAAATCTGTTAGTACTCCCCCATTTCCTGGATCTTCGCAGTACCAGATAGTCTGGCCTTATCTCTCATCTGATAACGGCACCATCAGAGACCACACTCCTTGACACTCAGCTTACCCGCTTTCAGCGCCAAGATGCTCCATCGGAGTGAAAGCCAATGCTTTACAAATGCTTTACAAATGACTTCATTCATTCATTAATATAAAGAAAGGTGCATTCCTACCCATTCCTTGTCACGCAGTGCAGCACAGCAAGGTGACTTACTGCGCTGCAGTGTATGACTTGGTCATAAATACGGCCCTAATATATTGCAGTTCATTGACAGGCTAAAGTGCATACAAAAATATAGGAACTTTATTAAAGTGATTGTTGGGAACAACTGTCTTATGTTATGAAAGTTCAGTTCGCTAATGCAGATTTCTGTTTGTGTAACTACCCACAGAAAAGACTTCTGGTTGGTGCACTGGTGAATAGTGACATTTATAGTGCTCGGAGGTCCCATCTTGTAACTGAAAACACTGAGAATATGCCAGTCATAATTTAAAAATAGTTTTACAGTATAAGGTAGGCGGTCTCAAAATGTGATTTAGACCCAAAGTGATGCAAACCCAGTGCAAACTATTGTAGTGGGGTTTACTTTTCAACGCAAATCATGATTTGCATTGAAAAGCTCCCTAAAGTAACAGAAATTAGTGTTGTGACAAAATATTGAGTTGGAAATATTGGATGCAGAAATATCAAGAAAAAATATTGAAACACTACAATATTGTGATGCAGAAATATAGTTGTCAATATCGATTTTTTTTTTAGATTAGTATTATAGTTTTCAAGAATATCATTGTAAATATTGTTTTCAATAATATAGTTGTAAAAATATTGTTTTTTAAATATCGCTTTGTTATAAATATAATGTTTTTAAATATAGATTGTAAAGTTAAGTTTATTTCTAATTTTTAATTTAATTATAAGAGTAATTTAAACTTTTGTAGTGAGTTGCTAGGTTTGTAGGTAGGAAGTTATTCAAGTATAATTAAGTAATTAATAATAATAATAATTTTTATTATCGATATTTAATTGATTAATAATTATCTAAATCATTTACCAAGTTATTTATCAGGTGTAGGTTGCTAGGTTTGTAGGGGTGCAGGGTGGGAAGTTAATTACGTAATGATGAATTAACAACTTATGAACACTTTATTATTATACAATTGATTATTATTTTGTAATTATATTTTGTAAGTTATTTGTGCGTGTTGGTGAGTTTGTAGGGATATAGGGTGGAAAGTTAATTGGTAATTAACAAAGTAATGCATAAATAATTAAGAACAGATTGATTAAGGATTACATATTAATGTATCAATTAATATTTAATTCACAATTGATTATGGCATGAAGTGTGGTTTGCTAGGTTTGTGGGGTATAGTGTGGTATTTTACTTAAGTAATAAATAATGGCCAATTTGTTTTTATTGATAATTGATTATTAATTTGGTTAATAATTATGCTAATTGTTTTTTTATATATTTTTTGGGTTAGATAATAAAGTTTATATTACGCTCTTTATTATATTATTAGTGTTTTGTTTCATGTATGTTATGTGTTTGAAGTGAACTACTAACCCTACTGTTGCACAGACTGGAGTGGGAGTAGTGGATTTTACCTCTCCGAAGTGCAGTGATTTCCCTGCTGTTGCACAGACTGGATTGGGATTAGTCAATTTTACCCCTTGAGAGCCCAACACTTTTTCTACTGTTGCAAAGACTGGAGTGGGAATAGTAAATGTTACCCCTCTGACATCCAATGCTTTCCATACTGTAGCACAGATATTCAATGAAAAAATGATATAATGATTTAAAAATTAAATATTTAAATAACAACAATTAATAAAGAAAACTAAATAATTTCTCACCCTATTCCCCCTACAAACTGAACATGTTGCTAAATTAG
This sequence comes from Triturus cristatus, assembly GCF_964204655.1. Lineage (NCBI taxonomy): Eukaryota > Metazoa > Chordata > Amphibia > Caudata > Salamandridae > Triturus > Triturus cristatus. The sequence goes on from NC_140581.1 coordinate 940,455,407, forward strand.
CAATAACTAATTATACTATGCAAAATATAAATTACAAATCAGAAACTAAACCCAAATAAATGAAAGAACAACTAATCAATTAAAACATTACATAATAACCATTTCAAAGTCCAGGTTCAAGATGGTTGTCATTGGGTCGTTTGAGTGCGTGGTCAGTAGGAGGGTGTTCTTGTGGATGATTAATGTGATGCCTCCTCCTGGTCGGTCCGTGCAGTCCTTGTAGGTGATTTTGTAGCTGTCAGGGATGGTGATGGCGATGTCCGGCCCGGATCAGGGGTTGATCAAGGTTTCCGTGAAGAAGGTGATATCGGGAGAGGAGGTCCCAGATTTCTGTGGCGTGTTTGTGGAGGGATCGCACATTGAAGAGGATGTAGTTGAGTCGGTCGAGTGTGCTGCTGGTCGGTTGGACGGCAGGAGGATCTGGCATGCTGGCATGGGTGAGGATGTGGCTGCAGTTCTGGCAGGAGAATGGTCCTTGGGTCTTCTTCGGTGACGTGAGGTGACGGGCAGTATGGTGTCCTGAGTTGTGGGTGAGGAGGGTGCTGGCATCATAGGTGTGGAAGGTCTGAGAACCAGGTTACCAGGCGCTGGGCATGGTCCAGGCACAGACCGGTGCAGACAGGCCTATCTTTGGTGCGCCAGCGGCTGCCATTCAGTTGTGCTGGGGAGCTGGACAGTTGGGTGGCAGGAAATGAGGGAGCGGGAAGGATCACTGGAGGGGGCGGGCCCTGCGGGTCACGGCAACATGGACGAGGGTGGCAAACAAACGGAAGAAAAAGGTAAAAAAAAGGCAGAAATCAGAAAAGAGAGGCAGAGGGACAGCCCAGCAGCAGAGCAGTGATGCTCTACCATTAGACCACCATATATGAGGCGCAGGCAGGGGCCTGCGGGTGGACGTGGGCCTCGACCAAGGGTCAGAAGCAGCAACAGGGGCAGCAGCAGCTACCAGGCAGAGCTTGGCTGTGAAGGGAGTAAGTCCTCTAGAAAGTCGATGTTTGCTACTTCCACTCCAATCTAAGTAAAAGTAGGGAAAGTGTTGAATTTCGGAGAGGTTAGATTTAATATTCCCACTGCAATGTAAGCAACAGCTGGAAAAGTGTTGCACTTCAGAGGGATTAAATTTACTATTCCCACCCCAATATATACGAAACCGAAAGAAAAGTACTGGACTTAAAAGGGGTTATATTTACTATTCTCACTCCATCCTAAGCAACAGTAGGGAAAGTGTTGGACTTTGAAGGGGGTATATTAGCTATCCTCACCTCAATTAAGCAATAATAAGGAAAGCATAGGAATTGGATGGACTAGATTTACTCTTCCCACTCCAATTTAAGCAACAGTATAATGAAGAAAATTGTTGTAATTAATAGTGTACTTTAGTATTCTTGTAATAAACATTGTTTTTTATTAAATATATATGTATACTTATAATATTAGTAAAATGTTCTTTTTTTATATATAGTTTGCAATTTTAAATGTGTAATTGAATTTTTAAAAGACAATTAGATGGGTCTGGTGGCTCAGTGGACTAAAGTGTCCATGTCAGGGCCCTGTGTTCAATCTCATGGTCATAGGTTCAAATCCCGGCGGGTCCACTCAGCCTTTCAACCATCTGAGGTCGACAAAATGAGTACTGTTGGGTAGCAATCAACATCTGTTAGTGCTAAGATGTCTAAGAGTTAATGTGCGATCTACAAACACCTATTTTAAGTAGTTTATAATTTAGTAGTGGGATTTTGGGTTTTTGGGGGAATATGATGGGAGGTAAATTACATTTTAACTAATTGTTTTTCAATTTTAAGTAATGTAAGGTAAAATCAATATATAAATTATTAGTATGTAATGTTTTAATTGTTTAATTATTCTTTCATTTATTTGGGTTTAATATCCAATTTTTAATTTATATTTTGTATTGCATAATTAGTTATACCTAATTTAGCAGCTTGTTCAGTTTGTAGGGGAATAGGGTGAGAAAATATTTAAATGAAAATAGTTTTCTTTTTTAATTTTTTGTTATTTAAATATTTAATTTATAAATCATATTTTGTCATTGAATATTTAAAATGAAAAAATAGTTTTATTTAGACTGCAAGAAATAATTAGTAATATATATCAGCAAGTGTATATTATATGTATTATTTGTATATGTTTCATTTATTTAAATTGTATTTATATTTTAATTTATCTTCTTGGTGTTTGTGGTTTTTTCAGTAGTAGCGAGAGAAGTGAATTTTGCTTATGTTAATTTAAATATTTCATTTAATGATACGTTTATTTAGTAGATTTATAATAAATTGTGCATTTTATTTAAATGTATACAATATGTATTTTCTAGTTTATCAATGGTTAATCATTTTATGTATTTAGGTATTTAAATATATTTTTTTAAATGACTGTATTGGAATGGTATATGTAACCTTTCTGAAGTCCAACACTTTCTCTTACCATATTGTATACAATAAAACTTACATTCTTAATTTTGATATTCTGTTCCACTATATTTTTGCAGCGGTGATATTTTTGACAACATATTTATGTCACATGATATTTTGGAATCAATATTTATTTAATTCACCATATTTAACATGTGCCTATTTTGAAAATGTTTCTTTTCTCATGTAAAGTGTAGTTACAGAACTATTAGTCATTTTCTCTACTCCGGCACAAAGGGACCATAAACCTAATTGCAAAATGAGGAGCTTATTTATGAGCCCCTTGTTACACTTTTGCCCTGCTGTTGCGTCACTTTTTGTGAGGGTGTAGCTGCATAAAATATGTGCCATATTGCACCATATTTACAAAGTGATGCATTTAAGCAGATGCGTCACTTTATAAAGCCCTGCGCCACATTATACCTGCGTCGGGTATAATGTATGTAGGGTGGGTGTTCCCCCGCAAAAGCCTAGTAGAAGTGGCACAGTGAAATCTATCAGATTTCACTGTGCCACTTCTAGGACGCTACTGTGTCACAACCTTATGCCTGCCTCACAGCAGGCATAAGGGTGACGCAGTACAATGGGAATAGGCTTCCCCCATTCATTGCTTCATGCTTACGACACAACTCCAGCACTGTTTGGGTTTCACGCCGACAGAAAAGTCAGGATTCCTGATGTATCTATCATTCCATGCAACATGGTGCGTTGTACACGTATCCTAGAGTCTCCTGAGGCGGAAGCCGGGAGTGTGCTGCCACTGTTTTAACAATTGTTTTAACTTTTGTGTGTGATACCCTGTAGAAATACCTTTTTAAAAACTTGCTCGATCTCGCCTGAACAGCGTGTTGTAACGCTGCAACGTTTCCCCTGACAACCGCAACTCCGAGGGCGAGGCGCGTCATCGGACACGCCCACCTCAGCTGGCCACGCCCCCGTGACGCCCTCCACTTCAGTCATAAATTATGTGTCTCGCTAGGAAGCGCAGCGGACGAGCGCAGCGGGAGCGCCGTTTGCGCGCCGAAGGCGCGCCTAAGGCAAGCCCGTCTGCGCCCGTCCGCGACCAGACCGCGGCCGGGGCCAGACATGCTGCCAAAAACGGTACATCCGGCGGACGGACAGTATGGTCCGGTGAGGACCTAAAGGTATTCAACCCACCATCCAACTGCTGCCCCCACTCTATAGATCCAGCAACTCCTGACCCCGCCCTAACCTGCAACAACTGTGGGATAACATTCGACAACGCCGCCCCCGCAATACAGCCCATCCTTAAAACCCCCCCTCAAACCCACATCAAAGCGGGTCTACTCAACTGTAGATCCCTTGTCAAACACACTGATGAGATCTGGATCTTACTAGAAGAACAGAACTGGGATATCCTGTTCCTAACTGAAACATGGATCAAAGAGGACAGCCTGTCCTCTACCGCTTTGGCTATCCCTCTGGGATTCAAAATATGCCTCGCCAACCGGCCTGGGACAAAAAGAGGCGGAGGCGTAGCAATCATTTTTAAAGAGCACATAGTACTGACATCCTCGGCTGCCACGACGATTCAAGGTATGGAAGGTCTCCACTTTTGCTTTCAAGTGAGCCCTCAGCTCTCACTAGCAGGGCTAGTGATTTATCGTCCCCCGGCCAGCGCAGACTTCATCCTCACTTCCCTATTAGATACAATAGTACAGAGTTCACTTCTTCATCCCCTTTTTCTTGTGGTGGGTGATTTTAATATCCATATGGATAAAGTAGATTGTGTCTTGGCAGAGACACTCCGAACAACGTTAGATGCGGCCGGCCTTAGACTGATCAATGAGGGCCCCACACATACTGGGGGCCATACGATTGATCTTATCTTTACCAACATTAAGGACGTGCGACCTGAAAAACCTCTCCCTCTGATATGGTCAGATCATTCACTTATCACAATCACCTTGGACTTCCGTAGTGATACTAAGGTGCCCAGTAAGCGCTACTTTATGAAAAGACAATGGAACAAACTGACCCCCGAGGTTATGCTCCCGGCACTGGCGAGTACCACTCCCCTCCTGACAAATAATCCCAATAGGGACGTAGTGCTCCTTAATGAATGGATAGGAGGAATGGTATCCTCTATCGCCCCGGCCTCTCGTGCCCTATCTAAAAGACAAGCCCCCTCAGCTCCCTGGTTTACGCAGGAACTTAGAGAGGAGAAAGCGGCCTGTAAAAAACTGGAAAGACTTTGGAGAGAAAAGTACGATCCAGTAGGAAAAGCTATATATAAGGATGCATTAAAAAAATTCCGGAAAGCTATTAGGAATAATAAAAAACACTTCTATGCGGACTCGATTAGGCAGGCAGAACAATCCAGCAAACAAGTGTTCAAAGTTGTACAGTCCTTCCTCAAACCTCAATGTATTGAGAGAGAAGTCACCCCCACACCTTTACTCTGTGAGCAAATTTCAGAATACTTTGACCATAAAATCAAGAGAGTTTATGATTCCTTTGGTCCAGCGATAAATACTGAGAAACAAGACATAGCGTACAACAGCGAAAAAAAAGAAACCCTCACCCAGTTCGCGCATGTCTCTCTGAACGAGGTGAGGCAAGAGCTCAACCGTTGTAAATCCGGCTCACCCGATGACCCTTGTCCGGCTAAACTTTGGAGCACCTTAGCGGGCCCTGTAGCGCCCACACTCCAAAGCATCTGGAACTCTTCCATTACGTCAGGAATCTTTCCGGACGCTTGGAAGCATGCTACGCTCCTTCCCCTAAAGAAAAAACCAAATGGGGATCCAGATGATCTGACGAACCTCCGCCCAATATCCCTTTTAGCCGCACCAGGAAAAATGCTGGAAAAAGTGATACAACGCCAACTGAGTAAATTTGTGGAAATCAGCAACATTCTCCATGAAACTCAGTCTGGTTTCCGGCCCGGTTTCAGTACTGAAACGGCGCTCTTAGAGGTGGCCGAGTCAGTGAGGTGGTCGATGGATGCAGGAAGTTCAGCTATGCTGGTACTCCTGGATCTATCGGCCGCCTTCGACACGGTGGACCACGCCAGATTACTTTGTCGACTGGCAGAGATAGGCATTCAAGACCACGCGCTGAGCTGGATTAACTCCTATCTATCTCAGAGAACACAGAAGGTGGCACTCGGGACGATCTCTTCCACACCTAAAACCCTCAACTGTGGAGTCCCGCAGGGCTCAGCCCTCAGTCCTCTTTTGTTCAACATCTACCTGGCCCCCCTCTTCACGCTCATTGCCAACTGGGGTGTTAAGGCAATTTCTTATGCCGATGACACCCAGCTGGTATTCCCCTACACAGAAATGACACAGGAATCTTTTGCAAATTTCAAAGGCTGTCTCCAGGACATTGCACACTGGATGAATACCAACAAACTAAAATTAAACGCCAATAAAACCGAAGTCATCTTCTTCGGTAAAGGCCCTGTCCCAGCCCCAGAGCTATGGTGGCCGGTGGAAATGGGTCCCTCACCCTTGCCCAGTCATTCGGCAAAAAATCTTGGAGTGAGATGGGATGATAAGATGTCTTTCTCTTCCCATGTCCAACAAGTGGCCGGCGGCTGCCTAAGTAAATTAAGAAACCTCCGTAAATTTCTTAAACTCCTTCCCGAGAGTTGCAGGAAAATGGTAGTCCACGCAACTGTCACTTCACGGCTGGACTACGCCAATGGTCTTTACCTGGGCCTCCCTAAATTCTTAATCCATAGACTGCAGGTAGTTCAAAATGCGGCTGCGAGGCTGCTACTGCGAATTCCATTCAAACAGTCAGTCTCTCCGCATCTTCGAACCCTGCATTGGCTGCCTGTCGCCAACCGGATAAAATTCAAAGCCCTGACACTCGCGTTCAGATCTCTGCATGGCTCCTGCCCATTCTACCTAAAAAAACGCCTTCCTAGGTATACCCAACACCGTGCATTACGGTCTAATGTCCGTATCCTGCTGGCTGTCCCACGAGCAAAAAAGGCGCGCCTTGGTGGTCGCACCTTTTCAGCAAATGTCTCTGTGCTATGGAACTCCCTACCTCAAGCAATCCAGCAGGCTCCATCTGAACCCTGCTTTAAGAAGTTGCTAAAGACTTGGCTCTTCTCTCAGCCTCGCTAGGTCTCCCTCTCCTGCCCCTGGACCTCTGTGGTACGTTCCCCTCTTCTAGCGCCGGGACACCTCCCTGTGAGGTAGCTGTTCGCGCTCTATAAATCACATTATTATTATTATTATTATTACAATAAATGCAGCACATCTATCATGTCGCAAGGAGGGCACACTGAATAGTTTAGCATTGCTGCTTTCACGCAGCGATGCAACACTTTTCATAAATGAGGCCCTTAGTGTTTAAGACTGTATGTATAAAATTCCCACTGCCAAAAACAAGTTATTCATCTTTGTGGAGGACTCCTATCTTTAACATTGGCACATTTTAAGGTTTCTTTACTCACAAAAGCAGCTAGTGCATGACTATTAAATTGTCCTTCCTGAACAAAGGATTAAACGGCTCCTTTTAGGAAGCCTAGTTTTATACCCCACACACACGAAGTACAACATTTGGGCTCACTCCTAAAAAAAACTTTAACAGTGTGAAAGATTCCTGTAATTAAAGCAGGCACATTCTGAGGTTTTTATTTCCATGAAAAAGACAGCTGTATGTTAGCCAAAGTGACTTTCTCTACTCTTATGAACATACCAGCTCAGTTCAGGAATACAATTTGTAAGACTCTTGTATATGATTTGCCCTTCAAATAATACAATCATCAAAGCTGAGAAAGTCTCTTCTAGCTGACATCGGCACTTCTGAGAATGTTCAAGCCTTGTTTAAGAATTTCTATTTTACACTCCAAATATAAAAGGCTGAACAAATAGATGTTTCAACTTTGTGAAAGTGTCTCATGTTTCACCTGGGCACATTGTGAGAATGTGTCTTCCCATAAAAAGGCGGATGTACCACTGCCAACTTGATTTTTTCTACTCTTGCACAAAGGACTGCTAGATCCATTCTGGAAATCCACTTGCAGAATTTGTGTTTCTAAACACAGTAAATGTTTGAAGTTTGTTAAACAAGGTATATGTGCATATATATATATATATATGTATATATATCTTGCAGCTAGGTTTTGTGGATTCCGGAGTGCTACCCAATCGCCACTGGTGCTGGTTTGAGGCGATGCCACCTCACGCCTCTAACAATCGAAAAATCCCACTTCTCACATGAAGAATATACTTTGAGAGAAAGAAGAGCTTTGTAAGGAGAGGATCATTTCATTCTTGAATTATAGAGACAAAATGTATAAAGACGTGCCAGTTCTTAAATCGATTTCTCTATTGTAATAATCCTAAAGTGTCAGAACGAATCAGTATGGGGAGTTTATTGCCATCAAAAATACAGTTTTATCTTTTTAATGGAGACTGGAGTTGATGAGATGGGGCTAGAAAACAAAATGAAAACACAGATACTTGGAATTTTAAGGAAGTGTGAGCCCTCCTGGATGAACACAGTTTAAATCAGTTAATGCTGCATTTGAAGTGGGATTCATAGATATGGATAATTCCAGTCTATCATAGTGGTGGCTTGAGTACCACTATTATCACATCATATCATCTCATGTGCATATATAAAGTGCACAATAACACCTGAGGGTATCTTGTTGCTGAATACCATATGTGTTTTGTTATCCAAGTAAATAGTACTTATTCTACAGACCTTGGAAAGAATAAAGGCTGAGTGGTAGCACCAGGATTCAAACATGTGAGAGAGTTGTCAACACATATCCCTCAAGTGGATTCATTAATTTAATAAGCCACCTGACTAATACGATCTGTAGGGGTTCTTCAACATACCTATCATTATACATATCACTTTGGAGTCTTGAATATGACTGTAATCACACATTATCACTGTGGGGACTTAAACATCACTGTAATTGCACAATAGCTCTGTGAGGACTTGTACATGACTATAATTATGCACTATCTCTGTGTGCTATCCCTGTGCATCCTATTTATCACAGACTAACTCTGTGGGACCTGGGCATGTGTATAATCACACACATTATCTTTGGCAACCATGGTAATACTATAGTCGCACACCATCTCTGTGGGGACCTCGACATCTCTATAGTCACACACTACCTGTGTGGGGACCTCGACATCTCTACAGTCACACACTACCTCTGTGGGGACCTGGGCATGTCTATAATCACACACTATCTCTGTGGGGACCTGGGCATGTCTATAATCACACACTATCTCTGTGGGGACCCGGACATCTCTACAATCACACTCTATCTCTGGGGACCTGGGTATGTCTATAATCACACACTATTTCTGTTGGGAGCTTGATATCTCTATAATCACACACTATCTCTGTGGGGACCTGGGCACGTCTATAATCACACACATTCTCTTTGGCGACTGTGGTAATACTATAGTAACACACCATCTCTGTGGGGACTTGAGCATTCCTGTAATTACACGCAAGCTCTTTTTCGACTTGAACCACCAGGGGTGCCATGAGGCACAGGGTCAAGACTGATTTGCATATAGCTGGGTCTGAACTGGGGTGGCGAAGTGAGCTAAAGAACGATGATGGATTCAACCCAGATCTGTGACGGGGGGTGAGTGTCTGAAAAGCTTCAGCGCTCCGTCCATCATCTCCTTGTGTTTGCTTTGACTTGAACATCATCAGCTTTACATTCTCGGTATGTGGCTTTGTGAATATTAATAAGTAGTAAAGTTAGACTTTTTATCTAAGTTTACCTTTGTGAATCAGGTCCTATTTCAATGAGGACTTAAACACAATCACCTTCATGTACTATTTCTGTGGGGACTTAAACATCACTATAATAACACACTATCTTTGTGGGGACTCGAAAAACACTGTAATAACACACTATCTTTGTGGGGACTTGAACATCACTATAATAAAACACTATCTTTGTGGGGACTTGAAAAACACCATAATAAAACACTATCATTGTGGGGACTTGAACAACACTGTAATAACACACTATCTTTGTGGGGACTTGAACATCACTATAATAACACACCATCTCTGTGGGGACATGAACATCATTAGCTTCACAGTCTTTATAATGGGATTTAAGCTTTGAATGTACACACTATTTCTATGGAGACTTAAACACAATGATCTTCACCCAGTATCTTTGTGGGGACTTGAACATCTATGTTGGCAAAAATGTAAGCAGCTAATCAAGCTCCGGGTTCCACTTGACCATATTCCTTGGTTCCATATGTTAATTTCTTTGTGTTAGTTCCCTTATCTCCTAAGATGATTTTATCCACTAATACATAGGTTAAATACAGCTTTAAGTGTCTTTCTTTAAGCATGATATGACATTTTCTGCCACATTAACATAATCTGTTTGTAATGTACGCACCTAGTATATATGCAGTAATTCATATATGAATAAATTATAATGTTGTTTGTGTATATTGATAAAATAAACATTTAGCCATGTGCCTTCGACTGTATTCAATCACAAATAGTGTTACGGACAAGGTCCCCACAAGGATGGTAGCACGTGTTCAAGTCCCCACAAGGATAGTGCTGTGCGCACGATTAAATAACAATATATTTGCACATTTCAAGCAGGATCCTGTATCATGAATTTTTTCTTAACATTTTTCTGTTATTAGTGTGTTTTAAAAACATTGGGAAAGGTTAGTCCCCACAAGGCAGGTATTCACACATAGTCCCCACAAGGATGGTAACACGTGTATGTGTGTGTGTGTGTGTGTTATATGTTGAAACTTCGCCACTCTATCCCTTTACAACAGATCACACCTACACAGCCAGGGCACTGTCCCTGCATCTGTCCAAACCCAGGAAAGTCGCAAAGTGCTAACATCATTTCCTTTTTCTTTTATTCAATCGCAGGGCTTGCTCCAAAACACAGGAAATAGGCATGCAACCACTCCACATCCAAGCCATGACAAGTTAATTAATATTCCAGTCCATTTGCCAGTGAGCGCTATCTACACCCACACTTTGAGCAAAGTAAAAGCAAGTAATTAAAATAACCTGCTGCTCCAACCATAAAATTACATCATGCCTGAAGGACAAGATGCTGTTGTGTCCAAATGCACTAGTGCCATGGACAGTGAATCCAAGGGCTCATGTATTCAAACACCTGTAGGCTCCTCGATCTTCGACAGTAATCCCTGTATTTTCCTGCTTCCTCAGACATCTAATGACTGTACTGCCTGAATTTTTTCTCTCAGTGCCTCTACTTGCAGCACAAGCCAATTGTTACTGTCAATCAGATTTCTGTGTACTACATATGACCAGAGGCTCGCCAAAGACCTGGTAGCCGATCTTTCAGTTATCTCGCAAGTAAAGCATGTTGCTCATTGGTTGTATGACACTGTTTCCGAAAAAAAACAATATCCGAACACAAAGAAAGCTAAAAAAAAAATGGTAACTAAATATCGCAACCCTCTACTTAAACAAAAAAAGCACAAATATTGACAACAAAAATATTGTTGAAACACATCTAAAATACAGCAGTACCGAAAACAAGAACCAAGAAATATCAAATATCAATAACTACATAAAAACTAATGAAACCGAAAATAACCCCCAAAACAAAAATTTCAGACCCTTGAAAATCGGCATAATATAAAAACAAATGTTCAAAAGGACATGTATACTTATTTGGATGAATAATTGGAAATTGTGTTACTGTTGTGGTTAACATGATGGCAAAGTGCAGAAATACTAGGATTTTTTTTGTGGAGCCAACTGAGGCAATTACTGTGGGCATTAATAATGTGAATAAATAAAAAGAAATTGCTCTAATGAGGATAACATTTGTGCAATAGGGTTAGTACAGTACAAAATACCTGGTAAACTGTCATAATAATGGTAGGAATCTTGAGTAATGCAACGGTTAATTATTTTTGAAGATGGTCGAAGAACCCCCACAGGCGCCTAACACCCTACTACCTACAGTCTTGAGCAGTTTTGTAAAGTTTTGTGTAGATTCGTCAAAAGGCACCAAAGGTCGCCAGTAGATAGTTCTAGTTAGGACCTATTTTCCATAGGAAATCCGCAACATTATATTCCCAATAAGTCTGGCTCCAGTTGATGAATCCACGCAAAATTTTCCAAACTTTTGGCCAGCTCCGCTCCGCTTGTACCCTGAAAGTTTCGTGGTGATTCGTCAAGCGGGGACCAAGAAAAAAGGGGGGTCCCAAAACGCGTGTTCCCCATGCAATTTCCCATAGGATCTGTTGTCGCAGCTACAGCCCGAACCGCTGAACCGAATGAAACCAAATTTGGCAAAGAGGTACTCCTCAGATCAGACTCATGCCTTTTGCATAAATGGTGTGAAACCGTTCAGTAGTTCCTGAAAAAATTAGAGTTAAAAGTACATAAATATCTATGGCCGGGGAGGATCCACGGACCCTACACGCACCGTAAGCGCATCCTCCCCGAACCGAGCACGCACCCTCCCGATCGCGCGCTGAATGCTAATTGGCTGTCGAGTGTCTGTCTACATTCGAAACCAGGAACTGTTGGCGGCCATTTTCTGCCTCTGTAGAAGCGTGGCTGAAGAAGCAAGGGGAATAAGTGTGTAAAACATATAAAGGGGGCAGAGTGGAAATACTCTGACCCTGTAGAGGTGCTTAGGGGGTCCCAGAAGGACCCCCTGGGGCCCCCTTTTTTTTTTTTTTTTTTTAAACGGCGAAATGCGCGTTGGGTGCGCGGATCCACGGAATTCTTTTTTTTTTTTTTTTAAAAAGACAAGAAATCATTGGTTGTATGACTACTTTGTACATTGAAAGGTAGGGTGTATATTTCTGTTTTTTAAAGGTATGATTCTTATTGGTTAACAAAAACAGATTGTAAGGAACATTATATATGATTAGCTGATATGTTGAAAAGTGAAGCACACTTCCTCTCTTGTTTAGCAACATTGTGTGCTGAACTTCTGACCTGTGTGCTCATTGCAGTGTTCCATGACCTGTTTCTATGGTAACAGGCAGAGGGCATGTATTTCAGTTGGAAAGGGTTGACATGTTTAACCAATAGAAATGTGTTTGCTTTTGAGTTTGTGTGAAGGATTGTGATTTGATGTTTACATGTATATGTGTGGAAAATGAAAGGGAAACTTTTCCATTCTTTGTTTTTGCTGAGAGGTGCACAGTGCAGAGATTCTGTAAAAGAAAATATGGTGAGTGACTGATATACTTCTTAATCTACAAAAGAACTTGAAAGATGAGTTATTTAATTGTGAGGGGATGTATGTAGACTATTTTGATTTTAATCAGGCTAATGTATTTCTCCTGCTAAAGTGTAGGGAGTGCTTTTTTTCCTCTACTATCTTATTGACAGTGTGTGTGCATGTAGAAACCATTCTGTGATAAGCATTTGTTTTTTTCACATGCTTGCAGACAGATAACTGTGCTGTTTTTATATTTTGGTAGAATTAGAAACCAGTCATTGTTTATGAATTTGTGAAATGAGTTATGTTATGTTTCTATACTAAAATGTAGTACTTCTTCAAGATGAAGAAATTTTTTTTGGTATAGTGCAAGGGATAGTGTTGTTTGTCTAGAATTACACAGTGAGTATGTGTGCATTTGGGAACCACTGTGAGAAAAGCATTTGGTAACAGCGTGTATTTGCTGACAGATAACTGTTTTAACGTGTCATGTTCTGAAGTTTTAGTAGCATTAGAAGACAGTTATGGGTTATGCTTTGATTAAACGAGTCAGGCTTTGACAGAAAAGTGCAGTCCTGAAATATGTAGATTGTGTGCAGTTCCCTTACCACTTGCACTGTAGTGAATGAGCTTTGGTAAACTCCTAGGGATAGTGGTGCTTGTCTAGAATCACGCTGTGAGTTAGTGTGCATTTGGGATTACTGTGAGAGAAGCATTTGGTAACATCATGTATTTGCTGACAGATAACTGTTTTAAACCTCTCATGTTGTGAAGTTTTAGTAGCATTAGAATCCAGTCTTTGCTTATGCGTTGATTAAATGAGTCATGCTTTGACACTAATGTGCTGTACTTAAATATGTAGATTGTGTGAAGTTCCCTTACCACTTCCACAGTAGTGAAAGAGATTTGGTAAACTTCTAGGGATAGTGGTTGTTGTCTAGAATCACACTGTGAGTCTGTGTGCATTTGGGAACCACTGTGAGAGAAGCATTTGGTAACATCGTGTATTTTTTAGCAGATAACTCTTTTAAAACCTGTCATGTCGTCAAGTTTTAGTAGCATTAGAAGCTAGTCTTTGCTTATCCATTGATAACATGAGTCAGGGTTTGACACTGAGGTGCAGTACCATGTACTATTCTCTTCACTGTGACGGAACTGAAGATTTAAAAGTTTTACCCAAGCACTGTCCTAGAAGTAGTCTGATGATTTAGTCAGTTTCTAAGTACCAAATGGACTGCTTCAAATGTCTATGCAGTATGCATGTAGTGTTCTAACATACTATACACTTGTCTTTTACACCTTCAATTCCCTAGTCTGTATCCATACACTTCCAGGAAACACCCTGTCACTCCCCTTGCACTCCTCTAGTGACCTATTAAGCATCATGTACTAATCCATTCACTGCGCCAAACCCCAAACCCTAATAAATTCACCCAGGCACTCTCCTTGCAGTACTCTAATCATTCATTCAGTACCCAAGTACTCATCCAGTGACCCAGGCCTTAGCATATGGACTGCTTCAAACCCCTATCCACTATGCATGCAGTCCTCTAACCACCTACAAAATTGTCTTTCACACCTTCAATTCCCTAGTCAGTATCCATACACTTCCAGGAAACACCCTGTCACTCCCTTTGCAGTCCTCTAGTGACCCATTCAGCATCATGTACTAATCCATTCACTGTGCAAAAACTCAAACACTTAAATTCACCAAGATACTATCTTTGCAGTACTCTAATCATTCAGTCAGTGCCTAGGTATTCATGCACTGAGCCAGGCCTTAGCACATGGACTGCTTCAAACCCCTATCCACTATGTATGCAGTCTTCTAACCACTTAGACACTTGTCTTTCACACTTTCAATTTCCTAGTCAGTATCCATACAGTCCAGCAAACATCTTGGCCCTGCCTTTGCACTCCTCTAGTGACCCATTCAGTACCAAGTACTAATCCATTCCCTGTGCGAAAAGCCTAGCACTTATAAATTCACCTAGGCACTCTCCTTGCTGTACGATAATCATTCAGTCAGTACCCAAGTAGTCATGCAGGGAGCCAGGCCTTAGCACATGGACTGCTTTAAATTCCTATGCAGTATGGATGCCGTCCTCTAATCACCTACACAGTTGTGTTTCACACCTTCAATTCCCTAGTTAGTATTCATACACTTTTAGCAAACACCCTGTCACTCACCCAGTGTGTCTCCTTATAGTACTGTAATCATTTAGTCAGTTAGCATTTAGTGTTTTAGTGAGGTCGGCTTTAGGGCATGAACTGCTTCAAAGTAGTATGCACTATGCATGTAGTGTTTTAACCATCGTCACACTTGTGGTTCAGGGCTATAGTTTCTTTGTCAGTATTTATATAAAATGTGTTTGTACAGTAATGGAATAGTATAAATGTGAAAGCTATTAATATACATTTATTTGTGATTCTTTTTTACAGATACAGAACAGGAGTGTTTCTCATCTGTTTGCACTCTTCTCGTGCAAGATTGTTTGGATGAAGGGTCCTTAGGTGTTTCATCATACTTGCTGTGCCCCACGAGTATTTTTTGTTAGGATCCCCTCGTAACAGAACTCTTTTGAAAATCTTGCGCGTGAGAAAAGTGGCATTGGTCTTTGTGTGCCCCTCGAGAAAAGTAGAAGATTTCCACATCACTGAAGGAAAACGTTGTGGGCGTGGTGCATCCTCCAAAAATTCATCTTTAGATTCGGTGAATATTTTAAAGCGATATCATTTACAGTTTTTGTAAGGTAAAGTGAAAAAAATTTGTTAGCTGTGTGCATTTTATATATCTGTGATTTGTATCTTTTTTTTTTTTGAGAATGGCATGTTGGTTTTTTTTAACACTCTTTGAGATTGTGTTTTTTTTGCCCGCTGTTAAGTGATGAGTACAAATGAAATCACTATTTTTAGTGAAATTTAATATATTCTGAGAACAGCAAAAAAGGCAAAAAAATTACTTTGTGGAAATTATGCTGTGTTTTAAAAAATGTATTATTACATGTTATAATTTTTTTTCCTTTTCTTTCACAGATCCAAATTTTAAAATAAGCAATTTATATGAATTTATATTGGAATGAAAAACAGAAAAAAATGTATACCATTTTTTTATTCCTATTACTGTGAAGGTAAGTTTAACTAAGTCTCAATATGCAGAATGAAGAGGTCTGCAAGAAGCTACAAAGTTGAAACACGTTTCTAAAAACACTCTGTTTATACCTATGTAGTTTTGAAATCTGACCATAATCAGATATCATGTGACCTGCAAAAAAAGAGATTTGAGGGGTTAATAATATTTACCATTTTAGCTATTGAAGGACCGCAATTATTTCAATCATTCTTCTTTGAACATCTTTGCAGACAAAACTCTGTGCTTACCTTCTATCATTCGCAAGGAAATTTAAAAACGGAAATATGTCACTTTTTGTAACATAGTTATTGTGCAAGATACTCTTTCATATTTACAAAGAGAGGAAAAGGCACTCTGTGCACTTTTTATACTCCATGTAAATATAACCTCATCATGCACACCACTTTGTGTTGAAAGGGTGTTCTATAAGTGTTGTTGTGCATGATTGCACTTAATACTCCTAGAACAAGACACATGTCTAGATTTATCAGAAATCATAAATCTCAATATGTGTGTGAATGCTGCACCATTCTAAAATTGGTGTAGGAAAGCACAACAAGGAGAATTGTTTTAATTTCTCCACATTTTTATATCTTCAATGCATTCTGAAATGTTTAGCATACATTAAAGGAGAAAAATGCATTTTCTCATTGTTTTTGTGCAGGAAGGTGTGTCTTCCTGTAGAAAAACAAACAGCACATGACACAGATATCCTTTCACTATGGTGCAAGGGTGCCTGTGTCACCACATGGCTGCAGTTTAAGCAGCCGTGCAGAGAGAAGCATAGATTTGCAATATATTTATGTACATATGTTGCATCCCTGTGCTTCGGAAGTACTACAGCACACTGCAGTTAAAGAGGTTACTGTGTGATGCTGCAGCACTTCCTCATAGTTCTGCACTTATACATTCACCATACGCTACTAATGCATTCATTCATTCAGTCAATTACGTACTACACATACATTCATCTAAACTTTCACACACTAACAAAGAAATTTAGCTCTTTTTTTAAACCAGGAAAGTTAGTTCTTAGAAGAACTTTTTTTTCTTCTTTTTTGTTTTTTAATATTTTTGTACTTTTTGGAATAATTTTTTAATTTTTTTGTTTTTTTCAGAAGGAAAAAAAGACAACAGGAGGAACAAAACAGACAACGTCTGCAAAAAAATAAATAAACACAAGTTTAGCACTTGTGGTTTTGCTGCGCTCAGCAGATTAGTTCAATTGACTGCTCGCCGTAACATAGTAGTTTGTTGCATTTAATTTTAGTTTTCGAAATTCTGGACGTATGTCCGGGTGAGTGCTTGATGGTGATGCTGCAGAAGTGCTTGCCACTGCTGGCTGAGGCTGCTGTCGGAGTCTTCTGCATTCCTCCTTGGCCAGGTTCACGGGATGTAGAGTCTTCAGGTGTTTTAACATACTTGCAGTCCCACAAGAGTATTTTTTGGATGGCTCTCCTCTGGAAAGCACTCTTTGACATATTTTACATGTCACTTTAGTTGAATTAGTTTTATTTTGTCCTTCTGGGAAGGAAAAAAAATTCCACACCACAGAGTTGTATCTATCTGGGCGTGGAGGTTCCACAACAAATTCCTCATTGGACGAATGGTCTGATTCTGATGGTGGCTGCTGTGCAGAAGCCATTGTCTTCAGAAAAATTGCAGCTGCGGAAATCTCCCCAAAAAAGTTTCTTCTAGTTCTAAGGTGTGAGATGTTCCTCCAAAGAAGCTCTAAGAATGATTGAAATGGATGGGGTCTTTCAATAGTTAGAATAGGAAGTCTAATGAACCAATCAAATCTCTTTTTTTGCAGGTCACTTGGGATCCGCGCACCGTGCGCTTACGCAGCACGCACCCAGCGCGCATCCGCGAAATTGAATAAAAAAAATAGGATTAGATATAAAAATATATTAGTTTTAAGACTAGTTTAGAGTTTGTCTTCAAATAATATTCACATGAAATAGATATATATAAATATATGTTTTTTTAAATGTTAAATATTTCACGCGCGTAAACGTCGCGTTACGTACATCGAACGTGTCGCGTATACGCTGGGAGTCGCGAACAGGTCGCATTGCGCACTGAACACGTACCCAACGCATACCATGCGCGGATGCTACCGCGTAGGGATCAGGAACGGTGCGCTTAGGGTGTGCGGATCCGAAAACATTGAAAAAATATATAAAATAAAGTTTTGCATATATAGTTACAAAAATATTTTGAAAAATATAAAAAAAATGTTTGAAAAACCCATGAAGTTCAAATAATATTTTTTAATTTTTTAAAAGAATTAATTGAAAAAATACGTTTAAAAAATGGTGATTAAAAAGTATTTTAAAAAAAATGTAATTAATGAAATTGACACACTGAATTTGAAAAATATACAAATCCAATCTAAATCATTAAACATGATATCTTCAGAGATAAGTTATAGATAGGAATTAGCATTTAAAAAACCTTTGAAATTCACTGAAAAAACCATAGGTTTCATGCACGTTATAGTTAGGAATGGGCATTTTAAAAACCTTTGAAATTCACTGATAAAAACAAAGGTTTCAGGGGCGTTCTAGTTAGGAATTGGCATTTAAAAAACCTTAGAAATTCACTGAAAAAACCATAGGTTTCAGGGGTGTTCTAGTTAGCTGGACATTTCCCTCGTACAAAACCCTAGAAATTCCCCTGTTATAGTTAGTTCAGCTAACTATAACTCGCGCCCCCGCAATGCACTGCTGATGACGTCACATATTACATCACTCATGACATGGTCAGTGACATCACTGATGACATCACTGATGACATCTCAAATGACATCACTGATGACGTCATCCAGTGACTGTGTGTTTCTGTAAAGTTTAAATATGTTTTATATATTTATAGTGAAAGGCCTGTTAAAGAATGAGTGGGTGTACAAGTGTGTGAATGGATAATTTTGTAGGTGTGTAACTGACTCTATAAGTGAGTCATTAAATGTATCTTACTGCAGACTAGTGACTAAACTGTGTGAATGTCTGTATGTGTCTGTGTGTTTGTGTATACGTGGCTTTGTGAATAGCTATATGAGTGTCTATATGGGTTATTGATTGGTTGTCTGAGTATCTGTATGGGTGCCTGAGTGTTTGTGTGCGTAGGCTGTGTGTGACTCTGTGCATAGATGTGTGAGTGGGTGATTCTATGGGTGCATGGTTTTAAGAGTGCATCTGTGATGGACTGTACGGTTGAGCGAGTGTATGTATGGGTGTGTTAGGGATTGAATGTATATCTCAGTGTTACATTTGGTACTAACTAAATATGTGAAAGACAGTATATATGCGTGTAAGAGTATATAAGTGGGTATATGTGAGAGTGTGTGATTGTGAGAGTGGCTGTATGGATGAGTGTGTGCTTGTATCAATGATTGTATAAGAGCGTAAGAATGTGGTACTATTTAGGTGCGTAAATGGGAGTGTAATTAATGCATGACTGACTAGGTGTGAGAGTACCTCTGTGGATGCTTGGTAGTGTGTAAGTGTCTATGTAGGTGTATAAATGCATATGATAGTCTTGTACGGAGTGACTGTAAGTATGAGTGACTGTACAGGTGAATGAGTGGGGGTGTATGAAGACCTAAGAGTTAATAAGTGGGTATGTAGTTATTGGTATTGCAGTATCTATGGTTTTGAGAATTGGCGTCTGAAATTTTTAGTTGGTGTATCAACGGTTAAATTAGGGTGTGAGAAGATGCAGTAATTTATCACATGGATGACGTCATCGGTGATGTCATCAGTGATGTCATTTGAGATGTCATCAGTGATGTCACTGACCATGTCATGAGTGATGTAATATGTGACGTCATCAGCAGTGCATTGTCGGGGCGCGAGTTATAGTTAGCTGAACTAACTGTAACAGGCGAATTTCTAGGGTTTTGTACGAGGGAAATGTCCAGCTAACTATAACACCCCTGAAACCTATGGCTTTTTCAGTGAATTTCTACATTTTTTAAATGCCAATTCCTAACTATAACGCCCCTGAAACCTTTGTTTTTTTCAGTGTGTATATATATATATATATATATATATATATAAATACACATCTCCAGTGGTCACAACTGGGTAGTTATAGTTAGGATCATATTTCCATAGGAAAAGCATTTTTTGGTTTGCTTATAACTTCGGTGCGGTTTGACAAAAAATGTTCTTTCACCTCCGCTCCTTCCTGGAATGTTTTGAAGTGTTAAATCAAATGGGGGCAAAGAAAAAAAGGGGGGTCCCACAAAACGTTTTCCCTATTATTTTTTTCGTATGAACTTTAGACACAGCTACAGTCCAAACGTCTGAGTGGTTTTAAACCAAATTTGGCAGAAAAATAGTTCTTGGTCCAGAAAGCATGCTTTATGTGATTAGATGTAATCCGTCCAGTAGTTTTTGAGCAGTTAATGCTCAAACAGCTTGTATATTTCATGCCACGGAGGATCCGCGGACCCGACATATCTCAAGCTGAGATCTAATTGGCTGCCACCACATCAACAGCGGTGTGACAGCAGCCATCTTAGGACAAGATACTCAATCTTGAGCCCTAGGAAAAAAACACACAAAAAAGATATAAAGGGACAGGGTAGGCCCCCCCCCGTGCCAGAAGTGTTTTTATTCGTAGCATATTTTGCCTGCAGATACACATGCTATGCACACTCCTTCCATCTAGTGTTGGGCTAGGACTTTACAACTTGTTTTTTCTCAAAGACGTCTTTGTTACTGACTTCGAGACTCTCTTTTGGGTGAATGCGCATGCTCAACAGCTCCATTGTTAGTTAGATTTTTTTTTTCCTGCAATCAGGTTTGGACGGAGTGCGTCAGATCTCTGTGCAACTTCCGTCGTCCTTATGACTTCCCACCGCAGACCGGAATCAACCTTTACAATGGACCCTCGAAGCAGCTGCCTTAACTGTACTTCTTCCTTTGTGCCGGTGAGAATGCTCAGCTTTGGGTAATGGAAGGTAAAAAAGACAGACTTTTCTAAAATTCCCACAGTTTCGGGCGAGACATGCATGCTCGGATCAGCATGAAGTCTGTAACCTTTGCTTGCCACCAGAACATAAATACATGAATTGCAAGCCTCCAACCTGTTTTAAGAGCAAGAAAAGGCTTAGCTCTCGACACAGTAGACTTCTAGAACACCATTGAGATTGTGACAGAGGCAGAATTCTCTGCAGAAGAACATAACATAATCGCTGGTGGAAAAGAAGAGGAAGATGGTGCAGGAGGGGGGCGTCATCTTGCGCATTCCACATTGTAGTGTCTGAGGACTCCGAACAACATGAGGAAGACCACCAGGATCAACCCTCACTGCTACCTCTGAAACTCCTAGACAACCCCCACGACTATGAGATCAGGCCTGGGATAAAGCTACACCAAGAGACTGAACTGCCCAGGATCAACAGACCCATGCTTACACCACACAATTACCCACAACACCCTCTCATCACAACCTTGGTATGGCACAGGCTTCTGGTCCACACAGAGAACACTCATCGGAGCTGACCTAAGATGACAGCATTGATTCTAATCTTGCTCAGGGCCTACTAGGCAAAAGTGGAGGGGACATGCAGCTTTTTAAAATGTATTTATTTGAAAAGTTTTATAAAGAGCGAACAAGAACTGTACGGGTATCAGAGCTCTGTACAAAGGAGCGGAAAGTGGAAGGAGGAAAAAGCATAAAAGGACCAGAAAAGCAACAAAGTCATAAAGAGCATGTGGAAAAACAGAATTACAATGTTGAACCGAGGTAACAACCCATCTTGTGGGACATGTAAAGTTCCAGAAGAGCAACAAATATTATAGGGCACATGAAGAGACAAAAATTAGAACTTTTGAACAAAAGTATCAGAGTGTCAACAGGAAATATAAGTAAGTTAAAAGGGCTATGGGACTATTGCTGTAGATGGTAATTCAGGAGTAACCATTTGACATGTTTTTTGAATGAGGCCATAGAGGGGTTTAATCTGATCTCTGGGAGGAAGAGCATTCCATATTCTTGGTGCAAGACCAAAAAAGCCAGAAGGCAAAGCAGCATTCGGTGCCAACAAAGCCATTGATGCCTGCACAGCTCTCAATGCTGAACAAACCATCAATGATGTGTACCACTTCGGTGCTGGCAAAGTCTTCGGAGTTGACTAGACATACAACATTGATTCCATGCGCATCATCGACGTTGACACCTAAAAAGCAATGTCCTTGAGAACCTTCAAGGACAAATAAACAGGAAAAGACTTTTGGAGTTGGAACATTTATTAGGAAGTCATAAAAGGATGAGGCAGGACATTGCTCAACCACAGCCTCCTCCAAAGAAACATACTATGGAACACAAAGCAACCAGCCCTATGTCACTGGACATTTCACCACAATCCATGTCTCCAGTTTATATGCACTCGGGTGACCCAGACACGGGAGCCCTACACATTACACTCATGACTTTCAGGCAGTGGCCACAGATAGCCAATATTATAATGTCATTCCACCAGACCCTGACATTGATGTGCTGACCCCAGTCAAGGCACCAGATGACAATGCACAACTGACTATCACAAAGTTCAGATGCTCACCACAGAAGAGGAAGGTGACTTTTTAGTGGAGACGCATTCCAAAAACTGAGCTCTCAGTTCAATATCTCCCCATGATAGAGTTAATGCTTAGTCCCTACAGATATGTAAAGACCCGGTTTAGTCTAGGGTACGAACACCTCATATCCAGCGCAAATACCTACCTTCTCCCAATGATCTACTTTTCATTAAGGAACACCGTATGGCAGCTTCCCTATTGGTTACAACAGATATTAAAATGGTAGCTTCCCAAATTACCGGTGGCACTTCCCCTCTGGATAAGGAAAGTACGTGTATAGAGGCAGCAGGCAAATGTGTAGCAGTAGGACTTGCCAATCACTGACGCAAAGCCAATTCAATCCTACTCTTGCGGTATAAAAATGCTACCTGGGATGACATTAAGTAGCTGCTACAACATCTCTCAGATCAATATAAAAAAAGAGCAGAAGAATTAGTTTCAGAGGGCAAACCAATCTCCAACGTGGCTGTTCGGTGCGCCTTGGACAGAGCGGATCCTGCTGCATGAGTAATTTATTTATCAATTATTCTGTGCAGTCATGCTTGGCTGCGCATATCTGGATTTAAACCCGAGGTTCAACAACCCCCCTTAAACGTTCCTTTTGATGGAGAAACACCTCTTTGGCCCAGAGGTGGATACTCAATTAGAAAAAAATAAAAAAGGTACTAAAACTGCAAAATCCATGGGGGCGTTGCAGTCCAGCAGCAGTCCTTTCGTAGGTTTCAGGGCAGGGGGGCGGCAAAGACAACGATCACTGACACCTAATCCTACCAGAAACAACAGATGTACCACCAGCAAAGCACTAGCGGCTACTGCAGAGGAGGATATAAGGGGGCAGTCAAAGTGGAAAAGGTAAAAGTGCTCCAGGAAAGGGAGACTCTACCTCTAAACAAAGATTCTCTTCAACCTCCCCCTGATCACACACCTGTCGGGGAAAGACTACAACAGGTTCACCACCTTTGGGAACACTACGGGATGTGATCCCTCTGCTTCAAGAAGGCGAATTTATGGTGGCACTCGACTTGAAGGATGCTTACCTGCACATCCATATTCAGCCAGCACATCGCCGTTACCTCAGGTTTGTAGTAAGTGGACGTCACTACCAGTTAAAGATGTTGCCTTTTGGGGTGAATACAGCACCAAGAGATTTTACCAAATAATTGGTAGTTGTAGCAGCCCATTTGAGGAGACGCAACTTTTATGTGTTCCCATACTTGGATGATTGGCTGATAAAGTGTTCAAGCAGACAGAAGTGCCAGAAGGATACACAGACGAACATCAGCTTGTTACACAAATTGGGTTTCACAATCATTGCAACAAAGTTACACTTGGAGCCTCCCCAGATAGAAACATATCTGGGAGCTACTCTAAATTCTGTTACAGCCAAAGCATACCCTACACACCAGAGAGTCCTCAATCTCCAGAAACAACTGTCTTCGTTAGCCACATCATCGCCTGCCAGTCAGGGTATTGATGCGCCTCTTGGGCATGATGAGTCCTGTATAGCAAATGTGCTGCACGCCAGACTTCACATGCGTCCCCTTCAAGAGTGTCTGCCCTCTGCTTGTGACCACTGAGATGCCTAGAGATGTTTAGATTATCCTAGTGTTGATTTCATCCACGGTCCATCGGTCCTTACAATGGTGGAGCACAGACCATCTTCTCAAGGGCAGACTTTTTTGGGGCCTAATTCCACAAGTGAAAATTGCCACTGATGCATCACTCCTAGGGTGCGGAGTGCATATGGAGGACATGACGTCCAGGCTGCATGAACCAAATAACAACAAACACCGCACATCAGTGTACCAGAACTTGCAGCGATTAAGTTAGCACTAAAGGCCTTCATCACCAATGTAACTCAGAAAGTTGTTCTCCTCAGAACAGACAACATGACATCGACATATTACATACAGAAACAGGGGGATGCACATTTGATTCAGTTGTCTCACTTTGCCCAGGAGATTTGGCATCGGGCTCTTAGCCATCACATACACCTTCTGGCAGAGTATCTATCAGGATTGGACAATTCTATGGCATACCTGCTCAGCAGGATGCAGCAAGACGTGACCAGTGGGAACAGACCCTCCTTCCTCACTCCCCCCCCCCCCCCCCCCCCAATTCCTTCAAAGCTACTTCCACCGCTGGGGGATGTGGACATGTTTGCCACTGCAGAAAACACAAAATGCCAATGCTTCGCCCCCCGGCAGAACCACCCGCAACCCATAGGCAATGCACTAGGGATACATTGGTCAGGGATATTTGCCTATGCTTTTCCACCTCTCCCTCTCCCTCTCATGTCTTTTCTTGTAAGGAAACCCAGACAAGCATCTTTCAAGATGATCTTAGTGGCTCCCACCTGGGCATGCCAACCCTGGTACACGAAACCTCTGGAATTGTACCTACTACCTCATGAGAGGCTTCCCAACACTCCAGACCTTCTCACTGACAGTGGGGGCAGAGTGTGGCAGCCCAACCCCAAACAACTCAACCTCACAGTTTGGCTCCTGGAGTCATAGAATTTGGATACTTACAGCTGTCTCCAGAGTGTATGGACATTCTTAGAGAGGCAAGGCTTCCAACAACTAGGACCTGCTATGCAGCTAAATGAAAAATATTTTCCATTACTCTATGGCCCAACACATAGACCCTTGTTCTCCCACAGTACAACAAATCATATGTTATCTGCTGCACCTACAAAAATCAAGGCAAGCATACACTCCCATACTACTGCACCTTGTTGTAATTGCACCATACCTGCAAAATTGGAGGCACCAGTGTCTTTTCCCCATACCAGTCATAAAAGCTTTCATGGAAGGCCCTAAAATAATTATTCCTCCACGAGCACCAGCGGCCCCATCATGGAATTTGAATGTGGTACTTTCAAGACTAAGTCCACGCCTTTTGAGCCTTTGTATTACTGCCCACTACAGTTCCTGTCATGGAAGTCTACTCTTCTAGTAGCTATTACATCATAAGAAGGGTTAGTGAGTTGATAGCACTCGCAATAGAAGAACCATACTTCCAGGTTTTCCAAGACCAGATACAACTACGGACAAATCCAAAGTTTCTTCGTAAAATTCATATCCCCTTCTCACTTACATCAAACACTTGGCCTCCCAGTGTTTTTTTCCAAAACCAGAGACCGTTGTAGAAAGGGCACAACACACACTTGGTGTTAAAAGGGCGTTAATGAATTGCATTGATGGGATTAAATCTCTTAGGAAAATACAACAGTTATTTGTTGCTTTCTCCAACCCTAGAAATGGAACTGCAATTTCAACAGCAGGAATTTGCCAAAGGATAGTACAATTAAAACAGATAAGTTACAAGAAAATCAAACCTACATTACCATCAGTCCCGCAAGCACATTTTGCTAGAAAAAAAGGTGATTCTAGGCCTTTTTAGGGAACATTTCCTTAGCTGACCTTTGTAAGACAACTACTTGGACTAATCCACATACGTTTTCTAAGCACTATTGTGTGGATATCCACGCAAGACAACAAGCTCTTGTTGGTCAAACAGTGTTCAGAACTTTGTTCCACTCATCTGCACCATCTGATACCTGAACCACACGAGGAAAACTGCTTTACAGTCTATGCGTAGCATGTGTATCTGCAGCCAACACATGCTACGAATGTAGTATGTTACTTAAATTGCAAGCATCTATTCATAGCGTGTAGTGCTGTAAATTCACATGATCTCTCCCGCCTTCTTGGCAGGCATTCTCTGGTGTCAGATTTCATGTTTAAACATGCTATATCCAAATATGCATATATATATTTAGCCTTACATATATAATTATTTATCCTTTATCTATCTTAAACTGCTCCATCCTCCCTCGCCATGATGGTGTGGAAAAAAATAACAATCTAACAATGGAGCCGTTGAGCATGCACCTTCACTCGAAGAGGAAGAGTATCGACGTCATGTAAGCAACAGACTTCTTCGGGGAAAACAAGTTATAAAGTCCGGGCCCAACACTAGATAACAGGACAGTGCATAGCATGTAAATATATGCTACGAATAGATGCTTATAAGGTAAGTAACATACTACTTTATATTTTCATGCAAATTTGCACATGATCTGTGAATCCGCAGCAAACTTTTTAAAAAGTGTGGGCTCCCGCGCTACTAAAATAACACATCCCCCTAGGGTGGGCCAGGGCCTGGGCGTTGCCGCAATGCAGTATTTAGGGAAGGGGGGCTTCGGGAACCTCATTTCCCAAAGGCTGGCATCAATAGAAAGGGGAGGGGGGTGCACACCCCTCGCTCCAAGCCTGAAAAGGCTTCGGGGACCCCATTCCCTTGGGCCAAATATGAATAAATAGGGGGCAGGGTGCGAATACCCTGACCTCTCTAGCTCTGATGGTGAGGCCCAGAGGGACCTGACAAGGTCAAAAAAGCATCGTGAAATTCGCAAATTTGTTGCAACATTTATTGAATGTTTTGAAAAGGCCCCCAAGTGGGCCACGTCCTTGGGGGCATTTAAAAAAAAGTAGTAGGCCACACGGGCCCATCTCCTAAGGCTCTTAGAGCTCTGGACCACCACCTCCCCTGGTGCTTTATTTATATAATGGAGGGGGGTCACACGGACCCCCGGGCTTCCTCAAAGCCACAGGGACCACCACATTCCGGGACTTTCGTTTTAATAATGGAGGGGGGCCGCGTGGACCCCCCTACCGTGCTTACTAAAAGTCCCAGTGACCACCACCACCTCCCCTGGGCAATACATTTAACATATTGTGGGGGGCTGCACGGACCCCTCGGCCCTGGCAACCACCCCATCCATGGGGCAATCACAATATGTAATATTGGGAGTGGGGCTGCTTGGCCCTATTCCTGGGCCATATACTGCCCAGGGGACCACCGCCTCCCCGGGACCAGCCCATGCAAACAGAAGTAGAGGGGGCACTGTGGCCCCCCCACCTGGAGCCATATATGGTCCTGTTGACCACCACCCAGTAGGGTTAGCACCTGCTATGTCCTGGGGTGATCACCCCTGGGACATAGCTATTTGCTCTGACTTGGCGGTAGTTTGACAGCTCCTGCCAATTCAAAGCAAACACTCCGATTCCAGCAAGCGGTAGCTGTCAAAGTCCTCTTGTCTGCTGGAAGTGGAGGTTTCATCTCTTTCCCTGCCTGCAGACATACAGGAAGGGAAAGAGATGAAAAGATTGCTCTTGCACACAGGGAGCTACATTTCCAGCAGCTCCTTGTGTGCAGCAGCAATGCCTTGAGCCTCCATCCGTGGATCCCCAGGTGGCACCCACAGATACATGGCCGGGCGCCAGTGCTGGAATCAGTCAGCCCTGGGTGGCCCCCCCCTCCTTTGGTTGGTAGTGGTCCCTGGGGCTCATAAGAGGCAAAACGGACGGCAGAAAAATATGCAGAATAGGCAAGACAGAGGGCATCTTTTCGACGAAACACGTGTCTGCTGTTCTTTTCCACCTAATACTGACCTGCGTGTCAACAAACTTTGGATTTTCTGAAAATTAAATGTTGGATCTGCTACATTCACAGACCAAAAATACAATATTTGTGTAGTGCTCTCGATTTTGTCAATAGATTAGAGTGGCGTACAGTAGACTGGCATAGAATGCAGGGGTATAGAGTGGAGTGTTATAGAGTAAAGTGCATTGGCTAGAGTCTATTGGCATGGAGTGCAGTGGTGTAGAGAGGTGTAAAGTACAGTGGTGTAGAGTGGAGATGTGCAGAGTAGATTGGTGTGGCCTAGACTGAACTAGTGTAGAGTGCAGTGGCAAAGAGTGCAGTGGTGTAGAGTAGAGTGGTGAAATTGCATTGGCATAGATTAGAGTGGTACAGGGTAGAGTAGAGAGCCATAGAGTGCAGCTACGTAGAGTGGAGTGGTGCAGAGTGCAGAGTGCAGTGGTGTGGAGTGCTGTTAAGTGGAGTGGTGCAGAGTAGAGTACATGGGAGTCCTGAAGAGTAGAGTGGAGTGGTATAGAGTGGACTATGCACGGTGTGGTAGCACACTGCCATTACAGATAACACATTTTCAATTGAAATGACCATTACATTTGCACAGACATACAGTTTTACTAATAAAACCATACAGTGCACAGACATGTGTGGACATTGCATCACCTAGTGTAATGATTTGTTTCGATCACATTAAAGTACTTGTTTCCAACACACTTCAGAAATATAAAAAGTTGCATTATTTGTGTTCCTAGTTCTGATATATTCTGAAATACTTACACGGTTCATTTAAATGTTGTGTGGTAGAAAAACACGTTCCTACTCCCAGTATCCAGCAAGATTGTCACATAAATCCTCTCACTTTGAAGTCAAAGAAAGAAAAGTAAGCAAGCACCCTCAGAAGACAGCCCCTGACATTTGAGCTCTGCCTTTGAATGCACAGCAAATCTAACCAGATAAGATGATGATTTACAGGAAGGGAACACTTGGAAGGATACTTAAAATAAGGTTTGAGGAAGGAAAGTTATGAACTCAAGCTGGACAGCCTAAAACAAATAACGCCAGCAAATAGAAGGTAAGAAACCATGAGTTACAAACCACAAAACCAATGGCAAGCAACGGGCAAAATGCATTCGTAGGTCAACTTTCTGAATGTCTCCAAGATATCTTTTGCACACAAAAAAAAAAGGGAAGCAACAGAAGAGATAACGTTTGAATGTTGAAGCAGAAAGTCTGTACATGCATTTCACTCTGTCTGAAATGCATCGCCCCACATGCTAGAGTTCTAATTTTGTGTTCTTAAACAACATCATTCAGACAATCACAGAAGCAGAATCATAAGTAACCCGTGCAGTGTTTCTTTTGTTCTGCATGTGTCGGGCCTCCCGTCAGACGAAATGGATGTAGGCAAAAAGTTCCAAAATAGCTGAAGTTGCCCCTGGGCTTCAGGTGACCTCAAATCGGTATTTGAAAGGCAAACGAGGGAGAAACATGTGTCCTCTATGTGAAGAACATTATTTTGAAAAGGAATATACAAAGCAATGATGACTGATCAACAAGGCTTTACACATTTGGCTGGGGCCGAGGCATGGTTTAGAAGCATACACGCTTCAAAATGTGCACCTGATGGGAAATAATAGGGAGCTTAAAAGCAAGAGATTGTAGTTTTGAAAGGTACATCAATTCTGAGAATAGGCAGGGTTTATTTTGTATTCTTGCTGAAAAAGTGGAATGAAGGGAAACGTGTGTTTGCTGTGTACATTTTAAGCTACACGGATACAGTGCAGCTGCTCTTTTTCTCTTGCTTCTTTTTACTGGATGAAATGTAATAAAGGTTGATTGTGCCCTGATTGCATACGTTCTGTGTTCTGATTTTAGAATCAGTTTCACTTTGATAACATTTAAATGGGTTTCTTTACAGTATGTTGTTTCCTTAGATGTTGCATTGCTTGACATTGTTGTGTTCCATAAATTGCCAGTAATATAAACCGCTATTGCAGTTTCCAGTCTTCCTAAACGGAGATACCAAAGCTAGAGAGACAAGAATGGAGAATATGAAAACTAATATTTTTGTGTAAATATGCCCTCACTTATTTTAAAAGCATGTAGACATCGTGCGTCCCATGCCCTGTTCCTGTCAATACACGCATATGTTATCCAGTCGTGATTAATTATATTTCTTCCCATCCACCAAATAAACCATTAAATAATCACTCTCCTGCGTTGAGAAATCTTGCTGGGAGGTTCTCTAGCGTATTTTACACGCTCGCACTCGCCAACTTAATGTTGCCAAGTGCGACGAGGAAAAACCTCCGCTCCGCTACCGCATGCTCTGCACAGTACGGAAAACTCAGCAAACTCCGCAAAAGGAACAGAGGTATCTGCCCAGGCCTAGTTTTGAGAAGAGATTGGCAATAAAACTTGAAAAATATCTTCCCTGTTTGTTTTTGAAATCCTCTTCCCACCCCACTCTCTGTTACAGCCCTCTACAGTCTACTACCAGCCTCTTTCTGTTGTCTTATTTCTGCCATCTTTTTACCTTCTCACTGAGTTAACTCAGCCACGAATCCAATAGCTAGTCTGAGAGGATCTGGATAATTTTTGTGTTTTTAATTAGCACAGCCATCTTTAATTGTTATTATATTTGCTTCTCACACTTGTAATCTACATCATTATTATCTGTTTATAATTTTAGAGCTCGTCCTTGATACACATTAAATATTGTTGTACATGACGATGACAGACATTTAAAAGTGCACTTCTTTAAACTGATCTTTTTATTTTATTAAATATGGCTATCATATGTTTGGGAGAGTAGATTACAAAATATGTTGTTGTATCTACTCTAGTCCTCATTACGAGCTGGACATAGTGATAGCCAGTGTTCTTGCACCCGAAATTAATAGGTACAAGAAAGAATACCAAGCATGTAACATAACCCTCCTGATGCCATGGCCCCAGCAACAGCTTAGCTCATTGGTAATTGTGAGCGGAATAGTCCCTGGAATCGGAGAGAACATGCAGTTTTTGACGTGATAAGTCAGGTTCTGTTGGAACAAGCTGCGGGATAGGCTCAGAAATCGACTAACTTCGGGAAAATGATTGAGAAGTATGGCGTAGAGGTAGAGGCCTGCTTACATTTCTTGGATTTTTTCTTCGACTTACCCAACAACTTTGATTCTGACCAAGACCGGCCACTGAATCGACTCCTGTGACTTCAATCCTGTTCCAGGTCCCGAACTTTCTACTTGGAGGTGTATCGTCATTGGGGAGTGTTGTGGTGCTTGGCAATACAGAGTTTCACTTCGAGGTCTTGCATGGCCTTTGGGTTCATTGCCACACAAGCATTGCAGACCATAGTCAAGTTGTGACTCAACCGAAGGCACCACAGGCAAATCTGATGAGGGTCTCCCACAGACATTTGTTTTTTAACACTTCCTACAAGATATAAAACCGCCTTGGAAGGTGATGTTTCCCTTGCACACTGTTTTACAATTTTTTTAGGTAAAGGGGGTCTCAAAGAGACTAGAGGCAGTTCCGGATCTGCATCTGGTGGCGCAGAAAGAAAGAAACTGACTTCAGTGTGCAGGAATGGTGCCTATATAGGCTCTGCATGTCATTTTCAGAGCGGAATGCCGTTAATGCAGAGCCGCCTGGCACACCCTACCAGCACACAGATGCACTGTTGGAAAGTTTCCGGAACCAGGCTGAGGGGTGGGAAATATTCAAAAGGTGAGGAATCTATGGCCAGTAGTCTCGATCAGATTGACATTCCAAGATCTAGTGTGCAGAATGGGGAATAATCTTGTGAACCAGAATTTCCGGGCCGTACTCCAAAACAGATAAATGAGTTCCATGATACCGTGATCTGACTCTTTGGATCCGTGGCGGATCCCTCTGGTTTGCCCTCGGGCCCCTCCACCTGTAGTAGCACTGGTATATTCACCCTTTGCATTGGTTGGACACTCTTACCCCACCACGAGGCACTGCACCTGGCTCCAGTTCTGACTCCACCTTCAGGGCCAAGGGCCTCACTGATTCACAGAACTTCAACACTGATGCTGACTCGCTCGACACCAGAAGACTAGGTACCTATTGTACTCTCTGAATCGAAGTTGACGCCAGCTCGATGGAGGCGTCACCTCCCCCTCCAAACCTTCAAAAGAGACAGCACATACTCTGATTTCCCTGTTTGGCATTGATTTGGGCAAATATTATGACGCAGGTGATGGGTTTGCAAAAACAACAGTTGATGGACAGAATGCAGAACAAAGTCATACATTCACCCCAGTACAGAGACCTGGGCTTAAATCCATCGTTTTTTTGCTCACCATGCCATTCCACTTTGAACCCAGCCATTTGCAAATCAGTCTTGACCCTGTGCCTCATGGGAACAGTCCAGCCCGAACTGCCAAGCAAGGTCCTCCCTGGACTGGAAACAAGCATCCTAGGACCGGTTTTGGGGTTTCACACCTCTTCAGCCAGGATAGCTTGATTCCCGTGGCATGGAGAGCACGGGACTCACGTCTGAGCATACCCGTCCCACTCTGGGTGACAAATGCAAAAACAACAGTTGATGGACACAATGCAGAACAATGTCATACATTCACCCCAGTACAGAGATCTGGGCCTAAATCCATCGTGGTGATGGGTTTGGACAGAAATACCACAAAGTGAATTAGTGCAACGAATTACAAGAGGTTAGTGGCCTAATACCTCTTGTACCTCTTGTCACTGCTTGGCCCTGCCACTGAGCAGAGCACTTCTTACTCCATGGTAATGCATAGGGGAGCTGAAGTCTTCAGCTCTCCGCCTTGGGAATCAAGTCCAATATTCTTACAGAAGTCCTTAAACTGGGGCAAACATCCACTGAGCTCCTGTTACCCTTTAACAAAGCCCTTATGGGTACTTTATTGTGGGCATGGGCCAAACCCTCCTCTGGTCCCTGGTCAACCGTCTGATTGCACAAAGCCAGTGCCATGTCTCAGGCAATTCTATGCACCTCTCCCCTGAAAGCTTTGTAGTGCAGGCGCCTGCAAGCAAGACTAACTCAAACATGTTCCCATCTACTCCCACCGAAAGGTAGTCAAAACGGGTTGGGACTTTCGGAAAGCGTGCCAGCTAGGCGCTTTGATCTGCAAATGCCAGCTGGGATGCTAATCCCATACACTTTGTTTCTGAGCCCCACTTGTTTCTGATGATCTCAACCTGTCCTTGCCCAGGCTATGCAGGATGGTGATGGACATGGCCAAGTTGACAATTCGATGTGGCTTGGACACCACTGATTACATCGGACTGGCCATTTGCCACCACATTTGGCTGCAGTTCACTGTTTTTTCTGGTGATGTTCAGTCGTCCCTCGTGGACATGCCACTCAAGAGGACTTGCCTGTTTGGGTGCAAGTCAGACGCCGCTCCTGAGAGCTTAAAGAAGAACAAGGCAACGGAACACTTCCAGGGCTCATCTCCCCCATCTTGCCTGTCGAGTCAGCCCTATCCCTCTTTTTACGGCTTCAGCAGGGGTTCCCCATATTGGAAGCCAGTCCCACCTTCTGCAAGCCACCCAGCACTTTTGCGGTCGAGACCATGTCAATGTCAATAGCCTCCCTCCCTGACTCGGTGACACACAGAGGTACCGACGGACAGAGCGGGGCCTCATCTCTACCAGAGGCAGGTTCCTGAGAGGTGAGGTTTGAGCCTTGATCATGCAGGGTGATGTTTACACCCTGTAATTGAAGGTTTCGCACCAAGCGAGGTTGTATAGTTCTCATTATTTTTGTGCTCTTATATATGAAGAGTTAATACTTTAGCTCTAATATTAAGAAGTATTTTGATGGGAATCCTGCTCAGCTCGGTTTGCCAGGGATGATAGAACAGTTATCCTTCTACAGGGACACACATCACCAAGTTTGCTTTCATTTAGACCCCCAGTCCTTTGTCGTAGTTATATAAATGTCAATAGGCTGCCCAGTCCACTCCCCCCCCCCCCCCCCACACACACACACACACACACACACGTGGTGCTGGAGAAATTTTCAGAGTGGGGGTACTGCCATGGATGTTATATGACTGAAGTAATTGTGAATTGTGCAAAATCTAAGCCGCACAGAAAAAACAAGCGCAGCAAATGTGCCACGTCGATTCCGCTGGAAAGTGGTAAAGCTGTAGTATATAGCCGGTGGTACATTTTTGGAGCACGCATGTGGTAGTGCTCTGTCATTTACAAACATCACATTCTCCTTTAAAATGGACACTAAAATAGCATACACGTGCAGTTATACTGGTAAAACTATAAAGCTCCGAAACAAAGTGCAGAAACCCGATTTCGGTGAATATTTATCATTTGCTCATCACCAAGTAGAGTGTCTTCATTTGCTTTGACCCTATTAAAATCTGTGCTACCATCACACTTCAGAAAAACAGAAGATGTGCTTCATTTTTTGTTTCCTTATTTCTGATATATTTTTTAATCTGTGTATCGTTCGTTATCTGATAGACATCTAGCCGCAGATTCCTTACCCTTGAACTTCCAGTCATCAGGCTGGGTGGAGAAGATTTTTCTTAGCAGTACCCCTGCACGCCGGGATGTGGCGTCGGTCGACTCTGCGTGACATTGTTGTGTTCCTCGTCGTCGCGATGTCCGCGTCATCAATATAACCGCCACTCTGGCGCGCTGACGTCTGTTCTTTTCTTTCTGAGCCAACTAGCGCCGATCCGTTGAAGAGAGCTACCCCCTGTCAATTTTTGACAAACTTTTTAAACCTTTTGTTCACTTCTTTTGGTGTGTAGGATGTGTCAAGTAAGAAAACTTTGGGGTTCAAGACCTTTGGTGCCTGTCACCGCACCATGTTGGTCATGAACCCCCACTTAGTGTGTATCTGGTGCCTGGAGTGCGACCATGACTCAGTCTTTGAGGGTGCTGTCCCTAAAGCTGCTCGTGGCCCGGCGTCCGGCACCACCGAGGTCGCCTCGTCTGTCTTGATCTCGGTCTCCGTCGAGAGGAAGGTCCGAGCACCGCTCTGGTGAATCGCTTTGTCGAAGTCAGGTAAGAGGCACCACAAAAAACACAAGCACGCTTAGACTTCACCCTGCCCGTCTCGTGACGCGGCGGAGGAACCTCAACGTTTGAGGTCCTGCTAAGTGGAGCGGATGCCTGAGTTGGTTCTGCGTTTCCCTGCCTCCCTGGGTTCGCGAGCGACCCTTGCCCAGCTGAAGGAGTTCTATGATGCCATGTGCACCATATTTAGGCGTCCTGACCCTGCCGTTGCGCCTTCAGGCCCCGCAGGCTCAGAGGATGGAGGGGCCCCGTGGTTCCCACGCTTGTGGCTCTGGCACCACGGCCTACGATTGGACCCAGATTGGATCCGGATCTACGCTGGTCGCACCTCCACAGCAACTTTCTCCGGTGCCGCTTTTGACGCCAAGGTCCTCAGCGCCGCCTCCCCGACCCTGATTCCCAACGACACAGGGCCAGTCGGGCATCCTCCGATGCCGAGACCAGTGCAAACGGAGCCTTACGGCTCCATGCTGTTCAACTTGCCCTATTCTGAAGGGTTAGGGGTGGAGGAAGAGGATTGGGAGGTTGAGCAGGATCCCTTAGAAATCCTGCTCTGGCAAGATATGGATTGGTGTGAGGAACTGTGTGATGCCAGTGGGTTGGACACCTCCCCAGACTCTGGTATGCTATCTCACCCTAACCTGGCAACGGAGGAGGGAGTATCTTTTGCTATGGTGGTGCGGAGGTCCTGGAAATGCAGCTCCCTTCAGTGGCAGTCAAGACTAACATCTTGACAGAGGTCCTGCAGCCTGGGGTCTCCAGCTCGGAACTCGTATGCCCTTTAATGAGGCTTTAATGGACGACCTTCTGGGCACCTGGTCCAAACCCAGCACCGGGGCACCTGTGAATAGGACGATTGCCCACAGCCGCCGTCCTGCACTGGGCGATCCAGTTTCCTCACCGCTCACCCCACCCCACAAAGCTTGCTGGTCCAAGCTTCCACTTCCTGTGACGCGTTCCCTTCCGCAAACCCTGACTGGGCATCCAAGAGACTGGAGAGTTTCGGGAGCATTGCAGTCGGTGATCACTGCATGCC
The DNA here is from genome assembly GCF_964204655.1 of Triturus cristatus. Lineage (NCBI taxonomy): Eukaryota > Metazoa > Chordata > Amphibia > Caudata > Salamandridae > Triturus > Triturus cristatus. The sequence goes on from NC_140581.1 coordinate 940,491,273, forward strand.
TTTTGGGCTGTTATTCCCATTCAGTATGAGACACGGTTGTCCAGGTGCTGCCCAGAGTCTCGGAGGAGTACCGGGCTCTACTTTCTCAAGCTATTTCAAACTGGAGAGATGCAGCAAAGTTCGCCATCAGATCAGGCTTGGACACAACAGACTTCCTGGGAAGAGCGATTTCTACGACGGTGCCCTAACGTTGCCATGCTTGGCTGACATCTAGTTTTTCAGGGGATGTCCAAGCTAACCTCATGGACATTCCCTTTATGGCGCCCGTCTCTCCGGAGACAAAGCAGATACTGCCCTTGAGTGCTTCATGGACTCGTTGGCCACGGCCAAGTCCTTGAGCCTTACCACACCTCCCCGGGCCGCATCTGCTTTCGCTCGTTTCGTGGTTACGGAAGGGCCTATCAACCGCGCCAACTCTATTCTGGCCAGCGGGCCCTGCAAGTTCAGCAGCCTCTATAGGGCCATGGACACGGTTCACCCTGATCCTGTGGGTCGGGAGGCCAGAAGTCTAGCCAAGCCACGATCCCCTCCTCCACCCCAAACCCTTCCTAGTCCGATCCCCCAGGATCATTCTCGGCCAGTTGGTTGCAGAGTACGTCATCATCTCCATGAGTGGCGGAACATCACATCGTATAAGTGGGTGTTGCAAATAGTCTGAAGGAGCTATTCCCTCCCCCTCAAGACCACCTCTCCATCCCCGGGCCAGAAATAGGCTGTGGTTGTTAATCCTACTATTTTATGGTCCCAAAGAAGGACGGAGGCCTTTGTCTTTTCCCAGACCTCAGAGCCCTCAACTACTTCCTCAAAAAGGAGAAGTTCAAGATGCTCACCCTAGCTCAATTCTGCTCTGGACCCAAGAGACTGGATGGTAGTGCTGGACTCACCGGAGACCTCTTTTATCCCCGTCTTGCCTGCCCATCGTCGCTACCTGTGGTTTAAGGTGGGCCACAAGCACTTACAATTTACAGTGCTCCCCTTTGACCTCACCAGCACCACTCAGGTGTTCACAAGGGTGATGGCAGTGTTGCAACTCATCTGCGGGGATCAGGGGTTCCAGTCTTCCCCCTATCTCGACAACTGGTTGTTGAACGTGGGCTCATCCCAAACAGTTGTCTCCCCCCCTCCAGACTACAGTGAGCCTCCTGCATTCGCTGGGGTTCACTGTCAACGTGCCAAAGTCACAATTTACCCCCCCTCAGATGCTCCCTTTCATTGGAGCGGTTCTGGACACGTTGCAGTTTCCGGCCCATCCTCCCGAATGGTGAGTCCAGAATATTCAAGCTATGATACCGATGTTTCGGCCTCTATCCTGGATTTCGCTGAGAATGACTTTGAGGCTGTTGGGCCTCATGGCCTCCTGCATCCTACTAGTGACCCATGTATGGTGGCACATGCAGGTATGCAGTGGGACATGAAGTTCCAGTGGGCACATCATCGAGGAAATCTCACCGACCTGGTTCAGTTTTCAGAGGGCCCTGTGAATGACCTGCAGTGGTGGCTAACAGACCGTGATTGGTTCAAGGGCAGACCCCTCTCCCTTCCCCAACCAGATTTCACAGTAGTGATAGATGCGTCCCTTCTGGGATGGGGTGGGCATCTGGGGGAGGTGGAGATCAGATGACTCTGGTCTCCAGCGGGAGCCAAGCTCCATATCAGTCTCTTGGAGCTGCGGGCGATCCGACTGGCACGGAAAGCCTTTTTGCCGTCAATAAATGGAAGGATCGTGCAGGTGTTCACGGACAATACTACCGCCATGTGGTACTGCAACAAACCGGGGGAGTGGGGTCGTGGACTCTGTCAAGAGGCCCTGCGTCTCTGGGCTTGGCTGAAACAACAGGAAATTTCCCTGGTGGTTCATCACCTGGCCGGTTCTCTGAACTCCAGGGCGGACAAGTTCAGCCGTAGGTGCTTTGCAGATCACGAGTGGCGCCTCCATTCAGAGGTGGCACAAGGTCTCTTCCAGCTGTGGGAAGAGCTTTGGTTAGATCTGTTCACCTTCGAAGAGAATGCGCGATGTCAGCAGTTTTGCGTGTTGGAGTTTCCAAGGCGGCTCTCGCTCAGTGACGCTTTTTGCCACGAGTCGAGCTCAGGCCTCCTATACGCCTTTCCGCCCATTGCACTCCTGCTAAGAGTGCTCAAGAAGATCAGGAGCGACCGGGCACACGTTATTCTTGTGGCTCTGGATTGGGCATGGATAGTTTGGTATCTCGAGCTTCTAGCATCGATCCTCTGATCAGGTTTCCCCTTCGGGAGGATCTTCTGTCGCAGCAGCAGTGGAAGGTCCTCCACCCAAACCTGTCCACTCGGCCTCCTTGCATGGAGATTGAGCTGCGACAGTTGACAGCTTTCAACCTCCCTTCCGAAGTCTGAGGTTATTTTGGCAGCCAGGCATCCCTCCACAAAATCGGTATACGCCTACCAATGGAATACATTTTGTAAATATTGTACAGACCGGTCTATTGACCCTCTGTCCGCATCCTTATCTGATGTCCTCCTGTTTATGCTTTCCTTGGCCTGGCAGGGCTCCGTTCTGAGCACCTTGAAGGGCTATCATTCGGCCCTTTCCTCTTTTCTTCAGCTGCCTGATCAGCCTGCTCTTTTCACATCATCTCTGGTGCAGAGATTCATGAAGGGGTTAATGCACTTCTTTCCCCCTTCACCCTTTATTATGCCACAGTGGGATCTTAATTTGGTTCTCGCCTTTCTGATATGTGTACCGATTGAGCCGCTGCAGAAATGCCCTCTATGGCTGCTCACCATCAAAACAGCCTTCTTAGTGACAATAACATCTGCCAGGAGTGTGAGCGAACTGCAGGCACTGTAATCACAGCCTCCTTACCGTCTTCCCGGATAAAGTAGTGCTCCACACTAGGACATCTTTTTTTCCCTAAGGTGGTGACACACTTTCACTTGGGATTGTCGGTTACTCATCCCACCTTCTATGCACCACCATACCCTTCCAAGGAAGAGGAGCATCTCCATCGTCTGGACCCCAAAAGAGCGTTATCGTTCTATCTCGATCAAACCAAAGAGTGCCGGCTGGATGACCAACTCTTTATAGGGTACATGGGTGCAAAGAAAGGGAGTACTGTCCAAAAGAGGACTATATCCCTCTGGGTTATCTTCTGTATCAAAATTTGCTACGCCTAAGCAAAGAAAGAGGCCCATTAAGGGCTTGCGGACCATTTTACCAGGGCAAAAACGACCCCCACGGCTCTCCAGCGTGGTGTCCCCGTTTCTGATATCTGCCAAGCAGCCACGTGGGCATCGCTGCACACGTTTGCCAGACACTACTGTCTGAATTTCCAGGTTTTCAGAGAAAGCCTGTTTCATCGCTCTGTTTTGCAGGATTTTCTTGTCTAAACCTCTCCGCAGTCCCTCCTCCGGGGATGGTATTGCTCGGGTATCTGTTCAAAGGAAAGGAATCTGTAGCTAGATGTCTCTATCAGATAGCCAAGTTACTTACCTTTGGTAACGCCTTATCTGGTAGAGGCATGATCTAGCCGCAGATTCCTTACCGACCAACCCATCCTCCCCCCCCCACTGGGTAATTGCTTTTAGTGTCAAGGATGTTCCCCTTCAGGGTCCTAGCTGTTAATTTTTTAACACACCATGGTCAGTCACTTCATGGCTTAGCGCTTCTGGCGTGGAAAGTCATGAAATTTACTGCCGTCAGCACACCGGAGTGGCGGTTATATTGGCGACGTGGACGTCACAACGACGATGATCACGACGCTGGCGTTATCACGCAGAGTCGACCAATGCCACCTACCGGCGTGCAGGGGTACTGGTAAGAAAAACTTCTGGATCCAGCCTGGAAGTTCAGAGGTAAGGAATCTGCGGCTAGACCATGTCTCTACCAGATAAGGCATTACCAAAGGTGAGTAACTTGTCCTACAGTTATTTAAATGTTGTATATTAGAGAAATACTGAACTGACATCCTGCAGCTTTTTCTTCCATTTCCTGTACCCCAGCTGAATTATCACCTAGGTTACTTTAAAAAATCCTTTAACTTTGCATTCAGAGAAATAAAAATATACACCAGTTCCAAATAAGCAGACGTTGGTCAGAAGACATAGCTTAACATTTGACCTTTGTCTTCGTACATGCAGCAAATGTGACAAAATCAACACAAATGTTAAATGAATCTTTTATTGCTCACTCACCTTCTGAACTCCAGCATTGTTCTTTGTGGGGGTTCTGCAGTATCCCCATACCATTACTTCAAACTTCTATGCCCCTAACGCTTGCAGCCCCACCTGCCGAACCCCTTTAGTATGCACTTGGTGTATCACAGTTCACCTGGTGGGAGGCAGGATCAGACGATTCTTTCTGGGTTGGGAGGCCATAACATCAGACAAGGTGGGTCCTGTAAATTGTTCGGCAGGAATATGCCTGATCTTTTGTTCATTTGCTGCCTCATCATCCCCCCCACCCCCACCCCATAAAATCGACTGATGGATAACCCTTTCTCCATTCTACTGCTGGAATTGCACGCCTTTTTGGCCAAATGGGCTATCAAGAGGGTGTCCATGCTAGAAGTAGGAAGTGGTTGTTATTCCTCCTACTTTCTGTTTGTCCTATTTTAGACATGCGCCTTCTCATTGCATTCCTTGGGAAAGAGAAATTCAAAATTCTTACCCTGACCCAGTCTGGTCTGTCCTTGACCCTGGATACTGGATGGTGGCGTTAGACACACAGGACGCCTATTTCCTGTGCAGTCTGTTTGAGACATTTCACAGCTGCTCTTTACGGCTCCTTGCTAATAAGACTGTGTTTCTCTTCACTGTCACATTGGCCTGGCGTGTGAGTGAGGTTCAGGCTGTTTGAGTCAATCCATCATACACTTCCTTTTTCCCAGACAAACTCGTTCCGCGAACCCAGGCATCCTTCCTGATGAAACTTGTGATGCAGTTCTACATCGGTCAATCAGCACCTTGCTGGCGTTCAATGCTATGTCTTACCCCCCTAAGGAGGAGCGACCTCTTCTATTAGACCCCAAGATTAGAGCTGAGCTTCTACATCGTTCGTGCCAAGGAGCATCGGGTGGACGATCAGCTCTTTGTGGGACTTTCTGGAGTGAGAAAAGGTAAGGCAGTGTAGTAGATAACCATCTCCTGCTGGATTATGCTATGCATTAAGATCTGCTATACATTGGTCAAAAAGCAGCCTCCAGAAGGACTGCATGCCTAATGTGCCAGGGCCAAAGCCGCTTCCACTGTGTTGGCACGCAGAGTCTCTGTCATTGATATTTGCCAGGCGACTACACGGGTGTCCCTCCATACGTTCACTAGCAAAATTGCCTGGACAGTCAGGTTGGCCGAGTGGGGCATTTTGCCTGCTCAGCCCTGTAGGATTTTCTGGTTTGAGTTCACCTACAGACCCACCTCCAGATAGGTTATGCTTTGATATCTGTTTAAAAGATGAGCATTCTGCTGCTAGAAGTCTCTAGCAGAAGAACAAGTTAATTAACTTTGGTAATGCTAATGGTAGAGACTCAGTCTAGCCACAGATTCCTTACCTCCTATCCTATCCTCTGTGTTAGAACTCTTATCTATTAATATGATACCAAGTTTAGGAATTGCACACTGGTCACATGATTTGTATTTGGGGCTACAAGTCTGGAAGCACGGACAGTCTTAAAAGCAACTGACAGCGCGCAGGAGTGGAGCTTATACAGGCTACTCACGTCATTTCCGGAGTGGGACTGTGTCAGCGCGGAGTTGCAAGGTGCCACCATTTGTTTATTTAGGTACCTATAAAAAACCGGCAGGTGGCATGAATCGGCTCCGCCGGCTGCGTCTGCACCGGAATTGAGGTCCGTGGCATATATATAGGCGCGACACAGGCGCACTGACATCAGTCACTTTATTTCCATGCCAGCCAGTGCTGATCCAAAGTGGGGCTACCCAGTCAGTCAATTTTTGACTGGATTTCTTCGACTTTTTATCGAGGACTTTTGAGATTTTTTTCCTCCTGGTATGACAGAGATGTCCTCCAAGATGGCCGGCTTCAAGACCTGCGGCACCCGTCAACAATCCATGATGGTGGCGGACCTCCATCTTGCATGGCTGTGGTGCCTTATGTGCAACCACAACCTGCATTCATGCTCTGACTGCCACGCGTGAATCCCAAGGCCTTGTGGGAGCAATCCGTCAAGCTCATGGCAGGTCAGCATGCCATGCTGCTACTTTCGAGGTCCTGGTCCAGAGGAAGGTCCCAGGAGCAGTCACAGAGTTTGAGATCCTCGACACACTCCAAAATGTTGGGACACTTTGGTGAGTCCCGCACAAGAAAAAGAAGTCATTGAAGAGGTCTGAGACTAGGGCACATTGCCATTCAAGTCCTGGCTCTGCGGTAGAGCCTGCGCCTGGGCTGACTACGTGCCTCCATGACGTTCCAGGAGCTGGAGCGACCCTCCCCCAACTGAAGGAGTTTTATGAGGCCATGTGCATCATATTTGTGTGGGCCGATCCTTCCGGCATACCTTGGGGCCAAGGGGACAGCAGGGGCCCCATCTGGTTCTGCGCTGGCAGTTCTGGCCTCTGCTCCAGTTGGGCCCCAAGGATCCGTTCCTTGGTCTGGACCGGTAATGTTTGTACCAACTCGACCTTCCCCGCTGTCAACTCTTCCGGTGCCGCTGGCACCCACCAGTGGCACCATCCTCATTGTGATCCTGGACTTGGGGAGGAATGGGAGAGGGCGCTGGGCCCAGAGGAATACAAGCCATATGAAGACAACCCTAACATGGACTGGTGTGAGGAACTGAGTGACGCCAGTGGCCTGGATACCTGTCTAGATACTGGTATGCTTTCTCCCCCTACCATGGCTACAGAGGAGGGAGCTTCCTACGCAATGGTGGTGCGTTGAGTGGCTGAGGTCCTTGACCTTCAGTTGCCCTCATGGGCAGTCAAGATTAACGTCTTGACAGAAGGGCTGCAACTGCTACTCCTGTTCAGTGAGGCTCTCACTGACGTTCTTTTTGGGACTTATTCCAACACTGGGTCTCCTGTGAATCAGACGATTGCCTGTCGCCACTGCACCGCCCCTGGGAACCCAAATTTGCTCATCCAACCTCAAAGACCTTGGTGGGCCAAGCTTTGACCTCTCATGTAAATCCTGGTGCATTCCTTACCACTTCCCTGGATAGGGAATCTAAGAAGTTGAACTCTTTGGGGAAGAAGTTTTCTTCCGCCAGCCTGGCTTTTGTGGTCTGTGAACACTGCATGCCTTTTGGATTTTTACTCCCTAGCACAATGGGACATGGTTGCGCAAATACTGCCAATGGTCCTGGAGGAGACCTGGGCCTTACTCTCTCAGGCTGTTGCCGATGGAAGAGATGCAGCAATAGCACCCTGACATTTCTAGACCTAATGATAAATGCCAGGGAGGGAAAACTAACCATCAAAGTATACAGAAAACCAACGGATAGAAACTCTAGCCTTTCTTACAAAGCTACCATCCAAAGGCTCTAGAGTACATTTTCCTGTAGGCCAATTTCTAAGGCTATGCAGAACTTACTCAGACCTAAACACCTCAACAAACCTTTCAACTATTTCACAAAAACAACTGGTAGAATACGCATATCCTATGTAAACAATGCGAAAAGCTGACAAACTAGCGAGGAACTATAATAGGAAGTCTTATTGGAAATTCATCCAGGACCCACCACAGACAAACTAGTGTGTGTAACTACCAGTTTCTACTGCGCTTCGAAAAAAATTGATCAACAACTGGTCAATTTTGAATTCTGACAAACTGAATTATGCAAAACTGTTGTTCGCACTTTAACAAACTCAAACGTAGGGATCTAGACGTTCAAAGAACTTCACGGCCCCTGAAGGGTAGAGAGGTCCTCTTGATTGAGGATGAAGGGATACGCCCTCCCTGTGTAAATACTACTAACCAAAAAGTATCCGTTCTGGAGTTCAAGCACCTTCACAAGAAAGAAGACGGGGGAGAATCTGTTATATGCCACACATATGCAGCACTCCTGCTGGAGTGGGGAAGGGGAAAAAATCATTTTTTATACAGCCCTGACCCACTAATAGTGGCATGTTTCATCATTGAGTTTACCCTGACTCCTAAAGGTCAGGGTGGGCTCGACCATATTTCAGGGAGCACTTACGAAGACAGTTGGATAGGGGGTGTAACTTTAAAGATAAAATTCCTTACCCACTCCTAGGGTATCCCTTTATAAAAAAAAATTCTATTTCCCACTGTAATAGGAGTGGTGTTATAGGTGTGGTATATAACAGATTTTCCACCCTTCTTCTTTGTGGAGATAGAATAGAATGACATTTGTAAAGCGCGATGGCTACCCGGAGGCCTCCCAGTGCTACGGACGTGTACAGGGGAAGAACAGTAGAAGAAGATACAGAACTAAAACAGCCAAGTTTTTAAGAGCTTGCGAAATGAGAAATGATTGGGCTCTTTACGCAATTGAAGTGGAAGAGCATTCCAACCAATGGCACCATTATATGAAAAGATGCTTGAATTGAATTGCTTGAATTCCAGAAGGAATACTCTTTGGTTAGTCACATTTTAACAACGCTATAATTTAAACTTGCCCCTATGCACTCTGATTTAGACATGACCACACGAAAAGTAAAAACGTGTAAGTTGAACACAGGCAAAATATCACAAAGGTAATAAACCACTTTACAATTACGATGCGTGGTGATTGACAAAACACGATTCGTTGGTCACAGTGAAGAGTTGTCAAACTTTCTCCTACGAAGAGAACAGCATTGGATACAACGTCTCCAGAAAGATGTAAAAGGGCTGAAAGATGATATACCATGGTTTTCATTATCCCAAATAAATATAAAAAAAGTGAGTTAAGGATTACTCTTTCCCCCCTTCCCTCCCCCCCCCCCCCAACTTATATGGGACACCGTAGGAGGCAGAAACATCACGATCCCTTGCAGTTTACACTTCCTCCACACTGATAAAGAAAATAATATGGAGAATTCTCTACTGATGTAGAAATTCAATAGCGAATACATTTACCCCTGTGGAATATGAAATACCACCCTTTTATCGTCTCCTTACAGGCGCTATGTTTGGTAATTTCATGGCATCCTTACCGCAAACGTGTCTTGCTTTGACATTATTCACTGCACCATTCACAGATTATTCTGAACAATTTATTAGATTACACTCCTAGATTGACTCTAATGAACTACATTGCCATACCGCTTGATGAGTGATTGATTGATTGATTTCTTATTTTTAGAGAAATTAGGAAACGTCAATTGAGCAAGCGCACCTCTCAAGACTACGTTCCCAAAAATTCCCCTGTATGGCACATCATGGATTAGAAAGACACTAGTTTCCCAGCTAGCTATGTTGTTTTTTAAATGTATTTTATTTCAACTCGTTTTTGAGAAATTTGACATACTATGTAAATAACAAATGTTGTACACACTAAAGAAGGAGAATTAGGGATATGTTAACCACGTGCTACACTTTTCCACCACAATTCCATAAGCCTGTTCAGTATGCATAACACCAATGCACTCACTCGCAGGATTTAGACCTGCCCGGCGCACTAAATGGTGTTGCCTCATTGCATTGAGACACCATCGGCCAGTGCGGGTTCACCAGACAGCTTAGTGTTACGATCTTTTTACAGAAATCATGCAATACAAATTGGGAGGTTTACAATATTTTTTTTCGAGGCAGGGGCTGCACTCATTTGCAACTCTGAGGATTACTAAGAAGTTAAGGCTTTACATCAATTTTAAATCATTCTATGGTTAAACATATACATTTGGTGGAAGAAGTTTAGGAAATGCGGAGCCTGGCACTAGTCGGTGCTACATACACAGGGAGAGGTGGGTGCTGTTGTCTTGCAACTTTGGTGTGACAAGCCTGAAACAGTTTGGGATTTATGATAGGCTATTAGGATGCTGGTTTGCATATTAATCCTGCTGTCTATCGTATACTTATTTTTGTAGTGTTACTTTGTACTGTTATTTGCTTTTATGCAGCCCAAGTAATTGCTGCTGTGCTAACTCTGTGAAGCGCTCTGATGCCTTCGTTTCAAGTTCGTGCTATGCACATCTCAAAAAAGTCAAAGTGAAATCAAATTGAGCTGGCTATATAAGAGTTGCTTATATATTAGTGATATCATAAACTATACATACAAAAAGGCAACCCCATTAACATTTACATTAAAGATACATGTCAGAGACAAGTTTATTGATACTAACATATACCAGATTGGGTCTTCATGGCAAATGACTCAGTATGCAAAACTTATGCCTGACTATTTACACACTTACGTTTTCATACAGAGAGCTGATTTATTTCTCTAGCATCGAGAGGGGAACTCAGTTGTCCTAACAGTGGGGTAATATAAAAGTGGAATGCTCAAGTTTTCAATTCCTTTGTAGTTCATTATGAGTGATTCAGGAGTGGTTTACACAATGCACAATATATGTGATGTAATTTTGGTTCTGTTAGTTGACAATTTTGTGTTTCCACAGATCAATAATCACTTCTGTCAGTATGACCACACCTGACTTCCTTCATCTGTCCTCAGAAGCAGGTTATAATAATTATTTCTATTCGACTATACAGCAGAGAGGGCAACCCAGTACTGACAAATGTCATCCAATCCTCTTTAGAGGGTTGGCTATTGGCAGAAATAGGTAGACCTCCACTGTTGGGTTGAATTATACCCCACAACCATTTTATTCCTACCCCTGGAGGAATAATTAAAGCTTGAGGCGGTCCACCCAGGTGGTAGTTTTAGATAAAACATATTTCCCCTCTGCACTTTTTCACTCAAACCTGGCAAACATTAGGATAGGCATCATCCTCAAAAATTAACACCCTTCCATATAAAAAGGAATCCCCAATGAACTCCCCAATCTCAGACGATTGGTGCATGAAGGGGGCCAAGGATGAAGCATGCCACCTGTTTGGTGGGTGAAGGCCTTTCTCCTGGTGCAGTGAGATACCTGTTCACACTTTGTCCTCATTCTTCTCTTGAGTAGACGGTCAGTCTTATTGTGTGTAGCAGGTCTTTAATAAGCCACTGGAATAATTGTGTGTGTGTTATGCCATGGGCAACATATGAACCTTGCATAAGTGAGTCTCAATTTGGTGGGATGCAGAACCTCAAATATGTATTTTGCTTCATAATAGGTTAGAGCCAAAAAAAGGTGCTAGCAGTCTGCTGATTTTTCTCCCTTATAGAGTTCTAGTATATGGCACAACATTATCACATGTTTTTGTTTTATTAGAGCCTCTGGGTCCCTTAACAGATGTTCAAATACCAGTTTAAGTACTTGTTAATAATATACTCTATTCCCTGTAAAGTGTATTCTTGATTAACAGTACATGCTTTAGAAAATCAGTGTTATTTTGCAGTTTTTTAAAGATTAATCTTTCTTCTTTCCATTAACCAAAATTCTCAGTGCTCTCCAACTGTATGCGTCATTTTATAGTGCTCAACTGCAATGGGGAGGAGACCAGAAACATTTTACTAAAAGAAGAATGTCTTATCTCCTTTTCTGATAGTGAATTCTAAACGCAGATTCCTCCCCTTAAAATATTCCCCAGGCCTCAGACTGGATCCAGGAAATCGTGAGCAGTACCTCTGTGCACTGGTAGTTGATGTTAAGCTGCTCTGTGTCCGCTCTATCTGCATTATTGGAGGTAACGTGCACATTGCATATATAGACACCACCCCGCTGACATCAGTTCCTTTCTTTTCGCACCAACAATGTGGATATAGAGAGCTAGTGGGGCATTTTGTTTACCACTTTTAAAAACTTTTTGTTGACTCCTTTTTGATCTCTGCTACCAGTGTGCTAGGAACAGTCTCCCAATAAACCCGTGGGATTCAAACCGTGTGAAGAATGTCCCAGACGGATGTCTGCCTGCTTGTCTCTGACCCACACTTGGTTTGCCTGTAGTGCTTGTGGTCAAGCCATGATCCCAAGGCCTGCGCCAGCTGCACGTCTATTCATCTAATGGCAGTTCATAAGCAGGCAATGAAGATGAACTGCAGAAAAAGGCTCTGCAACTATCCCAATCCCGAGGGAGATCTTGGTCCCTTTCTCACAGGCTGTTGTAATCCCACTCCAAGGCCTCATCATAAAAGTAAGGTAAGTCCAAGAAGCACAAAAAGTAGTCCTCAAAGTGTTCTACGCCTTCCCCTAACCAGCATCATGCTTCTAGGCCCCGTTCCCTAACTCCACCCTACGGAGCAGACGGCCAGATCCTTTCCACGTTACCCAGAGTTCCCCTTAGTTGTAGCGACGCCATGCACTCAATATTTGGGCCCATGGCTCCTTCTGGTGTGCCTTTGAGCCCTGTGGATCTGAGAGGGGCCACTGGAGGCTAGTCGAGCTCTTTGGATCCACTTTCATCTAAGCCATTCTGAACACGGTACTGTCCTGTGCCTACCCTTCGGAGTGGAGAGGCCAGAATATTTTGGTGATGATATCGATGTTTAAACCTCAGTCCTGGGTTTTGGTGAGTCTGACTCTGAAGCTGCTGGGTCTTATGGCTCTTCATCATGTTGTTGAAGTACGCTCAATGGCATATGCGGGCTCTGCAGTGGGATCTGCAATTCCCATGGTCACTGCTCCAGGGAAATCACTCCGACCTGCTCCAGGTTTCGGGGGAGTCTGCAAAATATCTGTTGTGGTGGTAGAGGAGTCTATCAATGGTCAAATTGTAGTTCATCAACCTTCCTCACCAAAAGCAGACAGTGGTGACCAGTGAGTCACTTCTGGGTTGGGGCGGCCACTTGGGAGAGAAGGAGATCAGAGGACTCTAGTCGCTGGCCGAGTCCCAGCTCCACATCACCTCCTGGAACTTCAGGTTATGTGCTTGGTATTGAAGACCTTCCTCCCATCTATCAAGAGAAGACTGGTTTAAGTGTGCACAGACCACACCACCACCATTTGGTAATGCAACAAACAGGGTGGAGTGGGGTTGTGGACCCTGTGTCAGGAGGTCCTGCGCCTCTGTACCTGGCTGGAGCGCCAGGCAATCTTCTTGGTTATCCAGCACCTGGTGCGCACTCTGAATGCCAGGACAGACAGACTCAGTTGTTGATATCTTGCGGATCACGAATGACGTCTACATCCGGAGGTGGCGCAAGGTCTCTTCTGAAAATTGGGAGAGGCCTGGCTGGATTAATTTGTCGCAGCCGAGAACGTGCAATGTCAGTGCTTCTGTACTTCGGCGTTTCCAAAGAGACTCTCACTCGGAGATGCATTCTATTTAGACTGCAACCCAGGACTCCTGTACACCATTTTGCGGATACCATCCTTCCTTGAGTTCTCAAAAAGGACAGGACACACCAGGCCCAAGTCATTTTAGTGGCTCCAAATTGGGCAAGGAAAGTCTGACATCCCGAACTCTTGAGCATGAGCACCTCCGATCATGCTACCCTTTGGCAAGGCCCTCCTGTGAATTCTGCACCTGAATCTGGGCAAACTCCACCTTCGTACATGGAGATTGAGCGGTGACTGTTAAATGCCTTTGATATTTATCTCGAGATTTGTGTCATCATCTTGGCAGACAGGCGTCCCTCAACAAAGACTATAGATCCCTGCTGTTAGGCCAGATTTGTGACTTGGTGTTCTTCCCGTCATGTTGACCCATTTTGTGCCTTCCTGTCAGGGGTGTTATTGTTTGTGCTATCATTAGTTCGGCAAGGCCTTGCCTTGGGCACCGTTATGGGTTATCGTTCTACCATCTCGTCTTTTTTTTGGATCAGCTTACACTATTTTAGTCACCTGTTGTGACCTTTTTTGTTAAAGGTTTGCCACATTTATTACCTCCTACCCCTTTCATCAGGCCCCAAAAGGACCTTAATTTGGTCCTGACATTTCTTATGAGCTCCCCATTCAAACCCCTGCTAAGCTGTTCTCTCTGTCTTTTGACAATTAAAATGGTCTTGTTAGTGGTCCTTACATTGGCCAGGAGGGTAAGCAAGCTTCAAGCTCTTTCAGCTCATCTTCCGTACACTAGCTTCTACCAAACAACTGGTTCTTCGGTCTTGTGCCCCCTTCCATCCGAAGATGGTGACTCCATTCCACATCAGCTAAACTATCACGTTGACGACCTTTTCGCTCCTCCCCCATCTTTCCAGGGATGAAGAAATGCTTCACCGTCTGGATCCGAAAAGAGCTCTGTCTTTTTCACATTGATTGTACCGAGACCACCTAGTGGACGTCAGCTCTTTCTCGGATTCACAGTAGCGAAAAAAGACAAGGTTCTCGGTGGATTGTACTTTGCTTTAAGATCTGCTATGCACTGGCTAAGAAGCAGTCTCTGTAGGGATTCCAGGCCAATTCCACCAGGTCCAAGGCTGCTACTACTGTGTTAGCGTGCAGAGTACCTGTTCTGGACATCTGCCAAGATGCTAAGTGGGCGTCCCTCCACACGTTAACAGAGCACTATTGCTTAAATTGTCCAGTCTGTCGGGACCGACATTTTGCCCGTTCGCTCCTCCACGATTTCCTGGTTTGAGCCAGATCGCAGATCCACCTATGGGGAGGAATTGTTTGGGCATCTGTTCTATAGTGAGGAATCCACAGTTAGATGTCTATCAGAAGAACAAATTACTTACCTTCGGGAATGCTTTAACTGGTAAATACTTTATCTAACCTCGGATTCATCACTGACCCTCCCATCTCTTCCCGCTCTGCGAAATGGGTTCTTCACCCATAAGCTTCTGTTCATTTTCTGCACACAGGGCATACATCATTGAATTGTGGCTCCACGTTTCTGGCATGAAAATAGTCACAAAAGAAACTGATGTCAGCCTGCCGGGGTTGGCACCTTTATAGGCTCTAAGCACGTTACTTCTGATGCAGAGCCACTCAACACTTCATACTGGCGTGCAGAGGTACTGATCAAGATTTTCTGGATCTAGTCTGATGCCTGGGGAATAGCCTATCTGCGATTAGATAGTCTCTGTCAGAAAAAACATTAACAAAGGTAAGTAACTTACTCATTTTTGCCTAGGACAACCCCAACGTAGCGAGTGTGGCGAAGACCAAGATCCTCGTTCCCCATATTCTTTCATGCCGGTTCTGTCTCGGCTAGCTTTGTGGTTGATAGTTGTCAGGATAGTTTCTGTGGGTTTATTTTTTTGTTTCTCCCACTTTCCTTGACAGAACTCTGGATTTTTGTTATTTCCCCTTGCTTTTCTATGTATCAGTGGAATCCTTAAGACGTTCAAAAATTATTCGAAGCTGTCCAGGATCTCCACATCTGTCTTTATATAGTATTTCCAAAGTGGGGATTTTCTCCTTTCCACATCAGCAACTATTTAATGGTTGAACTTTCATCTGAGTTCAGTATGCTGTTTTGACCCTCGCTGTGGGGAGGAGGGGGCGACTTTAAGCACATGTTTTGGTCCTGTGGCGTCCTCAGCGGTTATTGGGGGGAGGTCATTGATTGCTTGACCCAAGTAACGGGGCGGGAATTGGGGGTGGAAATGGGAGTTTGCCTGTTGCTGTGGTTTCCCCACACACCGCGCACGAAAGTCACGAGCAAGTTTTGTGACCTAGGGCTGGTGGTGGCTAAAAGAGAAATTACCATGCACTGGAAGACGAGAACTGGCCCCAGCTTTGCGAGGTGGAGAACTACCTTCACAAAATGGGCGGGTAGCGAGAGTACACTTCGGCTGCAGCTCGCGCTGCGGGGAAATGATGAAAAGGCATTAGACATGGCACATGCTTGGGAAGACTAGTGGTAGACCTCCGGGGGTGGGGCGCAGAAGCGGAGGAGGGTTTTGAAGCACAGGAGCAGCATGCAGCAGAGTAGCGGTGGAGAGGTAGCTGACGGGGCGCACGTGGGGGCGGGGGGGCTTCTCTTCTCCTTGCTGCTTGGCGCCTGATCCTGGGGGTGGAGAGTGGCCCGCGGTAGTTCCCACGGCCAATCACGAGACAGACTTATCCCGGTACCTGCGACTATGGCACACTGACATGCGGGTGGGGGGAGGGAGCATTTGTATTTGGGGAGTGTTGGGGGGCAATGCGTTGATAGTTGGAAGAGGTCTGCACTGTACCATGCAATGGAGTATATTACTAGGAGGAGACCAATGATATGCTGGTCCTTGCAGATGACTGTTGTGATTGACATATGCAATAAAAATTGTTTTTGCAGTATGCTGTTTTGACTCTTGTGGACCAGATTTTATGCATTCAGTGCTTATACTACTCTGTGTGGTGCCTGTCACAGACCTGTTTCTTTGTCACCCAATGCTGTCTTAGCCATGCCCTTTACATTAATATAACCTAGTAAAATTGACATAACTAGCTGTACTATGTTTCCATTGTATGTTGTTGCTAGTAGTTCTGCCAGAGGAGATTGACAGAACTTATAAATTGACTTTGTTACTTCATGGTTATTGAAGCTGAAATGCTGGGTACCTCTTTACGGTTATGTCTGTCAAACACCTAACAGATGTATATCAGGAATAATACCTCTTAACCCAGCAATCTCTAGAAACTGCCTTTTTAGGTAGTATGAAAAAAAACCTTGAATTATTATTTGAAGTGTATTATTCTTTTAACTCTGGAAAATTGTCTCTTCACCTGGGTGCACCTACAGTATGGAAATGTCTAACCTTCACAAAAAGGCCCTCATTACCTTAGCTAAGTCTTTCTCCTCTAGCTAGAGTCTTTAATTCCCTCCTAAGCTGTCAAGATACCATACTTTGATGTTATTAGCTAAACTGGGGTGCTGAACATTGTAATGTGATAAGTGACTATTCAGCATTGTGTACAAGCTCAAGGGGAGGGGTGTGAAGGTGAATCTATTTTCACTATTGGTCCACGAGGTGGAAGAGATGGCTACGCTGTTGTTCTTGATGTGCTATGTCTTTACTGAAGTGGTGGAGTGACAGTGCAACCCACTATCATGGTGCATAGCTTGAAATGCCTTGATTTCTGGTCTATTTTTTTTACACCGCTTAACTTTGTGCCTGACTTACATTGACACCCAGAATTAATGTGTTTCTGCAAGCAGCAAGGTGTGCTGATTAATACTACATTGAAAGTGATCTAGTCGATCTTGTATATGATGATAATGAATTTTGCCTTTGTTTTGAATTGTTGAAGTTTACATTTCATGGGGGTGGGAGAAGCACCTCCTTTGTGATTTTGGTTTCAAAGCCACAAGGAGGTTTAAATCACTGGGAAAATGTTGTATGAACTATTGACGGACAGGGTGGTGACAAGATTCTGTGATTTGTTCAACTAATGTTGCGCTGTAGCCGAAAGATGTGATGAGATGACAAGCAGCTGTCTAGTAGTCTGACAGTGATATGTGGCCGGCTGCATAGAGTTGGAGGTAATCTGTTCCTGTATCTTGCAGACATGATGTTATTTTTAATAGTAGCGAGGCCTTCTCTAATCTTGTGTATGTAGTCAGTTATAGTATGTTGTTGTCTGAGGGGAAGGATGTCTAGAATGTGTGTAAAGGTGGGATGAGCCATGTTTCATAAAGAAGACTGTATGTAACTTCTGTAAGATGATGGTGGCTGCAATGGAAGTGATATGGCGCACTGGGAATGTTAATGGCCATATTGTGTAATGGGTGTGGTGATGAAAATATATCAGCCCTTGATAAAGCTGTGCGTCTGATCGCCATGGGAGCTGTTTTTTTCAGGGCATAACAACTTTGTCATATTGGCCCTGTCTGGAGAGGCATCGCAAAACATCAGAAGCATGCTGATCATTGCTATCTGAATTAATTAATCAATTAATTCAGCATACTACTCTGGTGGCATCACCCACACTGACATAAAAATACTTTCTAAAAGAAAGCACACACACACATGGGCGACAAAAACAGACCTTCTGATTGGCTAATTGCAACGTAGGCTACAAAACCTGCACTGCAATCAACCAGAGGCGAACTAACTCATGAATTCTAAGCACCATGCACCTTAGGTATGGTCCATGGAGCCAGTTAGTGTGTGTACACCATCTTCAAATTGGCTGACTATATTCTTCCAGGGCAGAACTTGCAGGCTGTGCTACAAACCCTTTTTCTGATGGATACTAATATCTGCAGACTCTATAGATGCTTGACTGTATCCAGAATCTTTTCTTCAAAAGTGCTCACACTTGCTGCTAGGTGGCACTGTGTGGGTCCACGTTTGCTCTGTGCCACCCTAGAAGTGCATATAAGCTCCACCCCTGCACACTAACTTCAGTTCTTTTTTTCCACGCCTTCCACCGTGGATCTTGAGCTCCAGTCCCAATCATGTTGCTCTTTTAATGATTTCTAATACGCATTCCAGTATATGTTTAAAACAGTGTTGCAACTGCAGAAACTGATATTGATCATGGACCCTCATGAAGTGTGTCTGGTGACCGGGCTTGGGCCAGACTTGAAGTTGAGTGATAAATGTGCCCTCATGCACCCAGGGCGATCCAGACTGGGCGACAAAGCAGTAGGTTGCCAAACACAAGATGATGTTGCGGCCTTCATGTAAGTCCCACTGCATGTCGCAGACTCTGTATGTCTCCCAAGGCGTTCCTGTGAGTAGTCAATTTCACGCTCAAAGCCCTCTGGTAATTTAAAATCTAAGTCCAAGCACAAACATAAAAGAGCGAAGTGTGACTCAACCCCTTCGCACTCTCTATCTAAAGAGAAGCTGTGAGGGCATCACCATGTTATTTGGATTCTCTACATATCTCCCGTTGTAGAGCTGATTCCTCAGTTGGTCTCAGTGTGCCCTAAATTTCCCAGTCTATTGTTGATGCCACACCAGATTAAAGCCTTTTAGGAGGCCATATTGCTGGTATTTGGAGTGCTTCCGGTTCCTCGTGGGATGCCTTTGGGCCCTGAGGAACCGTGGGGACCCCAGTCTGGTTACTGCTGGCAGATCCATCCTCTGCAGTGTCTGAATCCTTGGGACCCTTTATGGACCTGTACTTAGTCTGGACAGACTTCCAATCTGGCTTTGAGACCTGTGCCGATCCCTTCTACATTGTCACTAATTCCAGCGTCACTAACTCTGAAACAGGATCTGGTGCCAATGCCGGACATCAAACTGACTTCAGCTCGTTCTTGACCGATGTCACTTTATGAAATCACAAATGTACAACAGGTAGCCAATGCACCCTTACTCTGAACCGGTACCTTTGCAAGGATGTACATGGCAGCAAGGCTCCTTTATCTTTGGCTCAGAACAAGGGACACCCCAGGGTGTGAATGATTCCTACCCCCATGCCCCACTACATAGATGATGCTTATACATGGATTTACAAGAGGGCAATGGGCTGGACACCTCTTGTGATGTAGGGCTTGACTCTGCATTTGAACCAACAATGGAAGAAAGTGCCTCCTTTGCTGTTGCGGCCCAGAGGGCAGCTGAGGATCTGGATTTGCAACTGCCTTCTACTGAGACCAGGCTGACAGATTTTCCATCCTGGCCAGCTACTTCTGTCCACATGCTCCCTTTTAACAAGGCCCTCCCTGATACCTAAACTGACATCTTGTTGGAGTCCTAAAGAGGGCACCTGTAATTAGTCAGGTAACCATGCATCACAGACCGTCACCTGGTGACTCTGATTTTCGTACTAAACACCCTGCTCTAGAGAGTCCTGTGGTTCAAACCTCAACCAGTAAAGTGAATTCCCAGCTATTCCACCAGATAGAGATTCCAAAAGGTTTGAGGCTTTTGGCAAGTGTATGTTTTCTTCCACCAGTCTGCTATTGCAGTTGGTTAACGCTGTTTGCTTACTGGATTGCTATACACCTGCCCTGTGGGACATGGTCAGCGAGATCGTGCCTGATGTTCTGAAGACCTAAAGGCCTCTTTGGCTCAGACAATTCAAGATGGATAAAACGCAGCCAAATATGTTATCCGTGCTCGTCTAAATAAAACTGATTTCCTGGGAAGAGCAGTCTGTAGTAGTGTTGTACTTTGCCAATGTGCATGGATGCCTTCCTGAGGATTTTCTGATGATACACAGGCCTCCATCATGGATATGCCCTTTGATGGGTCAAGGCTTTTTGGTGAGAAGGAAGATTCTGCATTTGGGCTCTTTAAGGAGATTAGAGCTATGGCATGTTCCTTGGGTCTGTTGACACCTGCCAGTTTCCACACCGGTTAAAACATGTTGAGACTATTACAGAGACCTCACTTATAGGAAGAGTCCATGTCCCCAACATGTAGCACAGTCACCGGAGTCCTTTCAAGGCTGAGGGTCTGGCAGACTGCGCAAGGGCCATCAAGGACATCAATGCTCTCATTTCTCTTTCCATGCTACCAGACCACTTTAGCTTACCCTTAGTGGCACATGCCCATGTAGTGAGGGGCAAGATCCCTCATTTCCTCCCCAGGTGGCAATCCATCATGCCTGACAGATGGAATTTTTAAATTGATCAACTGAGCTATTGCCTACCTTTTTTTTCCACCTCACCAAATATTCTCCCTACATCAGAGCGATTTCAGATAAGCACCTGTTCATTTTTCTGGAAGAATAAGTTTATTGCCCTGAAAAAATGCTGTTGAGATGGTATCAGACTAGGAAAGAGGCAAGGGTTGTTTCTCTTGCTATTTACTGGTTTTGAAGAAGTATGGGGGCCTATTTTGGACATTCTACCTCTAAATGACTTCCTGCAGAACAACAAATTCCTAAAGCTCACACTGATCTAGATCTGGTCTGCCCTCGTCCCAGGTTACTAAGTGGTGTATTTGGACCTGCAGGAAGCCTATGTGCATATACCTGTCCTGCTGTCCCACAAATGGTTCATTGTAGGGCAAGACCATTTTCAGATTGTAGTGCTCCCCTTTGATCTCACAATGCCCCTTGTGTGCTCGCGAAATTGATGAAGATGATAGCTGCCCACCTTTGGAGGTTGGGGATCCAAGTCTTTCCCTACCTTGACGATTGGCTGTTGGAGGTGGGTTCGCCACAGTTAGTTGTAGACCAGCTCCTGATGGTGGCGAACCTCTTGACATCATCGGGGATCACTGTCAATGAGCCAAAGTTGCGCCTGACTTCATCACAGAGCATTCCATTCATTGGAGGTGTCTTGGACACATTATAGTTCTGGGCCTTCTCTCTGCCGCACCACCTAAAGCACATTCGGACTATGAACCCGATGTTTCAGCCTCTGTCCTGCATGACTGAGAGACCAGATCTGAGGCATCTTGGCCTCTTAAACTCCTGCATCCTTCTTGCACGCTACACCAGATTGACTATGCTGGCTGTGCAATGGAATCGGATGCTCCAGTGGGCACCCCAGCATTAAGGAAATCTGATAAATATCATCCAGATCTGATATGAGATGGCTTGCAATCAGCAATGGTGGCTTTCCAACTGAAATTCGTCCTCAGGTCAGCCGGACTCCCTTCCCCGCCCAGAGCAGATGGTGGTAACTGATGCATCCCTGCTGGTCTGGATTGGTCGTCTGCAGAGGTGGTGATCAGGAGATTCTGGGCTGCATCAGTCTGTTGGAGTTGTGGGTCATGCCTCTGAAGGCTTTCCTGTAATTCATCAGTTGGAGGCTGGTGCAGATTCTAACAGGCAACGCCACTGCCATGCAGTATTGCAACACGCAGGAGGGAGTGGGGACTTATATCCTGTGCAAGGAGTCTAGGCCTATGATGTTGGTTGAAGCGACAGGGCATTACCCTGATTGCGAACCACCTGGCGGCAGTCTGTGAATGCCAGAGAGGATGAGCTGAGCTGGAGGCTTCTGGCAGAGCACAAGTGGTGTCTACATGCTGGAGTGGCACAGAGCATTTTGCTAAACTTTTTTGCCACCATTGAGTATGTGCAATCTCAAAAATGTTGCAAGCTGGATTTTCCGCAAGAACTCTTTAGATGTATTCCAGCTGGAATGGAACACATGACTTGTGTATGTCTTCCTGCCCCTCCCTCTCGTCTCCCGAGTTCTGGTAAGATTGAAAATGGCCACGCCTAAATCATCCTAATGGCTCCGTATTGGGCCTCAGAGTGTAGTTCTCAGAACTTCTAGGCATGATCATCTGTCCTCCGATCAAGCTACCACTTTGCGAGGATCTTCTCTTGCAGTATTCGGACCGGGTCCTCTACCCTAGTCTGTGCAATGTACATCTACTTACGTGGAGATTGATCAGCTGCAACTGATTGCCTTTAGTCTGCCACCTGAAGTGATGAATGCCATATATGCCCCCAGGTAGCCTTCCACAAACTCCATTAATGCCAGACACTGTGACAATTTGTAACCTGTAGTGGTGCTCCTTAGACTAACCCCCTTACAAGCAATGCAGTTGGATGGGATTGTTTCATCTTTGGTGCAGCAAGGCCTTGCAGTGTGCACCTTTAAGGGTTATTTGTCAGGCCTTTCTGCATTTGCCGGTCCAGCCGGCCATGTTCACTTCCCCTGTGGTGAGATTTAATAAAGGTTTGACACGTGTTCACTCCTAAGCCGTTTGTGATGGCACAGTTGGACCTTAACGTGGTCTTGATATTTCTCATGTTTATGCCCTTCAAGCCAATGCATAGTTGCTCAGTGCATATCCTGGCTTTGAAGATAGACTTATTCACTGCAATTTTTCAGCTCATCACATGAGTGAACTCTAGGCATTTTCAGTGTAACTGCCGTACACAACCCTTTGCCTCAACAAGGAAGTGTTGACTCAGGCTGCATTCAAAACTTATGATTCCTTTTCATGCTTGGCAATCCATCACTCTGCCAACATTCTGTACTCCCCTTCACCACTTGAAAGCGGAATACAGGCTCCATCGACTGAACCTCAAAAAGGTTTTGAGCTTTTTATTGATCATACCAAGGACCATCGAACGGATGGCAAACTTTTTGTGGGCTTCTCCAAAGCAAAGAAATGGTAGGCTGTGTAGAAGAGGACCCTGTAGAGGTTAATAGCCCTCAACATTAAGATCTTCTATGCGCTGACCAAGAAGCAGTCTCTGGAATGTCTGAGAGCACATTCTATCCGGTCTAAACCTGCTAGGACTACGTTAGCATGCAGTGTTACACCAGGATGCGATGTGAGCTTCAGTGCAAAGGTTAACAAAGTATGAATGCCTTGAGAGCCAGGAGCAATGGGAAGGACATTTTACCAGCTTGATCCTGCAAGACTTTTTGGTCTGAGTCCAGTCCACAAACCCTCCACCTGGGGGGCTACTGCTTTGGTATCCATTCTAAGGTGAGCAATCCATGGTTAGAAGTATCCATCAGAAGTTATCTAACTTTGGTAACACTCTTTCTGGTGGATAGTCTATTTAACTGCAGATTCCTCTCTACCCTCCTACTTCTCTGTTCTGTGGAGTTGCCACTTTTTAACATATCAAAAGGTCCTAAGCTAGGAATCTGCACACTGGCACTACTGATTTGTTCATGCTTTGTGAAAGAAAAAATTGTAAAGCACTGAAAGAGCAAGAAACTGACATGAGCAGTGCAGTGCTCATATGTGGCTTTGCTCCGTCACTTCCAGGGTGGTACAGAGCCAACGCCGAGCTGCACTGTACCACCTAGCGGCACGTGGGAGAACAGCTGAAGAAAATTATCCAGATGGAGTATGGCGCCTGGGTGAGGCATCTGTGATTAGATAAGGATTTACTAGTAAGAACATTACCAAAGGTAAGTAACTTTTTCGTCTCTGCCTGCCTCAGGGTGCCATGCGTTCCAGCCTGTATCGACTGAATGGTGACAGCAGCGATGTGCTGTAGCTCAAACCAGGATTCCTAGTAGCACCTACATTTTACTTCACTGCAGCCTTAGGTCGACCAACGTTATTTGTGCCCCATGCAGCATGACATGGGACCTGTACACTCCCACCCTGTTAACCTCTTCCATGCTCATGACGAGCTGGACTCGTCATGGCACACAGTGGTCATGTGCTCATGACGAGTCCAACTATTCATGAAATATCGCCTGGGAAATCCCAAGAGGCTCATTTCAGTTTCCCTTTCTACGTGCTCAGGGGGCTATCTCAGCCCCCTGAGCACGTAGAAAGACGGGAGAGGTATCGTTGGAAAGGGGAGAATCTCCCCAGTGGATCCCTGCTTGGGGATCACCACAGGAGGGCGATCCCCAAGCAGGGATCCACCCACTAGACATCAGGGAGGGGGGAGCGGCCCCTTGGGCAAGGGCCTTTGCTGCCCCCAATTTAATTTGGCAAAATGTAGTCTTTTTACCCCCCCTGGGGGACAGATGGGGGCAGGAGCCGGGGGAGAAAATAGCCCACTAGACACCAGGGATTTTTTTAGAAAGTAAAAATAAGGGTGGAGGCTGCCCAAAACGGGCATGCCCATGCCCCCCCCCCCCCCCCCCGCAATCATTACAGTCATGTAGTGAGGAGACATCAAAATGATGTCACCTTAGGTTTGCAAGGGATTCTGGGTAACAGAACCTGGTGGGAGGCAGTCAAGTCACCCTATCCTGGATTCCCCTGGGTGTCTAGATTTGAAAAATGTATAGGTTTGCTAGGTTTCCCTAGGTGCTGGCAGAGCTATGGTTCAAAAACTACAGCTAGACACTTTGCCAAAAAAGGGTCATTTTTCACTGCGAAATTGAGGTGTGTCCACGTTGCGTTTTGCGCCGTTTCCTGTCGCGGGCACTAGGCCGACCCACACAAGTGAGGTATCATTTTTATCGGGACACTTAGGGTAATTCAGATTTGTAAAGCAACTGTTATTACCTATTGATTTTCAACGCTTTCCTTCCTTCCAAATGAAAGACATTGTGTAAAAAAAAAAGCCATTTTGAAAAATGACTGATATTTCTCATGCTAGTATGAGTGTTCCCAATTTTGAAAATGTGCAAATATCTACTGTTTCTAAACTCTATAATTTGTTGCCATTTCAGAAATACATAGGTGTCTTTCATACCGATTTTTCCATGTATACATTTTCCCACAATAATTGATATATACCCGGTACATAATAAAAAGCCATTGCAAATTGATGCTCAATTTTTGACTCTGGGTTCGTCGGGTTCTTGGTGAACCTACAATTCCTATATATCCCCACAACCAGATAGGTCCAGCGGATGTAACGGTATATTGATGTCCCTTAAAAGGTGTGAAAACACCCCATGACATCGGAAGCCGCCTGGATGACCCTTTGTTTTGGTTTTTTTTGGAAGGGAGGCTTGGTGAGGCAGAGTGCCTCTTAGATAGCTCTGGGCACCAGATCCCCGCCCTCTCCTCACTCAGTTTTTTTGTAAATTGACAGGTATGGACCCCCACATGACCTGTAAAATTGCTGTTCCCCAAGATAATGCAACTTGGTTGACTTAAGAGCACTATATTAATTCTATTAACACACAATGACACTGGACTTCCCACTAACCTTGTGTTCTGGAGCAGCGTGTTGCCCCCCTTAAAACGCTTCAGCGTCCTGTCAGGGGTAGTAAGGGCTATATAAATCCAGTTACAGTGACACTATGCTGTCATGACGCACCCATGCCACCTACAAGCTACCTCAGAGCTACATTTGAATGGTACCCGGCTGCAGCGTGGAGCTGGTGTGAGCGCTTTTGCCAGAGGTGATTTTGGTTTCCAGTCTAGTTACTGTGGCTTAACTGGAGGGTTGGGGGACCGAGGAGAAGTGGTACTTCAATTACTTGTAGTAAGTAGTGCCAAAACACACAACAGAAAGAGAGCAGGAACCCTTTATAAAAACGTCATCGAGGGCATGGCTGGAAATGTCTTTGTTCCATGCATTTTCTGAACGTCTTTTCGTAAAGAACTGTGTACACGTGCAACTCTCTATGCATATAAATACCAGCTTGGAATCCCAGTCAATCTCAGTATAAGCTCTTGCTATCTCCGATTTCAGTGGCATGCAATTTCTAACTTGCAAGACAGATCCAGAAACTATTTTTACAGGATTAATTTTCTTTACGGTGCAGCCCATGTGCTTCCTGCAGCATAAAAGTGGGAATGTTGATCTCTCCCAGGTATCAACAAGATAAATGAAGTAATTTAAAATATTTTCTATGCCTCATCTGTCCAGTCACATGCTGTCGGTAGACTTGAGCTGAAAGCGTACACAGAGAGAGCAGTATGATTTTTCAACTAGAATGGTTTCCCGTCTTTCGGCGGGCTTGTACTCTAGAAAGGATATTCTTGTTGCTGGCTATTCAGGATTTAAAGGTAATAGACCACATGTTTGCGTCTCTGGAGTGCAAAATTCTTAGACAAAAAATATTTTAATGCAAACGGACCGATAACAGAGTTAAGACGAAAGTGGCATTAGACAAAAAAATATTTCAAATCAAACGAACGATAACAGAATTAAGATGAAAGTGGATGGGTTTATTATATGTTTTTACTTTACTTATCTGCCTTCCGTAGAAGGGCTTTACTTAGTTATTGCTTTGAGGCATATGGATTTAAAAAATGAATTTATAAGTTGTCCTGTGAATAGTGCTTTTCCTGACAGTACACACCAGGTATAATTTATAACAACATGGGGTTGAAACTTGTCTTAAATATTTACTGGATGCAACTCCGAACTCTGCTTATAAACACTGTATTATTTGAAACTAAGTGCACGACCACCAAATGCAAATGGGAAAGTACAAGAGTCAAACGTATCTTACTTATTTATACTCAGGTTTCACTCTAAATTATACATCTCACCTTGAAAAAGTGGTTTTGTTCGCTGGCCGAATCACGATTTAATATTTACTGCTTTCAGTGTCTTGCATAATTCTGCAAATGCTTTGCTTGCATCAGCGCCTTCATGAGATACTGGTGGCTGCATTTCCTTGCCAGACCAACAGCGGATGCAAACTGACCAATACCAGCCTTGCCGCGTTTGTCTTGTGTTGCATGTAGTCCTTCAGGAATGCATGATTTTCTTGAATGCTGCTCACCCACCTTGTGTATTCAATTCAGTGGTCACCTTGTTTTCTGCGGCCCTAATTGGATACAGGAACTACAAACATTTGTTTACCTTATATGTTTGCTTTATAGTAAGTAAATGCAAAACTAGAGTTGTGAGACCCTGCATTGTGATTTCATGTCAGTTACTCTGGAACTTTGCACTTAAAACCAGAGACAAAAACCCACCAGGCATAAACAATATGTAAAATTGACTACAAATTCTTGAGTACTGGTCGTATAAGTAGTTCAAACGGCAGCTAGCTGGTATCTGTACCCCTGCTGTTAAAGCCAGACACCAATTAGCCCTACCCTGAACTGAGCTATCTCAATTTGTCATTGAGGGATTGCCATGCTAACTGACTGGATTTAAACATGAAGGAGATTTATTGGGATTTAATCGCCTAACTGCCCAACTCCACCTTGCCAGAGTGCACTCACCATCTGGAGGAGGGACCAAATGAACTGCTCTGTTCTCTGAACCCGCATTGGACATCTTTGATTGACTAATGAAAACGTGCATCCTTAAAGCCTCCGCACGTTCTACACTGTGAAGAGTCCCTATTGTTCACACTTACTGTCTATGAAATGGAGCCTTCTACTTTACATGAAGAAACTTGCACAAAGGCTCAACCTCCACACAGATTCCCTGCCTTCCTGCTCCCTCCCCTGCTTTATCCTTATCCACCAATTGTTGCCCAGGCTGAATGGCCCTGTCACCAGCTCCTGGTTCTCCAACTCTTCTTCACCGTGTATGTATTGGATTAGAAATGGGGGCATACATGCATAGCTCTTCCCCTATCTAGACCTGGCGCCTCCCAGTGCCTATTTATTACCTGCCCTTCATTGAAGGAAGAAAAAGTTAAATGAAGGACGAAAATGCTCAAAGGCTGGCCTGTTTGCCAAACCATGCCATTGGTTATCACCCTTGTAAGCCTGTAACAGCGATCAACATGCTAGAATTGGGCACTACATCAAACTGCCACTATGGGAGATTGAGTTGAGCAGATCCAGCCGTTTAAAATGCAGTGGTGTTATGGATTAGGAAGGATGGAACGAAACACTTGAGGTTTAGTGTAGGATAAAGAAGAGGAAAGTCCTTTAGATAGGAATGTACTGTGCACTCTTAAGACTGCACTTGGTAGCTGCTAGCAGAGGCAGATTGTTGATCTGAGCGATTTAATCTACAAGGCCATTAAAGAAGCTTGTGTCAAATGGTCTTATCCTCGACTTTAATGCGATGGTGTCGGAGGTAGGGTTGTTACCAACTAAGCTGTAGAAGGGTCTTGCATGTCCACATCTTTAATCAGTTTGTCGAAGGATGGACGCTCATGGGCGTGTGAGTTGCTTTCAATACATTGTGGGAAAGCACTTTGTTGTGGTGGATTAGAATGAATGAACAAACCCCTCCTGTCTTGTGGCTAAATACTCCGGGTGCTGTACAATGAGAGGACCAGTTGTTGCCTGCAGTGCGGCATAGAGGGTTATCAATGTGGAGCATGATCCTCTACCTCCAAGGTGAAAAGATGGAAATTGTACAGGCTGGTGTGCTGGAAGCTCCCTACTTATTTTAAAAGTAATGTGTACTCCTGTTGGCAGGCTCTTCAAAGTGTCAACATGTCTTTTTAATTAAATAATGTTAATGCTGTTACTGCAGCTTAGAAGGGTTATAGGACGGTTGTTCCTGGTGCTTCAGCACCTAGCCGTCTCATTCATGGAATTCAAACACTGGGGCCATGGTATTTTACACATCCTCACCTACCTTGCCACTCTGCGACCAAGAGTTCTTTTGTGAGAATTGTATTTATGGGAACAATTGAGATAACTGTACACCTAAGACTTTCACTAAAATTAGCCTTTCCCCACATTTTCCTAATTTTACATATACATAATGCAAAATATGGTGGCTATATGACTCGTTGAGCCCCCCCCCGCGCAAGTGAACTGTGGTGTTTCTTTTGTCTGACTTCTATATGCTATGAGGGACAAGGCATACCCAATTGTTTTCTCTACCCCAGACTTTATTGACCTTGGAGCCTTTAGCAGCAACAATACAGCAGAGTGAGTCATGATCCGTAATCCAGCAGGAGTCTCAAAATTGTTACTTTATGCTGATGATATACTACGCTTCCTTTCTGCTATCAACTCCTCGCTGCATGCCCTTTTGATGGTGATAAACAGCTTATCCTGTATCTCATGTTAGAAAATGAACTGGGGCAAGAATGAGGCACTGCCTACGTCCAGAATCACTAAATAGACATCCATTGAGGAATACAGCTTCCAGTTGTTACAGAGCTGGCTTAAATACTTGAAGTCTTTGTTAGAGGAGGCCTCAAACATATGGCGGAAATTAATGTAACCCTACATATTACCAAAACTTCTGATGATTATGTGCATTGGTCTCAACTTCACCTATCACTGGCGGCAGGGTTCAAGCAGTTAAGATAGTGTGACCCCGCATTTTAACTACGTGCTGGGGATGCTACCAATGACTATCTCATTACTTAACATCCGCACCGTAGGCAATAAAATTTAATCTTTTGTATGGGGCAGTTTGAAACGGAGAGTGAACCGCTCCAGGTTGACTGCTGGTTGAATGCTGGTAGTCTGATGGACTGGGCCTGCGCGCATAGCATACTATTGTGAAGTATTACATCTGTCATAGTTGTCGTACATGTTCCTTGAACTTAAAACATACCTTTCTGGGTGACACTTTAACGCAATCTGATATGGAGTTATGCCTAAGCTTTCTTTCTTCTTTGCCAAAACCACACCTCCCCTCTGTTGACTAATAACCCAATAGTCTAGTCTTTGGTTAGATTGTGATTAACAGTTCATAAACCACTAGGGATAGAGGTTAAGAGCCATCAAAATGCTGCCATCTGGCATAACAAACCTATCTGTATAGAAGAACCCTCCAAAAACTGGAAACTTTGGATAAAAACAAAGATTTGCACACTTGAATAATTACTGACAGACGGAGTATTGAAACCATACAAATCTTTACAAATGGAGTTTGGCCTACCGGCCTCCCTGTATTGACACTACCCGCAGCCGAGTTCATTGCCTCAAGAGCAACTTCCCTTGGACCTCCCTAAGTCTGCTTTTTTTTAACACATACTTTTAGAAATAGTTGAAACATCTTACATCATTAATCATTCGGTGTTACAGCTTATGATACGTGCTACACATATATTTAATACTTACAATTTAAAACTTTAGCATGTGTCTCATTAGGATATCTCAATTCGCGTCGATGAAAGATATGTATAATCAGAACCTCAGTGTTGAAAAAATATTCTCAAGAAATCGGTCCATTGTCACTTTATCTCCCCAAATTCCCACCCTGGATACCCCACCCACAGCTATACCCTCCCAAATAACAAACTCTGAACATAGCCGCCTATGAACATTCCGTACTGCCAGGGCACAAACCCTGGTGAATCAAACTTAATGATGGTGCAACAAATTCTCCGGGGGAACGAGGAAGGAAAAAAAGGGGGGGGAATGTTCAGTGAGGGGGGATGGAGAGGACAAAGTCAGAGTCACGAACTATCTCAGGAGGGGGGGAGAGGGAAGAAGAGGGGGGAAAAATAGGGGTGGGAGGAGGGTGGAAGGGAGGGAACTGAAAATGGGGGAGAGGGAGAGCCACCCCATGCCTGCATCAGCACCTATCCAGGTGCCAGACTTAGTTAAGCTTCTCCAGCTATGGTGTAAGGGGTTCCACTGCATCATCGACTGTTAGTGCTTTAAACTGCTCTATTAATTGATCCCATTCAAGGGAGATCGGCCTTTTCCGCAGACCCCCGTATTCTCCACGTCGAAGCGCTTCCCAATTTGCTACTGTCCATCGAATAACCTCATCCCTCCACTTGCCCTCCCTTGGTGACATCTGAGCCTTCCATCGTTGTTATTAACCGTTTGGCGAGCATCCAAGTCAGGCCCGCAAAGCGACGTAACAATTTTGCCTTCTTGGTCAATGGGAAAAGTCCCAGTAAGCATACCTCAATTTTTATCTCATGGAGAGCACTCCGTTGACCTCCCTTAGCCCTCTATACTGGGGCTTCCATAGTGATATCTGGGAACTATAAAGTTCTGGTAGACCGCCTGATGCTGACTTTCGTTCCCTTGTTGTTTCTCCAAGGTCTAGGGGTTCTAAACAGTTTTTCTTATTCTATGATGAACATAAATTGAACATAAATAAGTGAGTGGGTGTAGACCACTCTGAGTTTGAGCTGAGATTTGCTTTCAAATATTGGAAGAGGAGGACATATGCATATAATAGACTAAGTTGGCTTTATTCCACAGATAGAATTTCCGACATAAGGATAATATGTTTAAAATGAATGGTAGCTAATGACTTTGAGGAGTGTCTGTATCTAATGTCAACTGAATTGGTTAGAAAAGGGATGGCCAGTAGCGGCTGCTACAGTTCGGGAGTGGTGGTGGTGGGTAGTGGGGTGCGGGACGGAGCAGAAAAAAAACCACTTACCTGGGCCAGTCGGCCACCTCCTCTTTTCTGTCCTCTTCTTCCTGTCTCCACTGGCTGCAGGAAGCATCCAGGCTCCCCATAGCCAGTCACAATGCTACAATGCAGTGTTGTGATTGGTTTTAGCGCCGAACCACAGCGCTCAGACTGGGAGTGGGAGGGTTTGCATGTTCCTTATCAGGCTGTGTAATGCAGCGTGGTGGGGAAGATGCAAAGTGCGCTGGACTGTTTGGCTGGCAAGAGTGTGCCAGCCAAGCAGTCTTGCGCACTTAAGGAGTGCAAACCACTCCTCTCCCTGCTCTGGCCAGCCCCGCCCGAGAGCTGCTGACTTCAATGGGAAAAAGAAAATGATAACGATGTTATTATCATTTTCTTTTTCCTATTGAAGTCAGTGGGGCGACGCTGTTCCGCCTTAGCGGAGGAGCGCCCACTGGGAATGGCGTTTGATCATGGCATTTGAGGGTAGTGTTTACTCTAAAGCGATGTTGTACAATTGGCCACAATGTTTATATGAAAAGAGTGAGTCCATATTGCAAGTGGTTTGATAGAACACTGTTTTTTCTCTCCGCAGAAGTGTGTATTTTGCAAACAACGGATGGCGACCTTCTGCAAGCCATGTGTCCAGTGTTCCTATGGGCTCTGTACAACTTCCTTTCATGTTACCTGTGCCCATGCTGCTGGAATGTTCATAAAATATAGTGAGAAACCTCCAGTGGTATACTTGACATGTTTCAGACATAAAAACAATCAATATGTGGTAAGGATTCTCTCTGGTTGCTACTATTTTTGACTCATTTTGTGTACGTTTTCAAAATATCACAATTGCTCATGGGTACTTGGCGAATACTCTGGACCTAGCCTGGTGTAAGCAACCTTTCACCCATGCATTTACGTCTTAAATAGCACATAACATGTTAGACAGAATTATGGTGTTTCTTGCCCTGAACCTGGGATTTGCAAACATACGATCACTCGTTTCACAATCTGTCCTTATTTTAATTCCATACCTGACACACAACAGTAGATATTGCATGTAAAGTACAGGATGGAATCACTACCCTTCTGACAAGCTTGGAAGTACTGGTCTAGCAGTTAAGAGCCTACCCGACTGCTTCTGCAGCAGGTGGCATTTGAGATGAGATTCTGGCAAAGTAATACTGCCTACCTTTTAAATTTCTGTAGGCATGCAACGATTCTACATGTAAAACTGTTTTGATGTAACTTGAAAAATTGGTTTCAAATTAAGACACCATTTCCAGATGCAGTAGTTCTACATAGAACTGCATTCACTTGGTCCACCGGTTGAGGACACAATTTCTTAATGATAAAACAACTACAGTGTGATAACTTGTTCCAGATGTCTTTGTATGTGACTCTTGCACAGCTTATTTGGTTGCTTGTTTAAACACCGGAGGTGCAAGTTGTTTTCCATCAGACAGCACATCACAGAGTCTGATTCGTCTTATAATAGTATCATGAAAACCCTGGCATTTGTTGCTAACCCTCCTATGATTACATGGGGATGCCCAAGAGTGTACATATTGAGCTAGAAGGCAGGTCAGAGCCCTATCTTAGAGATGCTTCTGGCCAGATACTCAAAACATAAAAACATCCCATTTTATGCATTGTTGAGCTAGATCTGGTAGGTTCAATTTAGTTGTGATTGCAGATGCTTATAATAAGTTTTGACAAATAGCCCACTTGGGCTGGAAAAATCGTAAATCGTGCACAAACTTATCTTAGTAGCCTAAGGTTCGTCCATTCTACCTACCACTAAATTATAAACACTACATCGACCTGTATCTACATTTTTATTTTTTTTGCATGTTTATATAGCGAGAACTTGAAACACAGGTATTGGAGCACGTTACATGAGCAACAGTTACAATACACAAGGAGACATTTATTTTTTGTAGGCACGGCAATATAAAGTGATTTGCCCAGAATCACAGGATGTTGAGCAAACACAGCCATTGGCAGCGGTGGCTGTTACGCCACATCCTCTCTCCAGCACCAATAGCCTGATTTAGGGTATTATGGATAGAGTAGTATCTTTTGGAATGGTAGAGGACATTACCTCCACCATTCCGACTGTACTTCATCAGCTAAATTCAGAGATGGCAGCCAACTCATCAGTCATGTCTGTACATTGATAGGAACCACAATCTCTGTGATTCTATTCAGTGTACTAAAACTTTGGTGGACAGCCGCTGTGGATTTTGATGGCTGACCACAAAGTCTTTCTTTTTTTTTAATTCAGAAAAAACCCGTGAGAGTTTGTTTCTGAAAAGACAAAATATTAATTATCTGCACTCCCTACAAGTTTTCTCCCAGGATGTGGCCCATTTTCATATTTTCTTTTCTGTTTCTCACTGCTAGGTTTTTCCTGGCTGTGAAAGACAGGAAAATAAGACATTGCACACTTAAGGTCTGCCAATCTGTAAATGAGGCATGTGGACTAAGTGTTTGGTGAGTAGGGTACTCCATTGTGTTCACAATGGAGTACTCTTTCTGCCAAACTCTAAATCAGGTCAGCTGCTGTTTGTACTAGATTTAATCACATTTATTTAAATTAAACAAATAACCTTGACCTGACCCCAAAACTACATCTAACCGTAAATGAAATTAATATAAACTTAAAAAATAATTTTAATGTTACTATGTGAAATAAGCAACTGTAACCTAACCCATATGCTAGCCCTACCTCTAAATACAAATTTGTTCAATTTAAACAAAAGGGAGTAAAGTAAATTAAATGAGTAAAATTAATGTAATACTTTTGCAAACCCAACCGAACCATAACGCTAACCCTAGATCCTATATAGCTGGATTAAAACAAAATGAGAAACCTTTATATAACCCTAATGCTAACCATGACAATAAATTAGGTTAAAGTAAGTAACAAACCAAACCTGGACCTAATGCTAACTCTGAACCTTAGTTCCTTAGTTAAATTGCTTTAATTTAATTACCTGAACCCTAACACCAAAGGTTTGCTCCCTTGCTGGAAGAGGTACTTAAATATTTTACCATTGGAATAGTTAAGCAAACTCAAAATCAGCTCCACTCAATATGGTGAAGTTCCTCTGAGCAGTCATGACGGGAGTTTACCTTCTTGAAAATGTAAATTTACATTTTAAATAAAAGGATATTTGGTGAAAATTGTTCAGTATTTTACTGCTAAATCAAGTTTGAAAACGTAAATGTAATTTGCTAGGATTTATTTAAACAAAGCTACAGAACCTCACTGAAGGCAGCCTTAGTGAAGGCACATTTCTGTGAGTATTTCTGTGCTGTTATGAGCGCTGTCACAATCAGTATGTCTTTGTAACCGATTCCTATTGCTAAAGCTACCTTAATGTAGTGGCATGCTCACTAGTGTCGGGAGAATTCAGATGTAGGGCAAAGTTGCTGCAACACATGCTCAGGGAAAATGAATTCAGTAACATAAAGTAAATCTGATATAAGTAAGAAAATGGCATGTGCAGTCCACTATAACAGTGGCATGGATGTCATATGTTCCGTGAGCATACTCTTTGAACCTTATACATTCACTTGTATCACAATATTTGAATACAGTTTTTGGAAGTGGCCCTTTTTGCAGGGTTATCCCTAAACTTTTTGCTTCTTCTGCCTTCGTTTTTCCTGACCTGTGGTTGTTGGCTTTAGAACTCTGGGCATTTTACCACTGCTGATCAGTGCTAAAGTGCAAGTGCCCCCTGTCTCAATTGTTTTTGTGATTGATTATCCATGATTGGCATCTTTGTTTTACCAGTAGGTCCCTAGTAAAGTGCACTAAGTGTGCCAGGGCTAGTAATTCAAATGCTACTAGTGGGCTCGCAGCACTGATTGTGCCACCCACATAAGTAGCCCAGAAAAGAGGTCTCAGGCCTGCCACTGCAGTGCCTGTGAGCGGTTTGTTAACTGCCATGTCTCGCTGGCCAGTGTGCCCACTTGCCAGGCCTCACCCTTCCCTTACACTTAGGACACCCCTATGGTAGGCCCAAGGTACCCCCCTGGGCAGGGTGCAGTGTATGTAAAAGGTAGGACACGT
Source organism: Triturus cristatus (assembly GCF_964204655.1). Taxonomy (NCBI): domain Eukaryota; kingdom Metazoa; phylum Chordata; class Amphibia; order Caudata; family Salamandridae; genus Triturus; species Triturus cristatus. The sequence goes on from NC_140581.1 coordinate 940,526,656, forward strand.
ACTAGTGTGTGTAACATGTCCTGATAGTGAAATACTACCAATTTCGTTTTTCACTAATGAAAGGCTATCTTGCCCATAGGACAGAATGGGTAATGCTGTGTAACATGTTTACCTGCATATCTTCCCATAGGAGTGAGAAGGAAACTTGGAGTCTCGTATCCCTGAACTCAGAATTTAATAACACATCTTTTAGGATGGATGGTTTTTAAATTCTGTGTTTGAAAATAGAAAATGTCTATTTTCTTGTTCAACCTTTCTGTGTGCCTCTGCCTGTTTGTGGATTGACTGTCTGGTTTGAGAGTGACAGGGACTGGGATGGCTTTAGGAGTCTGGGTGAGTCAGCACTATGTTCAATAGGTCGATCTGCATTTGGAGTGGTGGGAGGAGTAGCACCTGGGCCTGAATAGGGCTGGGCCTGCCTTCCACAATGCTGGCTCCACCTCCTGCAGTGTGTCTGATGACCCTGGCCAACACTAACAAAGGAAGAAGATGTGCACTGGCAGAGAGCACCCAGAACTGGTTTGGACTGGGTCCAGGACCCCTCACACATAGAGAACAAAGATTTTTGGGGTATAAATATGAGAGCTGAAACCCCTGAACTTTAGACTACTTTGTGAACAAGAGGAACCTGTTGCCAAAGAGGACAGCTGAAGAGACTGAGGAAAAGTTACTGCCCTTGCTGCGTGTCTGGATTTGGCCTGCAGTTTGCTGTTTTCTACTGAGGATAGGACCAAGGGACTTTGCTGTGTGCTGATTCCCCTGCTTGAAGAAGGACTTTGCTGTGCGCTGTGTCCATCTGAAGAAAAAGTCTCCAAGGGCCTGAGAAGAGCTGGCCTCCTGTTTTTAAAGTCCCAGGCACAAAAGGACTTCACCCCCAGCTTCCCTGAAATTCCTTGCTGGGAGTTCTGACCTGCCAGGAGGGGCCTGTAACTGTGTGTGAGGTCCTTGGTGTTTGGAGCTGGAAGCACAACGCAACAAGCGAGAAGCGTGTCGCCGCCGCTGGACCCCGTCGCATCGCTGAGGAAGCGTGCCGCCGCTGATCGCCATTGCATCACCGGAGAAGTGTGCCCTGCCAACGAGGTTGCCGTCGCATCACCAGAGAAGTGTATCGCAGGGCCTGACGAGGCTCCGGAAACCACCGATTTCGCCATCAGGCGAGCACGCGTTGCGCCCACTTTGTCATATCGCATCAAAGATGCCATTTTGTCACATCGCACCTGATCGTCGCACTGCATGGAGGCGCCATCTTGTCGCATCGTAACCGGAGCGCAGGAAGAATCGACGCATTGCCTTCTCTGCCACCCTTTTGTTTGTTCTGCGTTACGCATCCAAGGTACTTTGAGAGTAAAGTGTCGCATTTATCATCTACAAGCTTATTTTTGCAACAACCTTTTTAAAGGCATTCTACTGAGTATCTGTATGTTGGATTTTTGTCGGTTTGGTCTTGTGTAGTTTAGTTAAAGATATTTTATTTTTCTAAACTGGTGTGGTGTCAATTTGTGGTGTTTTCACTGTTACTGTGAGTGTTGCCTTTGGGATAAAGATAAGTCTGTCTGCTCGTATCAAGCTACCAAGGGGGTGAGCAGGGGTTTTCTTAAGTGTGAGTCTCCCTGATCCTGACTAGAACCAAGGGTCCCTATTTGGTCAAAGGTACCTACCTCTGCCAACTAAAGACCCCCAGTTCTAACAACAGTTAAAAGTACTTTTGTTGTAGGCTTGCTCACGTAGATCAACAGCAAGATACCCCATTCTCAGTGACGTGCTACCAAAGCATTACTAGTCACTTGATTAACAGATATGGTCTGGATGACGCAATCCTCCAGTACGCTGATGATACGGTGGTAATGGATCACACACCATAGTGGGTCTTCAGAGAGCCTTAAAGAAACTCGAAAAGTTCAACAAGGAAAACAGCTTGTTAGTCAATGGCAGCAAGACAAAGATAATTGTATTTGGTAAATACCCTCACAAAAAGAAAGCTTCGTGGCAACTCGGCGGCCATCAAATAGGGAATAACGACAGCCCGTAATTACCTTGGGGTTTGGCTAACTGAGAGGGCCACTGTGGAGACCCACACAAAACACCTAAACACTAAAACCAACTGCGTAATTCTCTCACTGAAGCACCTAAGCCAACACCTGTCGAGCCCAACAGCAGAGACAATGCTGACTATCCTCAAAGCAAAACTAATTCCGGCCGTCAATTCCCTTTCCAGGTGCACTTGACAAACTCATAGCGGCAGCCCAGATAAAAGCATATAAGACAGTGCTGCAGGCGCCCGGACAAACAAGGAACACCAGGCTTCGGCTGGAACTACGGCTGTGCAGACCAGAATTGGCGATACTGGGGGACTGAATCTAGTACTAAATCAGGATCCTTAAGGCCTCTGATAACACCATTAAACATCATTAGAAAACGATCTTCAGGGAAGGGGACTGCCCTTGGAACACTAAGCTGGGCCAAGCAATGGGGACCATGAAATTCAAAGCAGAGAGTCTGCCCCTACCAGAGATCCTTCACACCGCCTGGTCAAACGCTGTAAAGCGGCAGAACCGAACCTTCTCATACAAAAAGGATTGGGTCTTACTCCGCTACAACACCAATACGATGGCACTGGACATGTCTTACATCCCGGGGAAACCCCAACAATACCTACGAGAAGCACTTTCAGACCAAGGGCGCAGGAAAATCCTGTTCATGCGGCTTATCACCCTCAAGATCTCAGATTTTAACTTAACATGGTCTCAAAAGGATGGAGCAATCTCTTGCCGGTTATGCAACTACCATAAGGAATCTTGGCTTCATCTACTATACTGTTGCTCCAAACTGGCCAGCAAAAATTCATCGGCTCCTTCGCCCCATTTTTAGGGCCAAGGGCAAAAGGTCCTGCAAGGAGGCCTCGGACTGGTGTTTCTCTGAAACAAAAACCTGCTTTCTCGCAGTGGTGAGATTCACACACTTGATCAGCTGTGTACTGGATGCCCTGCCGCAGCTGTCAGAACCTAGGGCAGGCAATAATCTCGAACAAATAATTTGCCAGGGCCCGCTGCAGCCCGGGCATGAAACCAAACAGACGGATTCCAACAATAAGGAGCTTTCAACTAGGGCTGTAGCTGGCCTCAGCAGTGGGAAAGCTCACAAATTTAAAGCTGCGCCTATGGGCCACCACATCGGCCACCACAAGTGGCAGCAGTGCAACCTTATCAGCAACATGGCAAGAGTAAGTAGCACCTAATCTCCTACCTATGTATTTGAACATCTCACACCCCAGCCGAAGACTACGAACCACTGCTGAGCAACCACACACTAGTAAGGGACCTGGCAATTTCCGCCCAGGTCTCCAGCACTCAACTAGAGGCACTTAGAACTCACAGAATTTTTTATGGGTTTCAAGGAAATACGTGTGCAACATAAAATAACCCCCCCCCGCTCGATGGCAAAGAGCTTATAGACTTTTAACGGATTTTAAGGAAATGTTAGTGCAACATAAAATGAACCCCTCGCTCGTAGACAAAGAAGGGACTAAAAGGGGCAATAGCATGATTGGCCGGTTTTAAGCAATTATGGGACGGGAGGGTTAAAGGGAGGAGGGTCTGGATGTTGCTAGAGAGGGCAGGACATTCCCATGTTTAGGTCTAGTTAGAGATAACATTAGCTGTTACCAGAAGTCATGTAATCACAAAAGAGAATTAAATAGCATTATAGACAGAGGGCCTTCGGCTGTTCCCTGTGTTGATTTTCTATTCAGGCTTTCATTTACCCACTGGGCGTGCATCTAATACAGTGAGAAGGCTCTATGCTTGGTGTACCCTTGTGTTAAATATTGTAGGAAGGATTTTTATTGTGAAATCTCTGATCATTTTAGTAGGAAACCCCTTTACATTATGAACTCCCTGATAACCTTCACAGGAATAAGCCTTATAGTGTAACTCTGAAAGACCTTCTTGTACAGATCTCTCGTTCAGGAGGGCTGGATTCGTGTAATTTTATGTTTAGAAGTTTGTTCTCTATGAATTCACATACTTTTTCTTAAAAAATAAATAAAAGTGAGATGGAGCTAAGCATAGTTTGTAAAGGCCGGTTATCTTGGAGCTCTGTGAATCACTCCCTCTTGATGCTTCTGTTGTGAGGCCTTTTTACCATACAGCATGACAGTGGCACCCTGAAGATATATGGAAGTGGAGACCATTCATGAGAACACTGAAGACAATTATCTTGACAGAGAAGGGTGAGCCAAGGATGTATGTTTTCGCTTTGGCAACTTACAAGATGGAGCCTGCCTGCAGGGTTATCACCCTCTGCATCTACCTAGCTTGCACCAGAAGTGGGCTGTGAAGGGATGCAGTGGAGCTGGAGATCGGGTGGCCTGAGTCTAAAACAGGATGCATAAATGGGAATTTGGGACCCTAGAAAGCCTTTGTAGTGGGGAGATCGAGTGTGCACAGACGTAATCCCTGGAGTAGCAATCAGAAATAGCAGGCTGAACGGAAGTCAAACTGTAGAGTGATATATTGGTCCTGAGGAGTACATTCATCAGATGAAATAAATACAGTCAAAAAAGAGCTTCTTTTATCCGATGATGCATTAAAAAAGGGTATCAGTAGAAGAGACCCACAAGCATTTACGGATTTCCCAAAAACGAAGCCAAGGGAAATTATGGCGACTCTAGGCATTATCCAAAACAAATTGGAGATGATCGAGAAGACACAGATGGTGATGTAGGTATGTTTTCAAGATATGCAGAAAAGGATTGTGTTAGTTCACTAACTTCACAGTTGTCTACTTAAAGGTGTAAGCACTCTGGGAGAGATGTAGCTGCCTGAAGGGGAGGAGCCAAAGCAGACAGACACTGAGTAGGGCCACCAATGCAGTGTTGGTAGTTGAGAAAAGGTAGAGGTGCTAGAAAACACCAATCTGAAAGAGACACGTTCGTGATAGATTCCTTACCTTCGAATATCCCCAAGCGTCAGACTGTATCCGGAAAGTTTTTCATCAGCAGTACCCCTGCGCATCGGTAGGCGTCGTCATGCAGCTCCGTGTACGTCGCTTTGGTCGTAGCCGCCAAGATGACATCATCGGCGCTACTTAGACGCTCCCACGCGCGCTGACGTCAGTTCTTTCTTTCTCCGCGCCAGCAAGCGCAGATCTGAGAGAGAGCGGTACCCCTAGTTAATATTTGAACTTGGTTTCTGAGAACTTGTTTCTCTTGTTTTGTCAAGTACTCCACTCCTGTTGCAGTAGGGATGCCCGGGTTTAAGTCCTGTAGGGCCTGTCGTTGGAACATGTAGTGGCAGACCCGCACAACGTGTCTCTCTTCTGCTTGGGGCACGCCCATGACCCCGAGGCGTGCCCCGATTGTCGGGCCATGGTGCCGAAAAGCTTTGCGGGAGCGTTCCCGAAAGTTGTTGAAGGTCCGACAATCGGTTCCGGACTGCTCGAGGTCCTGCTCCCGTGGGAGGTCGAGGGACCGGTCGCTAAGCCGACACCATCGCTCGTCGGATTCGGGGACAGGTAAGTCACGGCACCATAAGAAGTCAAAAATGCGACGTCGCTATTAGTCTACCCCTCACCGGTCGCTGGATGCTCCCCCGCGTCTCCGATGGAGCCTGCGGCCTACCCGCCCTACCCGGGCTCGCACGTGACTCCGGACAAAATACAGGTCTTTTTGTCGGCCATGGGCCGTTTGTTCGCCTCAACGGGGTCCCTCCGGAGCGCCTTCGGGCCCCGTGGGCCCGTTGGGTGATTCTGCCCCCGTGCCGCCACCTTTGGCCCCGGCTACGCCGGCACGATCCCCAGCGGCACCGCCGACGGCGCCAGACTGCGTCGATCCTGGATTGGTCGACTACCCCCCAATTCCAATTGGGAAGTTTTTCCCATTTCCCCAGGCACCTCATGCTTACCGACCTCTTCTACAGCTGGCGGACGAAGGGCAGTACTGGGAGGGGTCTGAGGACCCTCTTGCAGCTCAATGCGAGGATGAACCGGACTGGGAGGGTGATATGGAAGGTCCAGGCGATCTGGAATTCTCTCCACACCCTGGTACCCTGTCCCCTTCTTCTCTGTCTATGGAGGAGGTTGGGACTTTTTCTGTGGTGTTGCGTAGGGCGGCTGAGGCTCTTAACCTCGAGCTCCCTTCTGTGCTTATCAGGACAAATCTCCTGACTGAAGTGTTACAGCCAGCATCCTCCTCCGCGGAGCCGCTGCTGCCCTTCAACGACGCCCTTACTGACATCCTGGTATGCACATGGAACAAACCTAAAACAGGGGTTCCTGTGGATAAGGGTGTAGCCCGCCGTCATCGCCCGGCTCCTGGAGACCCCAGCTTTCTCACACAACACTCAGCGCCTCAGAGTCTGGTTGTCCAGGCCTCTGCCTCTGAGTGCATTCCCTTCTGCTCCTCCGGACAAGGAATCTAAGAAACTGGAGCAATTTGGGAAAAAGATTTTCACTTCTGCCAGTTCCGGATTGCGGGCGGTGAATACTGCGTGCCTGGTGGGCCGCTACTCACATTCTGTGTGGGACACCGTGGCACAGGTGCTGCCTCAGTGCCCTGTGAAAGCTCGGGCTGTGCTCTCCCACGCCATTACCGAGGGGACAGATGCTGCCAAATTCACTATCCATTGTGGACTTGACACGGCCGACTGCCTTGGCAGGGCTCTTTTCACACCGGTGGCTCTCCGCCGTTACGCTTGGCTCCGAACTACTGGCTTTTCCGGGGATGTCCAGAACACTCTGTTGGACATGCCCTTTGATGGCACACGCTTTTTTGGTATCGAGGCGGATAGCACCCTGGAACGCTTTATGGACTCTTGAGCTACGGCCCAGTCCTTGGGTCTCGCCACCACGCGCGCTCCCTCGGGGTCTACTTTTTAATCCTTTTGAGGTCAGGGTCAAGGCGTCCAAGCGCATTCCTTTCAGAACCGCCGGCCAACGCAACCGCAGCCTCAGCACAGCCGCGGTCGTGGGACCCGCCGTGGTCGGTCCCGGGGCCAGCGGGCGGGTCAATCCACCACCGCCCCTGCCACCACCGCCTCAAAACCTTCCTAGTCCGGTGTTTCAGTCCCACCGGACGCCAGTGGGCGACCGGATTCACCATCACCTCCTCCACTGGCACACCATCACTTCGGACAGGTGGCTTCTCCAGATAGTCCGAAGGCGCCGCTCCCTCCCCTTTGAGACTACCCCTCCAGCCATGCCACCTCAGTGCCACCGCATGTCGGGGGATCACTTGGCACTTGTCCAGCAGGAAGTTGCGGCCCTCTTGGCCAACGGGGCCATCAAGCGTGTGCTGACGAAGGCCAAGGGCCTGCGTCCTATCTTAGACCTCCGGAACATCAATCGCTTCCTCCGGAAGGAGAAGTTCAAGATGCTCACGCTTGCTCAGGTCTTGTCTGCCCTAGACCCGCAAGACTGGCTGGTAGCGTTGGACTTGCAGGATGCTTATTTGCATATTCCCATCCTGCCATCCCACCGGCGTTACCTACGGTTCACGGTAGGCCACGAGCACTTTCAGTTCACCGTGCTTCCTTTCGGCCTTACCAGTGCCCCACGGTGTTTACGAAAGAGATGGCGGTGGTCGCACCTCATCTGCGCAGATCAGGGGTTTCAGTCTCCCCCCCTATCACGACGATTGGCAGTTGAAGGCGGGCTCACCCCAGGCAGTCGTCTGCCACCTCCAGACTACGGCCGACCTCCTGCATTTCCAGGGGTTTTCCATCAACGTGCCGAAGTCACACATTATTCCCTCTCAGAAGCTCCTCTTAGTCGGAGCGGTGCTGGATACGGTGCAGTTTCGAGTTTATCCTCCCGAACAGCGAGTCCGGGACATTCGGGCTATGATTCCGATCTCCCGGCCCTGGTCCTGGGTTTCGGTCAGGAAGACCCTGAGGCTGCTGGGCCTCATGGCCTCCTGCATCCTGCTCATCAATCATGCCAGGTGGCATACGCGGGCTCTGCAGTGGGACCTGAAGTTCCAGTGGGCGCAGCATCGGGGAAACCTGTCAGACTACGTCCAGATCTCGGAGGGCACTGCACAGGACTTGCAGTGGTGGCTCACAGACCAGCTTTGGGTCAGCGGCAGATCCAACTTCCTTCCCCAACCGGAGCACACACTGGTGACGGACGCGTCCATCCTGGGATGGGGCGGCCACATGGGAGAGGCGGAGATCAGAGGCCTCTGGTCTCCGGCGGAGTCCAAGCTCCATATCCATCTTTTGGAGCTCAGGGCGATCCTACTTGCACTGAAAGCATTCCTTCCCTCTGTCAAGGGGAGAGTAGTACAGGTGTTCACAGACAACACCACTGCCATGTGGTACTGCAACAAGCAAGGCTGTGTGGGGTCGTGGACCCTATGTCAGGAGGCTCTGCGTCTCTGGACATGGCTGGAACGTCAAGGCATTTCCTTGGCGGTTCAACACTTGGCAGGTTCTTTGAACACCAGGGTGGACGAACTCAGCCGCAGGTGCATGTTGGCTCACGAATGGACTCTTCACTCGGAGGTGGCACAAGGTCTCTTTCAGCAGTGGGGAGAACCTTGGTTAGATCTATTCGCCACCGAAGAGAATGCGCAATGTCAGCGGTTCTGCGCGTTGGAGTTTCCAAGGCAGCACTCGCTCGGAGACGCTTTTCATCACGAGTGGAGTTGTGGTCTGTGGTACGCCTTTCCGCCTATACCATTTCTACCCAGAGCGCTGAAGAAAATCCGACACGACCGGGCTCAAATCATTCTTGTGGCACCAGACTGGGCTCGAAGATTTTGATATCCCGAGCTACTCAGTATGAGCGTGGATCCCCCGATAAGACTGCCTCTTCGGGAGGATCTCCTGTCACAGCAACAGGGGACGGTCCTCCACCCGAACCTGTCCAGCCTCCACCTCCTTGCGTGGAGATTGAGCGGCGACAGTTGATTCCATTTGACTTGCCTCCTGAAGTCTGTAATGTGATTCTGGCAGCCAGGCGTCCCTCGACTAAAACTGTATACGCCTGCTGGTGGAAGAAGTTTGTGTCATGGTGCACGGCGAAAGCTGTGGATCCCCTTTATGTCCCTCTTTCTGAGGTCCTTTTGTTCCTTCTCTCTTTGGCCCAGCAGGGCTCTGCTCTGGGCACTTTCAAGGGGCCCTCTTTTTTCAAGTCCCCAGTTGTCAACAGATTTCTCAAAGGCATTACTCACCTTTTCCCTCCTATTCCTTTTGTGATGCCTCAATGGGGCTTCAACCTGGTTCTCACATACTTGATGTGTGCTCCCTTTGAGCCTCTTCAGTTGTCGGTCTCTGGCATGGCTCTGCGTTGCTGGCGCGGAAAGGTTGTGTACAGAACGAACGTCAGCGCGCGTGGGCGTGTCTAAATAGATCAGACGACGTCATCTCTGCGGCTACGACTCCAGCAACGTACACGGAGCCGCATGACTCCTACCGATGCGCAGGGGTACTGCTGACGAGAAACTTTCCAGATCCAGTCAGGCGCCTGGGGATATTCTAACGTAAGGAATCTATCACTAACTAATGTCTCTTACAGAAATATTGTTACACAAGTAAGTAACGTGTGCGTTAAACTGTCAACCTGAGGGTGCCTGGATTTCCAGGAGTGCGTATGGACAGTTCAGTATTAAAATTCTAAAACAAATTTCAAGGACCAGCTGACTCCTGATTGATTCAATCCTAAAGATCTAGTGCAGAGGGTATATTGAGCACGTCAGTTTGTTGCGATGAAGGCATTATCTTTGAAACAAAACTTTGAAATCTAGAGAATAATTATTATCGTTCCAGGCTTGAATGCAGACACGAAAGAGGTGTCAGACAATAACTACTTCAACCAGATGTTTTTGGCCTCTGTCTGGTACCTAGCATTCCTTAGTTGTGTATGGAAGGGCAATGCTTTTGTGTATAGATGCTTTTTTGGAGATGGGAAGAGCAGAGCCAGATCAAATGGCAAGTGCGAGATTTGTTTCTTTGGTTTTATTATTTTTTAAATGTGTTGTCTAAATATTTGGGGTGATCTCCCCTTTTCCTTATGTGTGCCACATTACCTCTTATGTTTTTTTATGGTTTTCCCTTCTGCTCCCCAATCACTCTCTCCTCTTTATTACCCATGCAGTAGGAACATTGAAAGGCATTGCTAGTACCTTGAGGTATAAATATACAAGGTATTTCATAATATTCTAGAGCTAATATCCTTGTGTGATTCTGTAATGTATATACTTCTCCCACTGCCATAAATACAAGCACTGGGAAAGACAGTTGATCGTGCCTTGGAAAGCTGGTGCAGTACTAATTATTTCGTTTTTTCTTTTATTGGAAAAAATACACCACAAAAGAAAGAAACAAACAAGCATTTTAAATATGGCAGCAAAATGCTTGCAGCCCAAAAATGTAAGGAAATTAAGTAAAAAAAAATAACCACTGTGTATTATTTTAATGAGAGTATGGGTGCTTCCTGATGGGTAGTGGCATGGTTAGCAGGTATTGAAACCCTCCTCTGATAGAGACATCTAGTCGAAAATTCCTTAACTTAGAATATCCTCCAGGGACCAGTATGGATCCTGAGATTTTTCAGCAGTAACTCTGCGCGCCGGGGGACGGCGTTGCATTGCTCTGCTCTGACATCATCCACGGATGTGACGTCAGTGGAACCATACAAGTCCCTCCTGGCGCGTTGACATCAGTTTTATTCTTTTCCGCGCTGCGACGCGGGTCCAGGAGTAGCGGTTCCTCTGACCTGTTTTTGGCCTGTCTGACGCCTTGTTGCACCGAGTGCCTTCGGGCTTTAAATCGTGTAAGACATGTAAGCAGCAGATGTTGGCGACAGAGCCCCACGTCATTTGTATGTGATGTTCGGCCAAGCACCACGACTCCAAGGAGTGTGACGCTTGTCGGCAGCTGAAGCCGAAGTTCCTGCGCGAACATAGGATGAGGTTGTTGTCCACCCGGATGTCATGTTTGGAGTCCGAGAGTCGTCGGTCTCTTTCTCGAGCCTCGACTCCTGTTCGGAGCAGGTCATGAGGTAATTCCTGAGGACGTCGTTTGCCTTCCTCAGGTAAGCACAAGAGGAAGTCACGGAGGCCCCTCAGCAGTCGACCCCTGCCTTCCTACCATTTCCTGTTGAGGTGGCTAGAACCCAGATGGAAACCTATTACCAGGCTTTGCAGACCATCTTTGGGCTGAGCCCTCTCCCTGGCGTGGCTTGGGGCCCCACAGAGGTGGTAGGGACTCAGACTGGGAGTTCGCCGGGGCTTTCGTCCTCGGTGCCAATCGAGTACCCTGACTCCGGCTCTGGAGTTGCGAGGACGTTGGTGGGGTCTCCCATACAGACGTCAGGCCACAGACCACCTCCAGCGTCAGGGGACAGCCCGGTGAGGCTCCCTGGGATGGCGTCTGATGTGGCCGCCACAGTGGATTTGTCTCCGATTCGACACCGTCCCACACTGCAGTCTCCCATTGCGGTGGATATTGAGTCGACGCCGTCCCAACGCCGGTCGATGGAGCCTCCTTACACATTAGTCTGCGTCGCTGCGTTGCTGCCTCAACGTCGTTCGATGCCGGAGACCTCCCTTACTGCTCCTTCTTAAATGGAGGATGCGGACCCTGGGGTCCCCCTCCCACTCCCTAGCGTTGCTTGAGCATTCTTCTGAACATGTTGATGTGGACAATTGCAGGTCCTTGGACGTCCTCGGACTAAAGGGCCACTCGTTTTTGGTGGAAGTGTTAGCCTGCAACCGACCCCTAACTATGATTTGCTATCACCCCCTAGAATGGCGACGGAGCCTAGTGCTGCGTTTGGAACAGTCATTTGCACAGCTGCTAACATTTTACAGTTACAGCCTCCTTTTATCTCTCTGCATTTTGATCCCTTGTTGGATCTGCTCCACCAAGGCAACGCGGATGTTGAGCCTTTGCTACTTTTTGGTGAGTCATTGTATGACATCCTCCGAGGGACCTGGGCGAGGTCCTCCTCGGGGAACCCAGTGGAAAACGTGCTATCATACATCGTCACCGCCTGGCTCCAGATGACCCAGTATGTTTGTCCCTACACCCTAGGGCTCAAGGGCTAGTTGTCCAGACAGCCTCAGCTTCGCAGCTTTTGTCCTCTCCTCCGATGCTTCCACCCACTAGGGATTCACGTTGGTTGTAGACATGTGGTTGTCAAATGTTGGCATCCATGATCTCGGCCCTCCGGTCCTTGAACACATCCTGCGTGTTTGCACAGCCTACTTTTGCCCTCTGGGATTCGGTTGAGTGCTTCCTTCCCTCCTTTCTGGAAGGCTCTCAGGCTGACCGGACCAGATACTCCAGGATGGTTGCGAGCTGGCAACATTTTCAATTCGATGAGTCATGGACGCCACTGAATCCGTGGGTCGGGTGACGGCCATGTCAGCTGCTCTGCGTTGTCATGCTTGGCTGCGTGATGGCAGTTTTCATGAAAATGTTCAGGAGTGTCTTCGGGACTTGCCCTTTGATGGGGCCCATATTTTTGACAGTCATGCGTACTCAAGGGTTCAATGTCTCATGTCTGGTTTTCAGTGAATGCCATTCTTTGTAGTCCCTTGTTGCGGACTTCTGGTTTTGTTTGCATTGGTTGCACTATTGCCACTGCTTTTTTCTGGTGTCAGTCTCTGGGTTCAAGCTGTTATTTCCCAGACAGACTGTACAGCTACACAACTGTTTCTGTCATTATTTTCACTTCCTCTTTATAAGAGCGAATCTCAAGAGGCGTTCCCTTGCATTTTATAGGGATGTAACTTAAACAGCTCGTCAGCACTCCCACCCACAGGGCAGGGCACACCCTTGACTCCATCTTCGCAGAAGGATCGAACATCTGTTTCAGCCACATCACCCAGCCCACCTGGACAGACCACCAGTGCGTCCATTTCACTTTCAACACCACCACCGCACTCAAGCCCGCCCCGGGCCCGCCTCGACGGAACTGGAATAAGGTCACTGAGGAACCCTTGAACTCCACCCTCCTCCAAGACCCCCCCTCACCCCCCCAAGGCCACCACCGACACCAACTCCGCAGCCAGAGAATTTCACCGCTGGGTCTCCTGCTGCGTCGACAAGCTGGCACCTCTCCGACACACCGCCAAACAACGCCCGCCTAAGGCCACTTGGTTCGCCACCAAACTCCAAGAAGCCAGACGCACCTGCAGACGTTTGGAGAAAACTTGGCGGAACCAGAATACCACGGAAGCATGAAACAACCACAGGATCGCCATGAAGGACTACCACCAACGTATAAGGGACACCAAAAGAACCTTCATCAGTGACTCAGTCAAGACTAACGCATCTAACACGAAGGAGCTGTTCAACATCATTCAGCAGTTCGCCGTTTTAAGCCCTCCTGCGAAGCCACCGACATCGTACCCTCTCAGGAACTCTGCAACAAACTCATCTCCTACTTCCACCAGAAGATCAAGGCCCTCTACGACAATCTCAGCGAGCCCGCAGAAGACAAGACAACACCACACCTCCCACCACCGCCGAGAAACCGACCATCTCCTCCTGGGCCACCGCGTCCATCGAGCTCATCTCCTCAACCATGAAGAAGACACACTCAGCAGCCCCAACGGACCCTTGCCCCCTCACATCTTCCACAGGGCCGCCACTGCCATTGCTCCTGAACTAGGACATGCTATCAACTCCTCCCTCACATTTGGCAACTGCCCTGAGGACTGGAAACGTGCAGAGGTGAAACTCCTCCTCAAGAAACCAACAGCCGACTCTGCTGACCTGAAGAACTACCAGCCTATTTCTCTCCTCCCTTTCGCAGCTAAAATCACCGAAAGACTCGTGAACGCCCAGCTGACCGCCTTCATCAAAGAAAACTTCATCCTGGACACCTCCCAATCCTGCTTCCGCAGCAACCAGAGCACCGAAACCACCCTCCTTGATGCCACCGACGACATCCGCATGCTGCTCGACCAGGGACACATCGCAGCCCTCATCCTCTTAGACCTCTCCGCAGCCTTCGACACTGTCTCACATTGCACACTAGCCGCCAGACTCCACAACACAGGAATACTGGGGTCCGCCTCGCCCTCGACTGGATCCAATCCTTCCTCTCCGGCAGAACCCAGAGGGTCAGACTAACCCCCGCCAACACACTCTTCCTCTCCGACCCCACTGACTTTGTCTTCGGAGTACCCCAAGGATCTTCACTAAGCCCGACGCTCTTCAACATCTACATGGCCGCCATCGTCAGACAGCTTGGGCTTAGCATCATTTCCTACGCTGACGACACCCAACTCATCCTTTCCCTCACCAAGAACCCAGAAACCACCAGGCTCAGCTTCCAGGAAGGAATGAGAGACATAGCAGCCTGGATGAAGGACAGCTGCCTAAAACTCAACTCCGAGAAGACCGAGGTCCTCATCCTCTGACCCTGCACCTCCGCCTGGGACAACACCTGGTGGCCCTCCGCCCTCGGGAGCCCACCCACCCCGACAGACCACGCTCGGAACCTCGGCATTATCCTCGACTCCTCACTCTCCATGAACCGCCAGATCAACGCCGTCTCCTCCACCAGCTTCAACTGCCTCCGCATCCTCCGTAAGACTTACAAATGGATCCCCCCCCCCCCAACTGCAGAAAGACTGTCACCCACGCACTCATCACCAGCAGACTTGACTACGGCAACGCCCTCTATGCCGGAATCAACAAAACGCTTCTACGCAAGCTCCAAACCAACCAGAATGTTGCCGCCAGGCTCGTCCTAGGTACACCGCGCCACGAACATATGACCCAACACCTGCGAGTCCTCCACTGGCTCCCCTTCAAGAAGAGGGTCACCTACAAAGTTCTCACCCACACTTACAAATCCCTCAACAACATCGGACCCAAATACCTCAGCGACCGAGTATGTTTCCACGCACCCAAGAGGAACCTCAGCTCCGCTGACCTCGCCCTAGCAGAAGTCCCCCGCATCCACAGAAGCAGAACGGGCGGGAGAACTTTATCCTACATCGCAGCCAAAACCTGAAACGAGCTCCCGGTCAGCATCAGATGCTCCCAAACCCTCCACACGTTCAGGAAAGACCTCAAGACCTGGCTCTTCGACTGACCTGGAGCTGCTTACCCTTCCCCCCCAGCACCTTGAGACCCTCGCTGGGAGTAGCGCACTCTATAAACCACTGATTGATTGATTGATTGATATGTGGGGTATGCGTTAGTTATTGTATAGCCATTCTAACTTGCCACAGGAGATGTCTTCCTAGGTGGTGTGAGTACGATGCTCCAGTAAATGTTCTTCCTGGGTGGTGCAGGTCCTTAATGAGGATCTGGCGAGGTCTTCATAGGATTGTTAACTATCTCCTATCTAGGGAGTTTTACTGTAATTCATGCTATAGACTTATAGATATGTTTTTCACTTCTTCACGCTCCATCTGCTGTTGTAGGCCTTCTCTGGACAAGCCCACAAGGGTAGCGTAGCTCTCTTCAGGGGATTACATATTTGTATTGTACGATTGGTCTGTAGTTCCCTCCTGCCTCTGAGGATGCAGACCTCTCCAGAATATTGTTGGGTTTGCGCCACGTTTGGCTCACCCCAGTGTGTTCACATATACCCCCTTTTTTTTGCCTTGGCTGTCTTTTCAAGTGTTTCTCTGTGTTTCTACCATTTTGCCTATTTTGACCGTGTTCGCCGTAAGCCAGTGTCTGTCTCTTGTGAGCATATTGTTCTGTTCCACTTCAGATACAGTTTCCTTTCTGTCTGCAGTTCTGGCACGGTATATTACCACACACTGGGTATGGCACGTTCACAGGCAAGCGGTACCTGCTGGTCCAACTGGCACTACAGTGTTGGCTGTGTTTGATTCTGGTGGTATGGTCTTCTCTTTACTCTTTGGTGCTAGGAAGTGCTTCTGTCCTTGGTCTTCCCTCCGGTATCCGACCTGTCTGGATTCCTCCCTGTCAGCAGTTGTTTCTGCGCCAGACGCGTTGTTGGTGCACATTGTCTTGGGCTCACTTTTCTTATGCACTTCCCAAGCAGGGGCTCCGTTTGCTTTGCTCTTTGTTCCTTAGCTGCTCTTTGTCTTTCATACATCTGTATAGGGTTATATGTATGTGTGCATATGTATATATATATTCACTGAAAAAACCATAGGTTTCAGGCACATTATAGTTAGAGGTTAGCATTTAAAAAAACCTTACAAATTCACTGAAAAAACATAGGTTTTAGGGAAAGTTATAGTTAGATGGACATTTCACTCGTACAAAACCATAGAAATCCCCCCGTTATAGTTAGTTCAGCTAACTATAACTCGTGCCCCTGCAATGCACTGCTGATGACGTCACATATTACATCACTCATGACATGGTCAGTGACAAACCATGATGACATCTCAAATGACATCACCCAGTGACTGTGTTTCTGTAAAGTTTAAATATGTTTAATATATATAGGGAAAGGCGTGTTGAAGAATACGTGGGTGTATAAGTGTCTGAATGGATGATTTAGTAGGTGCGTGACTGACTCTATAAGTCAGTGATTAAACTTATCTTACTGAATGCATGGGTTAGTGAGTAAACTGTGTGAATGTCTGTATCCGTCTGTCTGTTGGTGTGTAAGCGGCTGCATGGGTTTGCGAATAGCTACATGAGTGTCTATATGGGTTATTGATTGGTTGTCTGAGTATCTGTATGGGTGCCTGAGTGTTTGTCTGGGTGGGGTGTGTGACTGTACATAGATGTGTGAGTGGGTGATTAACTGGGTGCATGGTTTCAAGAGTGCATCTGTGATTGACTGTATGGGTGGGTGGGTGAGTGTGTGTATGGGTGTGTTAGTGAGTGAATGTATATCTCAGTTGTATATGTGTGAGTAACTACATATGTGAAAGGCAGTATATATGTGTGTTGCAGTATATAATTGGCTATAACTGAGAGTGTGTGATTGTGAGAGTGGCTGTATGGATGAGTCTGTGCTTGTATCAGTGATTGTATAAGAGCATAAGTATGTGCTAGTATTTGTATGAGTAAGTGAGCTGGTGTGTTTATAACTGTATATGTGAGTAAATGGGAGTGTGATCAATTTTTTACATCACTGGCTAGGTGTGTGAGTACCTCTATGGATGAGTGGCAGTGTAAGAGTGTCTATATAGGTGTATAAGTGCATATGATTGTCCTGTACTGAGGGACCATAGGTATGAGTGACTGTACGGGTGTGTGAGTGGATGTGTGTGTAGACCTAAGAATCAGTGAGTGGGTATCTAGTTATTGGTCTTGGAGTGTCTATGGTTTTGAGAATGGCAGTCTGTAATTTAGAGTGGGTGTATCAAAAGTTATATTAGGGTGTGAGAAGATGCATCAAATTATCACATGGATGTCATCAGTGATGTCATCAGTGATGTCATCAGTGATGTCATCAGTGATGTCATCAGTGATGTCATTTGAGATGTCATGAGTGATGTAATATGTGACGTCATCAGCAGTGCCATGCGGGGGCTGTATACCGATCCCCACTGTCCTGAGGAAGACCCGCCGTGACGCTTATTAGAATTTGCGCAGTACACGGGGTCGAAACGTCGACGCACCCTATATGTCCACACAACGCTTCCGATCACAGATTAATTTACAAATGATCGCGAAGTATATGTGAAAAATCATAAGGACAAATCAAAAATTGTACCCTTCCCTTTTTGATTACACATTCATCTTTGTCGTATATGAAGTATACTGTCTTTATTATTTATCATCACATGTCACTCTTTCATCACAAGTCACTCATATTCCGCTTTCTCATTTGAATGTTTGTATCACGACAGCCCAGAATATTTGTTATTCCTTTAAATTACCAATTGAAATCGCCTATTGGTGTGTTATCATCTTTTTCTCACTCATTGATATGTGTTACATGTAATGTATATATGCTTTGAACACTCTAAAGTAATTCGAAATTCCCGACAGAACCATTGTATTTATATAATAAACACGCCCCATGGCACGTTTTAAGTTGGGGAATTAAGTCCCCTTGAATCCTGAGGGCCCCTGGGGTCCAGCTAGCCCACCAGGTACCTCCAGTGAGTGCCACAGAGCTGCGTTGCAGAGAGTTGCAAAAAGGGGCTTTGCCTGGACCACGTCTCTGCAACACAGGTCTGTGGCGCTTACTGGAGGTACCTGGTGGGCAAGTTGGCCCCCAGGGACCCTCAGGATTGAAGGGGAATTAGTTCCCCAACTGAAAACGCGCCACAGGGCGTTAACACAAGTCACCTCGGGCCCCTCCCTTCACCACTGTGTAAACACGCCCCATGGCATGTTTTAAGTTGGGGGAGTAAGTCCCCTCGAATCATGAGGGTCCCTGGGGTCCAACTAGCCCACCAGGTACCTCCAGTTGGCGCCACAGGGCTGCGTTGCAGAGAGGTGGTCTGAGGCCACACCCCTTTTTACACCTCTCTGTGGCGCTTACTGGAGGTACGTGGTGGGCTAGTTGGACCCCAGGGACCCTCGGGATTGAAGAGGAAATAATTCCCCAACTTAAAATGCTCCACAGGGCGTGTTTGCACACATGTCACCTCAGGCCCCGCCCACTCCCTTCACCACTGTGCAAACGCGCCCCGTGGTGCATTTTAAGTTGGGGGATAAAGTCCCCTTGAATCCTGAGGGTCCCTGGGGTCCAACTAGCCCACCAGGTACCTCCAGTAAGAGCCATAGAGCTGCGTTTCAGAGAGGTGTAAAAAGGGGCGTGGCCTCTGAACACCTCTCTGCAGCGCAGCTCCCTGGCGCATACTGGAGGTACCTGGTGGGCTAGTTGGCCCTCAGGGATCCTCAGTATTCAAGGGGAATTAGTTCCCCATCTTACAACGCGCCAGGGGGCGTGTTTGCAGAGTGCTGCAGGGAGGGGACGGGGCCTCCGGCGCGATGCCGGCCTTCTTTTTTTTTTTTTTTTTTTTTTTTTTTTTTTTTTTTTTTAGAAGGGCCCCCCTTCCTTTCCTATTTTTGGGCCCTGGGGAGCCTATTTTGTTAAATTAAAAACAAAACGGAAGGGGGGCCGTGTGGCCTCCCTCCTGAGGCTGTTTTCGACCCCGAGGACCCCATCCCCCGGGGCATGGCCATTTTCTTTTTAATTTTTTTAATAATTGGAGGGGGGCCGCGTGGCCCCCCTCCCTGGCCACTCATGGCCCCGGGGACCATTTCCCCAGGAGCCTGGCCTCTCATTTGGGACCGGCATTGCTTTTCCACAAGGGGAGCTGCTGAAATTCAGTTCCCCTTATGTAAAAGCAATTCTGCTTTGCTTCATTGAAGCAAGAGCAGTTTTCCCTCCTCACACTTCAATGAAGCAAAGCAGAGTTTGCAATGACAGGGTGGTAGCCGAGAGGCTCCCGCCCTGTCATTGTAAACAGCAGTGTCCTGGGGGTGGGCCCCCCGGGACACTGCAGGAGCTGGCCCTGGGGGGTGGTGGTCCCCCGGGCCATGAAGGGCTCCAGGAGGCGTGCCGCGCAGCCCCCCTCCCAACAATTGCACAGGAAGTGGTGATCCCCGGGGCTGGGGGTCCATTACGGACCCCCGAATTTAAATACAAGCTCCCCGGGGAGGTGGCGGTCCCTGGGGCTTGGGGGGGCCTTTGAGGCCCCCCCCATACATAAAAAAAAAAAGCCCCCCCTGGCCCCCGCAATAATTTTTTGCCCATGCCCCCGGGACTTGGCCCACCCGGGGGCTAATTAATAACGAAGCGCGGGAGGCCACACTTCATTTTTTTTTATTTTCGTGGCCGGATCCGCGGATCCTCCGCGCATCCCGCGTTTAAAAAAAAATAAAAAAATAGAAATCTTTTTTTGGTCCTGGGGGTCCTTGTGGGAGCCCCTGAGCAGGCCTAGGGCGTCAGGGTGTTTCTACCCTGCCCCCTTTTCCTGTTTTACGCATCTGTTTTTCTGTTTTCTTGTGCCTCGCTTCTACCGAGGCACAAGATGGCTGCCAACACTTCCTGGTTTGGAGTGTTGACAGCCAATTAGCATGAAACTCCTGATCGGGAGGGTGCACGGATCCTCCGCGGCCATAGATATCACTATCTTTATTTCTTACATTTCTCAAAAACTACTGAACGGATTTACACCATTTTTAACAAGCATTGGCATAGCCAATAGGTCTCGCCTTTGGGACCTTATAAGTGTTTAGCCATGCAACAGTTGCATAACTAAATACTTATAAGGACCCAAAAGCGAGACCTATTGGCTATACCAAGCGGCGGCCGCGAAAGTGATCGCGAAAGTGAAAGTAAGCTCGGGCAAGCGCGGCGCGCGTGCCCGCGCACATGCACTGTAGCTCTAGGCTGGCCTGGTAGCACTTTTTGGAGCCCTCACAAAATGTCTCGCCAGACAAGCGCATGCGCTGGGTCAGGCGAGACCTAAAAAAGGACGCTTTCTGAGCCAAGCAGTACCGTTTTGCCAAATTTGGTGTAATTCCGTTCAGCAGTTTTTGCTATAACTGTGTCTAAACTTTCCAATGGGAAATTAATTTTTTGACCTCTACTTATTAATTTACTCAGGAACTACTGAACGGATTTACACCATTTAAAAAAAGTCTCTTTCTGAACCAAGGGCTACCTTTTTGCAAAATTTGGTGTAATTCCATTCAGCAGTTTTTTTTCTTCGCCCCTGCTTGACCAATCACCCCCAAACTTTCAGGATAGGATCTGACCGAAGCGCCCCACCAGTTTTGAAAATTTCGCGAAGATTCGTCATCCGGCGCCAAAGTTATTGGGAAAAGAATGTTACGAATTTCCTATAGATAATAGGTCCTAACTATAACTACCTACTGGCGACGGCGCGGGCCTCGGCGCCGGAGACACCGAACTCTGCGCCAGGTACTGCCACAGGCTCGGCGCCGACGCCTTGTACTCTCTCTAGGGAGGTTGTCGGGGTCCTGGCCAGTCCACTACGGCGCCGTTTGATGTCAGTACCGGCGTCGAGCCGGCTTCCCTTGGTGGATGATCCCCCGACTCCTCGGGCAGTTGTACATCTCCCCCGCGGCGTCCGTTCACGCCGGTGGTCACATCTACGCCTCCTCCTGTGGATCCTGGGGCTTCTCTGGAGTCCCCTAATCAAGGGGCCAGGGTGCAAGTTCCTTATGTAGCCTGGCCTTCCGGTCAGTCTCCGCCTTCGCCACTCCTCATGTCCAGTGATACTTAGCCTTCAACCGTCTCCTACTGACCATTTGTTGCCGCCTACTCGGATGGCAACTGAGTCTAGTGCTGCCTTCGCGCGAGCTATTCAGAGGGCGGCTGCTGTGCTTTGCCTACAACCCCCTATGGTGCTTCTACTTTATGATCCTTTATTGGATCTGCTCCATTTGGAGCCTGTTGAGGTAGAACCTTTGCTGCCCTTCGGGGACTCGCTGTTTGACACCCTGTGTGGCACTTGGTTCAGACCCTCTTCGGGTGACCCGGTTGATCGGGCTATTGCCCGTAGGCACCGACCGGCACCAGGGGATCCTCTTTGTCTGTCTCTTCACCCGCCTACTCAAGGCCTAGTTGTTCAGGCAGCTTTTGATTTGCACTCTTCACACTCTTTACCATTGTTACCTCCCACGAGAGAGTCTCGGTGGCTGGATGATTGTGGCCGCAGGCTTTTCGCCTCCGCTATCGCAGGCCTCTGGGCTTTAAATACAGCCTGTGTGTTTGCACGCGCATCTGCCGCTCTTTGGGACTCAGTTGCTCACCTTCTCCTCTCTATTCCAGAAGGGTCATGTACGGAATTGCTCTGCATTCTTCTGCATGGAAGATGCATGGCTCAATTTAACCTTCGGTCTTCCCTAGACGCAACTGACTCTATGGGACGGGTCCATGCTCGCGCTGTGGCTTTACGTCGTCATGCTTGGCTGCGTGACGTTCAATGGAGTGGATCTTTTTGACCGCCATGCAGATTCGGTGGTCTCCCTTATTTTGTCCGCCTTGCGGTAACTATGGTGGCCGTGTTCTCGTGTTCTTTTCCGGGACCCGCTCTAATGCTCAGGTTGGGCTTCGGGGCTGGTTACAGTACATGGCTGGTTAGCCATTTCTTAGTTTGTTTGTTTGGCGCAGCCGTTTGGCTGCTTCCTTTCTTTTCAGTCCTTTGACTGTGTGCTTAACTCAAGAGGACATGTCCCTTGTCTCTTCCTACAGGATTCCTCGTGTAACTTGCCTTATTGCAAGTTGGGTTGGTTGGTCTGTCTGTATGGCATCGGGATCCGGTGTGGGTCATGTGCCATGTACTGTCTATCTCGCACGCCTAGTGCACCGCCTGGTTGTGGCGGTTCTTTTGCAAACTGCACCCTGTTTGCCGCAATGCGGACTGTTTCTTATTGCCGCTGTGCAGCCTGCTTATTGTTGTTCCTTTTTGGTGCACCTGCACCTTCTTGTCCTCCAAGCTACTGGGTTAGCAGAGGTTGTCTGTCTTACGTGGGGCCGCTTATCCTATAGCAGTGTCCTTAAACCCTGATTTTGGTGGCCACTTATCCTATAGCAGTGTCCTTAATCCCTGCTTCTGGTGGCCGCTTATCCTATAGCAGTGTCCTTAATCCCTGCTTTTTCATATGGGGATTTCCATGCTTCGCTTGGGGTTCATGCTGTACACTCTACGAGGGGTGTCTTTTCCTCCTTCGATTCGAGGATCTTAACCTCTGGCCTCACTTTTGCCAGGGTTGTGCCACGTTTTTCTCCCACTCTGGCTTGCGGGGGACTCTTGTTGGGTCACGTTTTCATTGTTGCAACGTTTTCCCTCCTGCTCTGGCTCCCCTCGGTGCTCTTACCCGACGGGTTCCTGCAGTCTCTCTCCCCCATACAGTGTCCGTGGGTCCTGCCCCGGTCTACTTCTTCCGCCATTTCCTAAAGTGTCCGGCTCCCTGGTGCCCTTTTTTTTAGGCTGCTGCCCTCTTGCAGTTTGGTTGCTCTGCTCTGCGTCCTTCGTATAGCTTCAGAGTCCACACAACGTGCTTGGGTTCCTGCCTGTCTTTGCTCTGGTTGGTGAAGCCACACTGCTTGTACTCTGCCTAGACATACTAAGGCACCATCGCCTGGTCATGGCGTGTCTTCTACCTTCCGTGCTACCAGCATCTTGCGCCAGAAATTGGCAGTTTGCCACTTATGTCCCTCCTGTCTTACTGGCGCCGGTTTCCCCAGCGCTACTTTTCACAGTTGTGCTCTTTAGGCTGGTATGCGGGGTCTCTGTCATACCGGCTGCCGTCTCTCACGGCTTGGCTGCCATCTGGTTCTACAAAACTCTACATATCTGGGATATGGTTTCTTCTCCATGCTGGCGCTTTCTGGGTGAGGGGCAACCTATTGCCTCTGCTGTCCCACATGCAGTTGCGGGTACAAGTCCCTCTGTGTTCTTTCACACAGTTTTCTTGGACGACCTGTACTTGTTTAGGCTTTTGTCGTCGCTTCAGATCCTGGAGATCTTTCCCACTCTGGGTGGGTTCATCTCCCTCTTTTGAGTCCTTCACTTAGCCTCAACCCACTTTCCATAACTGGGTTACATCTTGCTTTTCGTGACAGCTTCTATTGCCTTTGCCTCCCACTGCTTCCGCTCCCTTTAGAGCGTCATACTCTGGTGGTTACCTGCGCTCTGTCCTCCTTATGGTGTTAAGTCACCTTATGGACCCCTACGTTCCTTCTAGAACTTAATGGGATTCAGTTGCAGACCTGCCTCCTCTGTGGGTATGGCTTTGGTATCTATTCCAAGTTAAGGAATCTGCGGCTAGACGTCTCTATCAGATGAACAAGTTACTTACCTTCGGTAACGATGTATCTGGTAGAGACATCAATCAATCAATCACAGCATTTGTAATGCGCGCTATATACCCGAGAGGGTCTCAAGGCGCTGGGGAGGGGGGGGGGGTGCTACTGGTCGAAGAGCCAGGTCTTGAGGAGTCTTCTGAAGGCCAGCAGGTCCTGGGTCTGTCGTAGGATGGTGGGGAGAGTGTTCCAGGTCTTGGCGGCGAGGTAGGAGAAGGATCTGCCGCCGGCGGTGGTTTTTCGGATGCGAGGGACTGTGGCGAGGTTGGCTGAGCGGAGGCTTTGGGTGGGGGTGTGGAAGCTGAGTCGGTTGTTGAGGTAGGTGGGTCCAGTGTTGTGCAGTGCTTTGTGTGCGTGGATCAGGAGCTTGAAGGTGATCCTTTCGTTGACGGGGAGCCAGTGCAGGTCTCTCAGGTGGAGTGTGATGTGGCTGCGGCGGGGGACGTCGAGGATGAGTCGGGCCGAGGCGTTCTGGATGCGTTGGAGTCGTCTCAGGAGCTTGTTTGTAGTTCCTGAGTAGAGGGCGTTCCCGTAGTCGAGTCTGTTGGTGATAAGGGCCTGGGTAACGGTTTTTCTAGTGTCGAGGGGGATCCATTTGAAGATCCTGCGGAGCATACGGAGGGTGTTGAAGCAGGACGCGGAGACGGCGTTGACTTGCCTGGTCATGGAGAGAGTGGAGTCGAGGATGACCCCCAGGTTGCGTGCGTGGTCCGTGGATTCCGGAGCTGTGCCTAGTGACGTGGGCCACCAAGAGTCGTCCCAGGCTGATGGGGTGGGTCCGAGAATGAGGACCTCTGTCTTGTCTGAGTTCAGCTTCAGTCTGCTGTCCTTCATCCAGTCGGTTTCGGCCTTCATTCCTCTGTGGAGGTCAGCTTTGGCGGTGTGGGGATCTTCGGTGAGGGATATGATCAGCTGGGTGTCGTCGGCGTAGGAGATGATGTTGAGGTTGTGTTGTCGTGCGACGTGGGCGAGGGGGGCCATGTAGATATTGAACAGCGTCGGGCTGAGGGAGGATCCCGGTGGCACGCCGCAGATGATCTCGGTGGTTTTGGAGCGGAAGGGTGGGAGGCGGACGCTCTGGGTTCTGCCGGAGAGGAAGGATGTGGTCCAGGCCAGGGCCTTCTCTTGGATACCGGCGTCATGGAGGCGTGCTGATAGGGTGCGGTGGCAGACCGTGTCAAAGGCTGCTGATAGGTCCAGGAGGATGAGGGCGGCTGTTTTTCCTTTGTCCATCAGGGTCCGGATGTCGTCAGTGGCGGCGATGAGGGTGGTCTCGGTGCTGTGGTTGCTGCGAAAACCGGATTGGGAAGGGTCCAGGATGTTGTTAACTTCGAGGTAGCGGGTCAGCTGTTTGTTGACAATCTTCTCGGTCACTTTTGCCGGGAAAGGGAGCAGGGAGATGGGCCGGAAGATCTTGAGGTCCTTGGGGTCCGCCTTGGGCTTCTTCAGAAGGGCGTTGATCTCGGCGTGTTTCCAGCTTTCTGGGAAGGTTGCTGTCTCGAAGGAACAGTTGATTGTTTTCCGGAGGTGGGACGCGATGGTTGCGCTGGCTTTTTTGAAGACGTGGTGAGGGCAGGGTCCGATGGGGATCCGGAGTGGATGGAGTTCATGGTTTTGATGGTGTCTTCGTCGCTGACGCTGGACCAGACGGTCAGGCGACTGGTGCGAGTGGTAGTCGTAGGGGTTGTGGACTCGGTGGTGGGTGCGGGGGGGTCGGAGTTGAAGCTGTCGTGGATGTCGGTGATCTTGCGGTGGAAGAAGGTGGCCAGGGAGTCGCACAGGTCTTGAGATGGCGGGATGTCGTTGGTGTTGGAGCTGGGGTTGGAGAGTTCTTTCACGATGCTGAAGAGCTCTTTGGTGTTGTGTGCGTTGTTGTCTGGGCGGTCCTTGAAGGCGGTCTTCTTGGCGGTCCTGATGAGTTGGTGGTGTCTGCGGGTGGCGCTCTTGAGGGCTGTGTGGTTGTCTGGTGTTCGGTCGTGGAGCCATTTCTTCTCCAGCTACCGACAGGTGTGCTTGGAGATCCGGAGGTCCTTGGTGAACCAGGCGGCTTTTTTGTTGGTGTGGTTGGTTGTAGAGGTCTTGAGAGGGGCGAGGGTGTCTGCGCAGTCGTTGATCCACTGTGTGAGGTTGGTCACGGCGGTGTCTGGGTTGGTGGGGTCGGTGGGTGGTCTCAGGGCGAGGGCGGTAGTCAGTTGGTCCTCGGTGACCTTGCCCCAGCAGCGGCATGGTAGCTGTTGGGTGCGGTGGTGTGTGGTGGGTTTTCTGAAGGTGAAGTGGACGCATCTGTGGTCGGTCCAGTGTGGTCCGGTGGTGTGGTTGACGGAGACGTGGGGGCTTGCGGAGAAGATGGGGTCGAGCGTGTGTCCAGCGGCGTGAGTAGGTGTCGTTACGAGCTGTTTGAGTCCGAGGTTGTCGAGGTTGTCGATCAGGGCGGTGGAGTTGGCGTCGTTGTTGTTCCCGAGGTGAAAGTTCAGGTCCCCGAGGAGGATGTAGTCCGTGGAAGCGAGGGCGTGGGTGCTGATGAGGTCGGCGATGGTGTCACTGAACTGTGGGCGGGGTCCGGGAGGTCTGTAGATGAGAGTTCCTCTGAGGGTGGTGTTGGGGTCGGTGTGGATCTGGAAGTGCATGTGCTCGGCGGTGGTGAGGGTGTCATCGGTGTTCGTTGAGATTTTGATGGAGTCTTTTTGGATGATGGCAATTCCTCCTCCCACTCCGTTGGTGCGGTCTCTGCGGGAGATTTTGTAGCCCTGTGGGATGGCTATGGCGATGTCTGGTGCTGAGGTGGCGTTCAGCCAGGTCTCCGTCAGGAAGGCGACGTCGGGGGCGGTGGAGTCTAGGAGGTGAAGAGGATGCAGCGGAGGTGGTTGGGTTCTCTGGCTGGTGAATCTGCAGTTCCGGCAGGTGAAAGGCCCCTGGGTGCGTTTTGGGGTGGCCCGATTAAACAGGCACTTATTAATAGAGATATGAGGGAGTTTTGGTCCCTGGTTAGAACTGCGAACTCCTCCGGGAGTTCGCCTATTGAGCCGAATATGTCTGCGGAAGCATGGAAACTACATTTCCAATCATTGGACTCCATCCAGGATGTTAAGAACCCCACAGAGGGCTCCCAGCTAATTGGCGTAGAGATCCCCCCTGAAGATGAGACTTAGTTCTCTCTGACTGAAGTGTTGAGTGCTATTGGGAACCTGCCTCTTGGAAAGGCTCCTGGATTGGATAAGATCCCTGGGGACTTATATCGGGAAGAACCCAATGTCTGGGGCACATATTTATGTGTAATATTTAATGCCATATTAAGTGGTATGGAAATCCCGGACACTTGGCTAGGGGCCGAAATTTTTCCAGTATATAAAAAGGGATCTCCTCTTATGCCCATAAATTATAGGCCAATAAGCCTGATTGATGTAACGCAAAAGTTGTTCGCCAGGATCATTCTAGATCGTCTCCAGATCTGGATGGAAGAGCATGAAACA
This sequence comes from Triturus cristatus, assembly GCF_964204655.1. Classification (NCBI taxonomy): domain Eukaryota; kingdom Metazoa; phylum Chordata; class Amphibia; order Caudata; family Salamandridae; genus Triturus; species Triturus cristatus. The sequence continues at coordinate 940,553,820 of NC_140581.1, forward strand.
CTGAGTGCATACCAGGCAGGCTTCCGGAAAAATAATTCCACCATTGACCAAATCATAACGCTGCAATTACTATACTGGAAGACGGTGACAATAGAGGGTGGGAGCCTCTATCTGATCTTTGTTGACCTCAGATCAGCGTTCGATTTGGTACCTCGCCATAAACTTTGGGTAGTTTTCGAGGAACTGGGCATGCCACCTTATTTGCTCACCATGATCAAGCGATTACATACTGGAAATTTCGCACAGGTTAGATATGGGAAGCTCGGGGAATTGACTTCACGCTTCCCAGTGAATAGAGGTGTAAGGCAGGGGTGTGTTTTGGCCCCCACACTGTTTTGTCTGTTTTGTCCGTATATAAATGCTTTGGTGGAACAACTGAACCAAAACGCCAATATTGATGCCCCAAAGCAATGATGTTTGCTGACGATCCCTTGTTACTTTCTAAGTCACCTATGGGCCTCCAAAGGATTCTTGACACCTTTTTTATATTTTGCAAAGACAGGGGGCTAGAGATTAACACAGCAAAAAACAAGTATATGGTATTTAATCCTAGCAGAACTTCTCGTCCCAGCCCCACCCTAAATGGCACCCAGTTGGAGAGGGTGGCAGTCTTTGCTTTCCTGGGTGTCACGTTAACGGAAACCTTTGGGTGGGGCCCGCACCAAGAAAAGGCAGGCCTGAGGCTAGCTCAGATGACTGGGGGCCTAGCAAAATTATATAGGAACATAACATCAAGACAACTGGGCCCGTTAACAGAGATATACAAAGTTCAAATTAGGAGCGCAATCATGTATGGGGCTGAACTCTGGGGACATCGCCCTGTAGGTGCACTGCTTAGAACTGAGAATAAGTTTGAGACAACTCTTGGGCCTACTGCCAAGTACTTCTCTTAACCCCTTACGCATGGACCTTGGCCTTAGACCCATAAATGAGGAAATTGAGTTCGACCCTTGACCTTTTGGCGCCGACTATGGGCGACACCCGAACTACTAGTTTACCAGTCGGAACTCAAGGCGATCCTGGGGCTTCCAGGGGTGGGAAAAATATCTTGGCTGGCACATATCAAAGACTTGTGCTTTGGAATGGGCTGGCCAAAATTATGGACCCACCCGGAGGAAGCGTCTCGGTCTATTTCACGCCTCGAGCTAGTTAAAGCTTACAGACTTTTTAGATTGGGTGAACTCTATAGGAATGCTAAAAATGGTTGTTTAACTTCAGATTTTTTTTATTTTAAAGACCAATATCTATTTGAGACTTCTCTCGATGACATCTATCCACTTGTGGCAAGGAAACTTTACGTCCAGTTTAGATGGGGTTGTCTACCAGTTCATGCATTTACAAACAAATGGACCAAAGCCTCCCCATCTGCCTGTCCGGCCTGTGAGAATCAGGAAGAGTCCCTTACACATGTTTTCTTTTTTTACCCAGGTTATATTGCAGCTAGAAGGTACTGGCTTCTACCAATATGCAGGAACCTGGGGTTTAGACAGACACGGGAGGCTCTTAGAGTCCTGCGAACTGGAACGCACCCCCAATTGTTTTTGCAGTGTCCCGCTTCCTTAATTCCATGTGGCTTAGGCGTTGCAAGTTCTTAAATTCCACTAGTGCAGTCTAAACGTACCTTTTCCGTCTTCCATAGCTTTGAACTTATTAAATATGAACTCATTGTTTTAAATCTTTTTTAAATTTTAATAACTTTTTAACTTGTCATTAAGGTTGTATAATGAATTGTTATCGGTTATATCCTGTGACGCTTAACATTTTTTTAAATGTATTATATGCTTTTTTTATCTTCTGCTTTTATGGTCTGTAATGATCGAAATAAAGCTTGGAAATTGGATATACTCTCACTCCAACACAGACTGATTCGTTCTGTTCCTAGATCATATGTTCCTTCCAGTCCTTGGCCTGGATTGTAGGGTTTGAAATCCATTCACGCTTTTTCCCACCATCCCGCTTTCCCCTTCTGCATTGCCTTGTGGTATTTGCCACCTCGGCGGCCTTTCCTTCAGGCCTATTGGCTATGTACATTGTGGATCTTTGATTGGGATTGCGACGTCCCTTTCTGTTGACGTCTTGTGGTGAATTCTCTTTAATCTAGTGTTGAGGACCGGTTTTCCTTCATGGTTTTACTTTCAGTATGTGGACTTTCTATCCTTTGCCAGGCTGTTTTTCCACATCCTTGTCCCACTTTAACGTTGCTTGAGCCTTCGCTCTTGCAGGGTGGCTCTTCAGAGCACTGCTCTGTCTCACTTGTCCATTTCTTCAATTTTTTTATCATTTTTGCACACTGTTCCCATATTTTCACAGTTTTTTGGTGATGGCTCCGCGTTCTGACGCGGAAAGGGTTCTCCAACGAAAACTGACGTCAGCGCGCCGGGAGGGGCATATATAGCTCCACTGACGTCATGCCTGGGGACAACGTCAGGGCAGAGCCGGACGGCGCCGCCCCCGGCGCGCAGTCTGACGCCTGGGGATATTCTAAGTTAAGGAATCTGCGACTAGACTATGTCTCTACAACATACATCGTTACCGAAGGTAAGTAACGTGTGTGTGTGTGTGTATACATTTGTGTGTGTATGTATATGTATATATATTATCTACTGGCGGTCGCCAGTAGATAGTTATAGTTAGGACCGTGTTTCCATAGGAAATACGCAACATTCTATTTGGAATAACTTTGGCGCCGGTTGACGAATCCTCGCGAAATTTTCAAAATAGGTGGGGCGCTCCGCTCCTACCCTGAAAGTCTCGGGTGGATTCGTCAAGCGGGGGCTGAGAAAAAAGGGGGGGTCCAAAAACACGTTTTCCCCATGCAATTTTCCATAGGGACCTTTAGTCCAAGGTACAGCCCGAACGGCTGAACAGAATTACTTGAAATTTGGCAGAGAGGTAGTCCTCAGGTCAGGGAAGTGCCTTTTGCAGGTCTGGTGTCAATCTGTTCAGTAGTTCCTTAGAAAATCAAAAGTAAAATCATATATATATCTGGGCGGAGCCTAACCACACATCTCATCCTGAGATCTGATTGGCTGTCAGCACTTCATCCACGAAGTGTTGGCAGCCATCTTGGGACCAATATACATGATAGCACCTCATTAAAAAGCATTGCAGTTAATAGAAGGTTTTAAGACTTTAGTTACATTATAAATCATTTGTTGAGGGTACCATACTCATTTTAGGAATTGTGGTATGTTCTAAGGTGATTTCACCATGTGAAAAAACCTTCTGCTGGGATATCATGATTGAGAGAAAAATATTTTCTCATGCTTTTCCCACAGAGATTTGGAAGGTGATCTATAAGCTAAACTGAGAGCTTATTTTCTGTAAATTCACATTATCTTTCTCAGTCATGTGAGAATGAAGTCTGACATTCTCAGTAAAACATGTACATCCAACAAGGGCAGAGACTGTCAGTTGATTCCTTTGTGTTCTACTGCAGCTTCCCAGAGTGTTCCAAAGAACAACTAGAGCGCTAACAGTCCTACTTATGATAAACGTATGGCACACCTGAAGCCATCTTGCTTGGATTAAAGTGGTAACTCTTAAAACATTTAATTTAAAAAGGTACAAAATGAGGGGGTTAATTTTTCCATAAAATGTACGATTATTGCGGCAGAAAGAAAAATTAGGGCACATTTTGAGTGACTTCTCAAATCCTCTTCTATTTCATTAAAAAATTCTGACATGCAGACTGAAACATGCACTTTCAATACCAGCAGCAGTTTTCCCTGGTGAGCAGTAGCTTTACTACAGTGATTTAATGAGCAAAAAGAGTGCTAACATTCTGAATTTATGGCAAATGTGTGACACATCTGAATGCCTTCTTGATGGAATCAAAGTAAAAAACTGAAAGTATTTCCTACTGAGGAGACTGCAGTAAATGAGGAAATTAGGAAACTTCATAACAAATAAGTCTCCCAAGATGGCCACCTGAGACAAAAGAGCCCAAATGTAGCCCAAATATCACCCAGATGTAGACCAAGTATAGCCCAATGACAGAATGTCCCAGAGTGTTCTTAAAAACAACTAGAGCGCTTACTGTCTTCATTATGACAAAAGTATGGCACACCTGAAGCCATCTTGATTGGAATAAACTGGTAACACTTAAAACATTTAATTTAAAAAGGAACACAATGAGGGGGTTCATTTTGCCATAGAAATTATGATTAATGCTGAAGAAAGAAAATGAGGGCACATTTTGAGTGACTTCTCAAATCCTCTTCTATTTCATTAAAAAATTCTGACATGCAGACTGAAACATGCACGTTTAATACCAGGAGCAGACTTCCATGGTGAACAGTAGTTTTACTACAGTGATCTAATGAGCAACTAGAGTGCTAACATTCAGAATTTATGGCAAATGTGTGACATATCTGAATACCTTCATGATGGAATCAAAGTAAAAAACTGAAAGCATTTCCTACTGAGGAGACTGCATTACATGAGGAAATTAGGAAACTTCAGAACAAATAAATCTCCCAAGATGGCCACCGTAGACAAAAGAGCCCAAATGTAGCCCAAAATCACCCAGATGTAGCCCAAATATAGCCCAATGACAGAAGTGTGCAAAACACTTATTATTTTGTGTTTTTGCAGTGTTATATAGTGCAGACTTGTCAGTTATTGGAGTGCTTTACATGAGCATTGGTTACATCACACAAGAACAAATTCATTTTGGTTGTAGACATGGGGAGACTAAGTGATTTGACCAGAATCACAGAATGTCGAGCTGAAGCAGAAACTCCAACCTGGTTCCCCAGTTGCAAAGTCTGCAGTTCTGGAAGTAACACCACATCCTCTCCCCTAAGTGCAACATTTAATCAAGTGGTCAACTGGATAAAAAAACATAAAGATAACAAATAATTTAAAAGTGCTTTGTCGCTATTTGAAAGCTCAGAAAATATGTCCTTATTTTAGTCTTTTAGAGCACTAACCATAATTTTGATGCCAATAAGACCCTCTCATATATGTAATTTCTAAAGGAATGCTCTAGGTATTACAGTTTTGATTACATCAAGATGACGTCAGGCGTTACACACTTTTGTAATAAATATAGAATGTTAGCAATCTAGTTGTTCATTAGGATACTGTTGAGAGGCAGAGGCCAGGGGCACGGACTCTGAAAATTTAAGGCAGGTAGGAGGGTGCAAAGGCAACAATTTAACCACACTGAGCAGGCAGGAAGGGCCGTGGCAGCACAACAGACTACGGAGGGCAGTGGAAAGGGGGGCAGGGGCAACAAACCAACAATACAGGACTTGCAAGAGAGGCTGTGGCAATGGAATAGACCATTGTGGGCAGAAGGAAGAGGCAATGGTAGTTCAACCATACATGCCAACAGACCCGATTCAGCCAGGAAACGTCCAATGTTTTTAAGCACAAATGGGCTTTATTTGATCTGTCTCCTGGCTACAATCTCCTCTTTTTCAATGTAACTCAAAGGGGAAAATCAATACCCCAGTTTTTTTTCAAAATCTCTTACCAAGTTCAAAATGTTCGCAAGTATGGTACATTGGATCATGGAAGGAAATGGGGTAGGGACATGGACTTGGATAACAGAGGACAGGAGGGACATGGAGAGGTGCACCAAACTGACCCTGCAGGGCAGGCATCAGGGTTTGCAGCAGCACAATACACCACACAGGGCATGCGGGACGGGAGTGCAGCACAACAATCCATAGAAAGCAAGAGGGAGGGGACAGAACCATGCACATGGACAACAGAGAACAGAGGGGCAAGAGGCAATGGTAGCTAGCTGACCATAATGGACAGACAGGAGAGAAAGCTGCAGCATAACAGACCATAAAGGGCAGGAGGGACGGATCAGGGGCATTACAATGGAACAGACAAACCAGGAGGGAGGGAGTAGGGGTCTGCACATGTAAACAGAGGGCTGGGGGCAAGGGGGCAGGGCAGGAGCAGCAAGATAGCCATGGAAGTCAGGCAGGATGGGCACTAGAAGCAAGACACACCGTGAAGAGCAACAGTGAGACTGTGATGGCATACACACAGACCATGGAGGGAAGGTGGGAGGGGGTCAGGGGCAGCTAACTGACCACACAGGGAAGGTGGGAGGGGCCATGGCATCACAGAAGACCATGCATGGCAAGTGGGAGGGTTAGTGGCAGCACAATGGCTATGATGGACAAAAGGAGGTGTGCAGGGGCATTCACAAAGGACGATGGAGGATAGAAGGGAGGGTCAGGACCTGTGCACAGACAAGAAAGTTCAGGGGAAGGGGCCTCACAACAGACCGCACGGGGCAGGCAGGAGGAGCAGTTGCAGCACAACAGACCAGGGAGGGCAGAAGGGTGTGGCAGTACAATGGACCATGTAGGACAGGAGGAAGAGGATAGGGGCATGGCATGTGGACAGGCAGGGTGGAGGTGGCAGGGACAGGTTACAGTCATCTAACAATGCTAGGCAGGTGGGAGGGGAGTGGCAGCTCAACAGAACACTCAGAGTAGATAGGAGTGGCAGGTCCATGGAACATAGTGGGCAAAAAGGATGGAGCAGGGGCATGCACAAAGACATCGGAGGGCAGGGGGAAGGAGAATAGGGGCAGCAACCTAAGCACAGAGTTTAAGCAGGAGGTCAATGATGGGGCATAGAATTGGGCAATGGAGGTCAGGAGGAGTGGACTGGTACATCATACTAAATTGAGGGCAGTGGCAGCACATCAGACCATGCATGGCAGGAGGGAGGAGGCTAGTCCATGGATTCACACAACAGAGGATAGGGAGGAGGGGGATGGGGCAGCAAGCTAACTGTTCAGAGAAGGCGGGTATTAGGAACTTTATTGTTTTTAAAACGTGTGTCTGTGCGAACTACTTAAAATATGAACAAGTATGCACCATAATCTCACTTTTATTTAGGAAGAAGAGGACGTTTGTGACTTTGACTCCGGGCTCACTTGGCAGAAACACCCCCTGACCCTCCACCCCCTATTGCAAAATGTAATGCCCGTGAAAAGGGTAGGTGAACACAGTGTTATATAGAACATAGTCCTGAGAGCACGATTGAAAATGAAAACTAAATATAGTGTATGGTATAAACTATGCACCAAAAAGTGTGATATAAGATGAACCGGGCGTGAAATATAATATGCAATACATTGTGCGCAATGACAGATTCATTGGAGAGCGCGAGATAGCACAGGCACTAGCGCGTGCTATGCGATATGTGCCTTGGAGTGTAATATGCACAGGGCAGTGTTGTGTAACCTAACTAGTCTCTAAAGTTGTAATATAAAATATGTGCTGGGGAGTGTAACGTTGCATATGCACTGTGACAAAGATATGGATCTCAGATTGTAATATGTATGGCATAGCACTGTGCGTTATAACCTAGGCATCGAGGAAGGCACGTTAGATGGGGCAATATAACCCGTGCGAAGGCAAGCGTGGCATGACATATTCACGGGGTGGTATTACAGTGCACATGGGCTAGAGAGTGTCATAGCATATGCACTAGCTGGTGGAATACAACACAGAGGTGTGTGGCACTCGGCAGGCAATGGTGGGTGTAACACAGCATTGGGCTCTGCCAGGAGCGCGCTGTGACTCTCAAGTGATGTTCGTCCCCTTTCCAGAGAGTAAAATAAAAAGTATTACACATCCGGCAGTGGATGTGTGTTTTATTAACCGTGAGGGGGGTTTCTTGCATCGTTTTGGTCGAATTTTTGTCGAATCCCCTTTGAATGGCTTGGTGTGCATGTGTATTAAATGTGCCCGTCAATAGCTACCCATGTTTGTATAAATAAACGACAAGGGTGTCTACCGGGATTAGGCACGGTAGGGCATCAGACATGTCAGAGCTTCACTAGTGGTGTAAATACATTCCACGTGGATTCATTGTAAGCATAGTCGCCTTTTAATGAATATCACGCAAATCGTCATGGTGATGGGTACATACGGTTTGTCCAGCATGTCCTAGGTGTGTCTATAAATATATATTTTTTAAAAATAATAAAACACAGTGGCCGGCCCTGGGGATTGGGGTCAAAAAAATATAATTAGGAGACAGGCCCTGGGGGTGGGGTCATCAGGGCCAATAAATTAGAATAAGAAGGGGAACCACACAGCCCCCCTTCTTAAAAAATTAAAATAAATAAAAGACTGGCATCGTGCCGGAGGCCACGCCCCCTCCTTGCAGCACTCTGCAAACGCGCCCCCTGGCGAGTTGTAAGTTGGGGAATTAATTCCTCTTCAATACTGAGGGTCCCTGAGGGCCAACTAGCCCAACAGGCATCTCCAGTATGCGCCAGGGAGCTGCGCTGCAGACAGGTGTTCTGAGGCCAAGCCCCTTTTTACACCTCTCTGCAACGCAGCTCTGTGGCGCTTACTGGAGGTACCTAGTGGTCTAGTTTGACCCTAGGGACACTTAGGATTCAAGGGGACTTAATCTCTCAACTTAGAACAGCCACAGGGCGCGTTTACACAGTGGTGAAGGGAGGGGACAGGGCCTGAGGTGACGTGTGCAAACACGCACTATGGCACGTTTTAAATTGGGGATATAATTTCCCTTCAATACTGAGGACACAGGGCGTGTTTACACAGTGGTGAAGGGAGGGGACGGGGCCTGAGTTAACGTGTGCAAAAACGCCCTGTGGCCTGTTTTAAGAGGTAGTTTTAATCCCCCTGCCCTATTATATACTAGGGGCTTACAGAGGAGGTCATGCTAATCACAGGGGGACCCAAACGCATAATGTTTCCTAGTGTATGTAGGTGTTTTCACTTTATTTTAAGTGTCCGTTATAGTTAGTTAAGCTAACTATAACTCGCGCGCCCGCAATGCACTGCTGATGATGTCACATATTACATCACTCATGACATGACATCACTCATCACTCATGACATGGTCAGTGACATCACTCATGACATCACTGATGACATTTCAAATGACATCACTGATGACATCACTGATGACATCATCCTTGTGATAGAGTGGCAGACCTCCTCTCACCCTAATATAACCTTTGATACACACATTCAAAAATAGACACTAAAATTTTCAAAACAATGGACATACCAATACCAGTTACAACAACCTATTCAGTAATTCTAAGATCCACATACACATCCACTCATTCACCAACAGTCCTATACAGTCACTCATCATATGTACTCATACACCTATACATCCTGTTACACAATGCCAGTCATCCATAGAGTTACTCACACACATAGTCACTCATGCTAATAAAGAATCAAACATACATTTACTTGCATATACAGTTATACACACACCACCACACTTACTTCTAGGGAAACTTACACATACTTAGTCTTTTAAACAATCACTTATAGAAACACATACTTATTCATTCAGGAACTCTTTCAATATCTCACTCTCACATATACTCACTTATATACACCAATAGTCACATATACTAGTTTAAAACATATGTAGTTACTCATAAAGACACTATTGAGACAGTCATTCACTCACTAACACACCCATACACACACTCATCCACCCATACGGTCCTGCACACATGCTGTCTTCAACACATACAAACAGTGAGTCACTCATTCATGCACCTATGCACTATGTAATACCCCCCACCGAACCATGCAGACACTCAGACTGATACTCAAAAAACCAACTAATAACCTATATAGACACCCATGTAGCTACTCACCAACCCATGCAGCCACTTATACACAAAGTGAGAGACTGATACAGATATTTACATATTTAAACATTACTCACTAAGCCATGTATTCACTATGATACACTTAATCAGTCAGTTACACAATCAATTTTTCAAAAACAAATCATCCATTTAGACACTTGTATACCCATTTATTCTTCCATCGACCTTGAGATATACATATATAAAACATATTTAATTTTCTTTTTTTTTTTTTTCTCCTCATATAAACCGCCAGTCTATACTCTAGATGGAAATCCCATACGCCTTTCACATTGTCTATTGATACCGCCCTGGACTCAATGCGTGGCAATAGGGGTCGCCCAGAGGTAGGCAGTTTCCTTGTCCCACTCCCCTAGCCTGTGATGAAATACCTCAGGGCTGGGGAGGACCGGATCAAAACAAACCTCTGGCATAATCATCGGACCATTATGTCGACAGCCAGGCCACCAATTCCGACCACACATTATCCGTATTCTCTGCTTGGCACGCCATATCCATCTTGCTGACTTCTATAATATTTCGTAAGCAGTCAGTAAACCTGGGGGAGGCCGTTGACTTCCATTCTTTGCAAATCTCTCTCCTAGCTATAACCATCACATAGAATATAAATTGTGTGGAATAATTATTAACGTTATAACCGGGTGGTAGGCCAAAAAAAAGCATATAATGGTAGTTGTTAAAACTTTCCCCAGGAAGTCGAAAATCTCTTGCCAATATTCGAGAATCTTTGGACATTCTAAAAATATATGAGTGTCATCAGCCGACAGGAGTTTACAGCGCGGGCAACAGTTGCTCACTCGTGTGACCCTGGTCAGTCTAGCAGGGGTCCAATACACCCGATAGGCCGCGAACAGATGGTTTCTCGTTAGATTGGCTGGTTTTATGAGGCTCTGAGACAAAGAAAAAGAATCTGTCCAGATCTTATTTAAGGCTTCGGGACTATCTGATATCCAATTACCCCAGAGACTGGCCAACTCACTGTTTAACATTTCTGTTGCCCCCAATAAAGCTCTATACCAAAATGAAACCTCGCGTTTCCACCCGCCTCCCCTGGTGACAGATTCAAGTATCTCAAAGTCCCTTTGTTGTTGTACCATCTGTCTTGACCACCAGGCGGAGAGTTGGTAAAACTTAAATCTTGTTAAAGATCCATTTGTTAATAAAGCTAATGAATCCCAGTCCAAAAGGCCCGAGTTGCCCCAAAGATCTCCCCATGTCCTCACGCCAGCTGTTTTTAAAGGTTGGGACAACTGGTCCTGAAGGCATTCCGGAGTGCCCGGGGAATCCCAGATTGGGGCATATGCATGGTAATATGGGATTCCCAGAGCCCCCCGAACATATACCCAGTTCCTAAGGGCCGCCTGCAGGATCTTCAAACGGACTTTTTTATAGAATTTCTGGTCGCCAAATTTAAATAAAAAAGACTCCTGTCCCTGTGGTAGGTCGTGGAGCAAAGCCTGAAATAGGCGGCCCTGTGAGTTTGAATCCAGTTTATTGGTCAGTAGTCTAAAATTTTTGAAGTGAAAGGCATGACAATATATGAGTAAATCTGGTAAGCCTAAGCCCCCAATCCTTAACCCTCTCCTTAGCTTTTTCCAGGCTATCCTGGGAGATTTACATGCCCAAATAAAAGAGCCGATCTTACCCTGAAGGCACTTAATCTCTTTCTGTGGAAATGATAGGGGGATGGAATTATACAAGAAGGTTAATTTGGGAAGTATGGACATTTTAATGAGGTTGACGCGTCCAATGATATTTAATGGCAGATTACCCCATCTAGTTAATGTTTTTGTAATTTCTTTTACTACTATCTGCCAGCTAATTTTTGAAATATTTTTCAATTCTTGAGTTAAATTAATTCCCAAATATCTCATTCTATGTTTTACATTTTGTATAGGTGTAGTGTTATTCCATCCCATTATTTCAGTCTTTTCTCTATTTATTTGATATCCCGAGAGCCTTCCAAATTCTTCAGCTAAATAAAACAGCCTGGGTATGGCTTCCACATGATTAGAGGTATATAAAAGAAGGTCGTCTGCATAAAGAGCGACCTTTAGCTCTAAATCCGCTATCTTAAAAGGTTGAATTACATAGTCAGCCCTAATACCACAGACAAAAGGCTCAAAATAAATGTCAGACAAAAGGGGGGACAGGGGGCAACCCTGTCTCATACCGCGAGATATCTGGAACCAGTCAGACAAGCCATTGTTGACCAATACTTTAGCTCTAGGGCCCTGATAGAGAGATTTAATTCCCTCTATGAAAATTGAAGTTCATCACGTTAGCTGTAAGCAAAATGTACTAGTCAGCACATGGAAGGGATTTGGTCTGGGATGAATCCCCTCCCAATCGTTCAAACAACAAAGGCATGAAGATCGAGCAGTACGTTATTACAGCATTGTGCTTTTTAAATAGGAACCCTGCTTGACTACTACTCGGATTTCATTTCTCAATATTAAGAATGCACATGGGTGCTGAATAATAAATTTTGCTTACAGCTAACGTGATGAACTTTCCATTACTTACCCGCAGTGTATGATGCATTCTGGGAGTTGGATGCCAGAATCAGTCAGGTGACCTGAAAACGTTATAAATCTGTAGGCACAGACACTATGGTTGTTATTTCCTGCCCGTGACCAAGGCTCAAGGTGCCGAAACTAGTTGGGATTACAGGACTGCTGTGCTCAAATCTCGATTAAAGGCTTTCTGTTTGCTGATACATATATATATATATATATATATATATATATATATATATATATTCACTGAAAAAACCATAGGTTTCAGGGGCGTTATAGTTAGCTGGACTTTTCACTCTTACAAAACCATTGAAATTCCCCTGTTATAGTTAGCTCAGCTAACTATAACTCGCGCGCCCGCAATGCACAGCTGATGACGTCACATATTACATCACTCATGACATGGTAAGTGATATCACTCATGACATCTCAAATGACATCACTGATGACATTATCCAGTGAATGTGTGTTTTTCTGAAAATTACATATGTTTTATATATGTATATCTCAAGGTCGATGGAAGAATAAATGGGTATATAAGTGTCTAAATGGACGATTTGTTTTTGAAAAATTGATTGTATAACTGACTGATTAAGTGTATCTTAGTGAATACATGGCTTAGTGAGTAATTTTTAAATATGTAAATATCTGTATCAGTCTCTCACTTTGTGTATAAGTGGCTGCATGGGTTGGTGAGTAGCTACATGAGTGTCTATATAGGTTATTAGTTGGTTTTTTGAGTATCAGTATGAGTGTCTGTATGGTTCGGTGGGGGGTATTACGTAGTGCATAGGTGCATGAATGAGTGACTCACTGTTTGTATGTGTTGAAGACAGCATGTGTGCAGGACTGTATGGGTGGATGAGTGCATGCATGGGTGTGTTAGTGAGTGAATGACTGTCTCAATAGTGTCTTTGAGTAACTACATATGTTTTAAACTAGTATATGTGACTATTGGTGTATATAAGTGAGTATATGTGAGAGTGAGAGATTGAAAGAGTTCCTGTATGAATAAGTATGTGTTTCTATAAGTGATTGTTTAAAAGACTAAGTATGTGTAAGTTTCTGTAGAAGTAAGTGTGGTGGTGTGTGTATAACTGTATATGCAAGTAAATGGATGTTTGATTCTTTATTAGCATGAGTGACTATGTGTGTGAGTAACTCTGGATGAGTGGCGTTGTGTAACAGGATGTATAGGTGTATGAGTACATATGATGAGTGAGTACATGTATGAGTGACTGTATAGGACTGTTGGTGAATGAGTGGGTGTGTATGTGGATCTTAGAATTACTGAATAGGTTGTTGTAACTGGTATTGGTATGTCCATTGTTTTGAAAATTTCAGTTTCTATTTTTGAATGTGTGTATCAAAGGTTATTTTAGGGGGAGAGGAGGTCTGCCACTCTATCACAAGGATGATGTCATCAGTGATGTCATTTAAGATGTCATCAGTGATGTTATGAGTGATGTCACTGACCATGTCATGAGTGATGTAATATGTGACGTCATCAGCAGTGCATAGCGGGCGCGCGAGTTACAGTTAGCTGAGCTAACTATAACGGGGGAATTTTAATGGTTTTGTACGAGTGAAAAGTCCAGCTAACTATAACGCCCCTGAAACCTATGGTTTTTTCAGTGAATTTCAAAGGTTTTTTAAATGCTAATTTATAACTATGCCTACAGAGAGAGGACATGTGAAGAAAGAAGAAAAAACGCACAGAAAGAAAGAAAAGAAATGCAGAAAGAAGCAACAGAAGTCCTCAAAGACGAAGAAAAGTGCAGGAAGAAGGATAACGTGCAGAAAGAACAAACAGAAGAGCAGAAAGAAGTCTTGTTGCAAAATCATCCTGTACCCTCAACTTTTTCAGACGGATACTGGTGGCAACTGAGTCTGACTAACCAGTCCTAGAGCTAGTGTTATGTTAAAAAACACTCAGAATACAGTGGGGAACTACACTACACTAGGGAACACTATGCGTTGGGGTCCCCCTGTGATTAGCATGACCTCCTCTGTAAGTCCCTAGTATATAATAGGGCAAGGGATTAAAACTACATCTTAAAACGCGCCACAGGGCGTGTTTGCACACGTCATCTCTGCCCCGTCCCCGCCCTTCCCCACTGTGTAAACACGCCCTGTGGCCGTTTTAAGTTGGGAGATTAAGTCCCCTTGAATCCTGAGGGTCCCTAGGGTCCAACTAGACCACTAGGTGCCTCCAGTAAGCACCACAGAGCTGCATTGCAGAGAGGTGTAAAAAGTGGCACAGCCTGGACCACCTCTCTGCAACGCAGCTCAGTGGCGCTTACTGGAAGCACCTGGTGGGCTAATTAGCCCCCAGGGGCCCTTAGGATTGAAGGGGAATTATTTCCCCAACTTAAAACGCGCCATAGGGTGTGTTTGCACACGTCACCTCAGGCCCCGTCCCCTCCCTTCCCCACTGTGTAAACACGCCCTGTGGCGTGGCCGTTTTTTAAGTTGGGAGATTAAGTCCCCTTGAATCCTGAGGGTCCCGAGGGGCAAAATAGCCCACTAGGTACATCCAGCAAGCGCCATTGCAGAGAGGTGTAAAAAGGGGCACGGCCTGCACCACCTCTCTGCAACACAGAGCAGTGGTGCTTACTGGAAGCACCTGGTAGGCTAGTTGGCCCCCAGGGTCCCTCAGGATTGAAAGGGAATTATTTCCCCAACTTAAAACGCGCCACAGGGCGTGTTTGCACACGTCACCTCAGGCCCTGTCCCCTCCCTTCACCACTGTGTAAACGCGCCCTGTGGCTGTTCTAAGTTGAGAGATTAAGTCCCTTTGAATCCTAAGGGTCCCTAGGGTCAAACTAGCCCACTAGGTACCTCCAGTAAGCGCCACAGAGCTGCGTTGCATAGAGGTGTAAAAAGGGGCGTGGCCTCAGAACACCGGTCTGCAATGAAGCTCCCTGGTGCATACTGGAGATACCTGTTGGGCTAGTTGGCCCTCAGGGACCCTCATTGAAGGGGAATTAATTCCCCAACATACAACTGGCCAGGGGGCGCGTTTGCAGAGTGCTGCAAGGAGGGGGTGTGGCCTCCGGCTCGATGCCTGTCTTTTATTTATTTTAGTTTTTTAAGGAGGAGGGCTGTGTGGCCCCCCTTCTTTTTCTAATTTATTGGCCCTGGGGACCCCATCCCCCGGGTCTTGGCCTTTTTAAAAAAAAAATATTTAGGAGGGGGGCTGCGTTGCCCCCCTCCTCAGGCCACTTATGGCCCTGGGGACCCCATCCCCCGGGGCCGGCCTTTGTTTTTTATTATTTAAAAAAAATGTATATTTCTAGAAACACCTAGGACATGCTGGACAAACCGTATGTACCTATCACCATGACAATTTGGGTGATAGTCATTAAAAGGCGATTATGCATACAATGAATCCACGTGGAATGTATTTACACCGCTAGTGAAGCTCTGACGTGTCTGATGCCCTACCGTGCCTAATCCCGGCGCCCCCGCCGGTGGGTACTCTCCAAGTAGACACCCTTGTCATTTATTTATACAAACATGGGTAGCTATTGACGGGCACATTTAATACACACGCTCACCAAGCCATTCAAAGGGGATTCGACAAAAATTCGACAAAACTATGCAAGAAACCCCCTTGCGGTTAATAAAACACACATCTACCGCCGGATGACTGTAACCTGTCCCTGTCACCTCCACCCTGCCTGTCCACATGCCATGCCCCTATCCCCTTCCTCCTGTCCTCCATGGTCCATTTTACTGCCACACCCTTCTGCCCTCCCTTGGTCTGTTGTGCTGCAACTGCTCCTCCTGCCTGCCCCGCGCGGTCTGTTGTGAGGCCCCTTCCCCTGAACTCTCTTGTCTGTGCCCAGGTCCTGACCCTCCCTTCTATCCTCCATGGTCCTCCATGCCCATCATAGCCATTGTGCTGCCACTAACCCTCCCGCTTGCCATGCATGGTCTTCTGTGCTGCCATGGCCCCTCCCACCTTCCCTGTGTGGTCAGCTAGCTTCCCCTGACCCCCTCCCACCTTCCCTCCATTGTCTGTGTGTATGCCATCATAGTCTCATTGTTGCTGTCCATGGTGTGTCTTGTTTCTAGTGCCCATCCTGCCTGACCTCCATGGTCATCTTGCTGCTCCTGCCCTGCCCCCTTACCCCCAGTCCTCTGTTTCCATGTGCAGACCCCTATTCCCTCCCTCCTGGCTGGTCTGTTTCATTGTAATGCCCCTGATCCGTCCCTCCTGCCCTTTATGGTCTGTTATGCTGCTGCTTTCTCTCCTGTCTGTCCATTATGGTCAGCTAGCTACCATTGCCTCTTTCCCCTCTGTTCTCTGTTGTCCATGTGCATGGTCCTGTCACCTCCCTATAAATTTCTATGGATTGTTGTGCTGCACTCCCGTCCCGCATGCCCTGTGTGGTGTATTGTGCTGCTGCAAACTCTGATGCCTGCCCTGTAGGGTTAGTTTGGTGCACCTCTCCATGTCCCTCCTGTCCTCTGTTATCCGAGTCCATGTCCCTACCCCAATACCTCCTGCCTACCATGATCCAATGTACCATACTTGCGAACATTTTGAACTTAGTAAGGGGGAGATTTTGAAAAAAACTGGGGTATTGATTTTCCCCTTTGAGTTACATTGAAAAAGAGGAGATTGTAGACAGGAGACAGATCAAACAAATCCCATTTGAGCTTAAAATCATTGAACTTTTCCTGGCTGAAATGGGTCTGTTGGCATGTATGGTTTTACTACCACTGCCTCTTCCTTCTCCCCACAATGGTCTATTATATTGCCACAGCCTCTCTTGCAAGTCCTGGATTGTTGGTTTGTTGCCCCTGCCCCCCTTTCCACTGCCCTCCATAGTCTGTTGTGCTGCCACTGCCCTTCCTGCCTGCCCAGTGTGGTCAAATTGTTGCCTCTGCACTCTCCTACCTGCCTTCAATTTTCAGAGTCTGTACCCCTGGCCTCTGCCTCTCAACAGTATCCTAATGAACAACTTGATTGCTAACATTCTATATTTATTACAAAAGTGTGGAACGCCAGACGTCATCTTGATGTAATCAAAACTGTAATACCTAGAGAATTTCCTTTAGAAATTACATACATGAGAGGGTCTTATTTGCATCACAATTATGGTTAGTGCTCTAAAAAACTAAAATGAGGACATATTTTCTGAGTTTTCAAATAGCGACAAAGAACTTTTAAATTATTTGTAATCTTTGTTTTTTTATCCAGTTGACCACTTGATTAAATGTTGCACCTAGGGGAGAGGATGTGGTGTTACTTCCAGAGCTGTAGACTTTGCAACTGGGGAACCAGGTTGTAGTTTCTGCTTCATCTCAACATTCTGTGATTCTGGTCAAATCACTTAGTCTCCCCATGTCTACAACCAAAATGAATTTGATTTATTGTGATGTGATCAATGCTCAAGTAAAGCACTCCAATACCTGACGAGTCTGCACTATATAAAACTGCAAATACACAAAAAATAAGTGTTTTGTACACTTCTGTCATTGGGCTACATCTGGGTGATATTTGTGCTGCATTTGGGCTCTTTTGTCTCTGGTGGCCATCTTGGGAGATTTATTTGTTATGAAGTTTCCTAATTTCCTCATTTACTGCCGTCTCCTCAGTAGGAAATGCGTTAAGTTTTTTACTTTGATTCCATCAAGAAGGTATTCAGATATGTCACACATTTGCCATAAATACTGAATGTTAGCACTCTAGTTGCTCATTAGATCACTGTTGTAAAGCTACTGCTCACCACGGAAGTCTGCTGCTGGTATTAAAAGTGCATGTTTCAGTCTGCATATCAGAATTTTTTAATGAAATAGATGAATTTGAGAAGTCACTCAAAATGTGCCCTAATTTTCCTTTCTTCAGCACTAATCATAATTTCTATGACAAAATGAACCCCCTCGTTGTGTTCCTTTTTAAATTAAATGTTTTAAGTGTTACCAGTTTATTCCAATCAAGATGGCTTCAGGTGTGCCATACTTTTGTCATAAGTAAGACAGTAAGCGCTCTAGTTGTTCCTAAGAACACTCTGGGACATTGTCATTGTGCTATACTTGGGCTACATCTGGGTGATATTTGGGCTACATTTGGGCTCTTTTGTCTCTGGTGGCCATCTTGGGAGATTTATTTGTTATGAAGTTTACTAATTTCCTCATTTACTGCAGTCTCCTCAGTAGGAAATACTTTCAGTTTTTTATTTTGGTTCCATCAAGAAGGCATTCAGATGTGTCACACATTTGCCCTAAATTCTGAATGTTAGCACTCTAGTGCTAATTAGATCACTGTAGTAAAGCTACTGCTCACCAGGGAAGTCTGCTGCTGGTATTCAAAGTGCATGTTTCAGTCTGCATGTCAGAAGAGGATTTGAGAAGTCAAAATGTGCCCTCATTTTTCTTTCTGCAGCACCAATCATAATTTCTATGGCAAAATGAACCCCCTCATTTTGTTCCTTTGTAAATTAAATGTTTTAAGTGTTACCACTTTATTCCAATCAAGATGGCTTCAGGTGTGCCATACTTTTGTCATAAGTAAGACTGTTAGCGCTCTAGTTGTTCGTTAGAACACTCTGGGACATTCTGTCATTGGGCTGTACTTGGGCTACATCTGGGTGATATTTGGGCTACATTTGGGCTCTTTTGTCACTGGTGGCCATTTTGGGAGACTTATTTGTTATGAAGTTTCCTAATTGCCTCATTTACTACAGTCTCCTCAGTAGGAAATGCTTTCAGTTTTTTACTTTGATTCCATCAAGAAGGCATTCAGATGTGTCACACATTTGCCATGAATTCAGAATGTTAGCACTCTAGTTGCTTATTAGATCACTGTAGTAAAGCTACTGCTCATCAGGGAAGTCTGCTGCTGGTATTGAAAGTGCATGTTTCAGTCTGCATGTCAGAATTTTTTTATGAAATAGAAGAGGATTTGAGAAGTCACTCAAAATAGGCCTAATTTTTCTTTCTGCAGCACTAATCCTACTTTCTATGGCAAAATGAACCCCCTCATTTTGTTCCTTTTTAAATTAAATGTTTTAAGAGTTACCACTTTATTCCAACCAAGATGGCTTCAGGTGTGCAATATTTTTGTCATAAGTAGGACTGTTAGCGCTCTAGTTGTTCTTTAGAACACTCTGGGAAGCTGCAGTAGAACACAAAGGAATCAACTGACAGTCTCTGCCCTTGTTGGATGTACATGTTTTACTGAGAATGTCAGACTTCATTCTCACATGACTGAGAAAGATAATGTGAATTTACAGAAAATATGCACTCAGTTTAGCTTATAGATCACCTTCCAAACCTCTGTGGGAAAAGCATGAGAAAATAGTTTTCTCTCAAACATGATTCAAGATATCACAGCAGAAGGCCTTTTCACATGGTAAAATCACCTTAGAACACACCACAATTCCTAAAATGAGTATGGTACCATCAACAAATGATTTATAATGTAACTAAAGTCGTATAACCTTCTGTTAACTGCAATGCTTTTTAATGAGGTGCTATCATGTATATTGGTCCCAAGATGGCTGCCAACACTTCTTGGATGAAGTACTGACAGCCAATCAGATCTCACGATGAGATGTGTGTAGGCTCCGCCCAGATATATCTATCTTTTTAACTCTAATTTTCTCAGGAACTACTGAATGGATTTACCCCATTTAAGCAAAAGGCACGAGTCTGAACTGAGGACTACCGCTTTGCCAAATTTGGTGTAATTCCGTTCAGCAGTTCGAGCTGTAGCTGTGTCAATAGGTCCTATGAGAAAATGCATGGGGAAAACGCGTTTTGGGACCCCCCTTTTTTCTCGGTTCCCGCTTGACGAATCACCGTGAAAATTGCAGGATAGGAGCAGACCGGAACTGGCCAAAAGTTTGGAAAATTTCGCAAAGATTCATCAATCGGTGCCAACGTTATTCCAAATAGAATGTTGCGGATTTACTATGGAAAATAGGTCCTAACTATAACTACCTACTGGGGACTGCCAGTAGGTAATATATAGATCAGGAATTGCAAGGAATTGACACCTGAAAAAAAACTAAAAAAGTTGTAAATATCCATGTATAATATAAGTAAGGACTACGTTTCCCACAATCCCACATTATAGGCAACATGTGATTGGTATAAATAGTGAAAAAAAAAAAGAGACTCATTAACCGTGACAAAGGCCTCGCAGGGCTGAAACGCGTTGGTTTGAGTCAGTACAGCTGAGAATAAAAGCTTAAAACTGGAATAGGAGTGCGTCACATCTTTGTTTATAAAATTAATTTTGGGCTTGGATTCAGCCCCTCTGCGATTGCACCAGTCGCCTGTTCGCGCTGCTGAACGAATCAGATTGTGCAACTATATATATATTCACTGAAAAAACCATAGGTTTCACACATGTTATAGTTAGCTGGACATTTTACTGATAAAAAAACCAATGAAATTCCCCCGTTATAGTTACTGTAGGCAACTATAACTCACGCGACTGCAATCCTCTGCTGATGCTAATACTGTATTTAGACACTTATTTGCCCATGTCTTCTTCCATTAAATTTTAGCTATACATATATTACAAATATTTTTTTTTCATAAAGACACATATGTCATCAGCAGAGGATTACGGTCGCGTGAGTTATAGTTGCCTACAGTAACTATAACGGGAGAATTTCATTGGTTTTTTTATCAGTAAAATGTCCAGCTAACTATAACATGTGTGAAACCTATGGTTTTTTCAGTGAATTTGCAAGGTTTTTTAAATGCTAATTCCTAACTATAACGTGTGTGAAACCTATGGTTTTTTCAGTGAATTTGTACGTTTTTTTAAATGCTAAGTTACTTTACGCCATTTGTGGCGTGCGCGCCCACTTAACGCAGTTCGTTCCGTGGGCGCACGGTGCGCTTCGCGCACCGTGCGCGCACAGTGAGCACGCGGTGCGCTTCGCGCACCGCGTGCCCACGTTACGCTAGATGGGCCATGAACGCACGTTGCGCTTCGCGCACCGTGCGCACATGGAGGACATATGATGAGCATCGTTGTGACAGGTAAAATATATGTTTTGTTTAGCTCTAATAAGCCATGCACAAAAGGTGCCCTTCGGGCACCTTTTGCACACGGGGTGGGGAGAATGTGGATATTTTTTTTATTTTTTTATTATTTCTTACCGTACGCATACGGTAAGCGTAATCGGCAAAATTTTCGAAAAAATTAAAATTGCCTTTTTTCACTTGGGGGATCGTTGGGGACTCCCTTGACATGGCTAGGTGCTTGGGAGCTGTGTAAACAGCCCCTTTACATGTTTTTGCACTTGGTTTTTCAACCCCCTGTCAGAGTGCGAGAGAGAAAATGGCGGCCGCCGCTTCCTGGTTTCGACCGATTCGAATGTTTACTAAGATCTAAGGGCCAATCAGAATCGCGCACGCCACCGTACGCGTACGGTAAGCGCACCGTAGGCGCACCGTACGCTGGCTCAGATATATATATTGATTTAAAGGCTATTTTCTCAGAATCTACTGAACAGAT
Organism: Triturus cristatus; assembly: GCF_964204655.1. Classification (NCBI taxonomy): domain Eukaryota; kingdom Metazoa; phylum Chordata; class Amphibia; order Caudata; family Salamandridae; genus Triturus; species Triturus cristatus. The sequence goes on from NC_140581.1 coordinate 940,575,487, forward strand.
TTACACCAAACCTACAAAAGGCCCTTCCTTGACCTGAGGACTACCTCTCTGCCAAATTTCAAGTAATTCTGTTCAGCCGTTCGGGCTGTAGCTGTGTCTAAAGGTCCTATGGAAAAATGCATGGGAAAAACGCGTTTTGGGACCCCCTTTTATCTCAGCTCCCGCTTGACGAATCCCCCCGAGACTTTCAGGGTAGGAGCGGAGCGTAGCGCCCCACCTATTTTGAAAAATTCGCGATGATTACTCGACCGGCGCCAAAGTTATTCAAAATAGAATGTTGCGGTTTTCCTATGGAAACAGGGTCCTAACTATAACTACCTACTGGCGACCGCCAGTAGGTAATATATATATATATTTCCAAAGTTCAAAGATACGTGCGCTCTCAGGCCAGTAAACGACACATCCAGGTTGTAATAGTGACCAGGTTTATTCCATAACGCGTTTCGACTGCGTCCGCAGCCTTGCTCACATGAAACCGTGCAGTAACAAACTTAATACGACTATATACACCGGACACAACTTATTCCGGGCAGTGGAGTCAAAATAGGACTGTGTGAAAGACAGCGTCCGCCATCTTGGAAAGGTCAGCAAATGTAAACATAAATGAAAACATAAATGCAGTTTTGATGCAAAGTTACGAAGTGCATGCAAAAGAAAAGACCAGCAGTGCAATTGAATAAATAAACATCCCATACTCGTCCGCGTATTCGATGTGGATCACAAATACACAATTACAGAAGACACGATTGTCTGTAAAGTGCCAGAGTGTCTCGCGCAGTGAAATTGAAGTAAAATAAACTGTGTTAGATGTCTAGCTGCATGCGTGGATATTCTGTATCCTAAGATATGAAGAACGCCTTGCATGTGCGAGTGCTCTGTAAAGTAACGATAATACAGAATTGCTGCAAGGTAAAGGCTGTGAATAGCCAGTGAATCTAGCGCCATGGTTTAATAGAGCAATGTTTATCTAGAGCATTGCTGGTAAAGGCATATAGTGGACACAACGCATATATGGTGTTATGGTCACTGCGGAGAAAAGCATATGGAATGGATGACTGTGCTTATAACGTAATGTTTGACTCGGCAGGACCTAAATGTCTAACCGTTATGCTTCCTAAACAAAATGCACAGATCATCCTATTCATGACACATAGTAATGATATATATATGCATAAGGGTACAGGCATAGTGCTCGTGATGTTCGTGACAACCTGTTTACTGAAAACCAGATTACAGAAGATTATCAGAAAGTGTAAAACAAATTGCCCTGGGCCAATCAATAACCGAAACACACTTATCCTGTTATTCTCTGTGCCCATCTAAAGGTGTCCAGTCGTATTGGAAGTGCCACCTTTCTATTTGTGAAAGTGATGAAGTGACTGCGAAGAAAAGGTTAGGCGACCTGTGTAGTGGGTAGGTACCTTCCTTCTCTCCTGAAAGAAGAACATCATATAAACAATTAAATGAGAAGTCAGAAAAACATCCAAAAAACACGAGAGAGTATATCCAGGGTTACAGTATACGGGCTTCAAAGACAAGGGATGAATCTGCATTCACAGATCAGAACAAAATGTGCAAAATTACTCTTTTAAATGTATCGAAAGTTCCTCGTCTTGATTCATACCCCCAGGAGCCTTAGTTTGGAGATCAACAATGTATTTGGACTCTCTCTGTCTTAGTTTGAGTGTCCTATTGCGGCCTCTGTGATCTGTCCGGACTTGTTCCAAAATAAATATTTAAGTAGAGAGGAGTCAGAGTAGTGTTTCTCTTGGAAATGTCTGGCCACAGGGTATTTGGGGTCTCTGTTGGTAATGGCCCGCTTGTGTTCAAGTATCCTTTTCTTGGCCATAAGGGTGGTACTGCCTATATAATATAGGCCGCATGGACATTCTATCACATATATGACAAATGTGATAGAATGTCCATGCGGCCTATATTATATAGGCAGTACCACCCTTATGGCCAAGAAAAGGATACAAGAGAAACACTACTCTGACTCCTCTCTACTTAATATTTTATTTTGGAACAAGTCCGGACAGATCACAAGGTACCTACCCACTACACAGGTCGCCTAACCTTTTCTTCGGAGTCACTTCATCACTTTCACAAAGAGAAATGGGGCACTTCCAATACGACTGGACACCTTTAGATGGGCACAGAGAGTAACAGGATAAGTGTGTTTCGGTTATTTATTGGCCCAGGGCAATTTGTTTTACACTTTCTGATAATCTTCTGTAATCTGGTTTTCAGTAAACAGGTTGTCACGAACATCACGAGCACTATGCCTGTACCCTTATTATGCATATATATATCATTACTATGTGTCATGAATAGGATGATCTGTGCATTTTGTTTAGGAAGCATAACGGTTAGACATTTAGGTCCTGCCGAGTCAAACATTACGTTATAAGCACAGTCATCCATTCCATATGCTTTTCTCCGCAGTGACCATAACACCATATATGCGTTGTGTCCACTATATGCCTTTACCAGCAATGCTCTAGATAAACATTGCTCTATTAAACCATGGCGCTAGATTCACTGGCTATTCACAGCCTTTACCTTGCAGCAATTCTGTATTATCGTTACTTTACAGAGCACTCGCACATGCAAGGCGTTCTTCATATCTTAGGATACAGAATATCCACGCATGCAGCTAGACATCTAACACAGTTTATTTTACTTCAATTTCACTGCGCGAGACACTCTGGCACTTTACAGACAATCGTGTCTTCTGTAATTGTGTATTTGTGATCCACATCGAATACGCGGACGAGTATAGGATGTTTATTTATTCAATTGCACTGCTGGTCTTTTCTTTTGCATGCACTTCGTAACTTTGCATCAAAACTGCATTTATGTTTTCATTTATGTTTACATTTGCTGACCTTTCCAAGATGGCGGACGCTGTCTTTCACACAGTCCTATTTTGACTCCACTGCCCGGAATAAGTTGTGTCCGGTGTATATAGTCGTATTAAGTTTGTTACTGCACGGTTTCATGTGAGCAAGGCTGCGGACGCAGTCGAAACGCGTTATGGAATAAACCTGGTCACTATTACAACCTGGATGTGTCGTTTACTGGCCTGAGAGCGCACGTATCTTTGAACTTTTGAAATATTATTTGCCGGTTGCTTCGCTGGCGTGTACGCCACTTTCCTAGGGGCCAGCTGTCCAGAAGGAGCGTTTTTGTTTTTGGAATATATATATATATATATATATATATATATGTGTGTAGGTATCTGCTGTTATATACATATGTTTCTGATTTACTATGTTTGACATATGTTATGTCCTATTATGGTTTTCTCCGGTGCTGTTGATACCTATTGTGTGGGCTACTGTCCTCGTCTGGAGCATTCTCTTCTAGTATCCACTGCCTTTTACTTTAAAAAAGAAAAAAAAAAAAGGATATAATATATATATATATATATATATATATATATATATATATATATATAATCTACTGGCGGTCGCCAGTAGATAGTTATAGTTAGGACCCTGTTTCCATAGGAAATCCGCAACATTCTATTTGGAATAACTTTGGCGCCGGTCGACGAATGCTCGCGAAATTTTCAAAACTAATGGGGCGCTACGCTCCGCTCCTACCCTGAAAGTCTCGGGGGGATTCGTCAAGCGGGGGCTGAGAAAAAAGGGGGTCCCAAAACGCGTTTTCCCCATGCATTTTTCCATAGGACCTTTAGACACAGCTACAGCCCGAACGGCTGAACAGAATTACTTGAAATTTGGCAGAGAGGTAGTCCTCAGGTCAAGGAAGTGCCTTTTGTAGGTCTGGTGTAAATCTGTTCAGTAGGTCCTGAGAAAATAGCATTTAAATCAATATATATATCTGTAAGCGCGCTCCGTGCGCTTACCGCAAGCTTACCATACGCGTACGGTGCCGTGCACGAGCTCAATTCTGATTGGTGGTTACATGACTGTAAACATTCGAATCGGTCGAAATCAGGAAGTGTCGGCCGCCATTTTATGTCTCTCGCACTGAGAAACAAAGGTGGGGAACGTGAAACGGGGGCAACGAAGAGAGTTGCAGACCCCCTAGTGTTTGTCAGGGGGTCCAAGAAGGATCCAAAAGTACGAAAAATAAATGTAAAAATTAAAAAAAAAAATCGTGGGGTACGCGTACGGTAAGCTTACCGTACGCGCACGGCAAAAAAAAATAAAAAAAATAAAATAAAGAAGTAACAATCACATTTATTAAATAAATTAAAGGACCCACAAGGGAGAAAAAAACAAATTTTACTGCGTAAAAAAATGCGAGGCGCGCACGGCATGGACTGGACATGGACTGGGCATGGACAGCGCGCGCACGGTGCGCATAGTGAAAAACCAGAAAAATAAATAAAAAATAAATACATAACTTAGCATTTAAAAAACCGTACAAATTCACTGAAAAAACCATAGGTTTCACACACGTTATAGTTAGGAATTATCATTTACAAAACCTTGCAAATTCACTTAAAAAACCATAGGTTTCACACATGTTATAGTTAGCTGTACATTTCACTCGTAAAAAACCAATGAAATTCCACGTTCTAGTTAGATCAGGTAACTATAACTTGCGCGACCGCAAGCCACAATGTGTAATTTCAGATGTCATCATTGATGTCATGAGTGATGTCACTGACCATGTCATGAGTGATGTACTATGTGACGTCATCAGCAGTTTATTGTGGGCGCGCAAGTTATAGTTACCTGATCTAACTATAACGTGGAATTTCATTGGTTTTTTTACGAGTGAAATGTACAGCTAACTATAACATGTGTGAAACCTATGGTTTTTTAAGTGAATATATATATATATATATATATATATATATCTCCATCCATCCATCCATCCAAATCCGGGCAAAATGACGAAAACGGACCGACAACTCTGTGCTCAGGATTTTATTTATATGCCATGCACCTCTGCCACGACGCGTTTCGACCTTCCAGAGGTCTTGTTCACATGATATATATAATGGTGTATACACACTGCGAGAGTGCACACAGTCTATGTGTTTTCCTCATTGCAGTATCTTGGGTTTTTTAGCCCAGATTCGGGGGGGGGGGGGTCTCTCTCTCTTTCTCTCTTTCTCTCTTTCTCTTTTTCTCTCTTTCTCTCTTTCTCTTTTTCTCTCGCTCGCTCGCTCTCTCTCGCTCTCTCTCGCTCTCTCTCGCTCTCTGTCGCTCTCTGTCGCTCTCTCTCTCTCGCTCTCTCTCGCTCTCTCTCGCTCTCTCTCTCCTTCCCCCCCATGTGTGTGTCCGGCTTCTGCCGGTATCCTTTCACCACTGTGCTTCTATGTATTGGTTGGTCAGTATGACTGCCTGGTTATGCGTTCGGTGTCTTTTTGCCAACGAGTCTGTGCTGTTGATGCTACGTTTCATAGGCTTTTGCATGTGTGTGGTGTGGCTCCACGGTTGATATGGTCTGCCTATGTGTATCCATACTAACCACATACATGTATCTCCTTGTAGTTATGGTTTTGTATGTCTCGGCATCAATGACATCTGACTCTATGCATGTATGTCTCGGCATCCACTGTTGTGTATGCTCATTTTGTCCGATCTGACTCTATCGTGCTGTTTTGTCCTTTCTCGGGGGCGTGTTTTTTGTAGGTCTATGGATCCTATGCATAATTCTGCTTCCTATTGCAGAAACGTATGGATTTCTTCTATTGTGTACTGCCCATTTCGGGTTCTATGATTTTCCCTCGTCCCTTCCTGGGAGGTGAAGGTCTCGAACTGTCCTCTGACGGACTGTGGTGCCATTGCCGTTTATTGTTGATGCTCCTTTTATAGAGCTTAAGGATCTGGTGTCAGCCACGCTTACACTTGCTGTCCCCACCTGTTTTGGTCCATCTTCTTGATGGATTAGTTCTCTTTTGTAACTTGGTGCCGGTGGGTTGTAGACCCTCCTCCAAAGAGGTATAGCCTCGGTATCTAATCTAAGTTAAGGAATCTGTGGCTAGATGTCTGTATCAGATGAACAAGTTTCTTACCTTCGGTAACAATGTATCTGGTAGAGACACAGTCTAGCCACAGATTCCTTAACGCCCACCCATCCTCCCCGCTCTGTGAGGACCTTTTCAGGTTGGGTTCTTACCCACTGTTCTTTTCTGCTGGTGATCTCTGCCTTCATGGGTGTTTCTCTACTTCACATCCTTCACCAGATCAGGATGTCTTCTTCTGTTTTACCTGTTGCTTCTCCACACATTCTCGCAAATGGGTGGTGAGCTCATATATCCATGCACGCTCTGGCACCCAAGTTTCCATCCAGTGTGGAGGTTGGTCATGTCCTTCTTCCTTCCCTCCTCCCCTTTATCCATTAGTTTGGGGTCTAGTTGACTTTTATACAGTCAATTGCTCATATTTAGTGCGTGTGGTTGCACATTACCTGTTGTTGCTGAAATGTTGTCACTTGCCATAACTTCATTCTGCTAATGTCTTGTTATTGACTTCCCTGACATTCATGTGGTAGCAGACTGCTTGTTGTTTCCCGTAACATTAATTTGCTGTTTGCTTTATATGAGGGTATCATTCTTTGTTTCTGCGTGGCTGTTTCTATGAGGCGAGTACTCTGCTCTCGCCCTAAAGTCACTTATATTATGTAGTGTTTTTCTCTACAATGCAGTGGATTTTCTCTTTATTTTTATTCTTTATGATCATTGTCGTCTTAAAAGATGTTAAACACTTTTTTGACACACTGTTACCACACATTCAGTTTTAGTGTTGGCTCCGCGTTGTGGCGGGGAAAGGTTTCCCAGTAGAAAACTGACGTCAGCATGCTGGGAGCGACTTATATGGCTCCACTGACGTCGCATTCGTGGACGACGTCAGAGAGGAGCCATGCTACGAAGTCCCCTGGCGCGCAGAAGTACTGCTGAAAAATCTCCAGATCCAGACTGCCGCCTGGAGGATATTTTTAGTTAAGGAATATGCGGCTAGAATGTGTCTCTACCAGATACATTGTTATGGAAGGTAAGTAACTTGTTCTTTAGTTTTAATGCACATAACTGGAAAATCTTGATTCTTATTGATGCCAAGAAAATGTACTATTGGCTTTGTGCAGTCTCTAAACTTAGTTAAAACACACACGATAGATAAAAAACATAAAGGAAGAAATAAAGAATGCAAAGAAATAACTTTTTGGAAAAGTCCGCTATTGTTCAGCCAGCCCCCACACTTAACTGTGCTGCTTTTTAGGCAGACGTGCATGCGATCAGGCAAATGCATCTGATTTGATTTCCTTGTAGGTACATCTGTACTACCATTTTCGGAGTTGCCTGGCTCCCCGGTTTAGGCACCATCTTAAAGTGGGTCTATGTAGCCTATTTTAATATTTGTGTGTTTCTCTTCCTCACCATTGTTTTAATTTATCTCCTTTTACCAATACGAATCAAGTGGGGTAGCCTGCTACAGGACCAAGGTGTTGCTGGACCCCAGTTCTGAATTTGTGTTTGCCCACCTGTTTTTACGATCTCGCTCCCTCATCAGGTCATAGCCACACCCCCTTAGTCAGCGGGCCATTTAAACGAAATGATAGTGCTTCCGTGCTGCTTAAAACGCACTATGCTCTTACTCTGAGGGGTCCAGGAAGGACATTGCCGGTATTTGATTTCCTTGTAGGTACATCTGTACCACCGTTTTTGGAGTTACTTGGCTCCCGATAGGTTTGGGCGCCATCTTGAAGTGGGTCTCAATGCTATTTTAATATTTTTTATGTTTCTCTTCCTCACTAATATTTAAATTTATCTTCTTTTAACAGTACGATTCTAGAGCGGGGGAGCTTGCTAAATGGTCAGTTCTGAACTTGTGTTTACCCACCTGTTTTGATGGTCTCGCTCTCTTATCAGAGTATAGCCATGCCCCCTGGGGCCATGTCCCCTTAGTCAATGGGCCATTTAAACAAGATGATCGCGCGTCTGTGCGCAGCTGGTGCGCCAAAGGGTCACCCATCTGCGCACGGACAGGGCACAGCGGCACACCCCCTGCTCATTTCTCACCAGATTCTAGGCCCAGTCAGATCTACTAATGAGAAGAACTTATTGCCTGCAACCTCACAGGTAGGAATAGTAATTGTAGTATCTTCGATCCACAGTGTGGTCCCGCACTCTGTGCCGCCTGTCATCTTTCACTTCAATATGTTCCCATTTCTAACATTATGACAACACATTCCACGATATTGACTTAAACCAATCCCCCTCTCTCCTTCAGCTGCACGCTGATAAACACACGCTCACTAATAAAGCACAAATTTGAGTTTGCGGGGTTTGTGAGTCACAGAATCTAGACATAGTCTTCATTACAGAGAGTTGAGCGGGTATAGCGTCAAAACCAGAGCTGGTTCAAGGGCTGCCTATCAGCTACACCATTTTTAAAGTAGACAGGATAGGAAAAAAATAGGGAAGTGGTCATTATCTAAAGAGATTATCTACCAGTTTCAGGGGATAAAGTTGACGGAAATCAGAGAATCATAAAGGCTCATGTTTCAAATCAAACTTAACAAATGCTATACTTTCAAGGGTCTGCTAATTTACCGTGTTCCAGGGTCAAGAGCTACTTTTTTAGAAAGCAAATTCCCTTTTATTGAAGCGATTATTTTTAAATTAAAAAAAAGGTCAACATTTATGTCCATGCGAACAGGTGTATCAAGTATTCCTTGGAACAGGCGTTAACATGGAACTCATTTTTTTTTTTCACAACAAATTTTATTATTGACAGACCCAATAAGCCCAGGAAGTCCCAGGGCAATACATTGTATGCATAGCATGGCATTAGTAAAGATGTAAACTTTTACACAATACATACGTCGAGAAAATAAGGATATACAAGACTGGATTAAACGTAGATGAACATTATAAACAAAGAACAGCAGTGTCTCAATGTCCATGTATAAATGATCAGATAGAGACTTCAATCGCGATACTTTGGCATAAATACAGTTATTCACAGTGCGCATATTCAACTTTGGATCTTCATGGCAAGCCATCAGTACATGGCATGGAACTCATTGTTAACCAACTTATTAGTTTCACAGATCTTTCTGTGTGGAATCAATCATAAAACAAACCGATTGTGTAAATAGATCAGCGATGTTCAGTTAAATCTTGTAAGAACAATGGTAGCAAAACCAGTATTTTTTAAAGAAACTACGGTTCAGCTGAAACAAATTTTATTAAACAAAAAATTATTTTGACAAACAATATTGTGAGTGTTTTTTTTACCACCGTGTGTTAGACAAAAGTTGGCTCATTGCAATCATGGGAAATAGTCAACAAAGTCTGCAATAGAGTAAAGTCAAAAGGTTTGCCAGTGGGCGGCTAAACGTACAGGCTCTGAACTTCGAGAATGGCACATTGGCTAAGGAATTTTGGGTCAGTTATATCTATGCTATAAAGTAGAAAGACAGTAAGCTCTAATGTATCAGTTCAGACCGCAAATGTGTCCCGAATAGTGGGCAATTTGTTTGGGGGGGAGAAAAAAAAGACTCCTATAATTGTTTTTAGGTCTGTCATAATAAAAATACCTACATATATATAGGCCAAATGGAGCTTTGTCAACTCATTTTACCTTTTAGTCAAATCAAGTCTCATTCAAAGTTTGCGAACACCAACCCTGCCTAGAGCATAGGCATTGGGAGCCAACTTCAGCCACTGTCTCTCTTCACTGAGTGACTGCATGTTGCTCTTGCACATGTGCACACTTGCCTAAAAAGAAGTACACTATAGTATCAGAAATGGTTGGCTGATCCGAGCGTATATTTCTGTTTCAATATTTTTAGGTCGAGCCTAGCAGCGCTGAGGAGTGACCTCTTGGAATCACTCAGGACTTTTTGGGAAACTCGTGCATGTACTGCACTGTTTCCAATGAGCACTCGTGCATGTATGGCGTTTACCTTGCGGCAGCGAGCAGCTGCGCCATCTGTTTCCAATTATCGTGCCCATGCTTGCAGTTGCGTTAATTGGAAACAGATGGCGGTCGCATTCACTTTTGCGGCTGCTTGTTTGTATTGTCTCAGTCACAAGCGATCTCTTCACTCCACAGATGGTCTGTTGCCCCAGTGCTCTGTTTCGGGACTAGGCTCTACCATTATTTGAAGTTAAAGAGCTGCATGCAGTGCATTATCATGTCCTTGCCATACAGCTTGTTTTTTTTATGCTAAATAGATCATGTGGTTTCTACTCTGCATTTATGTATTATTCAGCTGTTTGGAGTGCTTGTTTTGTTTTGTTAGGTTTGGCAAAAGCAGTAGATATAGCTCTGCGATCTTTATTCTCCCTGAGCTGGTGCGGAATCTCGGAACATGGGACTTTTGTCGTCTCTCAGTGCAGTTTTAGGACTGTGGCACGTCCAGTCGACGGCTGTGCATGGCACTCAAGCACTCCTGCCAAAACTGCGACAGGCATTGTGCGATGCTGTCAGAGTCTTTTCTTTCACTGCTGGGGGAAAGAACACGATGAGTTAACGCTGAATCCCACTGAGTTACACATCAAAATGTGCGCCCCAGCAGCACTACGGAAACACCCATTGTGATGTTTTTTTTGTTAAATATGAGGGGATTCGGTCTCATACACACGTGTCCTCTGCTGAAGAACTTAATTTATATTGTGGAAAAAGGAAAGTGCTGAGGCAACAATCCTCAGGCCTGGAGGCTGATATGCATCTATTGTTAGGTATTTTATTTTGTCCGTTTTTACCGAGGGTCCCAACGTTGTATCCTTGTATACTATAAGTTAAAAAAAAAAATCAAAAGCCGAGTTTCTTGAAAGATACTTATGATACAACCGACGTAAATTACTTTTTATAAAATGACCCAGAATTAAAGTTTGAGGTTTGTGAACCATCAAACCCTTTCACAAAGAGCACAAGAGTAGAGTGGAAGTTTTTTAGGGATGCAAGGCCCCAAGCACTTTCCAGAAATGTTACAAAGCCGTGCAACAGTGGGGATTCAGTCATTTTATTGACACTTATAAGGTCCCAAAGGCGAGTCCTATTGGCTATGCCAATGCTTGTTATTTTATGTCATACTTTTGTTTATTTTTACTTATTTTTGCTAACTTGTGATTTGTATTTTTTTACTTAATTTTGTTTCCCAAACTGTGGCTTAGCTAGACCATTGGCCACCCGGTGCATCCTCGGCATTTCCTGCCGGATTGGTCTGCCCACCCCACTCCCTACACGCCCCCCTTGCTACACCGCTGTTTCAAACATAGGCTTGTCACCTGTACTTTTTTAAAATTATTTTTACACTTTTCATATCTATTGCATATGTTAGCAAAAAAGAAATAAAATACACATGCAGGCTTGCCAAGCAAATTGACTATACCAGTGCTTATTTATGACTGTATTGTGGCATGTTCGTAACATATATGACATTGTTCAATTCATTCTGTTTGCTCTTTCACATTGGAGGCCAAAGAACATTTGAAGCGAGTGAAGTTAGGCTGCGTCTTATTACAAATGTGGCAATGAAATAAAAGCGTTATCTCCCTCCAGGTAGTTCATTGCATGTGCGTCTGGGCACCACTGGGATTTACAAACGGCATGATGATGATTGATGTCCTCGCAGGGTGAATGTTCTTTTTTGGAAAGCTCCAATTTGAAATATAATAGTCTGCCATGCAAAAACATATTCTTGCTAGTTACTGAATACATTTTGTGTGCCTTGTATTTATTTTCTCCTTAAAATATGCTGAAGTGCAATAAATCACTGTTGCAAACTCTGGCTTTCACAGTGTTTAAAATACGCAGCAGCTGCTGCTACTGTTATCCAATTGAGCTTCTTGCATAACAGCTGTCTTCTCTGATCAGAACTGACATCCTTAACATCAGTATGTTCTAGGACTCCTCTGACAGGAAATTGTTTTGAAGGCATGCAATAAATTATAGGATGTTCTTGTCAATAGGTTTTCAAGGGAATAAAAATAAAAAATACATTCTGTCTTCAATGCCCCCGCCAAGCATAAATTGTATGAAGTCTGCATTTTGTAGGTTTAGCTGTGTGATGTTGAATGTTAACTGGAAAGGTCTGTGGAGTTAGTGAATACCTTTTATAGTGCAACTATAGAATTAAACAAATATGTTACAGGGGTGCAAGTAACAACCATTTCCCTCAGAACTGGCTTAAAATAGTTTATGCGGTACAACGTTTTTAATATTAACTTTGCTTAATATATACAGCTATCATGCCCACTGCAGTGTATTTCTTATTAGTTAGTGGTAATTACAACAATGATATGTCTCATGTTAAGAGCACAGAAATGACTAAAGAGACACCATTTTCTGGTTGTTAATTCCCACGAGCAAGCAAAAAGTCAAATTATGTAATAGTCCCACTAAGAAAATGCACCGCTCTAATACAGCCATCTACCTGGCATATTGAAAATGTGTTTTTAGTTTGTGCTCTGCTTAAAAGTAAGAGTTATTTAGCTTTGTTAACGCTATATCTGGTAGAGACATAGTCTAGCCGCAGATTCCTTAACTTTGAAGTGCCAGTCTGGATCTGGGGATTTTTCACCAATACCCCTGCGCGCCAGGGGGGCGGCGTCGTACGGCTCTGTAGTGATGTAGTCTCTGGACATGACGTCAGTAGAGATATATGGGAAACAGCCTTTACAACTAAGTGTTTACCTCTTTAAGCCTTTACAACGCCTTTTTTAGCGCTGATATTTTTACAACGAATATGCATTTAAAACACATGACAATACAACGCATTTAAGGTTGGGAGTGTGGGACGTTTCCCATCACAAATATTTTGTTTTTAAATATAAAAACAATGCTTAGTATTGGCATGCGTTTTAAATGCATTTATGCGGTAAATACATGCGTGCTTAAAAATGTGTGTAAAAGGGATGCAAAGTAATTGCATGCGATGTACCGTGGTACAACCAAGCTATATAAGTCACCTCTCGCGCGCTGACGACCGTTTTCTACTGGGAGAACGTTTCCGCACCAGAATGCGGAGCCACCACAAGAACTGATAGTGGAAACAGCATGTCAAAAAAGATTACATAATCTTTGAAACCACAATAAAAAGAAACCACAAATGGTACGAAAATACCCGACATAAATTTTAGAAAAAATATCCAATAAGATACATTTTAACACAGGGCCACAAGAAACTGTGTGCCCTAGAGAATAACCCATAAGAGGGGAGAGACCATACCCGCTATAAACCAATCATTAAGTAATGAATGGCACAGTAGTAGTTAAACAGAACCTACAACAACAATGTTAACTGTTAGTTTAAGTCGCACCAGAACATGATCTGTGGACATCACCAGTGTAAAGGTAAATGTGTATCAATAAGAAATAAATTAAAACTGCTCACTGGTGTAAAAAACCAGGGTGCAAAAGAAGTACACACATACTTAACCAACCTCACCCATTCGAAATAAGTGTGGTAAAGGGAACATTCAAACAAAAGCTAAATGCCCAGGTCGAGGAGTGTGTTTAGACCAAACAGATTGAGATAATGATCAATGTCATATAAAGCCAGTATTGAAAGGGTATAACCCCTATCCGAAAAGACCTTCGCAGAGCAGGGAGGATGGGTGGGGCATTAAGGATTCTGTGGTTAGACTGTGTCTCTACCAGAAATAGCGTTACTGAAGGTAAGTAATCTTCACATCTGATAGACATCCAGCCGCAGATTTCTTAACTTTGAATTAAAAACCATTGCTATAACCACTGGAGGAGGGTCTGCGAAATACTCTCACAAAGGTTCTCAAAGAGAAGTAAGCGGTCGAAGAATGACTGACCAAGTATATGTGGGAATAGTAAAACAAGAGCTGGCTCTTAATAGAAACTATGACCTCTGTCATAGAGCCTTATAAATTAAGGCAACCTTACAGGTCTGAGAAATGTCGGTCCTTGAAGGAAAAAAGGGTAGAAGCCTTTAAGAATCTCTGTCAGAAGACAGACATAAGCCTTAACCCTTCAAAAAAGGGAAAGAAGGCTGGATGATCAAAGGGATCAAATGCATGACAGAAGTCATATAACCTGTATTTTTGTTGACAATAAAGATTCAGGAACTCTCAGGATTCAAGGGGACTTAATCCCCCAACTTAAAATGCACCACGGGGTGCGTTTGCACAGTGGTGAAGGGAGGGGCCTAATGTGGCATGTGTGCAAACAAGTTCTGTGGCGTGTTTTAAGTTAGGGGATTAAGTCCCCTTGAATCCTGAGGGTCCCTGGGGGCCAACTAGCCCACCAGGTACCTCCAGTAAGCGCCACAGAGTTGCGTTGCAGACAGGTGTAAAAAGGGGTTTGGCCTCGGAGCACCTCTCTGCAACGCAGCCCTGTGGCTCTTACTGGAGGTTCCTGGTGGGCTAGTTGGCCCCCAGGGAGCGTGTCCTTGGACCACCTCTGCAAAGCAGCTCTGTGCTGCTTTCTGGAGGTACCTGGTGGGCTAGTTGGCCCCCAGGAATCCTCAGGATTCAAGGGGACTTAATCCCCCCAACTTACAACGTGCTAGGGTGGCACGTTTGCACAGTGGTGCAGGGAGGGGACGGGGCCTGATAGAAGAAGTTATCAATCGTGCTGTGTGGCACTTACTGGTGGTAATAAAATGGATAGTTGGCCCCCAAGGTTGACGTTGGGGGCTAACTACTCCTCCTGTTACCTCAAGTAAATCCCACCCAGTCGGATTGTTAAGAGGTGTTTCGGAGGCCACGCTCACCTTTATCCACCACTCTGGAAACACGACTGGTATGTTATAATTAGAAATTAGCGTTTAAAAAAACCTTTGAAATTCACTGAAAAAACCATAGGTTTCAGACATGTTATAGTTAGAAATTAGCATTTAAAAAATCTTAGAAATTCACAGAAAAAGCCATAGGTTTCATTGACGTTCTAGTTAGTTGGACATTTCACTCGTACAAAACCAGAGCAATTCCGCCGTTCTAGTTAGTTCAGCTAACTAGAACTTGCGCCCCCGCAATGCACTGCTGATGTCACATATTACATCATTCATGACATGATCAGTGACATCACTGATGACATCTCAAATGACAAACTTTTGCTGCCAATTTACTGCACCACAATGTGGAGCATGAATAGGTATTACCTATATTTGAGGATGATAATCACGTCTATAGCAGGCACTGTTCCTTACTCTAAAGGAAGAGCTCACAAGTGAAATGCATCCAAAGAGTTCAAATGTACACTCTGAAATAGAGCAACGTTCCAACTAGCTCGACCTCTTCAATGTTCTGATGCACTCAAATACACACGTAGGACACCAAGAGCAAAAACATATCGCCCGGAGTCCACTGGTTTGCAAAAAAACACAGATGTGTGAAAGTGCAACAGAACCCTATGAAAGGTTATCACAAGGAAAAAAATAGAGCTCTTAGCTCCCTACAATACTCCTTAGAAGAACATAAAGACAAGCTGAGTAGGACACGGCTGTAGAACAGAGAGATTCCAAAGTAGAAAAATATGCTACCGATACTCCACATAAAATTATTCACATACCCATAAAAGGGGTTTAATCTCTTGAGACTAGCTGTTTAAGAGCTCTAGGCTAGCAATTAATCAGAGAAAATTGAAAATACAACTAAAGCAGCTACCCAGCTGCAACACCATCTGGTAATTAAAGACTCAACGTACACCACTGAAGATGTCTCCGGTGTCGAGACAGCGTCCTGTCTACTTCCACCCTTAAAGATGTATTTGGGGTCCCGCAGGGAACTCCCGATCAGAGGCCCTTCACCCTCTTTGTAAGACTTGTAACGCTTAGAAATATACTTCCATTTGGGCCCTAGTCGCCTCCTCAACAGGGTATGATGGAAAGATTGGGGTCAACTCCTGCGCAACTGCCCCCGATAAGGACCGGCAGGAACTGGCACCGACGTCCCGAGCTCGCTAGGCTGAAGGCCTCCGTGACTTCGAACCCTTCCGATGGGATGTACCTGATCTTGATGAGCCACAACGAAGGTAACAGCTCCTGGACCTTCTCCGAGCAGGAGTCTCAGATCGAGAAGGAGATTGGCGCTTGGACTCCAAAAGGGACAGACGAGCCTCCAGTAACTTCATCTGACGTTCCCGTAGCGACTTGGGCCTCAGCTTCTTGCAGGCGTCACACTCTTCGGAATCGTTGTGCTCTCCCAAACACCACATACAAATGGCATGCGGATCAGTCGCCAACATCTGCTGCGCACAGGTCCCACACGTTTTAAAGACCAAAGGCATTAGCACACTGTTGCAGACACAAAAGGAGTCGAGTAGGTCACAAAACAAAAAGGGGCCTTAGGAACCGCTTCTCCTGGATATGCGTTACAGCATGGAAAAGAAGAAAACGAACATCATGTCAGGAGATGACATCACTATGGAGCTGTACGACATCCCCCCTCCCCTGGCGCCTATGGGTACTGCTGAAAAATCTGGATCCAGACTGGCGCCTGGGGGAAAGGGAAATTCCAAGTTAAGGAATCTGTGGCTAGATGTCTCCATCAGATATGTAATGTTTAACAGTAGATTGCACATTGTCCCACTTTTGGCTGACGTTGACTGTGACTATAGAGCCATGCTGTCACCCTAACCTAAATGTAGAGGAAACACGGAGGCAGAAAGTGCGCAGCTGACAATTTTAGGATGGACTATACATTGTGTCTTTGTATTTGAAACTCAATATGAATCCAAGTTTTATCAGCTCAGTTGAAAACCATAAGTAACAACGTTTTTTTGTACATGTATGTATAGCCCCAAAGTTAATGTTTTTCAGTTCTTTCATCCCAAACCTGTGAAAACTCAGGCAACTTCCTCAACAGCTATTCTGGCTCATGTGTTAAACAAAGTCACCACCCATTACACAATCTGTCTTTTTATTGAGCACACTTAAAAGGGACCTAAAAAGGAGGACAAAAAGTGCCAAGTGAGATTCAATAATAATGCCATGAATTAATGTATTAGAATGGAGGGTAGCTTCAAGGACATATGTTTTAAATGGGTCATTTAGTAATGTTGATGAACCAGGGCTCTCAGATGTTCAGGTATTAGAATTATCAAATCAGCTTTGAGTCTATGATTCATAATCCCACCAGCCTATGCTAGCTCTTAGTGCCTCTGGAGTCCATGCTCTCTCTCTGAGATAGAGACCAGGGGCAGTCTTCCAATACACCAGGTGCCTGCAGTAACACACCCTCCGTCTCACCCGTCCCACGTCAGAGATGCCAGCCGTGGGATGATGGAGTCTGTCTGGCCACTTCTCTGCAGCCGCAGTAATTGGTCATCATTTACAGCATACGTTTGGGGAGAAGGGAGAGTTGATAGGATGAGAATAACAGTCAAAAGCAATATTATTTTAATTAGAAAGGACTAATGTGGAAGGGATTTTCCACAGTAAAAATAGGCTGGTTCCTCTAGTGGTGTGCTTCTTTCAAGGCCTTTTCTACAAGGAAGTTTCATCAGGTCTTTTCTTTGCCATTTTCATATGCTGAGAGAAATTGTTAGTGTTTCCACTTAGTCGCTTTGAATACTATAGAAAAAATAAATAGCCTCTAAAAAGCAAGAAAAATGGAAAAAGCATGCATCGATCCCCAGTATTGTCCTGCCTCAACCAAGTTATTCTGATAAATGCAGTCTGGATTTTGTTCATTCCCTGCCAAAAAATAATGATTACTTAAAGAAGGCAGTGTCCACATCCAGCTGGCAGTAAAACCAGACATGCCGTACTTTTTAATTGTCTACCTACACATAAATTAAATGCACAAACACAGCAAACACGCCACATGTTTCTGTTTTGGAATTTCTTTGAAAACAGCCCAGGCAACCCATGTAAAATATCGGCAGGATTTCCTTTCCTTCCACCTTAATCCCATCCACCTTTTAGGCCGGTGTATTAATCGATTATGATATGTACAAGAATTCTTTTTTGAAAATGTACTTTCACATAATTTATACCAGGTTCTAAGTTTTATCTAAAATACCAATTTTTATTTCTAGTAGTCTCCTGCTCATTCTATGCCATATTTCTTATGATCTGCATTGCTCTTTGGGCAATCATTGATGGCTAATTGACAGATCAGGGCCAGCTATTTTCCCCAATGCCTAATGGTGGTTCCACATCGGTTCTTGTCAGTCTGAAGAAGGCATCTGGTTTGGTCGGACTCCAGTTATGTTCAGTTATCTTGAACTTTAGTGTTATATCTTTCGGAAATATGATGCCTGTCAAATTGCTTCTAGTCTAAATACTACATTTTTTCAGAATAATTTTATCTGTATCAATTGTGGTTGAATTTAGGTTTTACCACTCCCTTGTCCGTTATAGTTTTCCATGTTTGGTTTCTGTACGGTTTCTCGTTCAGTCATTCACTTATGTGCATCAGTTAATGACTTGATGCTAATCACACGAAGGTGTAAAAAGCTGCTTTTAACATGTCATTTCCTAGCCATAAATACCATCCCATTTCTTTAAATATGTGAGATAATCCTTTCAGACCTCCCTATATTGCTTTGATTTTGATCCACTTGGTTTTTGGATATCTGCTCTGATTGAGCCTCCATATTTGAGTGTCACTCTCTGTAAGCATCTGCTAACATGGACTTAAGTGCCAACCACCAGTGCCTATCTTTTATAATAAGACTAAGAAAATCTGTGCTGGTTACATGCGACCACGTGTGTGCAGGCGAAGCTTGTAGGACTACTATCTAAGTCAGCACAGTGTCTGTGGACTGGTAACCTATTGCAGATGGGAACTTGAGTATATTGGTGCTTTACTGTAGTTACACCCTTGGCATTAACTCAACATGGAGAGATGATTAAAGTCATGTTCACTATGGTCAAAGTTGCCTTTAGTAACATATTCAATTTGCCATATTTCATGTACTTTCGAAGAACTTTTCTAAGCCAGCCCTTAAATGAGATTATTGTTTTCAACTATTGGGTTGGGCCAAATTAATTTCTCTGCTAGGGTCATGCACCTGGCACACCACATAAACTGTCATGATGTCGCACCGTGTAGCATCAAGTACTTATGGCCTTCTGTTTCATGCATAAGTTTAGATCAACCTTGAAGATCAAATCCCATGGCTGGAAAAAGTTGATCCAGACATGGAGGTGGCACTCCCATTTCTCAGGTGCAAATGCTTCCCATCTTCAGGGCGTGCAAGTTTAACCCTGTGAGATCCTTTGCTGTAGGAAGGAAGAAGGATATTCCTATGAAATTTGTAAATCTTGGCCGCCATCTTAGATGGCAAAGGTATAAACACCTCCAATGAATCAAGTGTGCCTTGTTAAGGAAAAACTTTTGAGAAGAGAGACAGACTTACGTGGTCGGCTATGCGGAGTAAGTTGCTGAACACCATATTTGAGTCTCACTGGAAGCTCAATGACACCACCAGGGCAATACATCAACGCCTTGATCCAGCAGGGTGTCATCATTTATGATATGAAGAAGTCACAGGGACCGAAAATAAGTAGCCAAGCTGGCAAATAATCTTAGACTTGGCACTGTTACTTATTGCGCAATAAGGTATCTGAAAGAAACACGTTAGATTCCTCACCTTAGAATATCCCCAGGCGTCAGGCTGGATCCGGAAAGATTTTTGTAGCAATACCCCTTGCGCGTCGCTAGGCGTCGTCTTCGGCTCCGCGTCCGTCGTTGGCGTTGTGCGCCGGAATGACGTCGTCGGAGTACTTAGACGCCGCCTTCGGGCGCTGACGTCCGTTCTTCTTTTTTCCACGCCAGTAAGCGCCGATCCGGGAAGAGCTTACCCCTAGTCACTTTTTGACTAACTTTTTTGACCTCTTTTGGTTACTCGACACGACATCTGGTGCCGGTAGGATGCCTGGATTCAAGCATTGTGACGCCTGTCACCGACTGATGTCGGTAACGCATCACCATCGCCGGTGCCTGTACTGCCTGGGGGCCGACCATGACGTGGAGTCATGCCCCGACTGTCAGGCCTTGACGTCGAAGGCTAGGCGGGAGCGGTCCCGTAAGCTGCTCGAGCTTCGACACTCGGCTCCGTGTCGCTCTCTGTCCCGGTCCAGGAGAAGGTCCAGGGACCGTTCGTGGAGCCGCAGCCATCGACCTCGCTCGTCGGGATCTTCGGGTAAGTCCCGTCACTCCAAACATTCTAAGAAGTCCAAGCGGCGTCCTCGCTCTTCGGACTCCCCTCGCGGGTTGCGCGACCCGGCCGAGGGTCCGGGTGGTTCCACCCCCGCGGCTCCGTCGGAGCCGCATGAGCCGCGCTCGTCTCCATACCCTCCGGTCCCTGGGACTGACGCGACTCCGGCAGAGGTCAGTGCCTTCCTCTCTGCCATGAGGAATCTGGCTCTGCCGTCGACGCCTGCCGGCGCGCCTTCGGGCCCGCAGGGTTGACTGGGCGACCTCGCGTGCCGGCGGCTCCGGCCCCGGCGCCGTCGAGGGCTCCGGCCCCGACTCCGCAGGTCCCCGAGGGATCCAGGCCTGGATCTCTGCCGGCGCCGGTCGACCTCACGACGCCTCCTCCGCCGGCGCCGACACCGGTACCGCCCCCGACGCCGTCCCCGCACGGCGTCGAGCCTCAGTTTAGCCCTATTCCGGACCCGGCGGCGGTACGGCGCCGGCCGACGCCGTTACCGGCGCCGATGGGTGACCGCTTCATCCACCGTCCGGCTCCGATCATTCCTCCTGTCTACCAGGAATCGGATGATGAGGGCGACTGGGAGGGGTCTCAGGAACCTCTGGCCGAACAGGCCCAATTGTCTCAGGACTGGGCAGAGGAATTGGGGGACGCCAGCGGTTTGGATACCTCTCCAGACGCTGGATTCATCTCTCCTCCGACTGTGGCCTCGGAGGAAGGTGCAGCCTTTTCTGTGGTGCTGCGCAAGGCGGCCGAAGCCCTAGGGCTCGAGTTGCCTGCTGTGGCTGTGAGGACTAACGTCCTCACCGAGGTCCTTCAACCGACAGCAAGCTCCACTGAGCCTCTGCTGCAGTTTAATGAGGCCCTCATTGACGTTCTCCAGGGCACTTGGTCCAAGCCCTCCACAGTCCCTCCTGTGGACAGGAACGTTGCCCGGCGCCACCGCCCTGCTCCGGGCGACCCCACATTCCTCTCCCACCACCCCACCCCCGAGAGCCTGGTTATCCAGGCCTCAACCTCCCAATCCTCCTTCCCGTCCGCTCCTCCGGATAGGGAATCCAAGAGGTTGGAGCAGTTTGGCAAGAAACTGTTCTCGTCCCTGAGTTTGGGACTGCGGTCTTTAAATACCGCTTGCCTTTTGGACCGTTATTCCCTCTCGCTGTGGGATACGGTGGAGGACGTGCTGCCCTTGTGCCTGGAGGAGGCCCGGGAGCGACTCACCCAAGCACTTGTCAACGGGCGAGATGCAGCGCGGCACGCCATTAGATGTGGACTAGACACCACGGACTCGCTGGGTCGGGCGATTTCCACCACGGTGGCGCTTCGGCGTCACGCCTGGCTGAGGTCCACGTCGTTTTCAGGTGATGTCCAAAGCTCCCTCATGGACATGCCCTTTGATGGCACTCGCCTTTTTGGCGAGAAGGCGGACGGTGCGCTGGCCCGGTTCAAGGACTCCCGGGCCACGGCCAAGTCCTTGGGTCTTTCGGCCCCGCGTCCGCAAACTTCCGCCTTTCGCCCCTTTCGTGGCCAAGGAAAGGGCGCCTCCTCACGTCCGCCCAGCCACCGGCCGCAAAGCCAACCTGCACGCGGACGTGGTTTCCGCCGAGGCGGTTCTGGAGGACAACGTGCCGGTCAGTCCACATCCACCCCGGCAGCATCCGCCTCAAAGCCCTCCTAGTCCGAGCTTTCAGGCCCATTCAACGCCAGTGGGGGTCAGAGTGCGCCATCACCTGCTCCACTGGCGCTCCATCACTTCGGACAGGTGGGTGCTGCAAATCGTCCGAAGGGGCTACTCCCTCCCCTTCGAGACGACCCCTCCAGCCATGCCACCGCAGAACCACCGTATGTCGGGGGATCTTTTGCATCTTCTCCGGGAGGAGGTTTTGGCCCTCTTGGCCAAAGAGGCCGTCGAGCGCGTTCCTGGTCCAGAAGTAGCTCGTGGTTGCTATTCCCACTACTTTCTGGTTCCCAAGAAGGGCAAAGGGGGCCTACGCCCGATCTTGGATCTCAGAAGCGTGAACGCCTTCCTACGGAAGGAACGGTTCAAGATGCTAACTTTAGCTCAGGTTCTTGCTGCCCTAGACCCTGGAGACTGGATGGTAGCGTTGGACTTGCAGGACGCTTATTTCCACATCCCCGTCCTGCTGGCCCACCGGCGTTACCTGCGGTTCACGGTGGGTCAGGAGCACTTTCAGTTCACCGTGCTCCCCTTCGGCCTCACCAGTGCCCCTCGGGTGTTCACGAAAGTGATGGCGGTGGTCGCAGCTCATCTGCGCAGATCAGGGGTCCCAGTCTTCCCCTATCTCGATGACTGGCTGTTGAAGGCGGGCTCGCCCCAGCACGTTGTCTCCCACCTCCAGACTACGGCAGACCTCCTGCATTCGCTGGGGTTCTCCATCAATGTGCCGAAGTCGCACCTGAGTCCCTCCTAAAAGCTCCTTTTCATAGGGGCGGTTCTCGATTCGGCGCAGTTCCGGGTCTATCCGCTGGAACAGCGGGTCCTGGACATTCGAGCCCTGATTCCCATCTTCCGGCCTCTGTCCTGGATTTCGGTCAGGTTGGTGCTGCGGCTTCTGGGGCTGATGGCCTCCTGCATCCTGTTAGTACCTCACGCCAGATGGCGGATGCGGGCTCTGAAGTGGGACCTGAAGTTTCAGTGGGCCCAGCATCGAGGCAACCTGTCCGACCACGTCTTGATCTACGAGGGCACTGCGAAACAGCTGCAGTGGTGGATCACGAATCGCGATTGGGTCAGCGGCAGATCCCTCTCCCTTCCCCAACCGGAGCACGTGGTAGTGACGGATGTGTCCCTCCTGGGATGGGGGGGCCATATGGGAGAGGCGGAGATCAGAGGACTCTGGTCTCCTGCGGAGACTCTGCTCCATATCAACCTTTTGGTGCTGAGGGCGATCCGACTTGCACTGAAAGCCTTCCTTCCCTCTGTCCGGGGAAGTGTCGTGCAGGTGTTCACAGACAACACCACCGCCATGTGGTATTGCAACAAACAGGGCGGGGTGGGGTCGTGGACCCTTTGTCAGGAGGCCCTGCACCTCTGGACATGGCTGGAACACCAGGGCATCACCCTAGTGGTTCAACATCTGGAGGGCTCTCTGAACGCCAGAGCGGACGAACTCAGCCGCCGGTGCATGATGGATCACGAATGGTGTCTGTACTCGGACGTGGCGCAAGGTCTCTTTCTGCAGTGGGTAGAGCCTTGGTTAGATCTATTCGCCACCGAAGAGAATGCGCAATGTCAGCAGTTCTGCGCGTTGGAGTTTCCAAGGCGGCACTCGCTCGGAGACGCTTTTCGTCGCGAGTGGAGTTGCGGTCTGTCGTACGCCTTTCCGCCTATACCACTTCTGCCCAGAGTGCTGAAGAAGATCAGGCGCGACCGGGCCAAAGTCATCTTGGTGGCTCCGTATTGGTCACGAAGGTACTGGTATCCCGAGCTACTCAGTATGTCCATCCATTCCCCGATACGACTGCCTCTTCAGGAGGATCTTCTGTCGCAGCAGCAGGGGACGGTCCTCCACCCGAACCTGTCCAGCCTCCACCTACATGCGTGGAGATTGAGCGGCAGCAGTGTATGCCATTTGACTTGCCTCCTGAAGTCTGTGATGTCATTCTGGCAGCCAGGCGTCCCTCCACGAAAACGGTATACGCCTGCCGGTGGAACAAATTTGTGGCATGGTGCAGAGCGAAGGCTGTGGATCCCCTTTCCGCCCCTCTTTCTGAGGTTCTCCTCTTTTTTCTTTCCTTGGCCCAGCAGGGCTCTGCTCTGGGCACCTTGAAAGGTTATCTTGTTGCTATCTCTGCCTTCCTACGGCTTCCTGATCAGCCTTCTCTTTTTAAGTCCCCTGTTGTTTCACGCTTTCTCAATGGCATTACTCATATGTACCCTCCTGTTCCTTTCGTAATGCCTCAGTGGGACTTGAACCTTGTTCTCACTTTTCTGATGTGCGCTCCCTTTGAGCCCCTTCATAACTGTCCCATCCGTCTTTTGACTTTGAAAACTGCTTTCTTGGTAGCAATCACCTCCGCTAGGCGGGTGGGTGAGCTCCAGGCTTTGTCATCTAAGCCTCCCTTCCTTTCAGTTCATCTGGACAAAGTTGTCCTCTGGACACGTCCTTCTTTCCTGCCTAAAGTCGTGACTCCCTTTCACATCGGGCAATCTGTCACGCTACCAACCTTCTTTCCGCCTCCGCATCCTTCAAAAGATGAAGAGAGGCTCCACCGTCTGGACCCAAAACGTGCGTTATCCTTTTATTTGGACCGCACAAGACAGTTCCGGATGGACGACCAACTTTTTGTTGGATACGTAGGGGCTAAGAAGGGTAAAGCTGTACACAAGCGGATCATCTCTCGGTGGGTCGTGTTGTGTATTAATGCCTGCTATTCTTTGGCGAAAAAGGTTCCTCTTGTTGGGCTACGGGCCCATTCTACTCGGGCCACAGCAGCCACGACTGCGCTGGGACGGGGAGTCCCATTGCAAGACATCTGTCAGGCGGCGACGTGGGCTTCGCTGCACACGTTTGCGAGACATTACTGCCTGGACAGCCAAGTCCGGAGGGATGGCCACTTTTGCCGTTCTGTTCTCCAGGACTTTCTGGTGTGATCTTGGTTCGCAGACCCACCACCGGGGTTGGAATTGCTGGGGTATCTATTCTAAGGTGAGGAATCTAACTAACGTGTTTCTTTCAGATGAACAAGTTACTTACCTTAGGTAACGATGTATCTGTAAGAAACATTAGTTAGTTAGATTCCTCACCGACCCACCCAGCCTCCCCGTTCTGCGAACCGACATCTAGAGTTAAGGTTCTCTCTTTCAGGGCCCTAGATTTTTTGGCACCAGTGTCGGTCTCTTGCATGGCTCAGCGTCCCTGGCGCGGAAAGCTGTGTACAAGAACTGACGTCAGCGCGCGAGGGCGGCGTCTAAGTACTCCGACGTCATTCCGGCACACGACTCCAACGACGGACGCGGAGCCGCAGACGACGCCTAGCGACGCGCAAGGGGTATTGCTACAAAAATCATTCCGGATCCAGCCTGACGCCTGGGGATATTCTAAGGTGAGGAATCTAACTAACTAATGTTTCTTACAGATGCATCGTTACCGAAGGTAAGTAACTTGTTCTTCAATTTGAATAAAGATCCCAGTACATTAAAGTGGGTCATATACTTAAGACTTATTGACATTGTGAATTTGTGTCTCATAGAAATTGAACTAGTATACAAGCAACTGTGTTAAGATGATAATGGGATAATGATGCTTGATAAGAATTTCTCATTAGGAAAAAAAATCATTTAAAAAACGTTTGTGATCAAGACAAAAATTTGATGTGCAGTGAGTAAAATTTTAAAGTTAGGACATTGAAATCTAAAGACTATGAAATAAGAGAAACAAAAGATGAATCATTTTAAATCGTATAATAGGTAATTGCTCTTCTCTTTTCCAGACAGGGCTAAGAACCTTGTAAGTCCCACTAGAGAGGAAAAAAGTATAGAGGAAAACAGTTTAACTGTATGTGGCCATAACAATAGTAAACTGATTCTCACGCTCTATGCCTAACCTCTTCCACCTCATGCGCAAACCCTGAGTAACAGTGACATCCAGATACTTCAGGGACAGTAATGGAGAATATTCATCACTGCTGTTGGGCCATCTACAAACAGTTTTGTTTCAATTTTAGGTTTCTGACAGCTGGTCATCAGGTAGATCATTTGGATGTGATAAACTTGCAGTGTTTCCCAAACTGTGGTCCGGGGACCACCAGGGGTCCGTGACACATTCCCAGGGGGTCCGCAGGCAGCAGTTTAAAAAGCACTGCAAAGTTCCTTGTATAATTAGCAGTTTTCTAGCAACAATAAAAGGGTCAAGAGAACACCAGTAATTAATGTATCTGCTGGAGAGAGATGAGAGTTTTGTCCAGTAGTAGCGTTGACTTATCTAATGTAGCACAGAGGGTTAATATGCCTACTGCAAAGAAGGTGTACCATGCAATTTAAAAGAAACAGTATTTTATGTGCATAGATCAGTGGGTTACTTCTTTTGTCACAGAGATTATTTTGTTACTGTGCAGTTCATAAGTGACAATCGGAATCTAGCACTGTGACCTATAAATTGGCATCAAAGAGCTGTTTGCAAACTGCATGGTACAAGTTAGTAACTTATGTTTGTTCCCAGTCTTTCATTATCCTGATGCTGCTAAAACGATTTTTTTTGGTGGAAAGACATTTTTATTGTTAAAGTCCATGCTAACCACTGTGTTATGAATCCTGAGTGTGTGCTTCTCTAGAATAAGCACTCTTTAAAAATGCCTATCAGTATGAATGACGTGAATCCTACACCTTGTAGTCCCCTTTGCCATATGTAACATTTTCTATACACTGATTTACACGTATGATTCATTGTCTCTATATGCGTGTGATGTAAAGTGCTCTGACATCCTACAATGGTATGAGAGGCGCTATGGAGAGATGAGAGGCACTGTTGGAGGGTGCTAGTAAGGGAATCATTGAAGAACCCCAACAAAGACTGTCATATCCTGGTGCATAGTAAGGTCTTCATTTACTATTCTTTCAAAGCTGATACAATTAAATATATAGTGATAAATGTGTTGTAGACTGCACTATTGTATCCTAAATTTTTTGGGGAGGAGAGCGTCCCAAAGCCCCCTTTGCAGTGGTCAGGCTCACTCACTGCACTTGGTGTGCACCATATGGGGACTGGTCTGAAAATATTTGCCAGGGCGGCTTTGGGTTTCCAGTCTGGCCATGGCAGGGGCAAGAGCCTTGTAGAACGAAATAAAACCAACAATTTAAAGGTTAGTCACAGAGATGCAGCATCAACCTTCCCATTACAATTTTTGTTTTTTTGCAAATTCTTTCAATATAAAATACTAAGGGGGATACCTACAACAGAAGTGGCGGAGCATGTCGTTAGCCTCCTTGGTTTAACGACACGCTCCGTCACTTCAGAAATGCAGGGCTGCACCATATTTACAAGAATATGGTGCAGTCCTGCGTTTTCCATTGCGCTACACTTAGCAGTGTAGAACCAAGGCAGGCACCTTTGCGCCATAGTACAAGGGTGTCTGCGCTAGGGAAGATTTTTTATGTACAGGAAATCTTGAAATGCAGTTTTGTCACTTCTATGTGTGCTGCTTAATGCAACACACATGGAAGTAAAAAAATGTATTTTTTTTAAAGATTGTTTATGTGCAGGAAGGTCACCTTCCTTAACATAAAGAATCAAAGGCGTTTTACTCTTTCCAGTTGTGTGCTGCACAAGGCAGCACACACCGAAAAAGCAAAAACGAGGAGAGAGAAACCATTTCTCCTTGTTTCGCCAAGTTAAGACCAGGTTTTACCTGGTCTTAATTTTGGCCCTGCCTCCTATTTATGCTGCCCTTGTAAATAGGGGTCAGCGTCAAAATTAATGGGTGTTGCGGTGGAACACCCACAGGCCACCCCTTTCACGCTAAGCATTGCGTGAAAGGGGGCCTTATTTACAAGGCAGCGTTAAGCCACGTTATGTGGCTTAACGCTGCCTTGTAAATAAGGCGAAGCCCCTATCGCCACGGGAGCATCGCAAAAAGTGGCGTTCCCATGGCGATAGGAGCTTGTAAATATGCCCCTAAAATCCTTAGTAATTCGAGTACTTCTTTTGGGTGCACATGTGTGTTTATTTTTTTCAAATTACTGTTTTAATGTTTGAAATTTAAATCCTACAAATTGCTTGGGGGTCCCCGGCTTCCAGTGATGACTCAATGGGGGTCCTCAGGAGTCAAAAGTTTGGGAACCTCTCCTGGTAGGGGAAGATTGTGGGGGAGAAATCTGCATAGGCTGATATTTTGTCAGTGCACTCACAAGCCTGGGCTCACCTTTCACACAGGAACAACAAGGACAGACAGGTGTTTGGCACAAGTCATACCAGGGGCTCCCTTTTGCAGTTTTGGAATGCTGAAACTGGTTAAAAGTGGCAGTAAGGGACGGGACTAAGGCTTTGATGATATCTTTTGCAAAATTAGACTTGATTCTGCCATCTTTTGAAAATTCTCATCATGTGTGAGAGGGTAAAACCAGGCAGTGGGATTCTCTTACAAATTCTGTGTCATGGATGGAGGAGTAATGTGGCAGCTTTTGATCAAGAAGACACTCCACTTCCAATGTTAAAACCCTGCACAAAGAAGAAACTCTAATAGGAGGTTGGAACTGCAGTAAAAGAGGAATGGTGAATCCTTTGCGGACTAAACTGTGTCTGAAGTGGAGGGATACTGAGAATATATACTTTCTGATGGAGACTTCTAATAACCGACTTCTAATAACCGATTCCTTATCTTGTCAATTTCCCCAGGCGACAAAGTAGATGAAAAAAAATTAGATAGCATTTTCCTCGTCTGTGTGGCTCTGCTTCGGATCTATCCTGCACCAAATGTAAAGCACAGGAGTTGTATCCTTTCTTTCCTTTCCTTCTGAGTAAGATCGAGAGCTCCTCCAATCCGGTCAAAGCTGCCAGGTTTTTTTTTCCCGTCCAAAGTTTTTCCCACTGTTCTTAATGCCCCCCACTAAAACGCAAGGTTTTAAGCCATCTAGTGACTGCCACCGTCAAATGTCGGTGACAGATACCCACGATGTCTGTCTCTGGCACCTCAACTTCAGGCACGACTCAACATTTTGCAACTGCTGCACCAAGATGAGCAAAAATGTTGACCGCGAATCCAAACTTGCCACTGCAGAACTACAATAGAAGTCTTTGGAGGCCTGGTTTGGTAGAGGGCACTGCCGCACTCCCAAGGCCACATTTGCGACTGATCATTGTCGAAGACTTATGGTTCAGGTAAGTCAAAGAAAAGGAAACACACACGAGGAGTTAAAACACTGTTCTTCCTTTTCCCACCACTTGACTTTACGTGATGTCCTGAGCACCACCAGGCCATAGAGTTGGCCCCTTGTTTCAGACCCAATTCCAATACTTGTCCTGATGTGCTCCAACTTCCCCAGCTCTCCATGATGCCTCAACAGCGCAGTGAGCTCAAGCAGGCCTTAGACCACATCTTTGGTAAACCACTGGATCCCTTTGGATTGCCTTCGGGCCCTAAGAATCCGCAGTGGCCTCCAGTTGGATTGCTGTCAGTGAATTTGTCCCTGACTGCACCACTCGATCTCACTTAAAGGCCGACTCCTCCTCTAAGCCCCGCTCCACCAACTCTAGTTCTGGCACCATGACTGATGCAACATTTGGCCCTGACACCCCAACCATGGTTCTCAACACCGGCTCCAAGATCACTGATGCTGGTCATAGAGCTGATAGCTTTATTGTACTCTGATGGTCAGAACACTTCTTGTACAAGGTCACAGCATTCTCACCTATACTCTGCCTGAACCCAACTATGGTGACAGAGGAATCTCCCTCCTTTGCAACAGCCATAAGAAGAACGTAAAAAGTGTTGTACCTCACCCTTCCTAATGCAGAAGGTGAAAACAAATATCTTGACAGAGGTGCTTAACCCTGGGCAAACAAGACAGGAACCTCTTCTGCCCTTTAATGAAGCTCTCACAAATGTTTGGTGGATACTTGGGAAAAGCCATGATCTTGAACACCTGTTAATAGACAAGTAGCAAGACAGCAGAGGCCCACTCCTGCAGATCCAGATTTTCTTCTCCAAAATCCTACTCTGAAGAGGTTGGTGGTGCAGGCGTTCACAAGTCGCCTCAACCCAAATGTCTTCCCAACAATGCCATCTGATAGAGCAGGGTTCTCCAACGTTGGTCCTGTAATGCTGGATCCATGCCAGATTTTTAAGATAACTGCATTTATCTGAAGGCGGACGCGCACTAGGAGTGTAACGGTACGGTGCGCTAGCTGCTTTTTCCCACCCGCTCTGGATACTTGAGCTGCTTTAGCTAAAATGTTTATTCTTTTAAAAACCTGTCACCACTTGTTTTATATTTGTGATGCTTGTCTGTTATTAAAATTGCCTCAACTGAAAATTGCTATCTCATGCACTTAGTCTGCTGGGCATACCTCCATTCACTCTTCCTCCCCTGTGCCGTTCTCCCCGGTCCATCACGGGTCGTCCCGATTGAGTGGAGGGAGGTACTTCCGGCTGGGAGGAGGTTAGCGCTCTAGTCTTGCCTGAGCACTACAAAAGCAGATGGTCCTCGGAGCGCGCAGCGCACAATAGGAGTGTAACGGTACGGTGCGCTAGCTGCTTTCTCTCATCCTCTCTGTATACTTGAGCCGCTTTAGCTAAAATTGTTATTCTTTTAAAAACTACAGTCACCACTTGTTTTTTTGATAAACAAATTTTTTATTTCTGCATAGAAGGCAAAATCAAGGAGGACATACAATAGTTCGCTGAACTTGCCATCAGTAAATGCAAACAGGAAAGCATTGACAAGCAAATGTAAAAACCCACCCCTACTCCTCAACCCCCCGCCCTCTGCGCCCCCACCCTTCAAAACAGGCCCCCCAGCCATTTCCCCCATACTTTGCGGAATTTTTTGGGGCAGCCCCGGGCAGCGTACAATGACCGCTCTTGAGCGGCACACCAATCCACCCCTCTACTCCAGGTAGCCCCTCTGGGCGGGTCCGGCTGTGACCACACGGCCGCTATATCCCTCTTGGCTACCATTAGGGCAGTAGTGAGAAAGTACTTTTCATTACGGGACCCATCCAACCCGTCCGTGATGCCCAGCAGAGCCATTCTAGGATCATGGGGGACCTCCCATCCCGGACTTCAGTGAGTTCGGCTTCAATCATTGTCCAGTAACTCTCCAGGCGGGAACAAGACCACACCATATTTAAGAAATCCGCCGGATCCACCCCACAGCGAGCACATGAGGCGTCCACGCGGAGGCCTGCCCGATGTAGGCGGTCTGGAGTCAGATAAGCGGCGTGGAGGTAGTAGAGTTGGATGAGCCGCAACCTGGCGGAAGTGGTAAGCGATCGAGGCGCCATAAGGGCGTCCCTCCAGTCCGCTTCATCTAGGGGCCCCACCCAAGCCTCCCATCGCTGTTTCAGGCCGCTCCAATCTACCGGGGTATTGTTAATCAGGGATTTGTATATGCGGGATATTCCCCCCCTTCCCCAGACATCCTAACATCACCTGAGCCTCGGGCGGGCTATGCGCAGGCAATCTGGAGTCCAGAGGGACATGGGCTTGGACCGCATGACGCAGCTGAAGATATCTATAAAATTGGGAAGGCTGTAACGAGAAGCGGGTCCGAAGCTCCTGGAAGGAACACATGTGGCTCCCCCGCCATATATCGCCCAGCCTGGAAATTCCGAGTAGATTCCACTGACGAAATCCTTCAAGTCCCACCACTTCCCGCAGCCACGTTCCGTGCCAAAGCGGTGTGAGCTGTGTTATCTTCCCCGACCAGCGGGTGTGCCGCAAAGCTGCGCGCCCCGCCAGAAAAGGGGCCCGCACGTCATCGGGGAGCGACAGCGGGACCGTTGCCCCATAGAGCATGTTCTGGATAGAGGAGAACCCGAGACATTGCACCTCGAGTCGATAGGCCGGATCATCCCACCCATTCGAGAACCAGTCATGAATCACCAGCAGCTGGGTGGCCAAATAATATAGATATGGATTGGTCATGCTCAGGCCTCCGTCGTAGGAAGGGACCCTGCAGCGATCTAAGGCCAACCGGGGCCTGCCGCCGCCCCAGAGAAATGTGGTCGCCATCTGATCCAGTTCCCGGAACCACGGGCGCGGAAAGGGGCACAGAGTATTTTGTAACATGTACAGAAACTTGGGAAGGATCATCATCTTATAGAGGGCGACCCTCCCCAGCGGATTCAGTGGGAGTGACTGCCACCTGAGCATATCTGATCTGGTCTTGTTGACTACGGGAGCCACGTTGAGGGCCCAACAGAGTTCCGGAAGGAGGGTGACCCAGATCCCCAGGTATTTAAATGAGAGTCTCCGGAGGGGAATGTCAGGTTGCCAGTCAAAACATTCCCTCGACGGGTGTAGTGGGACCAGTACGGATTTTTTGGGGTTCAGATGAAGACCCGACGCTTGGCCAAAGCGGCGGAGAATCTGGCGGACCTGGGGTCCCGAAGTCGCTGGATCAGAGAGATATAGGAGGACGTCGTCCGTGTATAGGGCAATCTTGACAGGGGCCACGCCTGGCCAGTCCCACCCGCGGAGAGTGGGATCCGCCCGAATCACTACAGCCAGTGGTTCCATGGCCAGAGCGAATAGGAGGGGCGAGAGAGGACATCCCTGGCGCGTCCCTTGACCGATAGGAAATGGGCTGGACAGAGCCCCATTGACTAATACCCGGGCCCGCGGGCTCGCGTACAGTACCGCGACCATGGCACGGAACTGGGGACCGAAGCCCATGCGCTCTAGGACATCACCCAAGTACGCCCACCCCACTGAGTCAAAGGCCTTTTCAAAGTCGACCAGCAGAAGGGCCAGATAGGGGTAAAGGCGCCCTCGGTGTGCCAGGGCGAGATGCAGGCGCCGCAGGCAGTGTCTGGTCCCCCGATCCGGCATAAATCCACATTGGTCCGGGTGGACCAAGGAGGCAAGAGACGGGCGCAACCACTGCGCGAGGACTGTGGCATAGATCTTTAGCTCGCTATTAATAAGGGATATCGTCCGGTAGTCTGAGCATGACTGCGAGGGGGGCTGCGTCTTGGGAAGGACAACTATGGTAGCTGTGTCAGTTTCTGGCCGGAACGAACCCGTCTCCACCACTTCTGCAAACAGGTCCCGAAGCCGCGGGGCCAAGGTCTCACGATAGTGAGCATAGTATTCCTGAGGGAACCCATCAGGTCCCGGGGTCTTCCCGGGCGCCAGGTGGCTAATCGCCTCCTCAATCTCCTGCAGCGCGATAGGCGAATCGAGGGTCTCAGAAACCTCCCGTCCCAGCTGCCCAAGCACCGCCCCAGTCGTCCCCAGCAACTCTTCAAGGGAGAGCCCAGACGCCTGGGTTCGATACAACTGGGAATAATAGTCAGCGAAAGTTTGGGCCATTGCCACCGAGACCGTTCGGGTTCCGCCCGCAGAATCCTTGATGGCAGGAATAATCCTGCCCGCCCGGGGGTAAGTGGCCAGCCGGTGGAGAAGTGTACCGTTTTTGTCTCCCCATCCGTATACCCGGGCCACCGAGGAGCGCCACAGAGTCTTTGCCGCCTCCAGAGAGTGTAGGCGAATCTCTTCCCGCAGGAAGGCCAGGCGGCGCGACCGTGTGCCGTCTCCCCACATCCCCTGGTTGCGCTCCAGCTCCAAGGCCTGAGCTTCACAAGCCGCGAGTTTCTGGGATTGAGCACGTCTCTGGCGTTGCACATGCCCCTTAACGGCCCCCCGAATAGTCGCTTTGCCGGCCTCCCAAAGGACGGCAGAGATGGGGACGGATCACGCATTGTGAGAATAATAGTCAGCTATCTCGCCACCGACCACCTTCCGAAAACCCTTGTCATGGAGGAACCAAGCGTTCAGACGCCACATCGGACGGGCAGAAAGGGGCGGCGGGCCAAGAGCAAGGAGCATTGGCGAGTGGTCCGAGAGGCCTCTCGGGAGAATGCGGGCATCCTGCACCCCAGCGCATTCGGTAGACGGGACGAAGATGAGGTTGATCCGGGCATGGGAGTGATGAGCTGCCGACGTGTGGGTGTACTGGCGAGCCTGCGGGTACCAGACCCTCCAAACATCGCACAGGCCCTGAGATTCAGCTCAGGTCGAGAGCTGCTTTGCGCGAGCGACTCGGGCCAAGGATATCGGTCCCGTCGAATCCAGATGGGGTGTGTAGACAGCGTTAAAATCTCCGCCTAGAATGAGTGAGCCCCGCCGGAAGCGTCGGGAGGAGGCCCGCGGTGTGAGAGAGGGCCGCCGACAGGAGGGACGGAGCCGCGTAAAGGGACAGCAAGGTGAGGGGTCGCCCCTCAAGAGTACCACAAACCGCCACTACCATGCCCTGGGGGGGTCTAGGTGCACCTGGGCCAGGACAAAGGGAAAGGACTTGCGGAGCAGGATAGCTACCCCCCGGGATCCCCTCGCAAAACCTGAGTGCCACACCCTATCGTAACCATATCGGGTAAGAAAGGGACATTTATTGCCCAGGAGGTGGGTCTCCTGGGGAAGGAGCACCTCAATCTCTGCACGCTGCGCATATTTAAGGACCTCCATGCGTTTAAAGCGATCTAAAAGACCATTGACATTCCAGGACAATACACGCATGGCGGCCTTGGGAACAGGCGGGTCAGCCATGATCCAGGACAGAAGAGAGGGCCAATGGAGGCGCGGCTGAGCAAGCCCTTAGAGAGGAAGGACAGCGGGACATTGAGCAGGAGAGCAGGTCAAAGGTTACAAGATGCCGTGGAACAACAACATAGAGGGAGTCCCCCCCCACCAACAAAACCTTCCCAAGAAGGAAGAAACAACCCCAAACCAACCCCAATCCCCCACCCTATACTTCGAAAACAGAAGCATCTGCCGCCCGAACAAAATGGAACAACCACCAAGCTAAAACGCTCTGGCTTGAGCACTAGTGGACCCCTGATACAATAGAATTCAAGCCTGATGCACCTGCCCTGGCCGAGAGCAATACAGACATCGGAGCACTCCAGCCCAGGCCCGAGCACCGTCAACTGCCCCCCCCCCTCCCCGATGAAAGACAGAATGTCAAATGTTAGGGCTGCGAGAAAGGGCCAAGGTGTCCACAGACTCGGCCGACCGGGCCGCAGGATCCGCCAGCCGGGGCGACACGGCCCGCCGCCCGCCCGCCGCGGGACCGGTGGGCGCAGCCGATGAGGCAGAAGAGGCCCTCGACCCCCGGCGCGGCCGCCCCCGGAGCGCGTGATGATCGCCTCCTCCGCCGTGCGCTCCCGGGGTAACGTGCGATGCCGCCGGCGGGTCCTCGATGTCCGGGGCCCCCCCCCCGCCCGCCCGCAGGCGATCCGCGTCCAGAGCGGCGCAGGGGGTGCTCCTCCGTCAACCAGGACCAGGCCGCTCGGGGCGTATCAAAGAACAATGTCTGAAGCTGGTACGGGAGGCCCAGGGAGCGCATCTTCTGCTTCACTTCAGTATAAGAGCGGCGCAGTTCCTGGACTTCACGAGTGTAATCCGGGAAGATCATGATTTTGTGATTTTGGTAGTGGAGGGTGTCCATGCGCCGAGCTTCGCGGAGAATGGCGTCCCTGTCTCGGAAATTTAAGATCTTGAGGATGAAAGGCCGGGGGGGCGCACCGGGGGGCCTGGGGGCCAGGGATCGATGGGCCCTCTCCACCACGAACGAGGCAGAGAGGCTGTCCACCGGCATCCAGGATCGGAACCAGCGCTCCATAAAGTCGTCCGCCCGGCCCGTTTCAACCCCCTCCGGGAATCCCACCTGGCGCAGGTTGCTGCGCCGAGCGCGGTTTTCTGCATCCTCGACCCGGCGGTGTAGTTCTTTAGAGTGAGTGGTTAGTTCCCAGACTTGGTCCTGCAGGTGGCGGATGTCGTCCTCAGAGATGGATATCCTGGATTCGGCGTCCGAGATGCGGGTGGTGGCGTTCCGCAAGTCCTGCCGGAGAAGAGCAACATCCACCTTGACCTCTCCCACCATACCCTCCAGGGAGGCGCGAGACGAGTTGATGGCCTGTAGGATGGCGGCAAGGTCCGCAGCGGGGGCCGGGGCCGGCTCGCCCGTAGAGCCGGACCCCTTCTCAGAGGTTGTGAATTTGTCCATCCTGGTTTGGGTGGCCCCGGGCGCCGGCTTGGCGGCCTTGTCCTTACCCATGGTGGGGGCGCCCCGGGCGCGGCGTTCAGCGAGGCTGGGCAACGGGTTGGGGGTACCCCTTCAGGACGTCGGTGGATGCTCGAGGCGAAGTGGGGGCAGAAGGAGGCACGGCCGGGGAATCCCGCGTGGAGAAATGGCCCGGCACCTCCAGACCCAGCGCACAAGCCCCGACGGGCTTCCCAGCAGGACAACCAGTCGCACCCCCAGCCACAGCCGTGTCCGCAGCGTCCCACGGACAAGGCGAGGTCCAGCACCTCAGTTCAGGGCCCAGGGCCCATGTAGTGTCACCCGTCTGCGTCGCAGGTGATAGACCGCCAAGGCCTCGATGCGTGTGCGCAGCCGACCCCTCCGAGGGGGTGTCTCACCAGCGCGATCACCCCCCAACTTCAAGGGGGGGACGTCACCACCCGTTGGCCCTCTTTTCCCGGGGCCCGGAGCACCACATCCCCAGCAAGGCCAGTCCTGGAGCGATGGGGGGGGGGTGGATGGCGCACATCCCCCCCCCCGACCGCCGGAGCACGGCCCGAACCAGAAGAGGGCCCCCTGCACCTGGAGCCCCTCAGTCAGCCTCGGACCAACAGGGCCAGCGCCGGCCGCCGATGCCCAGCCCGATGGGGGGGGTCTCTCCCCTCCGCACCCGGCCCCCACAGCAGCCCCAGCAATCCAGTCCCTCGTAGCCGCACTCACCGCCTGCTCCACTGCCCCAGTTTGCTGGGGGGGGTCCGCCTCACCACTCCTGGGCCACCGTGAGTCGTCAGCAAAGCAGGGCCTCGCGTCTCTGATGCTGTTAGGGCCCGCGGCAGCCGCGCGGCCGCCACCCCTCCTCCACCAGCAGGGTCAGGCCTACACCCCTCGTGGGCGCCGCGGGCACGATTTGTAGCTCGCCCGCGTCGCAGCTCCACAGCCGCCGACGTCCAGCGCCGGCCAGTTTCCGCGGTGACCAGGCGGGTCCCGCGATGACCGCGGCAGCTCAGGATCGGGCCCGGGACCGCAGGGCAACTCCGCAAGCCTCCGCTCCCAGATCGAGCCGGCCAGGGCAGTCAGGGACAGAGCCAGGAGGATTTGTGGGGTCCGGCGCCGGGAGCCTTAGTGAAAGGCGGCCATGACGGGCAGGCGCCACCTAGCGCTCTCCACCACTTGTTTTATATTTGTGACGCTTGCCTGTTATTAATATTGCCTCAACTAAAAATTGCTATCTCATGCACTTAGTCTGCTGGGCATACCTCCATTCACGCTTCCTCCCCCGTGCCATTCTCCCCGGTCCACCACGGGTCGTCCCGATTGAGTGGAGGGAGATACTTCCGGCTGGGAGGAGGTTAGCACTCTAGTCTTGCCTGAGCACTACAAAAGCAGATGGTCCTCGGAGCGCGCAGCGGACGTGCGCAGCTGGCACACCGGCGGCGCGCCAAAGGCAAGCCCGTCTGCACCCGTACGCTCCAGGACGCCGCCAGGAGCCAGGGAATCTGCTAGTTCAGCCTCAAATTGCGGTAAGAACAATGTGAGATACAGAGGGACAGAACTCCTGCTAATCCGGGACAATAGCCACTACCCCGGCTTGGCATGCCGAAATGCGGGGTTACAGCACCTGGAAGGGCCCTTCTCCTGCATGAACTGCAGGCATCACAGTGCAACTCCAGGCCCAGCAGAATTTCAGCCAAATGCCTCTATAAAGCCAAGGAAGCACGACATAGACATAAATGCTCCCACTGCGCCTAAAACAATTGGTCATAACTTGATTCCTAAGGTTACACCCACCCCTCACAGGCAAACCTGGAAAGGCTTTCTGGGAAACGTGAGGTCACTCCCTAAACATCCCACAGAGATCTGGGACATACTAAACTCCGACTCACCCTACGTGGGTTTTCTGACAGAAACATGGCTAAAACCATCTAGTGGCCCCGCAATCACCATTGCTATCCCAGAAGGGTACAGGATTCAGAGACTCGACAGGCAGACAAAAACTGGGGGAGGGGTCGCTATAATCCACAACGAGCGAGAACAAATCACTAACATAGAACAACGCAGCAATGCGCAGATCGAAATAATTATTTTTTTTTTGAAAAACGCTTTTATTGGCATTTATAGGTAATATACATAAGCACAATTGGTATCGCCATTGATTCAGAGACTTACATAGCAAGAGCGCCCAATCGCAGCCCTTCCGATCTCACAGTCTCGTGGGCGCTCAGGCCATCCGCCCCTATCCTAAAGGATGGCGGCATATGCATGGCCGGGATCAGCCGCTGGGTAAGATTCACCAAAGCGCGCCCTGATCGGCGCGCATCGGGGGCGCTGTGCAATGTGAGTGAACCCCTGTGAATGGTGTCTCAGGGGCTGGAGAAGTGCCGCCAATGGGTAACTATGAACGAACTGGGGGCAGGGAACCAGGGGATGGGGGTGCACTATGTCGTCTATCAGGAATGCCTGTGGCTATGCGCTCGAGAGCTGAATCAACGCGGGGGGGGGGGGGTCGGGCTGGTCCCGGATGCAGAGAGGGGGAAGCCGGATGGGCTGGGATATCGGTCGTAGCCTATGAGGGGTCTGGCGGTGGGGCCTGTGACGCCCGCCTCTGCGAGGCACCGGGTACTTGGATTGCCCGTGTCGCTCCCAGGGTGAGCTCCGGGGTCGCCGGCGCCCCCAGGGGATCGATCGGTTGTGTATGCGCCGCAGCCGCTGTTCCCTGCGTGAAGGCGTGCAAGAGCATGGCCCAGGGCATGGAGATCGGGTGTTTGCGCATCCCTCGGGCCTCCTCCGTTCTAAGTGTAGTCTCCTCCGCCTTGCCCCATTTCCTGACTGCACCCTCCCATGCCGCTACCGGGGGCCCCCCCGGCGTCTTCCAGTGCATCGCGGTGCAGCGTTTGGCGAGGAGCAGCATTAAAAAGGCAAACCTCCGTTCCACTTTCTGTGACTTGTGTCGTGCATGAATACCTAGCGCACACGCCTCCCATGTGTCTAGGTCCCGGAACCCTGTGACCGCTTGTAGGGCAGCGTGAACAGCGTGCCAGTAACTGTAGAGCGTCGGGCAGTCCCAGAACATGTGCTTAAACGAGGCAGCGGGCTCTAAGCACCTAGGGCAACCAAACACCCCGTCGGGGAAATATTTCTGCAGCTTTTAGGGGGTCAAATACGCCCTGTGCAGGATATGCAGCAGTATGCTCTTGAACCGATAGCTGCGGGACACTTTTTTGGTGTATTCCAGGGCCCTGGCCCACTCCCTGTCGTGCAGAGGCCGTTGGAAGTCATCCTCCCAGTGTTCCCGGAGGGTCGCAAGCGTTGGGCTCCGCAGGGATCTCACCGCTTTGTAGATCCACGTGACGAGATGATGACCCGACCCCATCTGCAGTATCGCATGAATGACCGGGTGTGTGGGGGGCTCCGTTTCGATCCCACCCCATTGCCTGCGACAGTCCGTGAGGAGCTGTCTGTGCCGGAGGAATTGTCCCCCGGGTAGCTCGAAGTCCCCGACTAGTGCCTCGAAGGGCTGCAAACTCTCAACAGCATCCCCACTTCCGTTACCGTGTGCTCCGTCCATACCCGCATCATTTGCTCTGTGTAGTATGCCCGGCCCCTGGGGAGCCCCGCCAACGGTAGCAGTGGAGAGTACAGGGGAGTACCCCGACTAAGTCGATGAACGCGCGCCAGGCCGGCGCGCGCCGTCATGACCTGAAGGGGCCGGGATAACGGCGGTGCCGCACCCGGCAGCAGCATGCGGTGGACAGCTGGGACCGGGATCCGCCGCGCCTCCACGATCAGCTCCTCTTGCGCCCGGCCTGCCGTCCAACGCGACACCCACTGCAGTTGGGCGGCAAGGAAATACGCCTCGAATGAGGGAGCCGCCATCCCGCCCTGATCGAGGGGCAGTTGCAGTTTCGCCAGGGCTATCCGCCGGCGGCCGTTGCCCCAAATAAGGGTCCCAAGCAGGGTATCCAACTCCCGTAACAGGGATCGCGGAGGGACCACCGGAAGATTGGAGAAGAGGTACAGCAGGCGCGGGACCAGGATCATCTTTGCAACGGCGATCCTTCCCGGAACAGCCAAGTGGAGGCCCCTCCAGAAATGGACCTGGGAACGGATGTTACCCATCAGTACGCGGTAATTCCCCTCGTAAATATCTTGCGGCGTATGGTATAGTTTAATGCTGAGATAGCGGACCGCCTGGGGGCTCCACGATACTTCAACGTCGTCAAGGGATAGACAGTGGACTTGGCCCAGTTCACCCTCAGGCCCGTCACCTCAGCAAAATCATGCAGAACACGTGATATAGGGGTCAAATCGGCCGTGCCGTCCCGGATATATATGAGGACGTCGTCGGCGTACATTGATACTGCATGGATATGATCGCTGATCGGAATGCCCCACTCCCCACTCGCCCCGCGCAACACGGCCGCCAGCGGCTCCATCGCCAACGCGAATAGCAAGGGTGAGAGGGGACACCCCTGCCTGGTCCCGCGCCGGATCGGAAAGGCATCCGAGATGAGAGGGCCTATGCGCACTCTTGAGCTGGGCGAGGAGTAGCTGAGCCGAGTATAGGCTAACAGTTTGGGCCCGACGCCCATGCGTAACAGGACCTGAAACCGGTAGGCCCAGGAGAGCGTGTCGAACGCTTTTTCGAGGTCTAGCACCAGACACGCCTCCCGAGGGAACCGCTCCCGCACCTGGTCCTGTACGTGGAACAGCCGCCGAATGTTAGAGGAGGTGTGCCTACCGGGCACGAATCCGCTCTGATCGGGGTGGACAAGCAGTGGGAGGACCGTATCGTACCTGTCTGCCAGGGCTTTCCCATAAATTTTGTAATCCGCCGACAGCAGAGTTATGGGTCGGTAGGAGCCTAGCTGATGCGGGTCTCTTTCCGGTTTAAGGAGGGACACGATAACGGACTCGCGCATGGATCGAGGCAGGACTCCCGCGTCCAACGCCGCTTGGAACTGCAATTCCAGTTGAGGGACCAGCTGGGGCGCGAATGTCTGGTAAAAGTCAAGGGGAAAGCCATCGAGGCCAGGGGCCTTGTGGGTGGCTAACGCCTTCATGGCGCGCCGAAGTTCGGCCGCCTTGAGAGGGCGATCGAGGTCCTGGCGCGTATCGCGGTCTATGCGGGGAAGCTGAGTGCGGTCCAGGAAGTCCACCGAGGCGGCAGCCGACACCGAGGAGCAGGGGTTCGTGTATAAGCGCATGTAGTGCTCATGGAAGGCCTGGAGAATCCGCCCCTGTGAATACACCAGGGTGCCCCGGACGTCCCGGATGACCGTAATGGTCGGGAGACTCGAGTCCTGTCTTATGAGCCACGCCAGCAGGGCACCCGCGCGATCGCCCTCTGTGTGGGCCCTAGCAGCATACGCCGCGAAATTAAACCGACGCATGCTTGCTAACGCTACGGCGTACGCAGTCTCGGCACTAGCTAGCGCAGCAGGCGCGGCTTTAGTGGGATCCGTCTCCTTGGTGAGCTCAGCCAGTGCCTCTTCCGTCCGCTGAATGTCCCCTTTGAGAACCCGCCGGACCCCCGTAATATGACGAATGCAAGTGCTACGCATCACAACTTTGAAGGCATCCCACTCCGACGCTCGGGTACTAGCCGTGCCGGCGTTCTCCCTGAAATAATGGCCGATGTGGTCTGCCAAGGTTTGGCGGAAGACCGGGTCCTCAAGGCTATCCCGAGGAAGGCGCCACGCGGGGACGGGGGGGATGCGGCGGGCGCCACTGTAGCGTGATCGTATGGGCGTCATGGTCTGATATAGTTCTACCCAGGTAATCAGCGTCCAGAACAGTAGGAAGAACGGTGGGGGAGCAAAGGAAACAGTCCAGGCGCACTCGAAGGTTGTGCGGTCTGGAGTAGAAGGAGTATAGTTTAGTGGTGGGATTCCGAGCCCGCCAAGCATCCGCCAGAGACCAATGGTGCAGCCAGGTTGCGAACCGTTTTGCTTGTGTGACGATGGGGGAAGTGGGGAGGGGCGGATGAGATCTATCCAAGATTATATCTTGTACGCAATTGTAATCGCCCCCCAGGATCCACGGCACCTGCGCATATGCGCTTAAGGGGTTGGAGAGCGTGTCCCAAAATTTGGATTGGTCGACGTTCGGCCCATAGATGCTACCTAGTAATATCGTCTGGCCGTCGAACCGACCAAGTAATAGAACATAGCGACCCTCCGGGTCTATTACGTGCGATAATTCCTGAAAAGGAACCCCCGGGCGCACCCATATGAGGGCGCCGCGGGCGAATGCAGAGTAAATTGTGGCATAAAGGGCCCCCCGCCAGCGTTTGCACAGTTTAGTCACATCCCCCGCCGCAAGGTGTGTCTCTTGCAGGAGCGCGATGTGTGCCTGGTGACGCTTGATGTATGCATATACGGAGTAGCGCTTGAGTGCCGTATGCATGCCTCGCACGTTCAGTGTAAGAAGTGTGAGTTTACCGGCTTGTGCCATCAGGGCATGTGTCTAGTGCTCCTCGCAAGGCGGGACAGTCGGACCCCCAGAGGCCCCCCGGTGTCTATCCCCGTGCCCCCACCCCCATGGTTCTTGCGCATCGACGCGGCAGCTTAGCAGCGCATGGGTAGGGACATAGTGCAAAAGGTGTGCGTGGGGAGGGAAGGGGGAACTATGGCGAGGGGAACTATGGCGAGGGGAACAGAACTTGCCCCAACACGAAGGACAAATCGCCCAACACGATACGTCCAAACAGACTCCCAGGTTGCATGGGAGCATGAACCTATAAGAAAGGGGGGATCGGCCGGCGTGGGCTGTGCGCTGTAGCCATGGCTAGCCCCTAGGGGAATGTGGATGCTTCTGTAGAGTGAAGTGTCCTGGGCAACGGGGAGAGCCCTAGGAGCGCTAGGTCAGCATAGGCATGTGGCGGGAGCCACTCATATCAAATAGTCAGCTGTTCGCGGGGTGACTGAAGGCAGGGCCCCCGAATCCACCCCGGACTGCGTCGCCTCACTGTCCTCCTCCTCCTCCGATGTGAAGACATGGGGGGCCTGTTCCAGGTCCGTTGCCGGGGAGGCCGGGCAAAGGCCCGCCGCCACTTTGAGGGCCTGGCGCCTTTCCTGGCCGATCTGCTCCAAGTCCGGTGACCCCAAGGTGTGTGACGGCCCCCCGGGGGTACCTGGGCGGTTTAGTCGCCGCGAGCGCTGCCTCCTGTGGCCCCCCGCAGTCGCTCGCTGGTCGTTGGGACGCCCGTTCCGCCGGGCCCCCGTACAGTTCTGGTTCGCCCAGTCGTGTGCCTCCTCCGGCGCTGTGAAGAAATGGGTGACACCGCCATGGATGATCTTCAGGCGGGCCGGGAATAGTAGAGAGTACTGTATGTTTTCCGCTCGAAGGCGCCGTTTCACCTCCCGGAAGGACGCCCGTTGGCGTTGGACTGCGCGTGAGTAGTCGGGAAAGATCATGACAGTGTAATTTTCGACGCGTAATGGGCCCGCCTGTCGGGCCGCTCGCAGCACCGCATCCCGGTCCCTGAAGTGGAGGAATTTAGCCAGCAGCGGGCGAGGTGGGGCTCCTGGCTGCGGCCGACGAGCTGGCACGCGGTGCGCCCGTTCCACCGAGAAGTAGGCCGTACGGTCTTCGCCAGGGGTGAACGACTTAGTCCAGGCTTTAACGTACTCCACCGCATCAGCTCGTTCAATTCCCTCTGGCAGCCCAAGGACGCGAATGTTGCAGCGTCGAGACCGCCCCTCCAGGTCGTCAATGCGTTCTTCCATGGTGGACATGCGACTCATCAAAGCACGCATCGAGTCCCGGTGTGTGTCCACCAGAGGTTGAAGGTCGGCGACTGCTTTGGCGTTGTCCGTAACTCTGTCTGTCAGTTTGCGGTGGTCGTCGCGGAGGAGATTGACGTCCGTAGTGAGGGTGCCCAGCTGCTGTTCCAAAGAGAGTCGCGACTGTTCGATCGCCGCCAGGACCTGATCCAGCTTGGTCGACAAGGAGGGGTCCGACCCCGCGGCCACCGTGGCCCCCCCCACGCGTGCTGGCCGGGCCCCCCGACGCTGCTCCGGAGGCCGGTACCCCCGCCCTGGACTTGCCCATGATGACTGCTGGTAGGGCTGTCGCAGGCACGGGCGCGGTATCCGGGCCAGGTGTGGTCGTGGTCAGCCCCGGACCCTCCGGTGCTCCGCCGCCACCCGTCCCCGGCCGACGCCGCCGCTGGGCCGCACCGCTGGTGGGGTTGATGGGACCTCGGAGGGCGAGGCAGCCGCCCGAGTGGCAAGGGTCTCCCACGGCGCCGTCACCAGTCTCTCCCGCTCCCGTGGTCAGCGCCAGGCTCCGCTGCTAGATCAGTGATGCTCAGCCCAGGAGATTAGGTCGACATTGGCGCCTCACAAATCCCTCGCCGTCCTTCCTGCGCTCCGGACAGATCCCAGGGGATCGCTGCTGGTAGAACAGGATCCGGGCAGCACCTCCGGGACCCAGGGGTCGCTGCGCAGCACTCCACAGTCACGCCGCTCCACCTCTCGCTTCACGCTGCCGGACTGCCACTCACCGCCATCTTCGGATCAGGCAGACGCTCTCGCAGGCAGCATCGGAGGCCCTCCCCGCAGGAGTC
This sequence comes from Triturus cristatus, assembly GCF_964204655.1. Lineage (NCBI taxonomy): Eukaryota > Metazoa > Chordata > Amphibia > Caudata > Salamandridae > Triturus > Triturus cristatus. The sequence goes on from NC_140581.1 coordinate 940,619,831, forward strand.
ACCCCCCCCCCCCCCCCCCGGGTGCGCCGTCTCCAGTTCCGTGAACCTCCTCGTGGGCCCACCTGCACCACTGCTCCCAGGTTCGTTCCGCATGGCCGCTCCTCGGTCTCCCCCGGGTCCGCTCTCAGTTGCGATGAGCTGTAATGGCGGCAGTTCTCAGCAGCCGGCGCCACAGACCACAGCACTCCTCGCCGTGCTGCTCCTCCCCACAATGCCCAGCTCCGTCACCTCTGTCCCGGGTCTGCAGGTCTTCAACGGCTTCGGCGGAGCCGGGTGGGCGCCATCTTGTTTACGGCTCCTCCGCGTCTGGGTGGCTCCCGCAGCGAGGAATGTACATCCGAGAGCCGCTCCGGTACCGGAGCACCAGCGCTGGACTCCCCGCGCCTCAGGGCAGCTGTAGGATGGTGTAGGTCGCCCCCAGGCTCACCGGGAACAGGCGAGGTGAAAGCCCGGTCCCAGAACCTCAGCTAGACGCGTCCGTCTCGGCGGCCATCTTGGCCACGCCCCTCATCGAAATTATGATTTTTAGGATGGAAATGGCACCTCATGACTCATGGAGAGGGGCCTTGGTATATCTCCCACGGGGCCCCATTGCGGATTTCTCCATGCAGCTCATGGAATTGATAGCCCCCCACGTGATCTCCTTCCAGTAACTTCTTACTGTTAGGAGACTTCAACATACATAGTGAATGCCTTGACATATTAGAAATATCATCCTTTCTCACAGATCTAGCCACACTGAATCTCACCAAAACCAATGATGGCCCCACGCACTCAGCAGGTCATACTATTGAAATTGTCTTCTCTAATTCATCCCGGCTTACATGCGAAGCCCCACGACCTGTGTGCTGGTCGGACCATGCACTCATTAACTTTCAAGTGCAGGGACCCCATGAATCCCAGATATCGGCCCCCCGCACCCAATTCTCATACAGACAGTGGTATAAAATCAATCCTGAGTCTTTCCCATTAGCCTTCGTACCCCCTAGGTACTCTCCGCTTAGCAACCTTGAAGAAAACCTTACCCTCTTCAATAAAACGGCCCTAGCTGAGATTGACTCGATCGCCCCCCTGAAAACCTGCCTGAAAGCACCCAGACAATCCCATATGGTTCACCTCCGAACTCCACAAGAATAAAAGCCACTGTAAAAACTTGGAAAGGAGGCGGCGACAAACCCATCTCGAAGTAGACAAAGAGAACTACAGAACTGCCCTCGCCCTCTATCATAAAAAAATCAAGCGGGCCCGCAGAACCCATATAGCTCAGCCGCTAAGCCAGGCTGGCAACACCCCCAAAATCTTATATCAGATTCTGAAAAACTTCACCTGCCCCAAAGCATGTGAACTATTAGAAAATCTTTCCCAGTCTCTCTGTGATAAAATCAGCACCTTCTTCATACAGAAAATTGACGCCATCTATAATAAATTCACCAAGACAGGCTGCGCCTTGACGCCAGATGGTACTCCTGTACCCCTCAGTACTGGGCCCAAAACACTGCTGGCCTTTCCTCCCCTATTGCGAGAAGAGACTGTAGCACTTGCGTGCAAGGTTAAATCAGGTTCACCCCTGGATGTCCTGCCTGCTAAAATCTCGGCCTCCCTTGCCACCCTGCTATCCGACCCGGTCTGCTCCCTATTAAACTCATCTTTGAAGGAAGGCCATGTACCTCCAACTTGGAAAGCGGCCCAGATTATCACGCTGCGGAAAAACACCAAAGCCCCCATGGAAGATCTCCCCAATCTACGCCCCATCTCCCTCCTACCCTACCTGAGCAAGGTCCTTGAAAAACATGTCAATAAACACCTCTCAGACCATATTGAATCGGCTGGCTACCTGGATCCATCCCAATCTGGTTTCCGCGCTAATTATAGTACAGAAACTGCTCTGGTGGCCATCACAGACAACATCAGGCTTGCGCTAGATCAGGGCCAATCTACCCTCCTGGTGCTTTTAGACCTATCCGCCGCATTCGATACGGTTGACCACCAGACCTTGCTCGGAAGAATGAGGGAAACAGGGTTGGGGGGAATGGCACTGAAATGGATAACCAGCTTCCTCTCCAATCTCACTCAAACTATCAATCTGGGTCCATATCGGTCCACCACAGAAAAATTGACCAAGGGTGTGCCACAGGGCTCATGTTTGAGCCCAACCATGTTCAACATCTACGTGGCCCCCTTGGCCACACTGCTGAGATACCACGGGTTTGTCCCAATATCCTACGCAGATGACACCCAACTCATCTTTTCCTTCGATAAGTCATCTCAGATAGCCCAAGCTTCCTTTTCCTTTGGCATGCTGGCCATCTCACAGTGGATGAGCAGTAACTTTCTGCAACTGAATGCCAGTAAAACGGAAATTATCCTTTTCGGACAAGCTCCTCTCCTATGGGCACCCACTTGGTCTGCTACACTGGCTACCTGTACGGAAACGAGTGAAGTTCAAGCTTTGCTGCCTGACGCACAAGGCATTGTGGGGTAACGGTCCCCATTACTTGGCGGAGAGGCTCCACCAATATACCCCTATAAGGGACCTGAGATCTCGGTCTAAATCCCTGCTCAAAATCCCCAGGATAAAAAAAACACGAACAGGAGGAAAAGCCTTCTCCTATCAGGCGCCCCTAATATGGAACCAGCTCCCCCTGCCCTTAAGACAATGCCCGGATTATCTGAAATTCAGAAAGGCCCTGATATCCACTCTCTTTTTGGCATAACACACCACCACACTTTCTGTTGCAACTCCGCAAGCGCCGAGAGACCCCCCGGGGGTGATTCATGCGCTATACAAGCCAATTAACATAACATAACTAAAATCTGGCATGGATCTGGCCCTCCAGGACCGACGTAGGAGATCTTTCTGAAAGAGAATCAAATCGAATGGAGACACTTGCCAAACAAATCTTTTATTCTGCTAGCCTTGCACTTTGATCCATCAATACATCTTGCCTCCTGGACAGAAACTCAAATGCATTGTGGGACACAGTGGCAAATATCTTGCCAGCTGTGCCAGATTACATTCTTCCAACTCTACAGAACCTATCAGAGAAATGGTCTGAATAGGCAAAGTATTCCATTCATTCAGGCCTAGACACAACCGACTGTTTGAGTAGGGCAGCTGGAACCAGCCTGATGCTTTGGGAGACACCTGTATTCGCTCTACGGATTTCTCTAACCATGTTCAGCAGTCCTTGATGAACATGTGCTATGAGGGCTCTTGTCTGTTTGAAGCGAAGAAAGCTTGGCCTTAGGAATATTCAATGTGAGCAAAGCCACTGCCCGCTCTTAAGGCCTGGCCCCATCAGTTCTGCAGAACTCCCTACACCTTAGCCCCTTTTGAGGCTTCTGAAGGGGAGACCAGCATGGGCAGGGCCAGCACAAGCCTCAGAAATAGCAGACCTCTTACTCATTTTGGGATAGAGGTCCGGGATCAGGCCAACTGTGTCCAGGCTTCCCGGGGCAAAGCTATACCTAAACCCCATCCTACCCTCCCTCAGTTTCAGCAAAACTGCTTTAACTTGCCCTTGGTAGCTCACAATCACCCTTCAGGAGGACATATCCTCTTTTACTCTCCTGGGTGACGGAGCATTTTATCCGACTCTGGGTGCTCCAAATCATGGAACGAGGTTATTCCCTATCATCTTGTACTGTTCCCTGAACATACCTCCAGCCTCACAACACTTCCTGAAGGACACTTGTCCATGCTCTGTGGAGAAGTTCAGGTTCTCTTGGCCAAGAGAGTAATAGAAAGGGTGCCGCACCAGAGATTGGGGCTAGCTGTTATTCCTGGTGCACAAAAAGGACGCAGGTCTGAGCCCCATCCTCAATCTTTATCCACTCAATGTCTTCCCCCAGAAAGACAAGATTACAATCCTCACTCTGGCACAATTTCTGTTTTCCCTGGACCCAGGACACTGGAACGTGGCATTGGATTTGTAGGACACCTAATTTTACATTCCTGTCCTGCAATTCCGCAGACTTTACCTGTGGTTTTAGTTAGGCCAAGAACACTTCCAATTCTCTGTGCTCACCTTTGGCCTTACCGGTGCACCTCAGGTGTTCACGAAGGTGACAGTGGTGTTTGCAGTCCATCTACAAAGGTTGAGAAAGCCAATTTTCCCATACCTCCGTAACTGGCTGCTGAAAACTGGTTTGCCTCAAACATTTGTGAGCCACCTCCACATGACGTCCAATCTGTTGACATTGTTGGGTTCTTCATCAGTGTGCCTAAGTCATACCTGACTCCTTCACAACGGCTCTCCTTCACCTTAGCCATTCTGGTTGGGCGCATTTCCGAACCTTCTCTCCACCTTATTTAGCCCTGGACATTTGGGCTATGATCCCAATGTTTCAACCTTTGACCTAGGTCTCAGTGAGAGCGGCTCTGAGGCTGTGGGAGGCATCTTGGCCTCCTGCATCATGCTTGTGGACCATGCCAGGTGGCACATGTGGGCTCTGCAGTGGAATCTGAAGTCTAAGTGGGCTCAGCCCCAAGGAGACCTGCCAGAATCCATCCAGGTGTCATGTCAACGTAGACTGTGCAAGACCTGCATGGGAGGTTGCTCAATGGCGAGCGGCAGACCGCTCACCCTTCGCCACCAAAGACTCATGACGGATGCCTCATTGGGGAGGTTCTTTATGAGGTGGAAATCAGGACTCAAATCTCTGATGGAGATTGGCCTCCATATCCACTTGAGTTTTCAGCAATTCACTAGGCTCCGAAGGCCTTTCTCTTGACCATCAAGGGGGAACATGATGCTCACGAACTCACAAGACAGCCATGTGGTACTGCAACAAACAGAGCACCATGAGGTTGTGGATCCTGTGCCAGGGGCCCTTTATTTGTTTGGAAATGGCTGAACAGTTAGGGCATCTCCCTGGTTGCCAATACCTGGTAGTATCTAAAATTCCAGGGTGGACGTACTCAACCAACTGTGCACAGGGGATTACAAATGGCAGTTGCATTTGGAGGTGACGTAGGGCATCTTCCAACTCAGGGAAGACATTTGGCTTGATCTGTTCACCACCACAGAGAACATGCAGTGTTAAACATTTGGTGCATTGGAGTTCCCTAGGCGGTTCTCTCTCTGAGAGGCCTTTCGCCTGACCTGGGACTTTGGACTCGGGTACACATTTCTACCCCAACCTCTCCTGCCAGAGTCTTGAAAAAGATGTAGGAAGACTGGGCCCAGGTCATCCTAGTGGCACAGAACTGGGCGAGGATGGTGTGGTATCTGGAACTCCTGCCCTTCCTGCTCTGATCCGGCTTCCCATTTGGGAAGACTTTGTGACGCAGCAGCAGGGCTGAATCCTGCACCTGTTTCTGCAATACCTCTGTTCATGGAGATTGAATGGTGTCATCTGTTCAGTGCAAGGCCCATTGTAGTTTTCCCTATGTTAGCCTAACTGTACACAATAGACTGCATGTGCTTTGCGCACATTACTATATAAATGCGCTACTTTTTGTGCCACATTGTACTTTCACACAGAACTTGCAGTTGTTTTCGTGTTCTGTTCTTTCCTGGTATTTAGTCTTAACACAGCAGACAAGGTCAAGCAACAACATCACTTATTTTTTTGTTCTGGTCAGGCACTAGTACCTACACACAACACAAGAATGCAGCTGTTGTTTGAGCGTGTACCTCTTGTCATATAGGTATACACAGTAATGTAACACAAAGAGAGAGAGAGATATTTCCTGAGAGAAGATCACAGCTGTATCTGAGAACTAGTGTTCATCTGTGTTTGCTAAGGTACAGGGTCCGCTACTAATACCAGAGATCTTTGTTGTATAATCATTACGCTTCTGTTGAAGGGGAGAGGGGTTAGGCTAATCTTGCTTATAATATGACAGGGCTTTTCATAATTGGTTTACTGACTATGCTGACTGTATTTTGGTGTGGCATTTTTTTTCCAATTGTGGCACGAATACTGCATTTTAGAGCACAATAGTTTAAATAAACATTTCAAGCTTCTTTCGTGTCTCTGTTATATCTTATTGCGGACAAGTACGAGTGTGGGAGAAAAAGGGGGTGTTATGTTACCGCAATCCCTGAGAGGATTGGGAGTGTTGTGTTCTGTGGTGTCAATTCACTTGTCTCTCTGTATATGGCTAGGAGGGCAAGTGAGATACTATAGCTAGTCGGACTCGGGCTCATGGGTACTGAGGTGGTATGGTGACCCCACCTACTGATGTTCTATGGTCCCAAGTATAGTTCTGTTCCTGAGCAGAATCCCTGCAACAATGGCGACAGTTGATTGGTGATATCTTGGCAGCCAGATGTCCATCTGCCAAAACTGTTTATGCAGACTGCTGGGAGACATAACATCCATCCCTTGAACACAAAGTTGTCCAATGTTCTCTTGTTTTGTCTCTCATTAGCCCAACGAGGCCTTGCTGTGGCAACAGTTTAGGGTTGTCTTTTGGCCTTTCACCTTTCCTACGTTTGCAACTTCAGCCATCCCTTTTTATACCACCTGTTGTGATGAGTTTCTTAAAAGGGCTGATCCACATGTTCCTGTCAACACCTTTTTAGGATGCCTCAATGGGACCTCAGTTTGGTAATCACCTACCAGATGTAGCTGTCAGCTTGGTATACTGACCATCAAGACGATGTTCCTCATCACCACAACATCTGTCTGGCCAGTAAACGAACTTCAGGCTTTGATTGTACAGCTGCCATGCTCTTCATTCTTACCGGACAGAATGGTCTTCTGGACAAAATCGGCATTCCTGCTGTAGTTATTCACTCTCTTTCACATAAGACAATCCATTACATTGCCAGCTTTCTATGCTCCACTCAAGCCAGGCAGGCTTTGTGACCATTTGGGCTGCTCTCACTGCTTTTAATAAAAAACCCTGACTTGCACTATATAGGCATTTATCTTGCTACTTTTAACTTGGGAGAAAAGCTCTTATATTGTTTTACAAAGGAAAACCTACATAGCTTACGGTGATTTCCTGGTCCGCCGTGGTCTTACCCGATTGTGCAGAGGAAATCAGTGAAAGCTGCTCACTTCTGCTACCACAACGTCATTCAGGTGGTTAACGGTCTTGTGCGACGCCCCACCAGAATAAATATGAATGACGGAAGTAATGCGCAGTGGATGCGTGCAGCAGGCGCGCCATAGAGAAGCCCATCTGTGCCCATCCGGACTGCGACCAGCACCAGCCCCCCTGCCTGTTTTACAGCCAAACACACTGATGAGAAAACCTACTCTAAAGAGGAGCTAATGTCAATGCAACCAGCCTCAAAACATAAGACCTGCATATACATGTATCCAAGAATGAAGGTGAGAGATCACAACATGTCTCTTTGCCCCAAAGCAGCACTTGAAGGATCGTAATTTGCCACAGCTGACTGCTACTAAAAAGGGAAGAGCTGAACACATTCATTGCACCCTCATCAACGCTAGATCCTTAGTGAAAACCTGTCTTGGAATTAAAGCCTTATAGAGCAGCACAACCTAGACATACTGTTTATAACTGAAACTTGGACAAATGCTTCCTCAGGGCCAGAATTAATCATAGCCACTCCCCCCGGTTATGAAACAACTATACATGACCGCATTAACCGCTGAGGATGCGGAATCTCCATTATTTCTAGGAATACCATCACAATTAGCTATCTACCACTTCCGTATAACCCTGAATGCCAAACCTTGTTTTCTAAAATGACCCTCAACTCAAAAAACACCTTCAATGGAATACTTTTGTACCGACCTCCAGTCATAAAATCTTGCTTCTTTAAAGCACTAAGCCGCCCTTTTTTAACCCGGGCTGGGTAGGTGAAGCAGACCCAATGGAGGCCGGGGTAAAGCGCCGTCCGGGGGCGGGAAGCCCTGCCTCACCCCCCCCCCCCCCCCCCCCCCCCCCCATTTGCATACTGGCTAGGCCGGCGGCAGGCTAGGCGAGCCCCCCCCCCTCCCCCCCCCCCCCAAAGCAGGGGGCGAGCTAGAGAGGGCAAGAGGTTTTTAAAAAAGGGCTAACGGCCCAAGTTAAGCACACTCATCCCCCCCCCTCGCAGTAGGAATGAGATGAATCCCACCCACCCACACCTAAGATACGGGCATCGCAGCCACAAGGGTAGAGGGTTAGCGGAACAATCTCAACAAAAATTAGTAGAAAGAGAAAACTTACTAGAAGGTAGATGGAAGGCTCCCACAGTGTCCTTGGAATGCCTCGCGGCATGGGCAACTGAGGGAGCCAAAGGGCGGCGTGCCGCCATAGAAAGAGTAGATGTGATGTTCCTTGGGATGCCTCACGGCAGGGGTACCGAGGGAGAAGATGGCAAGAAATCAGCCTCAAGAAAAGTAGAGTAGATGTTCAAGTACAGTCCTTGAGATGCCTCGTACGGCAGGGACCCCCGGGAGAAGGGAGGGCCCACAAAAGGGTTACAGGGCGAGCGGGTCGGCACTTGCGGCCCGGGCCGGTCCAGATGGACACCCTCCAAATTGGTAGCAAGCTGAAGCCTAGACCCGTGAAACGGAAGCCCAGGTTATCGAGGAGGTTGGGTCCAGAATGCAAGAAAAAAGTTTAAGGATGCTATAGAAGCAAAGTAAAGAAATAACATGGACAATAAATGGGTATATGACCATGAACTATTGAAATGTACAAAGTATGTTTGATGAATAAACTGCGACCTTTTCAGGCACCCAAGAAAATTGTCAGTGGTGATTTAAGGTAAAAGTGCGCAGTTGGTGGAGGGGGACAGAGGGAGAGGGGCGGGTCGAATCGCCGCCTGGAGGGGGTTATAAACTGTGTTTCGACACAACAAATGTAACCATCCTAGGTGATTTTAACTATCACGTGGAAAATTCCAGTGCCCCAGAGGTTAATAAATTAACTGATAACATGGCCACTTTCGGGCTTAGGCAAATAGTGGAAGCTGGTACCCACAGGGCGGGACACACTCTAAACAGATTTTTTTACATATCAATGACTTCTCCACTTTCAGGAGGCTTTACCGTTAGTGTGGTCCGACCACTATGCCATACTATTCCACTTCTCTTACACCAAACCAGATACCCCTACTCCTCACCTCCCAATAACCAGGACAAGCTGTCCCTGGCTGAAAATAAATCCAGCCAGTCTAATAAACGCTATGTCTTTATCTGCCCCTATACAAGTAACAGAACCTAATAAAATGGCAACAAATCATCAGGCCTGGCTAAGTAAAGCTACAAATATATCAGCCCCATTGGCCATCTCTACTGGACAATGTAAAAAGCCCTCTGAACCATGGTACTTGCCCAGCTTTAAAGAACAAAAAAAGTCTGCCTCAAGCTGTAACAGAAATGGAGAACTCATAATGACGAAGTTAAATTCAAACATAAGCAAGTGCTCAAAAATTGCAAGTCAATGATGTTTGCAAATAAATCTGCCTATTTTGCAGAAAAAATTGAACTGTCAAAAAAACTCCACTAAGAAACCGTTTAGAAAGTTTAAAGCATTATCAAACACAACCCAAAACAAGCCAAGGAACGTCAGTCAACTCTTTTGTAATGAGCTGGCAAAGACTTTAAGAAAATGTACTTTCCACTTTTTACCACTAGCATTTCCACATTATCTAATGATCAAAAGCCCCACCTAGAATCCATCACTCAATTGCGGTTTCCCTAACTTTTCACCCGTAACCCAAGAGCAAGTTAGGATCCTCCTTGCTAACATAAAATCAGGTTCTCCAGAAGACCCATGTCCACCCAAAGTGCTACACCTCGTTACTGAGACAATCGCTGGACAGCTCACATACATTTTCAATGAAATAATAAAATAAGGTTCCTTTTCCAAACTATAGAAGAAAGCAGCAATCCTCCCCCTCATAAAGAAGCCAAATCTCCCAACATCAGATCCCACTACCTCTACCAGCCAAAATATTAGACAAACTCCTTAACCAGCCATTATCTGCATACATAAAGTGGGATCTGATGTTGGGAGATTTGGCTTCTTTATGAGGGGGGAGTATTGCTGCTTTCTTCTAGAGTTTGGAAAAGGAATCTTATTTTATAATTTATAATATTTCCGCTGGCACACACCTGTTAGACCATTACGCTCCTCTGAGGCAATGAACGATAAAGTACCCAAGTTCAAACTAGCACGATGGGGAGGCAAAAGTTTTGCCACCTGTATAACTAGATCATGAAAAACTTCCTTCCGTTAGAATAAAAAAATTACCAATCCTTTCTACAATTTAGGAAAGAACTGAAAACATGGCTCTTTTAACTCCAAGGGCCACATGTGCACATAGCCCGCGTGGCTCCTGTTCACCCCATAGCGCCAAGACGCCTTCGGGTATATGAGCGCTATATAAAACTCCTAACATAACACTTCATCTCTCCAAAGAGGAAGGGCAGCTTCACCTCCTGGACCCTAAATGGGGTCTTAGTTTCTATATAGATCGGACCAAGGATCACGGACTCGACGGCCACCTTTTTGTGGGTTTCTCTGGAGCCAAAACGAGCAAGTGGTGGAGAAGAGAAGCATCTTTCGATGGAATGTGTTAATCAGTAAGATGTGCTACCAACTAGGCAATAAGCAGCACCCAGAAGGCTTGCACACTCATTCCATCAGGTCAAGCTCTGCTACCACTGCTTGATTGAGCCGTTGATTGCTGGTGGGGCCCATCGGCACTCTTTTTTGGAGACAGGCACTTATTTTTCACTATCATACTTTGACCCAGAGCAAGAGAGAGAACAAGCATTTACAATGCAATGGTCTCTGCAATATTATAGGTAGAGCTATTGGTATTGCTTATTATTTTTTTTATCCTAAATAAATGGCATTGTCATTTCTATTGGCATTAGCTTTTTTTTTGCATATGTGATACCTATTGCATTAGCAGAGAGAGAGTGAGGTAGTGAGATAGAGAGAGGGAGTGAGGTATTGAAATAGAGAGCGAGGTAGTGAGAGAGAGTGAGGTAGATAGAGAGTGAGGTAGATAGAGAGTGAGGTAGATAGAGAGAGGTAGTGAGATAGAGAGTGAGGTAGATAGAGAGTGAGGTAGATAGAGAGTGAGGTAGATAGAGAGTGAGGTAGTGAGGGAGAGGGATGTTGTGAGGTAGTGATATATAAGCATAGAGTGATGTGATGTAGTGAGATAGAGAGAGGTAGTGAAAGAGAGAGTGACAGTGAGTTAGTGAGATAGAAAGAGTGAGGTAGTGAGATAGAGAGTGATTGAGGTAGTGAGAGAGAGTGAAGTTGTGAGCTAGAGAGTGAGGTAGTGATGTTTTGAGAGAGAGAGGTTGTGAGATAGTGAGATAGAGTGGAGTAGTGAGGTAGAGAGAGTTATGTCATGTTGTCTAAAACTAACTATATCATCACCACTAAAAAGTCCAACTCAGGAAAGGGGTCAGGAAACAACTGTCCAATTTCCTTCACTCCGCAAAGGCAGAAACAAAATATAGGGGTTAGGGGAAATATACTGGTGTGAACCCCGAAAAGCAGGGCATGGCTGACAATAACATGCTTGACACTTTCTGCCCCTTTCATAATTGTGAATATATACTAAGGACCACTTCCTGCCCTTTAACCTGATCCTACTTTGTATAAATGATTCCTGCGGGAACACTAACCTTACCTGAAAAGTCTTGTTAATTTCACCCCCAACACTATTGTTGATACTTTTCCCGAGACAAATCTTTTAAGGGGAAAATGTTCATTTTCCTGAATTACCAGTTGGTATGTACAATTCTCAACCAAAGTTCCTATGTTTTAAAATGAAAACATTCTTATATTCCCAATATTTCGCTTTAAACCAAGCCCCCAAAATGAAGAGTAAATTACTCAATCAAATATCTTAACTGAACCTTGGCATGGAAATTGTTGGAAAGAAAGCAACTCGACCTATAGCACACATGAGAATGAGAACAGAATCTGCAAGGGGAAATTGAAAATAATGTGCGCTTCTACGATCTGTAAGTCTAAGGCTTAAAACATGGGCCAAGGTCCGAAAAGCCGAGGTAGGGGAAATCGGCATCCGTCTGATATGCAGGGCACATGCGGCCTTGTGTGGAGCTTTCCGGCGGAGGGAGGCGGTTTCTAGAGCAGAAATAGAGGGTGAGCTCACCATCTCGACAATTTTAGAGGTGCTGTAACACTCGTTTCTCTCGGATCCCGAGCTGTGAAAGCTGAGAATTAGGAAAACCATGAAACTACGTTTAACTTGAAATGCAATCGTCACCAGCAGCTCCTGGCAGGGAACAACCGAAATTACATGTTGGCCCATCTACACCCTTGAAACACGCCCTGTGAGGACGCCAAGAGATGCTAATTGCATGCATGCTATACTGACTGCTGATACATGACTCCAGCATTGCTCTTCCTCCCCACTCTACTTGTCAACCAAAGGTCTCATAACCACTTGGAAATGAATCACCCTGTCCTGATACCAACCATTAACAAGGACAGGGTAAAGCGCCTGCGACAGCCAAAGAAAAAAAAAATCCCAAATAGTGGATGACACATTTCGACTGTTAAGAAGAGAACGTCTGAGAGGGTGCATGTAGAGTTGTAAATAGTACAATAACGCACCGCAGGAAGAGATTAAGAGAATGCATAAAATATGTAAATTGTTTTTTTCTCCAGAAATTAATGTATGCATCGCTAAAGCGCCCCAGTTTGATATACGAGGTGAGACGTTCCGTCTCTTCTGCGCGTCTGCAGTGTGACGAAGGTGCGACACACTCGACACAAAAAGCCGCCAGGGAAAAAATGAGAGAAGAACTACTGCAGCTGCTAATTAACAGAGCAAAAAAAAACATAACGAAGCAGGCTCGTCGAAGGAGGGTGGGTGGGAAGTGACGGCATCCTCCTCATCCTGCAGGTATATGTAGACAGCTCAATGCCCCCCGTCCCCTAAACACCCAACGGCGCCTGGGGAGAGATGGTAAAGGCGAAAGTTACACCAGATAACACTGGAATATGACAAGACAAAAATAAACTCTAAGCTCTGTACTCGGGTGTCGACTCACCGACCCTCTTTTAGTCACGTCTCAGGAATATAAACACTTACCAAACATCGGTGTACAAAGGCGACAAAGCAGAGTCGCCACAACGCTGTTTGTTCACCCTCTGTCACCCCAGAACACAGTGTGGTTTAACGTGACTAAGATCCGTAAACCACGAGGTTATATTTGTTTACAAAAGAACTTACCTGAATGTCGCGGTAGACGCGAGACGAGTCAACAAACCAACTAGGCGGGCAGCGCGAGAGAGCAACAGCAAGAAGATCCTCATGGCCAGACGATGGATAAAAAATGGCGGATGGGAGCTTCCAAACTTTTTCGGATTCGGGGGCGTGTTCCTGCTGTTCGGAAAAGGGCGTGGCTAAAAAGTGGAAAGAACAGCAAGGAACACGCCCCTGAATCTGAAAAAGACGGAGCCTATTTGGAGGGACGGCTCTCTCCTCCAACGGCTGGCCTCCGTTTAGGAAGCCAGCCAATGGAGGAGAAGCTAAAAGAGAGGCGGGCTAAATAGCCACTCTAGAAAACATTAAGGGCCTCATGTAGGTAAATAAAATTTACCGATTCTTAAATACCGAACCGTACCGAATCGGTATTTAAGAATCGGTAAGTTATATGTAGGTAATAATTCGGTAACATTTACCGAATCGGTAACATTCGGTATTCAAGAATCGGAATTTACCGAATCGGTAAATACCGCGGTGGTATTTACCGAATCGGTAAATACCGAGGTGGTATTTTTCCGATTCGGTAAATACCGAATCGGTATTTACCGAATCGGGAAAAGAAAATCACATGACTGGATGAAACAGCCAATCCTGTGCAACCACACCCCACCCAACCAGGAAGTGGCCACACCCAGGCAGGTGCACACAATCAACAGACTCTGGAGAGGCTTGGAGTGCAGAGGAGAGGCAGGGAGCCAGTGCCTGTTTGTGCAGCTCGAAATCATCATGTCCAGCCAGAGGACACAGAGAGATGGAGGGGAAAGGAGGAGGAAGATGAAATTCAGCCCCAAGGAACTCCAGGTGCTAGTGGAGGAGGTGGTGAAGCAGCACCAGAAGCTGTTTGGGAGGCAGTCCCTGCAAGTGCCGGAGTCTGAGAAGCGCACTATATGGCTGGCTATCCAGGCACAGGTCAATGCTGTGGGAGTGACCCACAGGGACATTGAGGTTCTCAAAAAGCGCTGGTACGACCTGAGGATTGTGACAAAGAGGAAGATGGGGGAAATCCAGAAGGAGGCCAGCCAGACTGGAGGTGGAATCAACAGGGCACCTGCCCTCACTGAACTGGAGGAGCTGGTGGAGGCCACAATAGAGCACGAGAGCGTCGTGGGGCATGGAGATGCCGACAGCTCTGCCAGAGCCGCCACCCAACAAGGTAAGACGAATGCACAGCAATGTAGCCCCTCCTACCCCTATCCCACATCCCCCATTGTGAAATGAGTATCCCACTCCAGTCCATGTGTTAGTGCAGACAGGCAATGCATTATGGGAGATGTAGTCAGGGAAACCCCAACCATGAAGTGAATAGCACAGGACAACAATGCATGGTACACACATTAGCCAAAAGCAGGCAGAGGACAATGTGAGAGTGTTTAATGAATTTATTGTGATGCTTGCAATGCAGCCCTTCAGGTACACTGAGCTGATGTTGCATTTCTGTCCACAGATGTAACATCGCGCAGGACTGCACATGGTACAGGAGAGAGGGCACACCGGCAAGACAGATCAGCTCTGGCCAGCACGAGTACTGCACAGCCAGCATCACCACCACCACCACAGCCTGCATCACCACCACCACAGCCTGCATCACCACCACCACAGGCCGCAACACCACTCATGCATGAGTCACCGCCCACATCACCACTTGCAATTGTGATGCCGAGGAGGCGTGCTGCTGGCAGGTTGGCAGCGTTAGAGACCTCATCGAACGACAGCAGGGGCCCGGAGCCAAACACAATGCCCCAGGATGGGAGCTATGCCACTGTGCCCACCACCTCACAGGGAGCACACACGGGTGCAAGACGGCGCCGCAGGTCGCGGGTTCAGAGTCCACCAGCAGACGGTGACAGCCATGGGGTCTTTGCGGGACTCGAGGGCAACATGCTCAAGCAGCAGCGCCTACAAACAAAGGCAGTCATGTCAGTACAGCGGCATGTGCGGGGACTGAGAACCACATTCAAAAACGTGGACAGGAACATCAGCGCAATGGCGGCGGGGATTACTGACATGGCAGCGGGCCTGCGGGACGTGTCACAGTCCATGAAGCTGTTGTGCAGCAAGTTAGACGCAGATAGAGCTGCAAGGCGCCGGGAACGCCAGAGGGGAGACAGGCACACCAGGGCACTCAACCGCCTGGCAACTGCAACCTCACTACTCTGCCGGCGCTCAGTGAACATGCAGGAGGGCCTGACACACTGCAGCAGCGACGTTACTAGGGGGATGGTGCAGGTCACCAGTGCCCTGGAGGTGCTATTGACCAGTCAGGCGGCCACAAGTGGTGCAGGGGATGCTGCAGAAAGCATCGACACCAGCAGCAGGAGCAGCATAACACCCCCGGTCCCAGAAACCCGCAGGAGCAGCAGGCGGCTTGGGGTTGGCAGTAGTGAGGAGGCTCAATCCGTGCCATCCCACACTGTAGCGCGTGGACGCAAGCATTAATGCTGCACCGCATAGCCAAATACTACTGGGTGACGTAACCCTGGACTTACTCCTTGCACATACGCAATGTTGCCAGAATGGCATATTTTTGGTGTTGTGGCGTAGTGCCGCATTAAAACTACGTCATGACATACAACAACTGGCTGTGTCCCCTTACTTACTCAGAAATAGTTGCATGTGATCTCTGCCAGTCTCTCTCTCCCATCTGTTGCTGTTGGCACTCCAGCAGCGTTGTCTTCTGGCTGACCTGAATCATCCTCATTGTCCTCAAAATCTGTTAGTTCCACCTCTGTACCTCTCATTGTGGCAAGGTTGTGCAGCATTGCACAAGTGGCAATGATCTTGCAACAGATGGGTGTGTACTGGCGTGCGCCTCCGCTTTTGTGGAGGCAGCGGAACCTGCTTTTCAATAGTCCAAACGTTCGCTCCACCACGTTGCGTGTAGATTTGTGTGTCACGTTATATCGTCTCTCACTCCGGGTTGATGGGTGTAGGTAGGGAGTGAGGATGAATGACCGCACGGCATATGCACTGTCGCCTAGGTGAGTGAAAGTGAACCATCAGTCACATGTCTCAATACACTGATTTGCAAGTCTCATGGGGCGTCACTGTTACTTACCTAGCAGGTATCCGTCTCCAAATTCTCCAGAAAGCAGTCGTGTGTAGATCCCACTGTTCTGGAAGATGTAGGAGTCGTGGGTGCTCCCAGGAAACTTCGCTACAATATCAGTGATGATGTTCCCTGCATCGCAGATTACCTGCACATTGATGGAGTGGGTGGACTTTCTGTTCCTGTAGATGTGCTCAGTGGCAGCTGGTGGGCAGATTGGGATGTGTGTGCCATCAATACAGCCAATGACATGGGGGAACTGTGCCATGTGATAAAAGTCAGTTTTAGTTTTCTGCAGTTCAGCCTGTGTATTTGGTAAGCTGATGTAGTGGTGCATTCTCTGCATCATGGCATCCAGGAACTTCCTGAAGAAACGGGACAGGCAACTCTGGGATACACCGCCCACCGCAGCTATCACCCCCTGGTAACTGCCATATGCTAGTAGATGTAGGCTGCAGAGCACCTGCACATGTGGTGGTATGGCATGCGCCCTTCTTGTTGGCTGGTCCAGGAGTGGGTGCAGGTCCCTGATCAGGTCCATGATGGTTTGTGGGTGTAGCCTGTACCTTTCATGTATCTCTGCGACAGTCTGTTGAAAGAGTGTGATGCGCTGTCTGTAGATGCGTTCCTGCGGTCTCCAAATCCTCAGACCTGCTGCCTGTAGACGTAGGCGCCTTGCAATGACATACAGAGCGGCCATGTTGTCCACGCTGTTGCATTTTGGGATTGCTTATATGCACTGTTGATGCTTACCACCTGCTTTCAATCCGTGTTAATTACCGACTCTTAATTACCGAATTTCATGGATTTCATAATTACCAAATTTACCTACATGTCTTTTTCTGTTTTACCACTTCATATTTACCACTTCATATTTACCACTTCATATTTACCACTTCATATTTACCGATTCGGTAAATCTGTATTCGGTAAATATGAATCGGTATTTACCGCTTCATATTTACCGAAAACTGTTTTTTGGCCACCTACATCTCACTTGACTAAATACCGGTCGGTAACGGCATATTTACCGAATTTCGGCCGTTACCGACCGGTATTTAGCTACCTACATATGGCCCTAAATCTCCGACTTCCGGTTCTGCCTTCGGCAGACCGGTAGTCCTCGACCTAAAAACAATAAAAGGGGTGCGAAGGAGGAGGACAAAGATGAAAAGACTGTGAAAAAGGGAGAACCGGGCTGAAAAACGAACCTGAAAGTGTCAAATGAAGAGGCAGGAATTGTCTGTTTGTGGGTTAGGGAAACATGAGGTGCCTACGTAGCCTTGGTATTCAGTACCCAGGCCTTAAATAGCGATGGCCACTGCTTCAGAGCAAAACTTGGAAGCCTGGCACATATTCTTCCACAAATTAAGTACTCTGCCCTCTGCCCATCCTTTCACAAAGTGCTACTCCCTCTACAGCCAGTTCCAGTGGAGAGGGCATTTGCCTGAGCTGTCTTGCAGTGTTACTGGTGTGATCAATTCCACAGACCCACATCCTGGGAATGTACTGATTTTGTATCTATTTACAAAGTGAGGAATCTGCAGTTCGAAATCTCCTTCAAAAGAGCAAGATCTTACCATTCACTAACGACTTTTCTGGTAGAGACTCTGTCTAACCATAGATTCCTCACTCACCCTCTTCCACGTTCTGTGAAATGGTCTCATTAAAGTTATTAATAAGATCCTAATTTACACATTTGCTCACTGGTATTCTTATTTCTGTTGGCGCCGTGTCCTCTGGCACAGACCGAGATCAGAAAGAAACTGATGTCAATGCACAGAAGTGAAGCCGATATGGTGGCTCTGACATCCGATCTGGGGGGACGGATCCTTACGGCACCACCTACAGACTTATGAGGGAATTACTATCTAAAGTTTCTGGATCCATTATGACACCTGGGGAAATTCAAAAGGTTAGGTAGAATATCTACCAGAAAAGGCAGTACTGAAGACAAATGATTTGTTATTGGACTCCAATTGCACTCACCTCCCTATTCCTTTTGGCGTAAAGTAGAGGTGGATTTGGCTGGGGGTTCTTGTACAAGTGGCCAGGTGACTGAGAGACGTGAGAGTGCAGGCAAGAAGTGTCATCCTCCTTGAGAGCCATGGGGTGCTGCTGCTGGAGGACCCTGTGTCAAAGAAGCTGGGAGTAAGAGGGGTGGTCTCTGAGTTCTCCCTCATCAGAGAGATAACAGTTTTAAGGAAGCTCTGAAAAATGCCAACCCCAATTTTAGAGGCCAGGAGACCTGAACCTAGCACTCTTGAGGCATGACACCAGGAGCAGAACACAAGAAACCCCATTAGATTTGGCCAAACCAGGCCAGAGAAATTCACATTTGTTGCACCCCCTCATGGGGATTCATAGACAAGTCCCTGAGTTAGCACTAGCCTAATTGCCCTGTGTTGGTGTGCATCATTTGGTCCCTACTGGGAGCTTCGAATTACACCCAGAGAGGGTCAGTGCACCACGGGCAAGCTGCCCACTCTGAGGTCATCATACTCATTTAAAATTGCCCCACTGGGGAAAGCCAGTGCCCCGGGGGGCAGCTAAAAGATAATGCAAAGCGCTTATACCATCCCACTCCCACAAAGCTGCCAATGTCCTCATAGAGTGGGAGAGTGTGATCACCTGTTCACTCAGTCTGCATGGCAGGCAGCTGGCAGGGGACAGAGAAAAGCCGGCTCCTCCACCGGCACTTTAATATGCCATGCTGATATGGAGCCTGCCTAGCTGCATGACCTCTGGACTCCCATGCAGCCACAGTAGATCTGCAGGTACCCCATAGGGCAGGAGCACCTATTCAAAATAAAAAGCATGCTTGGGGTAGCCATAGCAAACGAAAACTTCACAGTCCAAAAGCGCACTCTTTAATACATAGAGCTAGACAAAAAATTGACTACAGTGGGAACCCCAGGAGGAGCAGGTGCCCCACTAATTAAAAATGTTGGCATTTTGGGGGGAGAGTGACTGCCCCACTTGGAGCCTTTTTTTTTTCTTCACCCTCCCCCTAGGTTTCCAAGGTCACTGCAAGAGTGACAGTTAAGATTTTTCAATCCCCTTCCAACACTTCTGAAGCTGGCATTTTAATCTAAAGGCTGTGGTGTGCATGGTCCTTTGTTAGGTCATGTGGTTGTTTTGAAATCTCATCAAGGTAGAAAAAAACCTCATTGCATTGTTTTGCATATTGAAAACTTAGACGTGTGTTGACAGTAAAACAATAAAAGAAAACAATTAAAGGGGATTTTCATCTTGAAGGGTTTTAAATATTAGTTTGGATGATTTTGTAGCTAATAACTTGCCTTTTTTGTTATGGTGACACTCACCTGACAAAGCTAGCAGGCTTGACTTGTATTTGAAGCTCCCCTCGTATTATGTTAGGCACACAGGGTTTTGTTGTTTCCAGAGGTTAGAGCCTGCTGGTGTGCAGACCATTAATGGTGTCTCCGGTGTAGGGTGTCCAGTGTAACCTTCCACTTTTGTTGCTTGTGAGGCTCCGTAGAGGGTATCACCATAGGCATTTTTCCCATCCATTCTGTATATATTTAAGTTGTGTGTATTATTTAGTAGTGTGTAATAAAAGAAATACCACTGAGCGGAGGGTGAATAATTGAGTTTTGTTTGTTTCAATGTGGAATTCTAAGTCTCTGGCCCACAGCCCCTAGCTTGGGCTGCATTGCCTCAGTAGCCTGAAAATCAAGTGCTAAAAGAGTATTTGTTGTATCAGTTAGTGTGTCCTCAGTACGGGGCACACAGGACACCAGAGGAGAAAAGGCCCAGTACCCCCGGTCTGCTTTGTGGCCCTCTAAACAGGTTACCTTACACTGTCTTCTGAAACTGTCTTATTGGCAATGTTACTGATAATTTATCCCACACTAGGGAGGTTGAAGTGCCCCATTTTATTCACACATTTTATCAGTTCCAAGGGAGCTCTTTACACAGTTGCTGGCATTTTAATCTATTCAATCTGCAAATGTGTACTTATGGGGATTGCAGTATGTGGAGGAGTCCAATGGAATACTAGCACCTTTTAAGAAATTCGATACATTCTCTTTGCATTGATTCAGAGGGCAAACTGTTTACCTCATGTGTGTTCTGGACTACCTCGTTGTTGGATTGCTTATAAATATGTAGCAACCACTTGGTTTACAGCATGGGTAGGAAGGAATGAATAACTAAATGCATTCATTTGTCTGTCTTTTGGTAATGTTTGTGTAATTGGTCTAATTAAAAGAATTTATAAATTATTCCAATTGGAATTGGAGGTGGTATGGGAAAAAATGCAAGCAAGTTAATATGAAGGGACTTTGTACCAAAGGTTAGGATTTAATTTGTATGTGTCCTGCTGAAAATTGTGCTGGACCGATTCCTCCGCATCACTCCCTTTGCATGCAGTTAGATACATTTTGCCCAGATGTTGGAGGAGGATTAGGGCAAACCCTGTTGTTGTCTAAAGACTTTTCTAAGTCAGCTCGAGTTTGGAGGTTCCCTCACATCTTCTGCATCTCCAAAGGCAAGAATTTGTTTCTCCCCTGATAGTTGCTGCTTCTTTCTTTATGGCTCTTAAGAAGAGATGCAGGTATTCTTGCAAGACTACTTGTTGGGTGTCAGCTCCCCTGCTCTTTAGATCCTTTCCCTTCCTCCCCTTTCCCTTCCTCCCCTTAGAAGTCTTTTATTGATTGCTTTTGTTGATGTCTTTTTTTTTTTACTGTGGTCAGTCTCACAGCTGTCTTTAGTAGAGACAGTTTCTCAAAGAATACTGGGACGAGCTAGTCAGTCAGTTATCAGCAGTTGATATGTAGTAAATATCTGTATATTATTCCTGCTGCATGTATAGGAGCCGCCTAGATCCACCCCATGGTTGGAGATTAGTTTATCTGCTTTTCTTATCTCAATAGCAGACGGCTGTACGACTGGTCGCCAGTATAGGGCCAGTAGGTCTTTAACCGATCAGCAGTAAGTAGGGTCACAGGAGCCCTGGAGCTGGGCTACATCAATGCATCACCACCGATTATCAAGGATGCCTTAGCCTGAGTTGATAATCAATTGTTTTGGCTGACTTCCTCAGCCTCTGTCTTTACTCAACAAGGGCCGTGGTACCAGGCTAGAAGGCTCCCACATGTACTGTGTGTGGTGCAAATTGAGGCGAACCACCTGGTGGAAGCGGCTTGTCAATCACCTACTCACATGCCAGTGTGCAAGAAGCTAGGTTTGTATATCTGACTCTTTGATCATGGCGCCCTGCCCATTTACATCTTTCCCTCAATATCTCTGGGCCTGGCTGTGCCAGCAGAGGGACAAGCAGGCACTAGCAAGGTGGCAGTTGTGTCTCGGAAACTGCCTATTACCACCAGAAAGAGTGTTGGTGTGGCCCCTACAGTAGCCATTACTTCAGTACCGGTCGAACAAACAGGTGCAGGAGTCCAGGCTTGTTCAAGCGTCTGATAAAAGCTAATGTTGATGGGGCCGGCCCCATTAGGCTTGCCCTCCATGTGTGTTTTTAATCTCTCAATGGGTCTGCCGAGTAAACGCAATGACTTTCTTGGATGCCTTATGTTCCTATCAGCCTTGGCCACATGTACAACTAATATGTATTGTAATATGTAGTTTAACTGAAATGTATTGTTTCTTATTGTTCTAGTTTTTGCTGGATTCTTTTGGCTATGGTTTCTTTTGTGTACTCTACCTCTAGCCACCTGTGTTATTTTGTGATGTGCTTTTGTGAGCTTGTAGCTTTTTTTTCATTTCCAGTCAAATGCTGACACTTTAAGAAATATAACTGTCAATCTTGTGTCTTTTTGTTTTTAAAGCGAACAAATGTAGACAAGAAAGCAATATGTGTGGACCAGACAGTCATTGCAAAACACAGGAACACAAGATATTATAGCTGTAAAGTAATCAGTATAACTCTCCAGACTTTCTACGAAATAGTTTTTGATGATGGTTCTTTCAGCAGCGACACTTTCCCTGAAGATATCGTGGTGAGTATCTACTGATTCAGCTCTTCATACATTTTCTTTTCTTTAAAGCCAGATTTTTGATTGGAGGTTTTATTCAGAGTTTGGAGGGTGCAGGACGTCCTCCAAAGTATGGCTGATTCCTTGCGCCTTATTTAAACTGTATCTCTACAGCATTTAGATCGGATGAATGGGGCTTCATCCACTTAAGCAGTTGTCATGCACCTGCCAAACTCTAATTGAGGCCCTAATTTGTAATGTATTCCATGACCATTTATTACCAAAACAGCAAATTCTGGTATTTATTTTGTTGCCGCATTGAATAGTAACTGTATTGTCACTTGTGTGTCAACCTAGCAATGGTTCTGTGCTGAGTATCTTTGGTATTGAAAAGTGAAATGTGTTTCACAGAACAAAAGGTATTAAGAAAAACCAGAATGGATCAATGTTTTTGTTAATTTCCATTTCAAATTTGTTTCAGTCAGATTTTGTAATTGTCATAAGTATGTTGCATCCCAAAACCACAACAGAATTTGGTAAAGTACCCCATGTCATTTTCTTGTATTCGTCCTAGTAAAGGTCAGAAAAGTTATAAGTTTCTAAGTGGAAGCTTACGTCAGTTTGTGGACATAACTGCTAGCCAGAGTAGTGAGTAACATTATTAAAACAGGGTGTTGAGATGAAAGGGCGGGACCAGCCAAACAACAAACTGGCCAGTGCTTGAATTTTCTTGTCCGCCTGGGAAAAGACTCTGGGCTTTTTTGCTATCCGTGGGAAGGAAAGGTGGACCCGACTGATTAAGGAACAAGGGCAGGCAATTCCGACCTCCAACTTGCATTGGACCTATAGGTGTGCTATTCATGGGGCACCGGTGCTGTAGTGACTCCCTCCCTCCACCAGCAACAATGATGAAGGTCCAGCAACACTTCGATGGGTGATTCAGAATCTGCTTTATGGCCACTGTGCCCTTCCACTGCAAGCACTTATCTGAGGCTGTGGCTCGCCTCCGCTTTGCTGACAGCACCACTAAAAGACTTGTTTACCCAGTGGTGAGTGAGGTGGGTCGGGTCTGGGACAGCTTGGAGCCTCCCTTGTCAAACACTGGATGGGTTGCAAACCAGAGGAGTCTGTTTGGGACTTGAAAGAAAATCACTCCACCTTATGCCGTAGAGATAACAGTGAAACGACCCATGCTTGAAGATATGGCCACTGCTCTGTGCTCTTCACCCCTGAATATCAGACTCTTGGCAAAGTGCCTGAAGGCTCCGAGAACAGGACCTGCAGTCTATAGTCGGACTTTGGGAACCGATGCCCACACTCCATGGAAGTAGAGTAAAAATCACCTGGTCACAGAATGAACACAGGCAGTTTACATGCTTCTTGGAATCTGTTTTTGACCTTTTGTATCTGAATTCCATGCTTGTGAGTAAAATCAGGGCCTCAGACACCGCCAGGCAGCTCTATTGTTGGATTGCAAGGGTTGAGCATTTCCACGACCACATTAGGAGAACATATGATCATTTATTAGTGCCCTTGAAGATCTCTGGGAGTAATAGTTGCAAGGGCCCCTTCGCAAATGTAGAGGCACCTTGGCTGGATAAGCCCCACCCTCATCCCCCTTTGCTGAATGCTCTGCCTCACTGTTCATGGTCTGTTCACATGCCCACTGATGAAACTAGACATTCGGTTTCACGGCCTGCTCCCTGTTTCTTCCCCTTTTGCCTCTTATAGAACACCACTACCATATTTGCTCCCCTGAACAGGAACTGACCTCAAGGGCACTACTGACGCACATGGGGAGATGCTTTTCCTTTTGGTGTGTGTCTCCTTCATTGATAGCCTCCTTGCGCCTGGCCCCCTCACTTGCCTGCTGACTTCCCACACCTTCTGGGTCACGTTGACACTCCTCGACTGTCACACGGCAATTTGTGTTCCTCAGAGACATCACAACTATTTTTGTCAGCGCCGCTATCAAGCAGGAAACCACATACCCACCAACATCTGCCAGAAATGCTCCCAGTGCCATTATGAAACATGCCGGCACTAAGGTGAGTGCATTTGACTCCACAATACAAATATACAAATGATATTGTTTGGAAATCAGGTTTCAGTGAATGCTCTCATTTGCGCATCACCAAGTAAAAGTATCTTGAATTGTTTTGGCCATATTAAAATCTTTGGTTCCATCACACTTCAGGATTACAATACTCTGAAATGTGTACAGTTCATTTACAGGTTATTAAATTGTGTTGTGTTTAACCAAAAAATGACGTCCTACAGCCTTTCTTCTCACACTCCCTGTACCCCAGCAATGTTGTCACATAGTACACTTGAAAAACTCCTCTCACTTCAAAGTAAGAGAAAGAAAAGTAAATACCAGTCTTCATGTGAATAAGCAGCAATTTGTCAGAAGACCTCACCTGATGTTAGACTTCTGTCTTTGAAGCACAGCAAATGTGACAAGATAACAACAAAATGTAAAGGCATCTTTATTTTTGTCCTTTTCACCACCCACTAGAAATCGGCTGATGACCCACAAGTGGGTCGCGACCCAGTTTGGGAATTACTTTCCAAGAATGTTAATCTTAATAGTTAGAATAAACAGAGTTTTGCTCCTGAAGAGATGAACACTCTCAAATCGTATGTTACACATGTACAAAAACAGGCATTTCCTTTGTGCTGGAACCAATATTAATATTGTTTTCTGAAGTAGCAGAAACCCACTTATGGGGCGACTCATATTGTGCTATCTTCCTCCCATATTTTGTCAAAGGTATATCCTCAATTAATGGCTGCTCACATTGCTAACCTAATTTGTGGGTTGGGATCAGACCAGCAGCATGGTCTAAGGCTTAGTTTATTTACTCATTTTTCAATTACGGCATCAGTTTTCAGGTCAACCCTTTATGCTTCAATTTCTCTCTACCTTCCTGACTCAGTCCAACAGCACTCTTGGAACGATGGCATGCTTCTCCACTGAGACGCTCTCTCCTTCCCAAGCCTCTTTTTTTGCATAAGTTGTTTATTGGTGTACATATAATAAATATACCAAGAGGCTCATTCAATTGACATTAAAATCAGATCAGACCCGCCTGAACAGAATCTGTAGAGAAGCAATGCAGAAATTTTCACTATACCATATCTATCAAACTTGTACAATTACTGTATCTCAGCAGTACAGAAGACTAATGCATTCTGGCAAGGCACAAATGCACACCTCCACAACAGTATGTTGATAGGAATCAAAGATGACAACCTAAAACCCAGCCATCAGTCCAACACCACCATTCCAAAAGCATACATTGTGTGTTCAAGTGTTCCAGTACCATGACCATAGCCATCTTGGAACACACGACCTCAGGACGGGACAGATGCCAGTGCAGTGTTTCGGATTTGTCAGTCCTGGCCGAACAGTGATCAGTTGAGAAAAAGTGTAGGGAACTTCAGGAGGATGCATATAACGGGTGTGTCAGAAGTCTAGTGTGATATTGTGGACATGGATCCAATAAATGGTTTCCACACATGTTAAAAGTGGAGTATCTAGTCATTGTCCTATTTATTATAAGCTCACAATTGGCTGTCCTACCTAGCTCAGTCAACCATTTTGCATCAATCAATCAATCAGGAAATTGTAAGCGTGCTACTCACCCGTGAGGGTCTCAAGGCGCTGAGGGGGGATGGGGGGGAGGGAGGGGGTCCGCAGATCTGTTTAGCCAAAGAGCCAGGTCTTGAGGGTCTTCCTGAAAGTGTTCAGGGAGGGGGAGCGTCTGATGTCTGCCGGTAGCTTGTTCCAGGTCTTGGCTGCAATGTGAGAGAAGGATCTTCCGCCTGCTCTGGCTCTGTGGATGCGCGGGGCTTCGGCCACTGCGAGGTTGGAAGATCGGAGGTTTCTTTTGGGTGCGTAAAAAGTTGATTCTGTCATTGAGGTATTTGGATCTGTTGTTGTGTAGGCATTTGTAGGCGTGAGTGAGGATTTTGAAAGTGACTCTTTTCTCCATGGGGATCCAGTGGAGACTTCGTAGGTGTTGGCTGATGTGTTTGTGTCGGGGGATGCCGAGCACGAGTCTGGCGGAGGTGTTCTGTATTGTCTGGAGTTTGTGGAGTAGGGACTTGTTGATGCCGGCGTAGAGTGCATTTCCATAGTCCAGTCTGCTGGTGATGAGTGCGTGGGTGACTGTCTTCCTTGACTCAGGAGGGATCCACTTGAAGATCTTGTGGAGGATGCGGAGGGTGTTGAAGCAGCTGGAGGTGACGGCGTTGACCTGTCGGTTCATGGTGAGTGATAAGTCGAGTACGCTGCCGAGGTTCTTGGTGTGGTCTGAGGGGGTAGGTGGGCTTCTGAGGGCGGTCGGTCACCAGGTGCTGTCCCATGCTGAAGGGGTGGTACCGAGGACTTCTGTCTTCTCGGCGTTGAGCTTCAGGCAGCTGTTGGTCATCCAGACTGGTACGTCTTGCATTCCTTTCTGGAAGTTGAGTTTGGAAGTGGTGGAGTCTTTGGTGAGGGAGAGGATGAGCTGGGTGTCGTCGGCGTAGGATACGATGTTGAGGCCGTGTTGTCGGAAGATGGCTGCGAGGGGGGCCATGTAGATGTTGAAGAGGGTGGGGCTCGGGGATGAACCCTGTGGGACTCCGCAGGTGATTTTCTTGGGGTCGGAGAGGAAGGGTGGAAGTCTGATCCTTTGGCTTCTTCTAGTGACGAATGATCAGATCCATTCAAGGGCTGTTCCTTGTATGCCTGCGTCGTGTAGTCTGACGACTAGTGTGCGGTGGGAGACGGTGTTGAAGGCCGCTGATAGGTCGAGTAGGATAAGGGCTGCGGAGTAGCCTTGGTGCGGGGTTTGCATGAGTTGGAAAAGATGGTTCCCTACAGTGCCAAAGAATGCAGATCTTTTTCATGGCAAGTGCAGTCGCCAGCCATTTGTGTCTGTGTTGAGAGAGGGCTATTTCACCTTTTTTCATCACTTGATCATATGAACTGATCCGAACATCCATGAATTAAAATTTGGAATTGAAGATAAACTTCTTGGCTTTACACTTTTCGAACAACTTTCTTATTCGCTCCCAGCGAAGTACTCACGGCGCGCCCAGAGGGACGCTGACTGTTGTCAGTCAGCGCATGTGTTTTCTGATTTCTTACACTCTTTGGGATTTGAGAGTGATACCTCTGTGGCACCTGACAACATTGCAAATTGTTCAACCTTCGGTCTGTGCACGATCCAAAAAAACTGTAAGTGCAGTCGCCAGCCATTTGTGTCTGTGTTGAGAGAGGGCTATTTCACCTTTTGAATCCTGAAGTAGAGTCAAACGTACCAACAGGGTGATTCCAACTACACACTAGAGGCCTGCCCATATTGCTGTCCAGTATAGATCCAGCTTACCACAGCCCTTAAGAATGTGAACTAGGTTTCATGCACTGCCTCGCAGCTCCAGCAAGTGGAGTTGGGTAGAAATCAGCCTTGTTCCGCAAAATTTGTTTTCAATCCCAACTTTTGAGGACTTTTAAAAGAATTCAATCAGGCCTCTCTGAGGAAACTACCATTGGACAGCCGGACTAACCACTCTTCTAGCAAGTAGTAGCACTTTCATGCAGTATGGCAGAATTCTCTGGCTCCTTCCTGTGTAGCAATGGAGTAATTGTCATTTTTTTTTAAGTAGTTCATACAACCCAGATAACACTCCCTTGAACACATTGCATTTCCTCAATCAATTGCTGCATTTGGGAGGATAGCATAAGCAGGGAGAATTTGCCAAGTTAACCCCAGCATGTGATATCCATGAGTTTTCATTGTTATACTGGTTCAGGTCCAAATTCCGACTGAAGATCATGCGAGGATTTCAGGGTATCGTTAGCCAGAAACTGATCTAGCCATTCAACACTGGCATTTTCCTGCTCATTCCATGGTACAGAAGCACCTCCCATAGTAATCCCTGCATATAGCTGAGGAGTGACAATATGAGCGGATACAGATCTATATGTAGCAGGTCATGCTCTAACTTCCTCGCAAGCAACATAGCTTTAATGACTGGATTGTAGAATGTGGAGACCTAAATTGGTACTGGATGGCAAGGCTATGGTCGTTAGACAGCAGGGCTCTTTCAATGCCTAGGGGGTTAAGGTCAGTGGGAAACCAATATACCAGCTAGAAGAATTGATGGGCAAGGTAGTATAGACCAATATAAAACGAGCACAGACACCAAGGCTCGGTGTGTGACTATAGTTTACCAGGTTTAAATATTAGTCTTGTATTTCCCAGATGAATGCCCTAATATTTGAGTCAATAACGGAAAGAATACATTTGAGAACTTTCACGGGTAGCACCCCAAAGAGTTGATTATATTGCAGTGATATGACCACGTTCCCTGCCTTCTAATTCCCCCGGAGGGACAGCAAACATTGAGATAATTTCCTAAAATCCATGCAGGACTCAGTAATCAGGAGGTATTAATTATCCCCAGCCATATTAACCATTCCTCTGTTAATGAATGAGTCTGATATAGCCATTTAACTTTACAGATTAATTCTCAGTGGAATTCTAACCGTTTTATTAGCAAAACTGAGTCTGTGCAAATTTAGTAGCCATTTCAATGGAAAATGAGAGTGCGCTATGGTACAATGCTTTAGTAATATATTTGTAACACTGTGCTCCGAAATGTACCACCAGTTATATAATATATCCTTACTAATCTCCATCTGAATATATTTGTTGCACTTTGTGTGAAGGTAGGATTTTTCACTATCCCTTTGACTTCTGTGATGATGCATTGATGTCAGCACCCCCACTGAGAAAATTGTTTCAGCACCACTTGTGCAAAGGTGCTGAACTATGTCACCGAGTCCGGTTTTAAAACAAACCCTTGCAAGAATTCTCATGCAAGACTCCGGGAGAACCTTCCATTATTTTTATCCGTGATGCAGTCCAAGTCTTCCCGTAAATCACAGTGGAAGCAGAAACACAAGAAGGTCAGGTGGGATTTGTCCCAGTCTTCCACTCTTAGCCTGAGAAGTCTTGAATATGTCAGGGGGCCTCCGTCTCTCTTCTTTGCTGAGTAGCCGATTCCTCAACTGATCCTGATGCACCCAGAGTTTCTAGGGCTGTAGGTGACGTTGAACCAGATTGAGGTCATTAAAGAGGCCATGTTGAACTTTCATCTAAGTTATGCTCTTGTTGGGTGGGGTGGGCAACAGATGCTTCTGATGGTTGTTTTATAGTTGTTGTTTCAGACTGATTGTCTTTTGGTTGATGACGGTGGGGGGTTCCAAAGATACACTGCAGTTTTACCTCACTCTTACCCGGGTTGGGTTGTTCCTACTTGCACACATGCCCTCTTGGGGCGCTGCTAGCTGCAAAGGCTT
Source organism: Triturus cristatus (assembly GCF_964204655.1). NCBI lineage: Eukaryota > Metazoa > Chordata > Amphibia > Caudata > Salamandridae > Triturus > Triturus cristatus. Next base: position 940,649,372 of record NC_140581.1, read on the forward strand.
TTTACCATAGGCAATGGTCCCCTATGTATTGATGATTTGGAATGTCAAAAGACTTAATGACCATATAAAAAGAGGGTAGCTGCTTTGTGAAGCTGCCGGGCCCTGCGATTTTACTCATGCAGGAAGTTCATCTACTTGGCAATAATTTGTCTTTCTTAGTCGGTTACGGGTTTTCTAGGGTCTTTCACATGGGATGCACAAGGGGTTCCAGAGGCACAGCGGTGCTCCTCCACAGAACATTCCCACTGATGGTCTCAAAGGTTAGCCTGGCGAGGCAGGTGGTGGTGGAGGGTACACTACACTGATGCATTTATCGCTTTATTAGTGTATATGTCCCTCCCACCTTAGTGCATAATACTATGGAGGGAGTGCGATTGCAGATTCTTTGGCTCCCTCGCGGAATAAGCTTTATTGGTGGCGACTTCAGTAACATTAAGACTCCCAAGGAAGACTTAGTGGGTTTGGGCATGACATGAGGGAGGGAGAGCAAGGAATTACGAAGTTAATCGGAGGGTCTGGGCCTATATGATGCCTGAAGAGTATGGAACCCTAGAACCTCGGCTTATACCCATCACTCTGCGGCACATAAATCGCTCTTCTCATACTGATCTTATCCTTTTTCCGGCGTCGGATCTTTCCGGAACCTCTGACTCCCATATTCTGCCCAGGGGGTCTCAGACATGTCCTGGTGACTCTCTCTTTTGGCAAACAACTGGTCGGGCCCCGCCCGATGTGGAGACTCAATGCTTGGTTTCTGCAGCTGCTGGACCTTCAGAACTTTCTTGCCCAAGAGATGGGGGGTTACTTTGACCTGTACCAGGGCACTGTGGATTTGCCAGGAACCCTGTGGCTGGCTAGTAAGGCTATCTTAAGGGGGTGGCTCAGTCTTATCTGAGGAGGCAGGATCGGGCTCAGCGGCAACAGATCACCGCATTAGAATTCAGTATCCTTGGATTGGAACGCAAGGGCTACGCCAATATGGGCACCGAGGATTTACACCGCTTAGCGGTCAAACTGAAATCGCTCCAGCAACTGGAGCTTAAAGAGACCCGCCAATGCAGGATGGCCTCAACTCATAGGGTCTGTGAGTGGGGGGACATGTCCGACAAGCTCCTGTACTGGTAGGTGATGCGGGAGATGGCCTCCCAGGTTGTTCCCTCCATTATAGAGTAGGGGTAGTGGCCTAAACAGCTGAGGACATAGCACTGTATTGCAAAGATTTTTATGTCCATAGGGAGCGGCCTCAAAGGGAGGCGATCCGTCCTTTGGTGGTGGACATCCTGATGCCCGCGTACTCTGCTAGCGACATGGTGGATTTGGACCGCCTCCTTGAACTGGAGGAGATTGATTTGGCCATGATATGAACTCAGGGAAAACACTGGGCCCAGGAGGCTTTCCCATGGAATACTGCAAATACTTTCAGACCCATTTGACACCTCACCTTCTTGGTCTGTGTCAGGAGGTGGTTGCCAAAACGCAGTTTGATTCCGAGCTTGACTTGATGACCATTGTGGTCCTACCTAAACCTGGCCAACGTATAGATCGGTGTGCGTCCAATCCCCAATTTCACTTATTAACTCGGAGGTGAAATTATTTGCAAAAGTGTTAGCGAACCAATTGCTCACGGTCCTACCACAGTTCATGCAGTGGGATCAATTTGGGTGTATGCCCTGTAGATGTATCAGGCACTGTCTTCTCAGAGTCCACTTGCCACTCGTGTGTCTTTCTCTGCTGAGGGATCCAACTGCTCTTCTTTTGGATTTTGGGAAGGCTATTAATTGTTGGCTGGGCCTTTCTGGAAGAGATGTTGATCAAAATGGGTCTGGGTCCTCAATTCTGTGCCTTTACGAGGAAGCTTTATTCCAATACCAAATCCCGGGTGCGGGTCAGTGGTACATCATCTGCTCAATCCATGATTGGTTAGGGCACCCGTCAAGGGTGCCCCCTATTGCCACTTTTATTTGTACTGGCAATCGAGCCACTGGGGGTATGGATTAGCTGGGTTGCTCATGTTTGGGGTTTTGACAGGGGGGTGGCGACAGCAGATCACATTGCTCTCTAAGGGGATGATGTGCTTCTCTATATTTTGCGTCCGTCGCTCACAATTCCTTGAAACATGAAGGATCTTGACCTTAATTGGGATGCATCGGAGCATACCATTAACTGGCCCAAATTTGTATTGATCCTTCTTAGCAGGCTGCTGATTGAGGCAAAATGGTCTTTGCGACTTACGGTGTGCAGACTGAGTATTTGGTACTTCGGAATGTAAGTGTCCTTGGAGCCAAGTCTCACTTGGAGCCTGAATATCCAATCTTTGTTGTCTTGCTGATCGATAGACCTCAACTGTTGGGCTAAACTGTCTCAAAACATCCTGGGCCGCACAGCTTTGTTTAATATGGTTGCCCCCCGTCTTGCTTTTTATATATTGCAAAATTATCCCTTGTGACTGCTGCAATTTTGGTGGCGCCAGCTGCAGTCTAAAATGTAGGTCTTCTTGTGGATTAACCAACCTTCTTGCATAGCAAACAAGAAATGCACTCAATCCACATAAGACGGGGGCTGAGAATGGTGGATATGCACCTTTGCTAATCAGCAGCGCAGCTGCTGCTGGTCAATGAGTGGTTGAGTGGGGGTTGGGGGCACCCAACATTTCGGCTGGAAGTAGTTGGGATAGGTCTGGACAGGATTGAAGGGTTGCTATATGGCACTCCTACTCCATCTAATCTCCCTAAACCCACGAGGGTGGCTTTGGGACCTGGCAAATGGCATTACAGTGGAGTGGATATGATTGAAAGACCCCCTGGCGACCCCCTTATGGGTAGACAGGTGGTTGCATCAGACGTTCTCCTTAGAGGAGTTTGGTGGTTGGAACAAGATTGGGATCTCCAGGGTGGGAAACATCTGTCAGGGAGAACACCAAGTCCTATCAGGTGCTGCATGAAGAGTTTGGCCTACATATATCTCAGTTTTTTAGATACCTGCAATTTTGCCATGCCCTGGAACAACATTGTGACTCACTGGTGAAAGTTCCTGAATTTAGCCCTTGGAGTCCCAGTTCCTTACGGGACCTATTGAAGTGAGGAGGAATTCATGTATTTATGAATCCCTTTTAGTACACTCTGCTGTCTTATATGAGCCCCTCAGGGTCAGGAGAGAACAGGGGGTGGTACCCTAAAGGATTCAGATTGGAAGTATGCTCACATGGCACCTAGAGTTCAGGTTATCTTGGCACGGATTCTGCTCATATTGCTTAATTACCTTTACATGGCCTCTAAAACGCCTGAGCAACCTTGACGCGCAGGTGTACTGAAGTCGCTGGCATGTTTGCATGCTCAGGGACACCCTCTCACTTCTATCATACGGTGTAGGAATGTCTTGTGATTGTCAGATACTGCGACAGGATCATAGCAGTCCTGTCCAGAGTGCTAGGGAGCCCCATTGACAACTGTCCTCTGCCCGTTCTGTTGGGAGCCCTGGAAGGGATATATGATGCCAGCGGGGATGAGATTCCGGTGGGTATTGGAGTTGCATTGGCAAAGAGAGATATAGCTAAATGGTGGCAGCTACCCTCGACTTCCCCGCTGGCTCCCTGTAAGCAAGTGATGGACTGGTGCGCAATGCAAGAGAAGGCCATATACTAGGTCAGGGGATGCCCCAAAAACATGCAAAGGTAAGGGGAAAATGGTTGGAATACCATGGACTGCCGTAAAGGATATGATCGAGTGGGATGTGAGGATGTACTCATTATGCCTTTATTTTCAGACCTGTGGACCTTGTGGGTTGTTGATCAAAATCAATAAAATCCAGTTTATAAAAAAAAGGACATATTGCAAATTTGACACTCTTTCAGTTTTCTCTGGCTTTCCTTTGGGCTCCATAGATCTTTGGAGGCCTTCAGTCAGCTAACCACCAGTGTGTCCACCATAGGCAACATCTGTGTCTTTTGAACCCATCTGGGATTTTGCTTCAAAGCTTGAGCCGACTTCTGAATCCGGCATCACAATGTATTCAGGTCCGTTTGATGATTACACCAACCCGACGCTGCCAGAGTAGGAGCCAGTCCCTCTAGTCCTCTCTGATTCAGAGCTAAAACTGTCTTAGCCCAAACTGAGGTCGCATCCCAAAACCATTAAATGTACTCGTACCCATTTCAGTCCGACTCAGACAGGACCATGCCTTTACCTTAGAGCCACATGTTGACAGCAAACATAATGGGGATTATTTTCTCCAAAATATGATGACCATCTGTATATGCACATGCAGGAGACAAGTGGATGGAACACTTTCCTGCGTACTAAGTTGTGTTCTCCCTCTGAATCATCCACGGAGGAGCCTGCCTTCTTTTCCTGGTGATTAGATGGGCAACGGCAGTGTTAGACTTGCCGCTGCCAACAATGGAAGTTAAAACAAATGTGTTGACAGATGTTTTCCAGCCTGAACATACTCCCCCTGAGCCTTTGCTGCCATTCAATGAAGCGCTGACTGACACCTTAATGGCCACCCGGTCTAAGGCCCTTTCCTGTCCAATGGTGGTCCAGGTATGTTGCCAGGCGCCACAGGCTGGCACCAAATTACCCTGAATTATTAATGCTACACTCTCTGCAAGAAAGTCTGGTCATTCAGGCTTCCACCAGCAATTTTGAACCCTAGTGCATTTCCTACTATTCTCCCCCCCCCCCCCCCCCCCCCCCCACAGAGAGAGAGTTAAAGAGAATCAAATCATTGGGAAGCAGACGTTTTCCTTGGTCTGCCTAGCCCTCTGTTCAATCAATGCCAATTGTTTGCTTGGAAGACATTCCAGCGATTTGAGACCTGGTTGGCAGGATCATGCCTGCTGTCCCTGAGGAATTTAGGGCCAACTTAACTCAAGCTTTTCAGGATGGTCAAGATGCAGCCAAAAATATATTATATGTTCTGGATTGGACGCTACTAACTGCTTGGACAGATCATTTGGTACTAGTGTGATGCTGCAGGGCTTCTCTAGTGACATGCAGGTCTCTTTAATGGATATGCCATTTGACAGATCTTGCCTGTTTGGTGAGAAGCCTGATTCAGCATTAGAACATTTTAAAGAAAGCAGGACCTCAATGTGTTCCTTTGGCCTGTCACTACCCACAGCGTTTTGCCCGTATTTAGGGCTACTCCAGATGTTTGACATACCGGTAACACCAAATTTGATGCTCTCCACAATAGGCACCCTTCTCCTCTTGGAGTTGGAGGTGGGACTCATGCACACAATTTCTAGGCCACCTGGAGCAACAATTCCCTGTCCACCTCCCCTGCGGCATAGTTGCAGTTGTCCACCCTATAGGAGGCTGGGTCAGGTATTTCCTTCAAGTGTGGCAAAATGTAACATCCAACAGGTGGGCCCTTCAGATCATTCAACAAAGCTATTCTCTGCCATCCCTTTCCAAAACGCTACAACTTTTGTCCAAGAGAGTCATAGAAAGGGTTCCAGCACCAGCAGGTGGGCCTGGCAATCACTCCTGCTATTTCCTTAAGCGGAAAAAGGACAGAGGCCTTCATCCTCTTTTAGATATCTGCCCTCTCAACATTTTCTTGCTGAAGGACATATTCAGGATGCCCACGTTGACCCATATTCTGTCTGCCCTGAATCCAGGTGACTTGGTGGGGGGTTTGGACCTGCAGGAGGCCTACTTACATGTACCTGTCCAGCAGTCTCATAGGGGCTACTTGTTTAAGGTGGGCCGGGAGCATTTGTAGTTTACTGTGCCATTTTTGGTCTCACCAGTGGTTCTGGGTGATCACAAAAGTGATCACAGCAGTTGTAGCTCACCTTCGGAGGTTAGGGGATTCCAGTTTTCTACTGCATCGAAAACATGTGGTTAAAGGCAGCTCACCAGTCAGTTATAGGCCACCTCCAGCAAACCTCCTGACGTCATTGGGGTTCTTGATCAATGAGCCAAAGTCACACCTGACTCCTTTATAGAGACTCCCTTTCATTGGAGCCATCCTGGATAAGGTACAGTTTCTGACCTACCCTCGATCACGACGCGTCTTGAGTATTTTGGACTGTGATCCTGATGACTTGGTACTGGATCTCTGTGAAAGTGGCTATGAGGCTTCTTTCCCTCTTGACCTCCTGCAACCTGTTGATTGACTATGCCAGGTGGCTCATGAGGGCTCTGCAGTGGGACCTGAAGCCTCAGTGTGCCCAGCACCAGGAGAACTTTTCAGATTCCATCCAGGTTTCTAAGGAGACTGGAAAAGACCTGCAGCGGTAGCTGCACAACTGCAATTGGACTAGTGGCAAACACCCCTCTCTGCCCCACCCAGAGCTGATGGTGGTGATGCTGGGATGGGATAGTCATCTAGTACAGGTGGCGACCAGAGCACTCTGGTCTCAGGCAGAGACCTGTCTTGAAATTAACCTGTTGGTGTTGCAGCAGCTCCTCCACTAAGGCGTAGGAGTGTCGCCCCACTGCTTTGCAGCAGTGAAATAAAGGAAAAATAAAATGATAATAACTTGATGCTATTATCATTTTATTTTTTCCTGCTTTGGCAGTTTTGCAGGGCGGGGCTGCTCTGCCCACAGAGCAGCGGGAGGAGTGGTGAGCACACTAAGTGCGCATGACTGTTTGGCCAGCTCACATTCCACATCTGAGCTCTGAACCACTGCACTCAGACCAATCACAACGCTGCATTGCAGCATTGTTATTGGCTTAGGGGACCCTGGGTGCTTCCTGTCCCAGCCTTAGTTTGATGCGGAGGAGAGACATGGCGATAAGGTAATTTTTCTTTTTTAACTCCCCATACCCCCCACATCCGAACCCGCCATCCCCGATCCGTGCTGGCGGCCACTGCATTGCGGGCCATTCGCCCGGCACCAAAAGCTTCATGCCGTCCAATAAAGGGAGGCTGGTTCAAATTCTCACAGAGACTACCACCTACATGTGGAACTGCAGCAAGTAGGGCGTGGTGGGATCCTGTACCAAGAGGCAGTTACTCGGTCGTGAACCACTTGGTGGAATCTTTGAACACCAGGGCAGACAAACGCAGCGCCTGGCAGAGCACAAATGATGGCTATATCCTGACTAGGTCCGTACTTGAATTTGACTCACGCACTCACTGGTGTACTCGGTGAATAAATAGTTAATCATGTGATCGGTGCTGATTGTTGGATCCTCCCGAGTATGAGAATAAATAAATCATAAATTGCGCTGTCCCTTAAGTGTGGGGGGCGTCTCCAAATCGCACTTGGGTGTGAATTCAATAAAGTTTGTTTAAAAAAAAGTGTAAGGTTTTTCCAGAAATTCTTTTATTTATTTATTTTCCCTTTTTTTTCTCCTTTTTATCATTTATTTGCTTTGGTAACATCCTTTTCAAATGATTATGATCAATATCATATATTCAAAAACATAAATACGCCCAATGGATTTCGGGCATTACCCTTCATCAGGGGCTTAATCCTGAAATCACAAAGAAACATAGAAGAAACTCGTGCTAAGTTGTAACTGGTACATCAATATAATTACAATTGGTACATCAATATAATTACAATGATTCAATGTCTTATAGGTAGTGTAGGTGATCTTCAACTCTAATCACTCATGCCAAAATTACCGAAGTTGAATCCAATTCTGTGATGTTAAAAAGGGTGCTGAAGTTTAGGGGATGATCTTGTGCCCGTGTTGTCTTGACAGACGATATCCATGATTCAGAACTACTAGTTGTTCACCATGAAATACTCATGCATAGCTTAAAAATGAACGCGAGAAGCGAGTTCCACAGGGAACCGAAGTGAAGCGGTAAAAAGTTGCTAGCGTACTGAATCTCATACACATTTGTGAATGCCGGTGCCCGAAAGAAACCAGGAACCAAAGTGAAGTGAAACGTAGTTCATGTGCTAAATCTCATACACATTTGTGAAAGCGGGTGCCCAAAAGAAACCATAATGATGTAAAACAATGCATGCTCTGGGTTGTTTAGCAACCGTTAAACCGCCAGTTTGCATGCGGATAAAAAACTTACTGTGGCGGCCATGGATTATTCTTTCTGGTGACTTTTTCAATTTTTAACTATTGAACCTAGAAATTACATAACGTAATGTAAATACATGCTCACCAGAAAATTAAACAACCTAAACTATTCATGCTCTACGTTCGGACTTGGTTTTGTGACTTGACCTGCGCCAGTGGTGTCTGCAGTTGGTTGCAATGTAAGGTTAAAGTCCCCGCCAACTATAATGAACTCTATCCATGTGGTGGCGATATGTACAGATATTGCAGCAAAAAAAACACGGGTATCTACATTGGGGGCATATACGTTAACAATAAATATGTGCTTTGCACCAATATTTCCAGCCACCAGGAGATATCGCCCATCTGGATCAACAATATCAGACTGGGACACAAAGGGGAGCGTCTTATGTATGAGCACACATAAGTACTATAATTTGAAAAAATCTATTATTGCCCCATTAGGCTGCAAAGCGATTGCTCGAGTTAGAGGCATAACGAGTCTCTTGGAGCAAGGCAATGCGTTCTTTTTGTCTTGTTATGTAGGCCAATACCTGTCATCCCTTGCGTGGATTCGATAGCCCCCTCACATTTCATGTTATGCATTTAAGCTCCAGTCCCCCTGCTTCTTGTGTACCGCTTTTCATGTGGGGTCCCGCCGAGTGCAATGCGATGCACCAGTACAATTGCATGTAAATGGTGCGTCAATGGTTATATGAATGACCTGAAAGGTGTAAACAAACTGAACTATACACATCTTAACCAAGCCCCCACCTCCCTCCTCCCCTATCGGATAGCCACCCAACTTGGATCCGTTGAATCCCAACCCATTTCTTCAAGTAGAAATAAAAAGAAAAAGCATACAGCAAGAAGTCATAAAGGTTAGGAGATCTCCTGGGGGGGGGGGCAGCAATGCCCCGAGCGGACCGCTGACCGTGAAAGTTATTGGTCGCAAATATGCATACTGATACTCACTTAAGGAGTTCTGAGCCATAGTCCTATCAGTCACCTAGTTATATAGACAGGGAGATATTGCAATCATTTTACAAGAGAAAATGTATTTGGGGTTTACTTGTATAGCGTTTGCCACTCATGTCCAGTGCGGGTATCCGCCAAACCGCTTTACATTGCGGACAGTTGTGAGTCATTTCCCAGGAGAGGGACCTCTACTCGATTTGTGGCGTTTCCAGAACTCAGCCGCCTCTGCAGGAGTGTCGAAAATTGAGCTTTTCCCATCAATCTGTAAGCGGAGGCGCGCCAGGTACAGCATTGCATAACAAACATTGGCATTGCTAAGCGTCCGTTTGATGTCCTGAAACTTGGGCCTGGCCTCCTGCACAACTGGAGTGAAGTCAGGGTAGATGGATAGCGACATTCCCTGGAACTAAAGATCCCCCACCTCTCTGGCCTTGCGGAAGGCAGCATCGCGATCGCGATAGTTAAGGAGTCTCGATATGAGTCCTGATGGAGCTCCGGGAGAGTGTCTGGGAGCAAGAGATCTGTGGGTCCGTTCCGCAGCAAATGTAGTAGAGAAGCCCCTGCAGTCTCCCTGAGCCATCTGCCCCCACCGTCGGTAATGTCCCAGAACTATTGATCGAAGCGGCACCTGTAACCATCTCCTCCAACCCTTCTGGCACGGCAACTGACACCTCCGAACACCTAAGGCTAATCTGCTGGAATGTTGCTGGACTGGCCAACAAACTGGGTGACCCGGACTGGGTAAATTACATCGAGACTGGAGATGTATGTATGTTCCAGGAAACCTGGGCTAGAGAGAATTATGGTCATCAAGGCTACATGTCCTTTTCCATCCCAGCTAGGTGGGAAGGCAAGGGCCGTCCGTCAGGGGGGCTGACGATCTGGGTTGCATCGCATCTAGGCTGCACGGCAACACGGCTGCCGGCTAACTCAGAAGACATTCTTGTGGTTTCATTATCCTGGCCTAACCAAGCCAAACTTGTGTTAATTAACATCTATTCTAGGCCAGTGGGAATTGCAAAGGAATCACCGACCATAGATGAACTCACAAACTTTATATCTGAACTACCGAGTGATTCATTTTATGTGGTGGGTGGGGATTTTAATTCTCATTTTGAGCCACTTCCTGGTCTTTTGGAGGGGTTCTCATCGGAAGAAGAGGCCAGATGGGCAGTCCCCCCAGTGGAAGCTCCCCCCCCCGAAGGCTTGGACCCCACTTGCATTACAAATCACAGCTCTAACCCTAAAGTTCGGAATCAGAGCCTGTAACGGGCGAATGAAATCAGATATACCCAGTAAAACCACCTACAACAGACTGGGAAGAGAGTCCCGCCTGGATTATGTCCTGGCCCAAATAGTGAAGTGGCCGACCATTCAGGATTTTAGGGTTATGGAACGGTCAGATAGCGACCATAATGCGCTCGAGCTCGACCTGGTCACCCCTGGCCCTCAAGCTCCTGTGACCAATGTAGAAGGGAACAAACCTGCGCTTCTCCTGGAAAATAGTAGGAGAAGAATCAGGTGGGAGCACTTGGTTACAAGTAAGAACAAACTCCCCATGCTCTATGACGGGATAACTCCCATCTTGGAAACTGTGGGGAGTTTGGACAACGAGGCAAGCAATAATGATTCCCGGGCTAAATTGTACAAGGCTCATGAGGACCTTATAAAGGCTGCGGCCCCTCATCTCTCTAGTAGCTCACGAAAACCTAGACAGGGGCGACAAGGCAAAACAACATGGTATAGTCCGGCATGCAGAAGGGCAAAAGCAGAACTCCTCAGACTTATTAAGGAGGGACTAGGGGGGGATAGCCTAAGACAAAGCAGGCGGGCTTACAAGAAACTAGTTACCCACGCTAAGGCCGAGTGGGAGGAAAATCAGTGGGAAGAACTTAGCAAGGCCCTAGCGACCCAAAACCAACGTCTGTTCTGGAGGATAGTGAATGGGGGGTCGGGGCATCTTCAATCGGCAATAGAGCCCAATATTGCCCCAGGGGTGTGGCAGGCTCACTTTCAGTCTCTTTACAGTTCTGAGCCGGGAGAATCTCCTACTGTCACCGAGGTTGGTTGGCCAGGCTATGAAGGAGAGCTGATAACGCTGGGTGAGGTCACCGCTGCCATCTCAGGTCTTGCTTCTGGAAAGGCGCCAGGACTGGATGGCTTACCTGGGGATATGTTCAAACAGGAGCCCATTGTATGGGCCCCCTACCTTACTGCCCTTTTCAATGGAGTTCTAAGCGGCATGGAAATCCCTGGTACTTGGCTGGGGGCAGAGGTGGTCCCTATCTTTAAAAAGGGCTCGCCTCTCCTCCCGGCCAACTACAGACCCATCAGCTTAATCGACGTAGCACAGAAGCTGTTTGGCAGGGTTTTGCTGAATCGCCTCCAGGATTGGATGGAAGAGGTGGGTGCCCTTAGTCCCTATCAGGCGGGATTTAGGAAGGGGGTATCCACAGTGGACCAGGCTTTTAGGTTGAATCTCATCTATTGGAGGGCAGCTATATTCGAGGGCGGCAGTCTGTACACAATTTTTGTGGACTTACGGGCCGCCTTCGATCTGGTGCCCAGGGGAAAACTCTGGAGCATCTTGGCAGAGATGGGCGTCCCACCGGACATTCTAGTAATCTTACAGAGGCTTCACTATAATAATTATGCCCGAGTGAGGTGTGGGAGGTCGGGGGAATTGACCGATAGATTCCCCGTTGACCGAGGGGTAAGGCAGGGTTGTGTGTTGGCACCGACCCTGTTTTGCCTCTTCGTCAACGGGGTAATCGCCCACCTAAATGCCACCGATTATACTGACGCCCCCAAACTCAATGGCAGCAGGGTGCCCGCAATCATGTTTGCGGACGACACCCTGCTGCTATCTAAAACCCCCATGGGGATACAGAGGATCCTTGATTCATTTGTAGCCTTCTGTACGGACAGAGGGCTAGAAATCAATGCGGCCAAAACTAAATTCATGGTTTTAAATCCGAGCCAAAAATTGCGGCCGAATCCGCAATTGGGAGTAGCACGGCTCGAGAGGGTTGTCACCTTTGAATATCTAGGTGTGACTCTCAATGAAACCATGACTTGGGGATCCCACCAGATTAGGGCGAACCTCAAACTTACACAAATTACTGGGGGTATCGCCCGGATGATGACCGGCTCCTCATACCGCCCGCTGGGGGCCCTAATTCAGATATACAAGGCCCAGGCCAGGGGAGCGATCATGTATGGGGCGGAACTGTGGGGACACACACCATGCCATAGCCTGTCATTAATAGAAAACAAGTTTATAAGACAGATAACCGCGCTTCCCCCCAGTACCCCGCTCCTCCCCTTGAGGCTTGACCTCGGTCTACGACCATTATCTGATGAAATAAGCCTGAGACCAATAGCCTTCTGGCGTAGGTTGTGGAGCAGTAATGATCTTGCAGCATACAGGGCGGAACTGGCAGAATTATTGAACCACCCAAAAGCGCTCCGTATCCCTTGGGTCAAAAACATCCAATCCACCTGCATGGAACTAGGGCTCCCCGACTTATGGACTGACCCTGCGAATGCCGCACTGAATATCTCTAAAAGGTCCCTGACTAACGTATACCACGAACGCAAATTAGCTAGGGCCCGAGTTACCCAGGCAGAAGGGTCTCTATCCTCTGTGTTTTTGCAAAGCAAGGACCTTTATGGGTTTGAGAGGGTATTGGATCCTATCTTTCCGGTACTTGCTAGGAAGCTGTTTCTCCAATGGAGATACGGCTCATTGCCCTTTCGGTCCTTTACAAGTACTTGGTCATCGCCCCCCACTACGACGCAGTGCCCGGCTTGTGATGCCTTGGAGGAAACCGATTTACACGTGGCCTTCTTCTGCCCAGCCTACAGGGCAGCGCGGAAATACTGGCTTCTTCCCTTGATTAGGAATATGGGCGGCAGGGAATATGCTCCAATGTATAGGATTTTAAAATCTGATCTCTCTGGTCCAACTGTCCTCGCATTATCTAAATTTCTTACTAATGTTTGGCATATGCGCAACCGCATTTTAAAGGTGTTGGGTCCCCCTTAAAATTTTAGATGCACAGTTTTTATTGTATTTTTAACATATGTACTTCCAATGTTTTAATGTTTGGATTTATTGTGATTGTATATGTGTATTGTTTTTCTTTTATGGCCAAATGGCCGAAATAAAGATTGGAAAGTAAAAAAAGTAGAGAAGCAGTCTCTGTCCAATAGGTCGGTTAGCAGCTCCTTCACATAAACTTCCATAGGGCCAGGGGCCGTGGCCAGCAGGAGTAGCATGGCAGACACGTCTTTGTGGCGCTCCATCGTATATCCCCGTAATTCGCTACATTTTATCCTTCCCTGCCGAGAGCTGGTAGCAACGATTGCAAGCGACGTTCTCGTAACATCCCTGGGGATCCATGGAAGTTGTTACGAGGTCTGAGGAGCTGGCTGACCCAGCGCGAGGTGTGGTTGTGTAGCGCTGGGTCTGCGGCCTCGGACGGATGGAGGAGGCGTTCTCAACTGGGCCTTGCTGGTTCCGGACCTGGACGGCGGTGCGTGTCGGGTCCACACTCAGAAAACATGTGGAGTAGCGCGGGGACATGCTGGCCCGAGACATGTTATGCTCCTGAGGGCTGGCCCTACCAATCGGGGGCTGTGGTGGCATTAATCTGCTCACAATTTATTTTTTTATAAAAAGAAAAATGGCGGACTGACCGCGACTGAAAGCATCCGAGCGAGGCGATTAGCTCTGGTTTTAAACTCTGCCCTTCTGCTAGTGTGTGATCCCCATAGGAGTGCAGGGTGGGTCAAAGTGAAAGGCAGCCAGACGCCTGATCAAGTGGGGAGCCCATCCCGGGCGTGACTGTTGGAGGTGTGCACTTCGGTCGCGCACTGAATCTAATATGCGTGGCTCCCAGAGTATTGCAGGCGAGAATGAAGAGGAGATCATAACCACTCAGACACTACAATGGTGAAAGGGGTCCTCTGCACAGGCATCTTGGGGTCAATGAACTGAAGTTGGTGCCTACCTGTGAGATCTGGTGAGGTCCCATCTGCCTTTATAGAAGGTGAGGAGCCCTACAACCTATCTCCTCTGAATTTGTGATTCACAGTTTGACGGCTGGTGGGAACTGCGGGGAAAGGCTGTGTGACCCCCCCCCCCAGATAGCAACGTCGCTTAAACCACGTTTGGAGGCGGTGGCACGGTGACTGAGAGCGCCGTTGATAATGTTTCAGGTGTGGTGCACTTCTGCAGTAACACTAGATGAAGTAAAACAGTGGCAATACACTACTGCATGGTAATGTGGTGTGGAGTCCCGGTGATTTGGTAATATGAAGGAGAGGGGACAGGAATCCCCCTGGCAACTCCCAGGAGGAACAAACGGTGAGGGACTGATGAGTGGCTACCGCCCAAGGTCTCTGGAAGTGCGAACTGGAGCTAGGTCAGGTGACACTGTGAAGTGCTCGGTAAGACGCTCTGGTGGTGTAGTGGATTTATCTTGAAGGGTGTGCGGCAATGGGGCGTACCAAGGGGGCCGGGTCTAAGACCTCCTCACAGGTGGCGGGGACCTGCGATGTAGACTCACTGTAGCCAACGGGGGAGCGGACAGCCCAGGATGATCGCCTGGATGCCAAACTGCAGGCTATCGAGCACACTAGCAATTCCATGGAATCCAAACTGGATAAAGTGGCTCTGGACCTTAATCTATTGCATGCGGACTGCAGGAATCTGAAGGATTGAGTTGTGGCTGTGGAGCAGGAGATTGCTGAACTGAAACCTGCTACGGAATTTCAAGATAAGCAGCAGAATACCCATGAAGTCCAGCTCTGGTATCTTGAGGATCGTATTGAGGATGCAGAGTGCCGCTCTTTGTGGAATAATGTCCATTTGATTGTAATGCCGGAAGGTGCGGAGGGACGCGACACGATTGCCTTTCTGGAGGCCTGGCTTAAAACCATCCTGCCAACCACTGAATGTTCTCCTTTCTTCACCATTGAGCGTGCACATTGTGTTCCGGGAAGAAAACCGACCCCCGGTGAAAGAGCTTGTCCTCTTATTTTCAGGCTCCTGCATTTCAGAGATCGGTATGTGATCCTCCGGGAGACCAGAAAATTAATGATATTCAATATGAAAACGCTAAGGTGTTGTTCTTCCCGGACTATACGATGAAGGTACAGCGTCTGCAGGGATCTTTCTTACCTGTGAAACGTCAATTCCGGCAGCTTAATCTCTCCTATTAGTTGATGTTCCTGGCCAGGCTCTGTTGTGCCAGACAAGAAGTCCAGATTTTTTGATACAGCTCAGGATGTTTGGGCCTGGCTGGAAACTACAGGTCGATACTCGTGCCCGAGACCCACAGGCACGGCTACTACAGCATCGAATGGGGAAGCTGGTGGTAAAGGAGCTCGGAGACGGTGGTCAAGACAGCGGTTCCGGGGCTCAGCAGCGGTGCCGGTGCCGGATCAGATCCGTAAGGAGTAGCAGGAGGTGGTTTGCATTGCAGAGAAGATGACAGAAGCAGTGTCGCCGGAAGATAGAGTGGACACTTCCTGTCACTCATCGGGGATGGGGGCTCCTCAGTGGGGGGACTCATCTGATAAGGCGTCCATGAGATTGCCGGACATTACACCTCAAACGGCAAATGGTATTGTATGAAACTGGTCGTTCTCAAAATATGTTGCTGAGTACTGTTGTTTGCTGTTCATGTGGGGGGCACCTGAAGTTTCTGGGATCTATGTGTTGGCATGTGATGGGGCAGGGTTGATCAGATGGTTCCTGGGGGTGTTGATCCTCTTTAATGTTTCTTGGGTTTACACCATGATGATGCCTATCGGTTGTTTTTGGGTGTGGGCTTTGAGTATGTACCCTGCATGGTTACACAACCCCTTGTTCTCCCTAACCTGTCAATCAGTAGGGCAGACGGCTAGGTTGCTGTTTGCTGCATTTGGACAACTCCCTGATGTTTTCGGGGTTGCCCTTAAATGGTTTTTTCCTGCTCTAGTTGGTATTCCCCATTCCCCTTTTACTGCAGAAGTCCGGTGGGGGGGATGATGAAAATGCTGTTGTGTATCAGATTGTTACACAGTGAAATTTGGGGCAGAGGGATCAATGTCCATTGTTGTACGCTCTTCTTTTTGGTTCAGTCATGGGATATGTTGTTGGTTCGATTTAGATGCCCGTACATAGGTTTCTCTAGATCATGTCCTTAAATAGGCACAATTCGCATTGCCACTATTTGGACATAGAATTCCCGTCCTTATTTAGGCATTTGCCATGCTATCCAAATACAGGCATGGTCACCTACATCTGTCCATCCCACGTCACAACAAGTTCTTGGAAACCAGACCCTTAAGCCATTGGTACTTTCCCTAGCTAGGATTATTGATTTCTCCAAGAACTCATCTATTATGCATAAACTGCTATTCCTTAGGGGTTCATCCATGATGTCTTCCTCTGCCCGACTTTACGTCAGTGCTAGCATTCCCAAGTACCTTCCAGGTATAAATATACCTTCCCTTACCACGGCACGACTTGACTGCATGGTTCGCCACAGCAAGTTCGGAAGAGACCTGACGCACTGACCAGACGCTGTCATCCCTGCTCGCAGAGAATCCAGCTTCCAGTGTTCTGGCTCTCTTTGTGGGGTGTTAGAGTTTGAGATTCAGAAAGAGATTCCCACCTCTCTCATTCTAAGGTATGGAGCTGACAAGAACCTATAGGGACTCTTGGCATACAAACTTAGTATATACCATACTATAGAATACAGCACTTACTCTTACCTCGTACTACACTTTGGTTAGGTACACTGGGGTAGGACTACTTATAAACATCAGACGAGTATTCACTTTTTAGCATGTGTTATTTATGTCTGTATATATGAATATATGTCATAGCTAAAAGACAATGCTATTGCAGTATTATTTCTTCTTACTGCTTACACTGTGTGTATTATATTTTGCTTACTGTCTAATGATTGTAACAGCTCATATCTCTTACACGGGAAATAAGACTGTTCAATAAATCCTTTTATTGAAACGCCCGTCTATCTATTTCTGTGTAACTCTGAAGAAACTAAGCATGCACAATTGAATGAGTGAAACTGTTATCTATTTATTGTTTCCACCATTCTGAGACGCGTTCCGATTCTAAGGAAAACAAAGTTGTCATGTTTATGTGGTTGTCAGAAACTAATCCCTTCTTGTTTATTCGAGAAGTTTCTAGTGACCTCTGAGTTAGCTGGCACACACAAGTAATTTAGTTTAATGTACTCGATAGGAGCATACTGACCTTAGTCCTATGCAAAAACTATAGTGTATATTATTCCAATGCGCAGAGCCTATAAGGGAAATAGGAACTACACTACATGGCGCCCAGCGTTTGGTAAGGCACTAATTTAACGCTAGATATTGAAGTAACTCAGTCGTGATTTTCTCAGAGACCCCTAATACTCCATAAGACGTCTGGAGTGGGTAGGGATAATATCC
Source organism: Triturus cristatus (assembly GCF_964204655.1). Taxonomy (NCBI): domain Eukaryota; kingdom Metazoa; phylum Chordata; class Amphibia; order Caudata; family Salamandridae; genus Triturus; species Triturus cristatus. The sequence continues at coordinate 940,666,801 of NC_140581.1, forward strand.
GCCATAGCTGAGTAGGACGAGAATCCTATGTATTAGCTGTTTGGTTTGTTCAACGTTGAAGCATACAGTGTTCCAAAATATTGTGCAACTTATCTTTGTTTCCTTGAAACTTGTTATACATTTTTAATTAAACAAATGTCTGATACAGAGGCTGCGGCTGATCAAGTCGCAACAGCTTTTAATAATACAGGCTTTAATGAAACCGATGAGGGTGCTATAAACATCCCTCCAAACTTAAGGAGAGCCATCACGCTAAAACTTATAAAACATGGCCTAACACCAAGAGGCGGTAGAGCAGTTTTTGTGATAGAGGCACATGAATCATTTCAGACAGAATCATTTCAGACAGAGGTATTCTATTTGTGGATTACATTCCCTGAATCAAATCCAGTAACACATGTGTTTCACTTCTTCAAAGAAGATGAACCACCTGAGGAATACATTCCCTTTGAGGATATTGAAATTCCACTCACATACCAGGAGCATCAGCTCTGGTTTAAAGGCGCCCTAAAATATTACAAACACATAACCAGGCTCGGTCCACTAGGTAGACCAGGAGCAACATGGCCGATTTTAGCCAGCTACACACCTCATCCTGATATTGAAGAGATGTCAGACGATGAATTACTCACTCAACTCAAGGAGTTAATACAAATGTACATACAGTTAATACAGTATGTCATGCGGACCTTTAACAGTCCAACCACCAATAACCATTCCAAATCAAACCTCTAATCAGGGGAATACACTAAAAGTTACTCCACAGACTTTACACGCAGTCATGGGTACAATGCTAACAAAACGTGAACAAATTCCATTCTGGATAGCTAAAGAAATTACTCCAATCGAAGCAGTATTCCCTAATACTAGCCCTTATGAGAAACACAGAATCTTAACAATCTGTCTACCAATGGGGATCACACCACATCTGGAAGACTGCACCACTTGGGGCACAGTCTTTGCTGCCATCTATACTAAAACACATGGGTTTCCATCTATTGCGGTAATATCTGATGTCCTGAAACACATTCAAAATGAATACGGGGCAGAGCCTGCTCTGAATCTAGGTATGAAATTACTAAAGAACTTCGACCAGGTCTCAACAATAATATTATCTAATATTAAAGGGGAGGCAGCAGCAGTGGCGATTCGCCAAAAATTAAGGGAATTTGATGTAACAGAACATCAACATGAACTACCCAGAAAAATAGAAAAATCCTATGAAGAATTAGGTAGACACAGTTTGGGTGGAAAACTGGTTAAACCACAACTGTCTGAGGGTCCTGAAAAGAACTCAATTAAACAAAACACTACATCTTCTAAAAAGAAGTGGGAAAACGACAAACAACATTCAATAGAGAAACGTTCTCAATCCGAGATAGGTCTCCTCAAAAGAAGCCCTCTGACAGGAGGTATATCCTCAGGAATAGGGATAATTGAAAAAAATATGACAGGTATCAAGATACACACGTTCCTCTCGCACCTTTCAGGCATCTTCGCAGAAATCCGAAAGAAGAGGACGGTCAGATCACAAAAAAGAACGTGTGAAGTACAGAGAGGATCAACACGTTAAAAAAAATAAACAAAAACCTCAATTCACTAAGAAAAAGGTAGCAGGTCTGAAGATCAGAAATGCCGAGAATTCTGAAAACACAACTCGAGAATGGGCTCAGACAATGCTGGACAGTGTAGCAGAAGTAACAATAGCTCGCCAGAACCTGAAGGAACTTCTGGAGATAGTGGACTTGAATGAGTGCATTATAGTTGAGACTGTGGATACCAGGGTTAGTTCTCCACAAAAGTGATATGAAATAACACTCCGGAGGGAGACATACCAAGAAAAGTGAAAGTACTCTTTTGGGAAAAACTTTCAAGGGGTTATGACATACTTCTAGCAGAACAAGACTGGCCACCAACATTTTGTGAGGGAGTGCCCACATGGAGAAGACCTCATTATACCAGTCTTCTCCAACCATGTTCCTATAAATGTAAAATGTACTTATGCCAGGAAATGGGCAGTTGTCAAGGCCCCAGCATTATACCAAAATCATGTAGGATGGGATGAGGACTCACCTCACCATAAAATCCAATTAAAATGTAAACCTATTGCACAAAGACAGTACCCAACTAAACAAGAAGCTAAAAAACAGGTCAGGGAGATCTTAGATCAATTTGAATACCAAGGGGGGATTGAAACATGCACCTCATCAATGAACAATCCTTTGTTTCCTGTTTCCAAACTAGACAACACATATCGTCTAGTTTTAGATTACAGACACCAGAACACTTGTTCTATAACTTTTGCAGTACAAAATGCACATAGTACAGCACTAATGAATAACATTGTGCGTAAAAAATATAAAATCACATTGGATATTTAAAATGGTTTCTTTTGTCAAAACATAGCACCTGAAAGTAGATACTTGACAGCTTTCTCAATAATGGGGACCCAGTGTCACTTTTGTCGACTCCCACAAGGGTTCAAGAACAGCCCGGGGTTATTCTCAACAAGAGTAACAGAGTTACTGCAAATTTATGATGACGAAGCAGGGTAAATACCATTATACTGGGCTTTGCCTCTGAGGGCTACAAATTCAATTTTAAAAATCAAGAATTGCCCATCTCAATGTCCTTTTCCTGGCAGCTAACTTTTTAGAAAAGTGTTGTCTGCTCCAACCTCCAAAAACGCAGAAAAACTTAGTCGATTCTATGTTTCCTGAATTTTGGAAGAACTTACATTCTAAATTACGCAGAAAGGGTTATACCTCTCTACGAATTAATCAAACCTGATTTCAAAAGCAAAGATTGGACACAGGAACACACAGAAATCCTGCGTTCACTTCAAGCTGACATGTTAGCAACAAATCACTTACAAACACGCGTAAATACATGCAATTTAGTGATCCGAATATTTTCGGGTCAATGAGGATTCACCTACTTAACTTTTAATGAAGGTGAAAAAGTACCAACTGCATACAAATCACATTTGTATACACAAGCGGAAAGGTGCTTTACTTCGACAGAAAAGATTCTGAGAGCAGTCTAAACCGCTGTAGCAAAAGAAAGAGCTCTAGCTCAGGGGAAACGCATTATTGTTGTGACTCCAGTACCAGCCTTAAAGGCAATTACAAAAACGAGCATTCCAAATGCAAAAGCTTTACATCCAAGATGGATACAATGGGTTAATTCTCTTGCTGCAACAGATGTTGAATATATTTTTGATCCTAATTTAAAAACACAAGCATTCCTGCAATACGAACACGAATGTCCTCTGCCTATTGAGATTCTCTCTCTTGACCAGTGCAAATGTATAATTTATACTGACGGATCAGCAAAACCCGCTACGGGGAGTAAGCAAGCTTACAGTGCAGCATACGCGATCGTTAAAGGTCGTATGCGTAATGGTAAATTCCGACCAATGGTCACTAAAACACAATATCTAGGAGATTGTACAGCTCAGCGAGCTGAAATACAAGCATTCAAATTGGCACTTGAAAATATGGATCACAAATTCCCCCCACTTCTAGTGTGCGATTCTTTTTACTGTGTTCAATCATATAATGAATATTTACAGAATTGGCTTCAAAATGGTTTCAAAGATGCAAAAGGTGGCACAATCAAGCATAAAACGCTTTAGGAACAAGTAGTTTAGTTGTGAAACGGACTACAAAACACTCACGTGATACACACGCTGAGTCATCAATGTGAAACCGCAAAGGGGGCTGTGCAAACGGCTTCTGTAGCTGCAATCACTCGTTCAAAAATGAAAATACAGTGCGATATTGTTGGCTGTCAATGCTTCAAGCAAAGGCAGTGGTGCAGCGTTACCTAAAAAGTTTCCTCTCAAATATAATTGATGCGAACAATGTTCCGTTTGCTCGAATCCCTGGAGTGGGGGATAAGGTAATTCCAAACATGGAACATAGATTAGGACTAATCCTAGCAGCACATGAAGGGATAACCTCTGCCCATGCAGGTGTCTCCACCACAGTATCGTTGTTAAAACCGATATATTGGTGGCCCGGCATTAGGAAACAGACCAAAAACTATGTTTGGGAATGTGAAATATGCCAAAAGATGAAAGTTTCTACAGTAAAACGTCCTGCGCAGGCACCCTTGTTAATTTCAGATAAACCATTAGCTTGCGTTTACCTGGATCACTGTAGTCCCTTGCAAAGGTATGGTAACTATAAATATATCATGGTCGCAGTGTATTAGTGCTCAAGGTTCCTATGGATGTGGCCTCAGCACTCAGCTGACGCTCAAACTGTTATAAAAAATGTGCAAGTCTTTATCGGCACATATGCAATAGGCATGCTACACTCTGACCAGGGCCCTGCGTTTAGCTCTCAGGCTTATAATGAAGCCATGGCCGGTTTGGGCGTTGCATTGCGGTACTCCTCTCCATTCCATCCTGAAGGAAATTTTGTTGTGGAAAGGAAAAACCGGGACATAAAGCGGTCTATAACAGCTAGGGTATTGGGTTCGGGTGATGGGTGGGTCAAACATCTTTATGGGGGTCCAACGCTCATTAAACAATTTGCCAAGAAGGTCTCTAGGAGGGGTCACTCCATATGAGGTCCTATTTGGGACAAGAATGTGGGTTCCTGATCTCTAATGTAAAGGCACAGTTGTGGAAAATAAACCATTTGATATCAAGGATTGTTTGGCTGTTTTACAGGACTTAAATGAACTAAGATCGAAACAAAGCAACGTGTTCTTGAAACTAACCACCCCTCTGGAAAATCCAGCGGTCCCAGCAAGGCCTGTCTGGATCCCAAAGCTCTGGCATCTAGTCAGAGAGAAGATCGCGGACAATAAGGAATTTGGGCCTTCTTACAGACAACCGGTACCTGTCCTAGCAATCCACGGATCAAGAACAGTACTTCTGCCACCCCTTGCTTGAAAAAGGGAGATGAGGTTGATGGACACAAATCTTATCAAACCACACAATGTGGCCAATACTAAGCAGTAGGCCATGTGGACTCCGACCAAGTAGCAGACGCACTCCTCTAGCTACTATCCAAGAGGCTCAAACGGAAAGACTCATCACCATTGAGAATCCAACAGTAAGAAATGAAGGACTAAGCAACAATCCTGTGGAAATCATTCCTCTTGAAACCCAAATAACAGTTCGTCCTGATACACCTGTCTACATCAAAATAACAAGTGATCAATTGGTGCCAGCGATTTCAACGAAACCTGATGCAATTTCAACCATTGACAGAACTGCCTCTGGCTATTTCATTAACTTTGATACGTTTTCTGAGGATCCCAGTGAACCTGAAACGACGCCAGCCAAAAGAACTTTCAAAGAACAAGATTTCTTTCATCACATGAAAAAGACTAATCTGGTTTCACCATGGATTGAACTATGGATTATTTCTAGAATATTTTTCCTTCTGCTTTGGCTAGCTTTAGTAATGACTCTGAGCATGCTGATAAATGGAAGATGCATTCATTTGGACACAAAGTAAAAATTTGAACTTACTTTTGAAACCACACATCATCCATCGTGAAGCAAGAGACTTGTCAGCAATGAATATCACAGCCGTTCCTATACAAGATGGTATAGTTTGGGACAAAACGGATTATGATATATTCGGTCTGTCTGATCTTTTCCAGATTCCACACTTATTTAAGATATCATTAAGTGACTTTATCACCTCTAGTACCCATTCTGATGATTGGGACTTTGAGACTGTTAACAACATGATGTCTGATCTAGAAAGTTCTGCTGCATTCTCTAACCATGAATACTTAGAGGATTCAACTGACTATGAACAGCTTTTTTGTTACAACCACTATGGTCATCATTTCTTGCATAAATCTGGAACACCTAGAAATGTATTTATGTATAACCAATGGGAACACTGTCCTACACCACCAAGGGGTAGCTCAAAAACGTTTGAAATTAAGTTTCCATATTTTTCAGGGTACAATACATCCAATCCAGAAACGTTTACTTTAAAACTGTGAACAAAACAGGAACGAAAAATATGTTAACAAATACCAAACCGATTTATTCTGCAGCCTTTGTTGCCCAGCTGTCTTGACAGGGTTTTTCGGGTTGGAAAAACACAATTGACACACAATCTGTCTGGGGTACAAAAGATTGGCAAGTACAGGGGATATAAGCTTTGTTTAGAGCCTGCATCATCCCACAACAGATATTTGTTTTGAATGACACTGTCCAACAAACGTCTTGCCTTGGGTTAGCCAAGATCAAAGACATGAACACACCGTCCATACCTACACCTGCAAGTAATAGCACTACGCAGGGGGTGGTCAACCTACTTACTATCTTACAAAACAGATCAGATTCCGAATGGAAAAAATGGTTGCTCTGGCCCACAGACACAAACATCAATTCAATTCAATTCAATTCAATTCAAATCACTTTATTCGATTAATAAAATATCAATCATAAAAGTTACAAAAATACATCACAGATTGTTTTTCTAAAAGACCAGAAAATTCATATCAGCAATTGGTCAGTTTTCTTGTTCTCATAGACGTACATAAAAATGAGGCAAAGCTAAAACAGATTAAGGCGAAATAATACATAAAACCACATAGCAGTATAATTAAAGCCCATCCAAATCAAGTGAGCACAATGAACAATGCTCGCAACGGCTTATTTAACTATTTTCCTTTGACAAGCTTTTGCCTTATCCTCCATGCATGTACTAAAAACTTTGCTGTACCACAAGTAACACTTGGAATTAGCGTCTCATAGGTTAAAATGCGTAAAGCCACCCTGTGGGATGAACAGCCCAAATTAATACAAACTGGTTTTAGCCACCTAGACCTCACTTGGCTGTGTGCCCTACAAGCAAAGATAAAATGTGCTATAGATTCCGTAGGGCAAACACAACCCGGGCAGCCCTCGTTGTTTCCCATCTGGTCGCTCCAACCATTCTGGAAGTCTCGGAGAGGGAGTGTGCCGTACCTGAATTTAAGGTAGAGGACTCTGTCCCCCGGGGACTCGATGAGGTCAAGGAAGGGTTCCAATCTTGGGGTATGCTTGACATCCAGAAATCTCTCCGACAGAATACCATTTTGATTTTTGTTGGTCATGGCAGAAATCCAGTCCCAGTAAAGCCTTTTCACTAGAGGTTTGGGCGGGGGCATCTGACTCTCCCAGGCCTGGTCCAAACCAATTGCAACCACTAATTTCTTCAGGTTGGACACCCAACCGACCTTATGACCTGCACCCAATCTTATCAGTTCATTTAGGCCGGAGGCGTAGTGGCTTAGGTCGGGAGACCTCCTGAGCCGGGTCCAGTATAGCAGGGGACGCAGCCTCGCCACTCATTTATTGGGTGTCTCCCAAGGTCGTAACGGAGCGGGATTAGGGGGGTGGATGGAGGGAGCGAAACTAAGTCGCGAAAAAATTTATTCTCAGATCTTACTAACTCAGAGAGATTGTCAAACCCCCAGCGTTCCGCCCCATATAGGCACCCAGGCAGAGCCTTGCCCTCGTATACTTTGATAGCTGGGACTACAGGCCGGCTATAGGAGAGTCTCTGATGCCTCGCTATAGCCCCGGAAATCCGTTTATGGTTCAGGACCATTTTGGTCAGATGGGGGGACCATTTCATTTTATTGTTCATCGTTACCCCAAGATAATCAAAGGCCTCAACTAACTCCAGCGGGCTACCATTCAACTTACATTTGTTCCTGAAACTTTTAGATGGTGCCAGAGCCATTAGCTTGGTTTTAGATATGGTAATAACCAGGCCTCTGGCTACACAGAACGAGGTGAAGCGATCGAGGAGTTTCTGCAGGCCCATAGGACTCTTGGAGACCAGGAGGGTGTCGTCCGCAAATAATAGAGTTGGTGTTTTTTCCCCGCACAGGGTTGGGGCATCGGTCGAGTCCTCGCTCAAATGGTCCGCCACCCCATTTATATAGAGAGAGAACAAGGTCGGCGCCAAAACACAACCCTGGCGTACTCCTCTCTGGACAACTATTTTCTCAGTAAGCTGGCCCTGGCCCCCCCACCTTACTCTGGCAAAGTTATCTTCATGCAGACGCTTGACAAGAGACAAAATCAAGGGAGGGATTCCTAAATCAAGCAAAACTTGCCAGAGCTTGGAACGGGGGACCAGATCGAAGGCTGTTTTTAGGTCTATAAAAGCCAAATACAGGCTACCCTTCTCGATGGTTACAGTTTTCCAATGGATCAGGCAGAGTCTAAATACCTGATCCATCGTACCAACACCACATCTAAATCCAGCCTGGAAGTGGGACAAAACACCCTCCTCATCAATCCATCCTTTCATCCGTGTTAAGAGGACCCTGCCAACCACTTTTTGGATGACATCGATTAAACTGATCGGTCTGTAATTGGCAGGATCCTCTCTATCCCCCTTCTTGTAGAGGGTCACCACCTCAGCCCCTTTCCAGGATTCAGGTACAGGGTGGCCGTTTGCTATGAGGTTTAGGGATCTACAGATAAATTGTGCCCAGAGATTTTTTTCATGAATCATAAGGTCACCCGGAAGGCCGTCGGGACCAGCTGCTTTACCGGGCGCAAACGAAGCAATAGCTGTAAGAACCTCATTGAGGCCAAAATGCTCATTCTCAGGTGGGGGTACAGCAGGCTCTAATTCGTGCCCTTGCTCAAACGGGATAAGCCCTTCATCACCCATATATAATTTCTGGAAATGTTCGAACTAGTCTCGCCCCGAGATATGGTTCGGAAGTGGGTCAGCCCCCCTCCTTGTGCCAACATTAATAAGATCCCAAAATAGTGTGGCATCCTTCAGCTGGGCTGCAGATTTAAGTTCTTGCCAGTGAGATTCTTCCCAAGCTCGTTTGGCTAAGGCAATAGACCTATAGTATATCTTTCTTGCAGACAGGATGTTAGTCTGAACCTTAGATTTTAGAGCTTTCGAGAGGTCCTGCCTCCTTATCCTACACTCATTAGAGTACCACGGGTTTTCACCCTTAGGAGGGGGACGCTTACAGCCCCGGTACGCTTTGGCCTGGAAAAACTCGCTCACGTTGTCCACAGTTGAAAGATATATTTCCTTGAGCTTTGAAGAATGCACAGGAGAGGGGGGGAGTGTCAGGGACATCATTAAGTAATAAGATGTTGTCATTAATGATCTTCCTGATGCCCTCCAATGACAGTTCACATTCGGCAACCTTGGGCCATTGAAGGCGCCGATTGCAGTTGGAGGGGACAATTTCCCTCAACCGAGTGGTCTTGGTGCTAACAAGCTCAGTAGAAATAAGGACGGGATTACACAGGAAATGCATGGACAGAGGATTGTGGTCACTTTCGCATCTTTGGACCACTTCCATATCAATAAAGTCGCCCCAGGATCCGACGTCCAGCAGTATATAGTCAATGCGCGAGGGCACCTTGGTTCTGGTGAAGGTAGGGGCTCCCATTAGATCAGATTTGGATCTGCCATTGGTCGCCCTCAGATTATGCTCTAGAGTCAGAGCGTTGATTTGTATGGCTCTTAGAGACCGTTTCTTTATTGGGGGGGAGACCAAGGCAGGGGATTTCCCACTTAGCATCCAGGTCCCAGGTGCCCTGGATGTCCTCATTGCACAAACATCTGTCAAGAAAGATTCCTGAACAAGATAAAAGGTTTAACAATCAATAGGCCAGACCCACGATATGTTCAAAGACAGCATCCAGGGGTAGTAACAACATACAGTGTAGGAAAACTATGCCTTGATTGGCTGCAGACATCTACACTAGAGGATGTGAAACAACACTTACCTTTACTTAAAGAAGGTGCAGACCTTAGGGAGTTCTTGCTAGGTCCAAGAAAACCGCGTCAAAAACGTTTCATATATGCCAGCATCTATGCTGCTTATAATGAAATATGGAAGGTTACCCAAGCAGACGCTGCAGAAAGAATACGAGACGTTGATCGTATTAATTTAGAGAAATCTCTCGCTGTAGTCGACAATAGGTTAATGACTCTGTCATCCAGGATGTATTCATTGGGCAACATTGTATCCTCATCTATAGACATTGTGGAACAAGATTTGGTCCTGCTGCGTCATGGCCAGTCTCAATTACGTTCTATTCTGTTAGGCTGGACGCTACAAAATTTGCGTGCATGCTATGTGCCTTGGCGTTTCATCAACACGTCTTCTCTGTTTTCTGATAACAATCTCACTGATAAACAGATCGAACTGGTACAGAGGGGAGCAAAGTATACAGTGCTGAGCATTGAAAAACTGGAAAAATGTCCATTTACGGTAGCAGAAAAACCAGCTACAGAATGATCATACATGGCAAAATAACTCTGCCTGTTACAACTTTCCATTTTCTGTATTGCCTTAAACACATGCCAGTAGGCAAATATGAAAGGTTGGGTAAAGAATACATCAGGACATCCTGGGATTTACGTTACACACACAGATGTTGGAGTGGGGGGCGTGAAGTGTTTATTAGCGGTACACACTGTTAAAATGTACTAAGCGATTCACTCATATGTCGCGATATTAGTTTACACGGGGCCTGTAGTGGTTCCACTGCAAATTTATCCTGCCACCTGCAAGGTTCACTGGCCGCTGTGATTAATCCAACGTTTGGACAACTTTCAAATGGGAGTTACCTCATGTTGAATGATCAGAGCTGTTGTGGCATGTTACCAGGAATCCCATATCTAGTAACGGTTACTTCCAGGGTCACTTTCTGTATGCAAGTCTTGTTCCCCCCCCAATAGACACAGTCAGGGAGTCGCCTTTGTGGCCTTCAGTGAGCATCTCTTCTATACAAATTGATACTTTAAGCAGAATAAAAGCCATTCTTTTACAACAAACCGTGCCTTTGACCTCGGCCAAAGAAACCTATGATCCACAAGTAGCAAGGACTTCGGCTGAGATACAGGCTCTGTTCAGGACAAATTGCCCTACACATTTCACAGAAATGTTGGGACGTATCTTAAACATGTCTGATACGAGCGGTATTGTGCATGTATTTAAGACCATATGTTCGGGACTGTTAACACCTTTTCAAGCAGTCCTCGGAATCATTCCAAACTTCATGCACTCAGTGTTTGGTGGTCTGCCGCTAATTCTAGCACTCGTTGCAGGAATCCTGTTTTTATTCCTACTGCTACGCTATGGCAAGCCAATCCACCAGCGTCACTCCCAGCACCTTGGAGAATGTTCTCCTGGAATGAAAGTGTCGTTAGCACATAGTGCTACTATTGGGTTTACCTCATCTACGAAAACGAAAAAACACATGGTTTCTGTCGTTCAGCCCAATCTGGCAAGATTGCATCTGACCTGTTCTACGCTGCCTGCTTTGTGGTGAGGAATGTGTGCTAGATATCTGTCTAACACTCCCATCAGTCATGCCAATGGATATCGATACTCTGCTGGACCCGATAACGGCCCATGCTTTGTGTTGTCCCCAGAGGCTTCCGATCCTGATGACTGCATTCATTGAGATCTCACAGACGCAACATGCTACTGCTGAGGTACGAGATGGATCAACAGGCACACAGGTAACATCGTCAACGAGCACTGCTACTGACGATGCATAACATCTATGTGCAGTTAGTCTTCTAAACAAGGTAATCGACCTATCACCGACAACGGTAGACACATTTTTTACTACCGGATTAGAGGATTTCATGTTTTCTCTAGCATCTTCACATAACTTTTGATTTGGCTCACAGTGTACCATGTAATCTATGAATTCGGCCTTCAAAGTTTTTTTTCCTCTTTCAAAACAAAAGACAAAATTTGGAACTTCCCTTCGATCACTTTTCAAAATATTGACTTTTTCTTTTATGGCTAAAAACTCTGCTTACAGTAGAACTATTCATAGAGAACAGACTTCTTTTAAACACTTCCAGAGATACATTGTTACCTTGACATGAAATGGCTTTGAACTTTTCTTCTGTATTCGTGAGCCATTTCATCACTGTATATGTTTCTGTTCATTCACTTAGCATTCACTGTAAATATATGCTTAGAATGAAACATTGCTTCAATATGTACAGCACCTTTGCATTTCATGTCCAGCAAAGTTTTTTAACAAAAAACTTATTTTAGTATGCTTTTACAAATGTTTTTAGAGAATATGTGATACTCGATTTTATGTGTTTAGCATGTTTAGCATTTAGTAAATATCGATCATTCGTCAATGGAGTGGGTGTTGTGTTTCGATTTAGATGCCCGTACATAGCTTTCCCTAGATCATGTCCTTATATAGGCACAATTCGCATTGCCCCTATTTGGACATAGAATTCCTGTCCTTATTTAGGCATTTGCCATGCTATCCAAATACAGGCATGGTCACCTACATCCGTCCATCCCACGTCACGAGTTCTTAGAAAGCAGACCCTTAAGCCATCGGGACTTTACCCAGCTAGGATTATTGATT